>NC_080192.1:58606980-59231980 GCF_030028045.1 Hippopotamus amphibius kiboko | reverse complement strand
CCACCACAGAACCTGGTGGAAAATCCACTCCATAGACTGATGGAGAGTGCAACATTCCCTCACGGATCTGCAGCAAATGGAACCTGAAGTAGGGCTGAATTAGTCAGGGACCTCATGTGGCCCCAACCAAGCCAACAGATAAAAATTTTGAGTTACACTACAGCTGTAGACTCCAGCCAGGCATAAATATAAGCAGAACAAGCAGCTGTGAGAACTGCCAAGAACACCTGCCTCTGGCTCTGCCAGTTTACACATGTGTGTAAGACATTTCACTATGAAATTATTTGCAATAACAAAATATTAGGGGAAAACACAGTGCACAAATAGAGGAAAATAGAATTAAATACATCATGGAACCACCATGATACAGAGCATTATTTGAAAGTTACAAATAATGTGTAACTCTTTATATATTGGCATGAAAGATCAGCCAAAAAATATTGTTCATTGGAAAAAATCAGTTTGGATAACAATATGTATGAGATGATCCAATTATTATTTTAAAATTGTGTTTAGATTGTAGTTTATATCTGCATAAATAGCTTTGTGCATTTCTTTATGCACAAATTTTTTTCTCTATATAAATCAAGATAAAATTAATCTATTCTAACAAAAAGACTCCATAGTAAATGGCTTAAGAAAGAAGTTTATTTCTCACACTCATAAAAGACCACATGTAAATGGTCCAGATCTGGAGAATCAGGAGGCATGCTCTTCATTTAATGAGGAGCCCATGTTCCTTTCAGGGCATTGTCCTTCTTATATTTTGACACTGTTCCCATCTTCATGGTTAAAAGGGGATCACTTCCATGTTCAAAAGAGTATGGCTGACGTTTTCAGTTTCAGACATGGAAATGGAATCTGTCTCTTCTGCTCTTGTTCTTTTACAAAATGGTATTACGCAGACACACATACCCAGAAGAGTTACGTATAGTCTAACAATATAGTCCACCATGGACACAGCCTCTGTTTCTGTGGAAGAAGGGCTGGGCCCATGGTTGATTTTAGTGAATGATGAACAATCCTCACCATACCACCCCACCTCCTAGCTTTTGTAGGAATAATCAGGCAAAGTTTATAGGTGTTATTTAGCATTTCTTCCATTGTATTTCTATTTTTTTCAGTAACCCTAAAATCATAATAACAATAATAATTTAGCTTCACCTCTGTTTTACAGTCTTTGTTTCTCACTGCTATTTATTTTTCCCTCAATCTTTCTCATAAGTTCTTCATTTCAATGCATTTCTCTTAGTTACAAATATTTTATTAATTTATATTTCCAAGAGTAACACATTTGTAATTCACTTTCTAATTTCTTCCATCTCTCAGAATGCTTCTCTAATATTCTTTTACATGAATAATCTTTGGGTGGATATATAATACTTGGGTCACAATGATTTTGCTTCAAAACTCTGGCAGTGCTGTTTCATTGTCTTCTGGAAGTGGATATTTTCAGAGAATAGTTTGATTGGTAGCCACCAGAAATTTCTGCCTGAATCAAGAAGTTTCTGCCTGAATCCAGAAATTCCAGCAAGATTTCCTAAACACAGATAATTTTAATTATTTTTCCCAATTATATAACTGAGAGAAGATTCAAGTTCCTCTTGAGCTTCAGGAAATTTTGTAATTTTTCTTTGATTATTGTTTTTTTCAGTACCAGCTCTATTTCTACTTCTGGAAGTCCCATTATGTTTGATCCCCTGTATAAGTTCATCATGACTCTTTTTAAATTTATGGTAAACATCTCTATATCATTAACTTCCTCTGTGTTCTGATGTTCACATTTACCTTTCTTCTATAGCATACGATTGCTGTATCTGTTCAATACAGATAAAATTCAAAAGCATAGAAAACATACATTTTTATATTACAAAGTATTTTTATATTATAAAGCATGAGGATGTGTTTTTCATCATTTGTTACCTTAAAGTGTTCCCTTCTCATAGATGCAATGGCCTTTTAATCCTTTTCAAAAACACAAAGTTTTTGCAGTTGTCTCTAGTACCATGTAGTAAGTTTGCTTCACAGGGAGATTTTTACTCTGATTCTTTAAATTCCTTTCTGATGAAGGGCTGAGAATTTTGTGTATGTCTGTGGATATTTCTCTATTTTTTCCATCCTTAAAGTGTGGGTGGTTGGATGGGAGGAAAGAATAGTCTATTGTCCAGATTTAGGAAAGGAGAGTATTTAAAAAGATTGTCTTTTTCTTTGTAAACTATTTGTGGTGCATATAAAGGAAAGAAGGTAGCCTTCAGATTTTCTTTATCTATTTCAATAGATTAGAGTTGGATTGTCTGTTAGGAGATAGAAGGTGGGGATGGGTAGAAGTGGCCTCAGGTCAGGATCTCTATAGCTGTGGTAAAGTGTTTCTTTTCAGTATGCTCTTAAGTCTCAAAATGAACCAGAGTATTGTCTTCCCTTTTCTAATGGGCATGACTTATTAGAAGCAAGACATAGGCAGGAGTATCTGCTACACTTAGCTCATTCTTATTGGGGATCATCAGGAAAACACCAAAAGATGCCACAATTTCCCTTGGCACCAACATGAAATGATTTTTCCACTTTTTGGAAAAGTACTTTTTTAATCATTTTATGTAAAATGTTTTTAAATTTTGCATAAAAACCATTGTTCCTAGACCAGGTATGATAAAGTTCCTGTAAGAGCACTTCATGGATGTACTGAGAAAGACTAAATCACATATGTAAATATCATGTATGTTGTATCTTTGATTAGGAAATGTATAGATGTTGATGACTTCCTTATGGATCAAGAGGGAAGCTAGTTTGTTGACATCAAATAGGATCCAACTAGACAGGTTTAATGAAATCTTTACTTGAAAAGAGGCCTTTTGGTATTAAGCACTGAAAGGGTATAAATATATTTCAATATCAGCAAAATATCTGCCCTCTGAGCTGGAGCAAAAGAGTGTATGTTCATAGGAATGCTTCCATCTAGCTGGAAGAGAAGCCCAGCCAAGCCCTCTAAGAGTCAGCCATCAGGCCTAGACTCTGCTTTACTGCCATGACTCACATCACCCATCTAGCACTATGGGAACATGCAACCCTGAGGCAAGGAATCTTCAGCTAAGTAAACACTCCCACCTTTAAGCTGAGGACTAAAAGGAGAGGAATGGTATAATACTGTGTAGGCATTGCATTTAGAAAGAGATACAAGTGTATATGAAAACTGTCAGACAGGTTCTAATTTTGAACTTCTACTCTCAATTCTGTAACAGGTGTTACATATAAAGTCTAGCCCTGAGAAGGAAACATTCACTAAAGTGCACCCTTCTGTATTAAATGTTAGCGGAGAATGAATGCAGATGACCTCCACTGTCTGGTGACACTTAACACATCATCACAGTTTCTGGTAGAACTAAGATTTGATCTCCACCTTAACTTCTCAAAGGTTTGCTCCTGCCTTCAACCTGCACAGGGTCTCAGTGCAGCACTCCACTTAGGGTTGTATTTACTTACTCCCCAAGCCAGCTTTAGCTCCTACACAGTGATTCACAGTTTGGTGAGAGCCCATTCTGGAATTTAGGGTAATTTGAATGTATATTACTGAAATTCCTCTGGCATGAGGAGGACACTCTTCCTTATTTTGCAATTCATACAAATTTTTCCATGTTTATATTCTTTTGTCCATGTCAGTGGAATTTGGGAAGGAAACAGGAATTAAAATCATGAGGTCAGTTTGTCTTCTTGAAGCAAGCCTCAGACTATTTTATTCTACTATCTTATTTTTATATTTTTCCATTTTTCTTTTTTATTATATTATGGTTGATTTAAAATATTGTATTAGGGACTTACCTGATGGCTCAGTGGTTAAGAATCTGCCTGCCAATGCAGGGGACATGGGTTCAATCCCTGGTCTGGGAAGATCCCACATGCTGTGGAGCAACTAAGCCCATGCACCACAACTGCTGAGCCTGTGCTCTAGAGCCTACAAGCCATAACTACTGAGCCTGCATGCCACAACTACTGAAGCTCACATGCCTAGAGCCTGTGCTCTGCAACAAGAGAATCCATGACAATGAGAAGCCCAGGCACCACAACGAAGAGTAGTCCCTGCTCACTGAAACTAGAGAAAGCCCATGCACAGCAATGAAGACACAACACAGCCAATAAATAAATTAATTAAAATTAAATAAATAAATAATAAATTTTTAAAAATAAAATATTGTATTAGTTTCAGGTCTACAACATGGTGATTTGATATTTTTATAGACTATATTCCATTTAAAGTTGCTATAAAATATTGTATATATCCCCTGCACTGTACAATATATCTTTGTAGCTTATTTATTTTACACATAGTATAAATCCCTACCCTTATCTTGCCCTTCCCCTTCCCCACTGATAATCACTAGTTTGTTCTCTGTATCTGTGAGTCTCTTTCTGTTTTGTTATATTCATTCATTTGTTTTATTTTTTAGATTACATATATGTGATAATATATATTATTTTTCTTTCTGTCTTTATTTGACTAAGCATAAAATTTTCAGCCTCATCCATGTTGTTGCAAATGGCACAATTTTATTATTTTAGATATATTTATTATTTTATTATTTATTTTATATATATATAAAATTGCCAAGTAACCTATGTGTCCATAAATAAATGGATATAGACTATCCATTCATAATATATCATATATATATATACATATATATATGTATATATATATACATATATACATATATATATATATAACACATATGTATATAATAGACACATGGTTACTTGGCTATGGACACACAGATTACTTGGCTATTTTAAGTAATGCTACTATAAACACCAGGGTTCATGTATCTGTTAGAATTAATATTTTTATTTTCTTCAGCTATATGCCCAGGAGTGTAATTGCTAGATCATATGGTAATAATATTTTTAGTTTTTTGAGGAAACTCCAAAATGTTGGTTGCACCAAATTACATTCTCACCAACAGAATATGAGGGTTCCCTTTACTCCACATCCTCACCAACATTATTTGTGGTCTTTTTGATGATAGCCATTCTGAGAGGTGTGGTTTTAATTTGCATTTCTCTGATGATTAACAATGTTCAGCCTCTTTTCATGTGCCTGTTGGCCATCTCTATATCTTCTTTGGGAAAATGTCTATTCAGCACTTGTGCCCATTTTTTTTTTTTAATTGGGTTGTTTGTTTTTTGATATTGAGTTGCTGTTTATATATTTTAGATGCTAACCCCTTATTAGTCATATCATTTGTAAATATTTTCTCCATTTCAAGAGGTTATGTTTTTGTTTTGTCAATGGTTTCCTTTGCTATGCAAAAGCTTTTAAATTTAATTAGTTCCAATTTCTTTATTTTGGCTTTTATTTCCTTTGCCTAAGGAGACATAGCCAAAAAATATTGCTATGGTTTATGTCAAAGAGTGTCCTGCTTTTTTTTTCTTTTAGGGGTTTTATGCTTTCCAGTCTAGTCTTTGATTTAGATCTTTATTAATTCATTCTGAGTTTATTTTTGCATATGGTGTGAGAAAGTGTTCTAAATTCATACTTTTACATGTAACAGTCCAGTTTTCCCAGCACCACTTATTGATCATAAGTATGAGGATTAATTTCCAGGCTCTATTCTGTTCCTTTGATCTATGTCTTTTTTTGTGTCAATACCTTACTGCTTTGAATAATGTAGCTTTGTAGTATAGTCAAGGAGTGTGATATTTCCAGCTGTTCTTTTTTATCAGAGTTACTCTGGCTATTTGTAGTCTTCTGTGGTTTCATGTAAATTTTAAGATTATTTATTCTAGTTCTGAGAAAATGTATGAGTGTTTTGACACAAATTGCATTACATTTGTATTTCATTTTGAATAGTTTAGACATTTTAATAATATTAATTCTCCCAACCCATGAGCATGGGATATCTTTCCATATATGAGTATAATCTTCAATTTTCTTTATTGATGTCATAGTTTTCAGAGTATAGATATTTCACATCATTGGTTAAATTTATTTCTAATTATTTTTTGATATGATGGTAAATAGATGTTTTCTTGCTTTATCTTTCTGATAGTTCATTATCAGTATATAAAAAGCAGTGTATTTCTGTATATTAATCTTGTATCCTCAACTTTACTGAGTTTATTGGTTAGTTCTAATTGTTTTTTGGTGATCTCTTTTGGGTTTTCTATATATAGTGTCATGTCATATACAAATAGTGATAGTTTTACTTCTTTTCCAATTTGGATTCCTTTTACACCTTTTTCTTGTCTGATTGCTGTGGCTAGGACTTGCAATATGACATTAAATAGAACTGGCAAGAGTGGACATCCTTATCTTGTTCCTGATTTTAGAGGAAAAGCTTTCAGCTTTTCACCATTGAGTATGATGTTAGCTGTGGGTTTGTCTTGAATGGCCTTTACTATACTAAGATATGTTCCCTCTATACCCACTGTAATGAGAGTTTTTATTATGAATGGATGTTGAATTTTGTCAAATGCTTTTTCTGAATCTATTGAGATGATTATGCATTTTTTATCCTTCCTTTTGTTACTGTGATGTAACAGATTGATTGATTTGCAAATATTCAACCATCTTTACACCTCCAAGATAAATCCCATTTGCTCACAGTGTATGATCAAAGGATCATAAAAAGTTATATATTGTTGAATTCAGATTGCTAACAATTTGTTGAGGTTTTTGCATTTATGTTCCTCAGGGATAATGGGCTGTAATTTTCCTTTTATTTTTAAAGTGTTTTGTCTGGTTTTTGTATCAAAGTAATAATGGCCTCATGGAATGAATTTGGAATTGTTCCCTTTGTTTCAATTTTTTTGCAATAGTTTGAGAAGGATAGGCATTATTTCTTCTTTACATGTTTGGTAGAATTCCATTGTGAAACCATCTAGTCCTGGACTTTTGTTTGGTGGGAGTTTTTAAATTATTAATTACTAGTAATTGGTAGTAATTACTAGTGATTGGTCTGTCAAGATTGTCTATTTCTTCTTGACTCTCAGTCTTAGAAGACCGTATGTTCCTATAAATCTATCCATTTCTTTGAAGTTTTTCCAATTTATTGTCATATAACTGTAGAATTTTCTTATGATTTATTGTATCTCTGTGATATCAGTTGTAATTTCTCCTCTTTTGTTTCTTTTTTTCTCTATTTGAGCTTTCTGTCTTTTCTTCTTGGTGAGCTTGACTAAAGGCTTATCAATTTTGTTTATCTTTTTAAAACACCAGCTCTTAATTGTATTAATTTGGGAGGGGTCTCTGTTTTATAGATTTTCTCTCTGATCTTAATTATCTCCTTCCTTCTGCTAACTTCAGGCTTTGTTTCTCTTTTTTCTAATTACTTTAGGTGGTAGGTTACATTATTTATTTGAGATTTTTCTTATTTCTTGAGGTAGGCCTGTATCACTATTCCCTCTTAGAACTGCTACTGTTGTGTCCCATATATTTTGGAAAGTTGCATTTTTATTTTCATTTGACTCAAGTATTTTCTAACTTCCTCTTTGATTTCTTCATTGACTCATTGGTTTATTGGTAGCATGTTATTTATTCTCCATTAATTTGTGTTTTTCCCAGTATTCTCCTGTAATTGATTTCTAGTTTCATACTATTGTGGTTGGAAGAAATGCTTCATATAATTTCTATTCTCTTAAATTTGTTAAGGCTTGTTTTGTGGCCTAGCATGTGATCTATCCTAGAGAACATTCCATGTGCACTTGAGAAAAATGTGTATTCTTCTCAATTTGGATGGAATGGCCTATAGATACCTATTAACATCTAACTGGTCTTATGTGTCATTTAATACCACTGTTTCCTTATTGATTTTGCCTGGACAATCTACTCATTGATGTAAGTGGGGTTTTAATATCCTCTACTATTATTGTATTATTGTCAGTTTCTTCCTTTACATATGTTAATGTTTGCTTTGTATATTTAGGTGATCCTGCATTAGGTGCTTATACATTAACAACTGTAATATCCTCTTATTGTATTGATCCCTTTATTATTATATAATGCCCTTCTTTGTCTCTTGTAAAATTTGTTTTCAAGTCTACTTTATCTGACATGAGTATTACTATTCCAGCTTTCTTTTCATTCCCATTTACATGAATAATATTTTTCCATCCCCTCATTTTCAGTCTGTGTGTGTCTTTGGTTCTCAAGTGTGTCTCTTGTAGGCAGCATATAGATGAGCCTGGTCCTTTTTATTCAATCAACCACCCTGTGTCTTTTGATTGGAGCATTTAGTCCATTAACATTTAAAGTGATTATTGATTGAGATGTACTTATTGCCATTTTGTTGCTTGTTTTCTCATGTTTTATAGCTTTTCTCTGTTCTTCTTTTAGTTTCTTCCTTTGTGACTTCCTGATTTTCTTTAGTGATGTGCTTGTATTTCTTTCCCTATAATTTTTATATATCTGTTATAGGGTTTTGATTTGTCATTATCATGGGGATTATATATGTTGACTTATAACTATATCTGCTTGTTTTAAACACAGTCTTTGAGTTCATACACATTCTAAGAAAATCTACTTTTTCCTTCCCTTCCCCCACTTTTTGTTTTTGATGTCATATTTTACATCTTCATGTTTATCCTTTAACTGTTTATTGTAGTTACAGTTGATTTTACAATTTTGTCTTTTTAATCTTTATACTAGCTTATTTAAGTGGCTGGTCCATAGCCTTAACTATATAGTTGCCTTTACTAGTGGGGTTTTACCTTTTCTAAATTCTTGCTTTTTGATGTAGCCTTTTCTATTTCACTCAGAGAAGATGCTTTAACACTTCTTTTGGGGTCAGTTCCGTATTGATGAACTCTTTTAGTTTTTGCTTATCTAAGAAGTTCTTTATCTCTCCTTCAATTCTGAATGATGATTTTGGTGGCCAGAGTGTTCCAGGTTATAGATTTTTCCCTTTTATCACTTTAAATATATCACACCACTTCCTTCTGTTCTAAAACGCTTCTGAGGAAAAATCATCTAATAGGTTTATGGGGCTTCTCTTGTATGTGACTCCTTATTTATCTCTTGCTGCCTTTAGGAGTTTCTCTTCATCTTTAATTTGTGCCACTTTAATTATGATAGTCTTGATATGGGTCTCTTAGTGTTCATCTTGTTTGAGACTCTTTATGCTTCCCATACCTAGATATCTGTTTTCTTCCTCAGGGTTCAGGAAGTTTTCAACCATAATTTTATCAAATAAATTTTCAACATTTTTCTTTCTCTCTTCTTCTCTTCTGGGACCCCTATATTGTGAGTGTTAGTTTGCTTTATGTTGTCCCAGAGGTACCTTAAACTATTCTCACTTTTTAAATTTGCTTTTCTTTTCACTCTTCTGATTGGGTAATTTCCATTATTCTACATTCCAGATCACTTATGCTTTCTTCTGTACCACCTAGTTTGCTGTTAATTCCTTCCAGTGAGTTTTTAATTTTGTTTATTGTATTCTCCACTTTTGAGTGCTTCTTTTTATATTTTCTGGTTCCTTGTTTAAATTCTTATTGTTGTCATCTATTCTTTACCCAAGTTCAGCTAGCATTCTTGTTACTAATGCTTTGAATTCTTTATTTGGTAATTTATTTATCTCATAAGTTTTATTTTCAGGGTTTTTTTTTTTTTCCTGTTCTTTCATTTGAATCAAATTTCTGTCTTTTCATTTTGTTTCTCTGCCTCTATGAAATTACCTGAAACAATTACCTATCCCAGTCTTGACAGGGCATCCCTGTGTGGGAACATCCCTATGCACTGTGTGTTCCAGTGGCTTTTGTGGGGAAGCTGGATCTGACATGATCACATTAGCCCCATTGGGGAGCAGTGCTGGAGCAAGAGCACCACAGTGGACACCTGGTGCAAATCCAAGGTGCTCACTGTGATGGTCCCAGCACAGCAGTCAGAGCTTGAGACAGCTTCCAAACTGCCACTTCCATGAGCACCAGCAATGGCCACACTTGCCCCATTCAGATGTGCTGGGTCTGAGCCAGTTTCATACCCTAAAACTACACACTCTCCTTGGCAATGACAGCCTTTGTCCTAGTGGCAAAGTGTGCCAGTGCTACAGAGGCTGAATTGGATGCTTGACACAGACCAGTGTATACACTGGAATGGTCTCAGTATGCCATCCAGAGCTTAAGACAGCTCCCAGTCTGTCAGCTCCATGAATGCCACTGTTCAGATGCAGTGCTCTGTCTGATTGGGCTCCATCCCCCCAAGTACACACTCTCATAGACAACAGCTGCTTTCACCCTAGTAGGGAGCTGCACAGGAGCCAGAGGGGCAGGAGTGGGCACTCCACACAGGCCAGGGCATGCACTGTGGTGGTAGCTGGAAACCAAGCAGAACCCTGGGCAGTTTCAATATGCTTCCTCTGCCTTTTTCCCAGCAGTAAGCAAGCATGTGCACACTCTTCTAGAGAATAGCCTAGGTTTCTTATGGCTCTCCTGTAGGTTCCACTGACTTTCAAACCAGCTAAGGTGACTCCTCCCAAACATCAGATCCCAAGCCTGGAGTGACCAATGTGTGGTTCAAATGGCTCACTGCCCAGGGAGAATCTCTGAGGCTCTGATATCTTCTCCTCTTCTGTGTCATCCTATGGACTCATGTCCCAACCTGATTGCTTCTTTCAGCTTCCTACATGACTCTATGTTGATCTCTCTTTACAGCCCTGGTTGTAGAAGAGAGACCAGTTTCCAGTTAGTTTTCAGTGAGAATTATTCTGCATGTAGATGTATTTTTGATGTGGCTGTGAGGGAAGTGAGGGAAGTGTCCTCCTACTCCACCATCTTGATCTCCTCCCTGACCATTTATTTTAGATTGTTATCCTGAAAGCCCATCTACAGGATGTTATGAGCAGTTGTTTGACACTCCGTTTTGTGGTAAAGCCACTAGGCCTGATTTTTAGAAAAGACTATGAACGTGAGATGAAGAGAAAACAAATACTGGTATGTCATAAGACTAAGAATTAGAAAGCCATTAGTTCTTGTCTTTGGCATTGAGTCAGGCCTTAACTCAAGGCCAATGTCTTCATCTCTGCATCTCAGCTTCACCACGTATAAAGTAAACAGAGGAATGCACAATCCAGTCCCTAAAACCTTGTTCAAGGAAAAAGCTGTGGACAAAAAGAGGAGAGGGTAGTCTATGAATTAACATGGACACTTAGGTCAGCAAAGGCAACACTAGTATGCAGAATAAGAGACAGAAATTAAGAATGCATGGGAGGTTGTTTGCTACATGGCATAAATATGGATTGAAAAAAAGAAGGGAATTTTTTTTAAATGTTTGTTCATTTTCCAAGTTAGAAATGATTAATGATTGTGTCTGATTGATACAATATATTTTTATTCATGTATTATTTTTCTATCTTCCTTCCTTTCTTTTTAGAAAGACCTTTAAAAACTTTCAACTGCACAGAAATATATCAGTGTAGTTGATCATATACTTTAAGACATAAAACATAAATGAGGAGGAAGAATAATTCTAGAATTAGAAATCTGACTCTTTCTCTGGTTTGGAAGCAAGACACCAAACATTTACAGAGGGTCAATTCCTTTGGCATTAAGATCTGGGTGAGTTGTAAGGGGCCACAACTTGAAAGTGAACCCACATTTCTTCCCTGACAACATAGCATATTAGACTCTAATCACTCAGTGTTGCATTGTTATTTACTGTTTTCCTGCTATCCACATTCATGTATATTTATGTGAAGTCCAAAAATATCCAGCAGCACTTACTTCAAATGATTATCTATGTCCTAATCAGAAATACTAATCAGGGAACATATAACATACTCAAACTCTACTGTGTAAGACAAACAGCATCTGGAATACTGAAAAATTCTACTTAGATAAAAATGCTCTTTGAAGTATCCTTCACTTTTTACAGCAATAAGAAGAGAAAATAAACACCATTTGATCCTTATTTCTGAAGTCTGAAGGCAGCAAAGTGTGAAAAATGGATCTTCTACAGGATTTTGTAACCAGAGAAGAGCAGAAATCAATATAGCACTAGTTTAGACACATGTTTTCACCATATTTTCAATCATAGGGTGTACAGAGCTCCTCAGATCTTTGAATCCCAGGTTCAAATAATATCAGAAAATCTAGAAGAATCATCCAGCCATTCTAAGATTGTTTACCACTACGGACATAGTTTTGATTACCTATGGATTTCCTAAAAGGGAAAAATATTTGAAAAGAGGAATTACAAAATTTTATATATTGCAAAAATTTAACCAATTGGATTTTTCAGCCTTGAAAACAATTCTGTATGTCCACTTAATGTTTCCCTTTCTAAAATTGAGTAAGTTTTTCTCTGACAGACTATTGCTTAGAAAATCCCTTTTTTTTTATGCATAATCATCTCTTTAAAGTTTCCTCCAAGTGTTAACAAATGATCACATTTGGTTTTCTTTTTCTAGCCACATCAGTGGAAACATCTGTATCAGAGCATTAGCATCAAGCCACCTACTGAAGTTTCTAAGGCTCTCCTATTACATTCACCCACTCTCCCACTGCTCTCCTGAGACTATAACTTAGAATTGTTTTCTTTTTATCTGAATTTCAGTTAAAAGGTTTTTCTAAGTATATGTGTTATGTAAATTCAAAGATTACTCTTTGCTCATCAAAATCTATAGCAGATCCTCCAGTGGTCTTATTATTCAGAGTATATGGACATTTAGTTATTAATTCAGCTAATGACAAATGCTTTTAGAAAGTGGTACAGTGTCCTTTCAGGATGCTATTTAAATAACACTGATTTATGTTTATCAAGAATTAGGCTACAGATGATCATATTTTAAAAGGAAATAACTGCATGATCAACATTGCTGTTCAGGACTGACTCTGATTGCTCACCTCTTAACCAATCCAGTTGGTTTCCATGTAGCTGGTCACTGATAGAGCTGAAAATCTAACCTTGACTGTTTCACAATAAATATTGGTCATGGCAAGACAATAGAATCATAAAGTGTATAGTAGTTTACAGAGAACATGCTAAATTGAAATTGGTAAATTCAATTTCATCCAGTCATTGTGTGACATTTGAATACAAATGAGGAGAGTAGCTAAATCTCTTTATGGCTTGATATATAATCTTAAAAATAGTTTTTATAATTTTATTTCTCCCATTGGTCAGGATCTGTGTGAAATCATTAAGGTAAAGTTTACCATTTTTAAGGGATTTAGAAAACAATCCATTTAAAGAACATTTGTGAGAAAAGAAGAATGTACCCCATTCCCCAAATAATTCCACTAGTTAATGTGTCTGTTAATACCTTACATTAGAATCCCAAAGGTTTTTAATTATTTTGAATAAGGAATCACACTTTTATAAATCAACTAATTTGGGGAAGTAGATATACTAAGGCATTATTTTAAAAGGCATGTCCAATTCCCTTTCAACATGACACCTAGCAAAGAGAGGACTGCTGAAGGAACAGAATTCAGGGCATGTTTCTGTGTGTAGGAACCAGATGTGTAGAAAGATAGAGACTGTAAGGCTCCAGACAATAGGAAGAACCTGAACAATTGGGCTTTGCAGTTTTATGAAAGGAAAGTGAGAAACAGAATAGATTAGTGGAAAGGACTTTGAGAAGAAGTGTGTCCTGTCTCACAGTTTTGCCTTCTGCTGATTTTCTATGTAAGCGAGAGTTTTGTTTGGTCAGTTGGTTAGTGTTTGCTGATTGGTTCTCTATATCCCAGATCACCATACTAAGTATTTGGAATGTCTGATCCAAAAGCTCAAGAATTTAAGAAGTTACAACTTTAAAAATTTATCTCCAGTGTGATCTAAAAATAGAAGAAAGCTCAATTCTCAAAGAGCATAGTTGTTCCTTAGCCCCAAGTTCATGTGCCTGGTGTATCCAGGACTAGTTGGTGGTTTGGGAAATGTGAAATGATTACAACTAAACCCGGGGAACACTGTAATGATATTTACAATGAACAATACATATCAAGAGCATTTCAGGTTATAAAAATTAAAGACCCCATTATTAAATAAGCATGCAAATGTCATTTATGGGAAGGCATAGACAGGCAAAGGTATAAGTAAAATGTTGGTGAAATTCAGGCCTCCAATGACTGCTACAAATAATTCATAAGTAAATGCAGAAATTTGAATTACATTTTCAGATACCTCAATGTTGGATGCTTCAAAGTAAAGAACAAAATCTACCTAATTCTACCAGCTTTTTACAGAAAAAATAACTTTTTAGATCTTTTTGTGGCTGAAGACTACCTGAAAATACAATCTCCCAGGTGCTCATAAAAATATAACTTGAAAACTAGTATCATCTGCAAAGGAGTATCCAAGGAAACAAAAAGCCTAAAATGTTATTTAGGCTTCCAGAAGCCTAAAGCTTCTGAAAATGCTATTATTAAATTTGGTGATTTCTCCAAATAACAGGCATTCCTTAGAAAATTTATTAAAGAATACTTGAGGATTAAACAATTTCTTTTTAAGAGAGATTCTACCTATTTACTTACACCTTTAAAAATGTATTTATTGAGAAGATTGACCTGAGGAAGATAATCCTATTTGTTATGTACAGTTGCTTTGTGAAATTGTTAAGAAACAAGAATTGAATTATTGGTGTTGATAGAGGAAAGTTGAGTGTTAATGAGCCATAGCCATTTCTCACTTTTATAAATGCTTTAAGCTGCAACTAGCAGGAAACCCAACTTTCAGTAGTTTAAATAAATAAGGATTTCCTTTTTCCAGGTAAGAGGAAGTCTGAAAGTAGATGATTACATGTTAGCTGCTCAAAAAAACCTTCAAGGTCCCAAGTTCTTTCTTTCTGCTCTTTCACTCTTAGTATGTTGGCTTTTTTTTAACACATGTTACTCTATGATTATAAGATGCCTGCTTTAGCATTGGAGATCAAATTGCAGTTAAAGCAGAAAGAAATGGGGATGGGGGTAGCAACAGCTTGGTTGCTCCTCTTTTGTCAGTGTCCTAGACTATTTAGCCTGCAAAAGCAAGGCAAAATATATTGGGTGGCCTAAACAACAGTTATTTTCTCACAGTTCTGGAGGCAGGGAAGTTCAAGATCAAGGGGCCAGCAAATGTGGTGTCTGATGAAAAGTCCCCTCCTGGCTTGCAGGCAATCTTCTTCTCGCTGTGTGCTCATATGGTCTTTTCTTGGGAGAGAGAGAGATGTCTGTCTCTTCCTCTTCTTATAAGGGCACTAAGCCTACTATGAAGATCCCACCCTTATGACCTAATCTAAGCCTAATTATCTCCCAAATACTCCACCTCCAAACACCATCAAGTTGGAAGTTAGGACTTCAACCGATGAGTTTGGAGACGATACAAACATCTAGCCCATAACAGTAAGGAAGGCAAAAGCTTACCCAGGAACACTCAGCAGAATTCTACTTAGTCTCATTGGCAAGAAATGGTTCACGTGGACCTTTAGTACAAGGGGAGGGAAGGTGAATGTTTAATGAGACACATTTTTACCTTAAACAATATTAGAGATACCCTGTCAAGTAAGTAAAAGGAAATGGATATATGGTAGGTAATGACCAGTGTCTGCTATACATACCTAACACAGCATAGTTTGCAAAAGTTCTAGGTCTTCCTTTTGTTCTTGTTTTTTTCTTTTTTCTTTTTTTTTTTTTTTTTTTTTTAGATCTTTATTGGAGTATAATTGCTTTACACTGTTGTGCCAGTTTCTGCTGTACAACAAAGTGAATCAGCTGTATTTATACATATATTCCCATATCCCCTCCCTCCTGTGACTCCTTTCCACCCTCCTTATCCCACCCCTCTAAGTCATCACCAATTATCAAGTTGATCTCCCCGATCTCCCTGTGTTATGCAGTGGCTTCCCACTAGCTATCTATTTTACATTTGGTAGTGTGTATATGTCAATTCTACTCTCTCACTGTGTCCCAGCTTCCCTTTTGTCCCCTCCCATGTCCTCAAGTCTGTTCACTACATCTGCATCTTTATTTCACTGAGTTAATCTGTACCATTTTTTTTTTTTTGTCCCATTTATATGCATTAGCATAAGTAGTTGTTTTTCTCTTTCTGGCTTACTTTACTCTCTATGACAGACTCTAGGTCCATCCACCTCACTACAAATAACTCAATTTCATTCCTTTTTATGACTGAGAAATATTCCATTGTATATATGTGCCGCATCTTCTTTATCCATTCATCTGTTGATGGGCATTTAATTGCTTCCATGTCCTGACGATTGTAAATAGTGTTGCAATGAATATTATGGCACATGTTTCTTTTGGGATTATGGTTTTCTCAAGGTTTATGCCCAGTAGTGGGATTGCTTGGTTATATGGTAATTCTATTTTTAGTTTTTTTAAGGAACCTCCATACTGTTTTTCATAGTGGCTGTACAAACTTACATTCCCACCAACAGTGCAGGAGAGTTCCCTTTTCTCTGCACCCTCCCCACCATATATTTTTTCTAGATTTTTTGATAATTCCTTTAGTTCTAATGAAAGTTATGGTACTCCTAAAACTTTGCAAGATTTACAGAAAATAGTAGAGAGAAAAACTGAGAGCAATTTGGAAATCATTCAATAACACAGAGTTTTGCCCTCCAAATTAAAAAAAAAAAGTTTACCATTATCTTGAACTTTTGTGATCTTTCTAAATTTCAGCATGCATACTATAAACATTGTAAATATATATACACATCTTAGGAATTAGTAAGCAGTTTTAATGATTTCAATTTTGTATTAGTTTATTGAATTTAGAAACTTGTATCATGAGACAGAGTGTGGCATATACTAAAATGTTGTGTTTTGGAGGAAGTAATAAATTGTTTCTTATTTATAATGCTAATAACAATGATGAAACAAAACCTCTGCTAAAATAAATCCTTTTTACTGGTGCTGAAGTCCTCTTTTGCAGGGAATTCTCTTTGCAATGAGAATATTAGATTTTTTTTTATTTTATTTTAAGTCCGAGGGACAGAAATAAACACTAGCCTTCAGGGAAGTTCTCTTGGGCTCTTTATTGCATGTAGTTGTTGTTTCAGAGTTGGGACTAAGCAGCTCTTTATCTCAATCTATGTAATAAGACTATTTTATAATAGCATTCTACTTCATTTTAATTTTAAAATATGCCTTGAAATGAATAAGATGAATTTCAAAAGTGAAACAAGAAAACAGATCTCAACATGGTTTTTAAGGCAAAACAGAGTACACCATTATGGAACTGAGCATCTGATTGAAACACATTTGAATTCACAATTCTTGCCATGTCTTATCCACAGGAAAGTCCATTAGATAAGAGACTGGTTCTCATGAACACATATGGCTTCTGGCAATAGCAAATTGCTCCATCACCTCCATTCATCCAACCATCCATTCACTCGTTAAAAAAATACCTACTGTGTATCAACAATGTAGTGAACACTGTGCTGAAACATGGAAATACAGAAAGAAATCAGACATTACCAGCCTTCAGGTATTTCAAGATCTATTGGTGGTGGGGGTGAGTGTGGCAGGCAACAGACACATAAACCATGTAAGCCAGTATCCCTGGTTATATACAGCCTTTCAAGTATACAGACTCTTTTTATGCACAACTGTCTCTGGATACAATAAACTTTCAGAAAGAAATACCATCCCCCATTCTCCCTGAGAAAGTTCTATTTTCAAGTCAAGTTTTTATTTGTGGCCTTAGATAAGTTACTTGAACGCACAGAGCTGCATTTTCTTTTTTTTTGGGGGGGTTGCTTTTATTTTTTTAATCTTTATTTTTAAGAACTTTTATTGAGATATAATTGACATATGATAAACTTCATGTGTTTAAAATGCACAATTTGGTACTTTTTTCTTATTAGTAATGCATATATGGCAATCCCAATCTCCCAATTCAACCCACCCCAACCCAGCACCACTTTCCCCACTTGGTGTCCATATGTTTGATTTCTACATCTGTGTCTCAATTTCTGCCTTACAAACTGGTTGATCTGTACCATTTTTCTATATGCCACATATATGCATTATTATATGATCTTTATTTTCCTCTTTCTGACTCCTTTCACTGTATGACAGTCTCCAGGTCCATTCATGTCTCTACAATGTCCCAATTTCGTTCCTTTTTATGGCTGTGTAATATTCCATTATATATATGTACGACTTCTTCTCTTTTTTATTATTTTTTATTTTTTTAATTTTATTTATTTATTATTTTTTGGGGGTTACACCAAGTTCAATCATTTGTTTTTATATACATATCACCATATTCCCTCCCTCCCTTGACTCCCTCTCCACTCTCCCTCAAGTCCACCCCCCCCCCACACTCCCTGTCCCAGTCCTCTAAGGCATCTTCCATCCTTGACTTGAACTCCCTTTCTTATACAACAACTTCCCACTGGCTATCTATTTTACAGTTGGTAGTATATATATGACAGTGCTACTCTCCCGCTTCGTCTCAGCTTCCCCTTCACCCCCCACCCCCTCCCAAACCTCGAGTTCTCCAGTCCATTCTCTGCATCTACATCCTTGTTAATGTCACTGAGTTCATCAGTACCATTTTTAGATTCTGTATATGTGAGTTAGCATAAAATATTTGTCTTTCTCTTTCTGATTTACTTCACTCTGTATGACAGACTCTAGGTCTATCCACCTCATTACATATAGCTCCATCTCATCCCTTTTTACAGCTAAGTAATATTTCATTGTAAATAATTGCCACATCTCCTCTACCCATTTATTTGCTGATGGGCATTTCGGTTGCTTCCATGTCCTGGCTATTGTAAATAGTGCTGCAATAAACATTATGGTACATGTTTCTTTTGGGATTATGGTTTTCTTTGTGTATATGCCCAAGAGTGGGATTACTGGATCATATGGTAGTTCTATTTGCAGTTTTTGAAGGAACCTCCAAATTGTTTTCCATAGTGGCTGTACCAACTTACATTCCCACCAACAGTGCAGGAGAGTTCCCTTTTCTCCACACCCTCTCCAACATTTGTTGTTTCCAGATTTTGTGATGATGGCCATTCTGATTGGTGTGAGGTGATACCTCATTGTGGCTTTGACTTGCATTTCTCTGATGATGAATGATGTTGAGCATCTTTTCATGTGTTTGTTGGCCATCTGTAGGTCTTCTTTGGAGAAATGTCTATTTAGGTCTTCTGCCCATTTGTGGAATGGGTTATTTGCTTTTTTGGTATTAAGCTGCCTGAGTTGCTTTTATATTTTGGAGGTTAATCCTTTGTCCGTTGTTTCATAGGCAACTATTTTTTTTTTCCCATTCTGAGGGTTGCCTTCTAGTCTTATTTATGGTTTCCTTTGCTGTGCAAAAGCTTTTAAGTTTCATGAGGTCCCATTTGTTTATTCTTGATTTTATTTCCATGCTTCTAGGAGGTGGGTCAAAAAGGATCTTGCTGTGATGGATGTCATAGAGTGTTCTGCCTATGTTTTCCTCTAGGAGTTTTATAGTGTCTGGTCTTACATGTAGGTCTTTAATCCATTTGGAGTTTATTTCTGTGGATGGTGATAGAAAGTGCTCTAATTTCATTCTTTTACATGTTGCTGTCCGATTTTCCTAGCACCACTTATTGAAGAGACTGTCTTTTTTCCATTGTATATTCGTGCCTCCTTTGTCAAAGATAAGGTGCCCATATGTGTTTGGGCTTACTTCTGAGTTCTCTATTCTATTCCATTGATCTTCCTTTCTATTTATGTGCCAGTACCATACTGTCTTGATCACTATGGCCTTGTAGTATACTTTGAAGTCAGGAAGTCTGATTTCACCAACTCCATTTTTCCTTCTCAAGATTGCTTTGGCTATTCGGGGTCTTTTGTGTTTCCATATAAATCGTAAGATTTCTTGCCCTAGTTCTGTGAAAAATGCCATTGGTAATTTGATCAGGATTGCATTAAATCTGTAAATTGTTTTGGGTAGTACAGTCATTTTCACAATGTTGATTCTTCCAATCCAGGAACATGGTATGTCCCTCCATCTGTTTGTGTCATCTTTGATTTCTTTCATCAATGTCTTAAAGTTTTCTGCATACAGATCTTTTGCCTCCTTAGGCAGGTTTATTCCCAGGTATTTTATTCTTTTTGTTGCAATGGTGAATGGGAGAGTTTCCTTAATTTCTCTTTCTGCTCTTCCATTGTTAGTGTATAAGAATGCACGAGATTTCTGTGCCTTCATTTTGTATCCTGCTACTTGACTAAACGCAGCAATTAGTGCTAGCAGTTTTCTGGTAGAGTCTTTAGAGTTTTCTATATATAATATCATGTCATCTGCAAAGAGGGACAATTTTACTTCTTCTTTTCCAATTTGGATTCCTTTTATTTCTTTCTCTTCTCTGATTGCTGTGGCTAAAACTTCCAAAACTATGTTGAATAATAATGGTGAGAGTGGACATCTTTGTCTTGTGCCTGTTCTTACAAGGAATTCTTCCAGATTTTCCCCATTGAGAACAATGTTGGCTTTTGGTTTTTCATATATGGCTTTTATTATGTTGAGGTAATTTCCTTCTATGCCCATTTTCTGGAGAGCTTTTATCATAAATGGATGTTGAACTTTGTCAAAAGCTTTCTCTGCATCTATTGAGATGATCATATGGTTTTTATCCTTCAATTTGTTGATATGCTGTATCATGTTGATTGATTTGCGTATATTGAAGAATCCTTGCATCCCAGGGATAAACCCCACTTGATCATGGTGTATGATATTTTTAATGTGCTGTTGGAGTCTGTTAGCTAGTATTTTGTTGAGGATTTTTGCATCTATATTCATCAGTGATATTGGTCTGTAGTTTTCTTTTTTTGTGACTTCTTTGCCTGGTTTTCGTATCAGGGTGATGGTAGCCTCATAGAATGAGTTTGGGAGTGTTCCGCCTTCTACAATATTTTGGAAGAGTTTGAGAAGGATACGTGTTAGCTCTTCTCGAAATGTTTGATAGAATTCGCCCATGAACCCATCTGATCCTGGGCTTTTGTGTGTTGGGAGATTTTTAATCACTGCCTCAATTTCCGTACTTGTGATTGGTCTGTTCATGGTTTCTATTTCTTCCTGGTTCAGTCTTGGAAGATTGTATTTTTCTAAGAATGTATCCATTTCTTCCAGGTTATCCAATGTATTGGCATATAGTTGCTTGTAGTAGTCTCTCATGATGTTTTGTATTTCTGAGGTGTCCGTTGTGACTTCTCCTTTTTCATTTCTAATTCTGTTGATTTGCATCTTCTCCCTTTTTTTCTTGATGAGTCTGGCTAATGGTTTATCAATTTTGTTAATCTTCTCAAAGAACCAGCTTTTAGTTCTATTAACTTTTGCTATGGCTTCCTTCCTTTCTTTTTCATTTATTTCTGCTCTGATCTTTATGATTTCTTTCCTTCTGCTCACTTTGGGGTTTCTTTGTTCCTCTTTTTCTAATTGTTTGAGGTGTAAGGTTAGGTTGTTTATTCGATAATTTTCCTGTTTCTTAAGGTAGGAGTGTATTGCTATAAACTTCCTTCTTAGAACTGCTTTTGCTGCATCCCATAGGTTTTGGGTTGTTGTGTTTCCATTGTCGTTTGTTTCTAGATTTTTTTTGATTTCCTCTTTGATTTCTGTAGTGATTCCTTGGTTGTTTAAGAGTGAATTGTTTAGCCTCCATGTGTTTGTATTTTTTGCAGTTTTTTCCTGTAATTGATATCTAGTCTCATGGCGCTGTGGTCTGAGAAGATGCTTGATATGATTTCAATTTTCTTGAATTTGCTGAGGTTTGATTTGTGACCCAAAATGTGATCTATTCTGGAAAATGTTTCATGTGCACTTGAGAAGAAAGTGTATTCTGTAGTTTTTGGATGGAATGCCCTATAAATATCAATTAAGTCAAGATGGTCTAATGTGTCATCTAAAGCTTGTGTGTCTTTATTTATTTTCTGTTTGGATGTTCTGTCCATTGATGTAAGTGGGGTGTTCAAGTCTCCCACTATTATTGTGTTACTGTCGATGTCCCCTTTTATAGCTGTTAGCATTTGCCTTATGTATTGAGGTGCTCCTATGTTGGGGGCATAGATATTTACCATTGTGATATGTTCTTCTTGAATGGATCCCTTGATCATTATGTAGTGCCCTTCCTTGTCTCTTGTAATAGTCTTTACTTTCAAGTCTAATTCGTCTGATATGAGTGTTGCTACTCCAGCTTTCTTTTGACTTCCATTTGCATGGAATATCTTTTTCCATCCCTTGACTTTCAGTCTTTATGTATCCCTTGGTCTGAAGTGGGTTTCTTGTAGGCAGCATATAGAAGGGTCTTGTTTTTGTATCCATTCAGCCAGCCTGTGTCTTTTGGTTGGAGCATTTAATCCATTTACATTTAAAGTGATTATTGACATGTGTGTTCCAATGACCATTTTCTGAATTGTTTTGGGTTTGTATTTGTAGGTGTCTTCCTTTTCTTGTGTTTCCTACTTAGAGAAGTTCCTTTAGCACTTGTTGTAAGGCTGGTTTGGTGGTGCTGAATTCTCTTAACTTTTGCTTGTCTGGAAAGCTTTTGATTTCTCCCTCAAATCTGAATGAGATTCTTGCTGGGTAGAGTATTCTTGGCTGTAGGTTTCTCTCTTTCATGACTTTCAGTATATCCTGCCATTCCCTTCTGGCCTGCAGAGTTTCTGTAGAAAGGTCAGCTGTTATCCTTATGGGTTTTCCCTTATATGTTGTTTGTTGCTTTTCTCTTGCTGCTTTTAATATTTTTTCTTTGTGTTTAATTGTCATTAGTTTGATTAACATGTGTCTTGGTGTATTTTTCCTTGGGTTTATTCTGTATGGGACTCTCTGTGCTTCTTGGACTTGGTTAATTATTTCCTTTCCCATGTTCAGGAAGTTTTCCACTATAACCTCTTCAAATATTTTCTCAGACCCTTTCTTGTTTTCTTCTTCTTCTGGGATGCCTATAATTCGAATGTTGGTACGTTTAAGGTTATCACTGAGGTCTCTGAGACTGTCTTCTATTCTTTTTATTCTTTTTTCTTTCTCCTGCTCTGTGGCATTTATTTCCCCCATTCGATCTTCCAACTCACTTATTCATTCCTCTGCCTCAGTCATTCTGCTGGTTATAACACCTAGAGTATTTTTAATTTCAGTTATTTTGTTATCCATTGCTGTTCATTTTTCTGAGTTCTTATGAACTGTTTCTTGTACTTTCTCTATTTTGTTATCAAGATTTTGTATCATTTTTACTATCATTACTCTGAATTCTTTTTCAGGTATTTTTCCTATTTCCTCCTCATTTATTTGGTCTTGTGGGTTTTTTTCCTGCTCCTTTGCCTGTGTGGTGTTTCTTTGTTTCCTCATGGTTGTCCAAACTTTTGGGGTTGTTTGTCCTGGTGATAGAGGTGTTTATAGAAGACTGTCCAAGCCTGAGACTAATGTCCACATTTTGAGTTTAAACAAATACTAAGTCTAGGAAACACATACATATAAAAGACACACAATTACTGAATGCATTAGGACATAAGGCTCTGGAAAGACCTGACAGAACCCCAGTATGCTATCAGATATTCAAAGAGAAACCCAACAGAAATTGACAACTGAAACAGAACAAATCAGAGGCAAAAGCAAACAGACAAACAAATAACACCTTACACATACACTAATCCAGGGAGATTTTGTAAGCTAGGATCAAATATAGAAGAGAGGTAGATTACCACCAGACAGAATGGAGATTCTCAGAATGAAATTAGACAATTGTACTAAGAACTAAGATAAAGACAAAAACCTAATATCAAATACCAAGGCGGTGCATCATCTGGAGAATAGAGCAAGGAGTCTGAGCAGATCGATAGTGTTGCTTATAAGTATGTTAAGATAAAATAAACTTAAAATGGCTTGTAGAAAGGGGAACAGAAGAGCATACTGTGATTTGAAATATGCAAATAAAAAGAAAGGAATAGAAATGTATAAATATAGGGATGAAAGGAAAGTATGAGAGATATACTGTCCATACTACCAAAAACTTAGCTAGAAATAGAAGTGTATAAAAAGGCAAAAAAATAAAAATAGAATAAAAAAAGCATTAAAAAATTATGTTATAAAACTTGTAGATCCCTTAGGACTAAGATCATAATTATTAAAGGAAAAAAAAATCCAGAACTGATCCCATAATGGATCAGTTCAATAGGATTGATACTAATATTTCTGTTTCCTTAGAGTCTCAGCTATAAGTGTCCTTCTACGCACCTTGGGTTTTTTTTGCATTATTCTGTGACCATCAGAGCTTCCTTTATTGTTCGTCTGTAAGTGTTGGTGTGTGGGGAGGAAGAGGGTACAATAGTGGCTCCTTTCCCTGGGAGTCAGTGAGTAGTGGTGCACCGTTGTTTCAGTTGGGCTTGGAGGTGCCTGTTGCAGAGGGATGCCAGTGACTCAGATGTAAACAGAAAGTCTCAGAGTTGGGCCTCTCTCAGGTTTTTTTTTTTTTCTCAGCAGCCTCCCTGCTGTCAGTGTTCCAAGGGTTTTTAATCTAGCCCTGCCCGAGTGCCTGAGGGTACTTGTTATCCCTGAGCACCTTAGGTGGCCCACAGGGCGTCTCTCCTCTGCCTGTTGCAGACTCCAAAAGAGAGAGAGGCTATGCCCATGTCTCCTCCCCCCTGCCCATGAGCCCGCAGCCTCCAGCCGCCATCATCGCCGGCAGCTCTCAGGGGCAGGCACTGCTCACCGCAGACCTCTTCCCTCCTGTCCTCTCAGTCCATCACCTTACTGGCAACAATTTTTCTCACCCTGAACCAGCAATCCTGTTCCCATGCTCCCGCTCCCGGACCCACTGTTCAGCTGTGAGTCAACATCTTGGTGTAGGAACACTGAGCTGCGGTGCAGACCCTCTGTTTGTTTCTCACTCCCTCACGTCTGCCACAGCTCCACCACTTCACCCTCTTTGAGCTATCATAGATGCCTCCCTAATGGTTATGTCAGGATCCTTGTGGTCCTGTCTGGTGTCCGAGGTCATCTGCTGGTGTTCAGCTGGTTCTCTGTGGGAATTATTGTGTCCTTTGATGCATTCCCAATGCATCTGTCCCACATCTTCTTTATTCATTCATCTGTTGATTGATATTTAGGTTGCTTCCATGACCTGGCTATAGTAAATAGTGTTGAAATGAACATTGGGGTGCATGTGTCTTTTTGAATTATGATTTTCTCCCAGTAGTGGGATAGCTGGGTCATGTTGAAGTTCTATTTTTAGTTTTTCAAGGAACCTCCATAATATTCTCCATAGTGGCTATATCAATTTTCATTCCCATCAACAGTGCAAAAGGATTCCTTTTTCCCCACATCCTCTCCAGCATTTACTGTTTGTAAATTTTCTGATGATGCCCATTCTAACTGGTGCAAGGTGATACCTCATTGTAGTTTTGATTTGCATTTCTCTAATAATTAGTGATGTTAAGCAGTTTTTCATGTGCCTCTTGGCCATCCATATGTCTTCTTTGGAGAAAAGCCTGTTTAGATCTTCTACCCATTTTTTGATTCGGTTGTTTGTTTTTTTGATACTAAGATGCATATATTTTGGAGATTAATCCTTTATTGATTCATTTGCAAATGTTCTGCCATGCTGAGGGTTGTCTTTTGGTCTTGCTTATAGTTTCCTTTGCTGTGCAGAAGCTTTGAAGTTTCATTAGGTCCCACTTATTTATTTTTGTTTTTATTACCATTACTCTAGGAGGTGTTTTAAAAAAATCTTATAAAAAAAATCTTGCTGTGATTTATGTCAAGGAGTGTTCTTCCTATGTTTTGCTCTAAGTGTTTTATACTCTCTGGCCTTACATTTAGGTCTTTAATCAGTTTTGACTTTTTTTTCCATAAGAACTTTTATTGAGATACAATTGACATAAAATAAACTGCATATATTTAAAGTGTTAAACTTGATATTTATTTTCTTATTAGTAATGTACGTATGGCAATCTCAATCTCCCAATTCATTCCCCCCTTAACCCCACCCACCCCCAACTTTCCCCACTTGGTATCCATATGTTTGTCCTCTACACCTGTGTCTCTATTTCTGCTGAGTTTATTTTTGTGTATGGTATTAGGGAGTGTTCTAATTTCATTCTTTTATATGTAGCTGTCCAGTTTTCTGAGCACCAATTATTGAAGAGGCTGCCTTTTCTCCATTGTATATCCTTGGCTCCTTTGCAATATATTAGTTGACCATAGTTTATCTCTGGGCTTTCTATTCTGTTCCATTGATCTATATTTCTGTGTCTGTATCAGTACGATATTGTCTTGATTACTGTAGCTTTGTAGCATAGTATGAAGTCAGGGATTCTGATTCCTGCAGCTCCATTTCTTTCCCTCAAGATTGCATCAGCTATTCAGGGTTTTCTGTGTCTCCATGCAAATTTTAGGATTTTTTGTTCTAGTTCTGTTAAGAATGTCATTGGTAATTTGATAGGGATTGCATTGAATCTGTAGATTGCTTTGGGTAGTATAGTCGTTTTCACAATGTTGATTCTTCCAATCTAAGAACATGGTGTATCTCTCCATCTGTTTGTGTCATCTTTGATTTCTTTCATTCATGTCTTATAGTTTTCTGAGTACAGGTCTTTTACCTCCTTGGTTAGGTTTATTCCTAGGTATTTTATTCTCTTTGTTGCAATGGTGAATGGGATTGTTTCCTTCATTTCTCTTTCTGATCTTTTATTGTTGGTGTATAGAAATGTAAGAGATTTCTGTGTGTTAATTTTGTATCTTGCAACTTTACCGAACTCATTGATTAAATCGAGTAGTTTTCTGGTGGCAGTTTTAGGATTTTCTATGTATAGTATCATGTCACCTGCAAACAGTGACAGTTTTACTTCTTCTTTTCCAATTTGGATTCCTTTTATTTCTTTTTCTTCTCTGATTGCTGTGGCAAGGACTTCCAAAACGATGTTGAATAGTAGTGGTGAGAGTGGACATCCTTGTCTTGTTCCTGATCTTAGAGGGAATGCTTGCAGTTTTTCACCATTGAGAATGATGTTTGCTGTGGGTTTGTCATATATGGCCTTTATTGTGTTGAGTTAGGTTCCCTCTATGCCCACCTTCTGGAGAGTTTTTATCATAAATGGATGTTGAATTTTGTCAAAAGCATTTTCTGCATCTATGGAGATGATCATGTGTTTTTTATCCTTCAATTTATTAATATGGTGTATCACATTGATTAACTTGTGCATATTGAATAATTCTTGCATTCCAGGGATAAACCCCATTTGATCATGGTGTATGATCCTTTTAATGTGTTGTTGGATTCTGTTGGCTAGTATTTTGTTGAGGATTTATGCATTTAAATTCATCAGTGATATTGGTCTGTAGTTTTTTGTTTGTGTGTTTGTTTGTTTTGTAGTATCTGTCTGTTTTCAGTATCAGAGTGATGGTAGCCTCATAGAATGAGTTTGGGTGTGTTTCTTACTCTGGAATTTTTTGGGAAAGTTTGAGAAAGATGGGTATTAGTTCTTCTCTAAATGTTTGATAGAGTCAGATGGGCACGGAGACCCTTCTGGAAGTAACATCACGATGGCTGCCCAAGGAGAACCCCAAGTTCAGTTCAAACTTGTATTGGTCGGTGATGGGGGTACTGGAAAAACTACGTTTGTGAAGCGTCATCTGACTGGTGAATTTGAGAAGAAGTATGTAGCTACCTTGGGTGTTGAGGTCCACCCCCTCATGTTCCATACCAACAGAGGACCTATTAAGTTCAATGAATGGGATACAGCTGGTCAGGAGAAGTTTGGCGGACTGAGACATGGCTATTACATCCAAGCTCAGTGTGCCATTATAATGTTTGATGTCACATCGAGAGTTACTTACAAGAATGTGCCCAACTGGCATAGAGATCTGGTACGAGTGTGTGAGAACATCCCCATCGTGTTGTGTGGCAACAAAGTGGATATTAAGGACAGAAAGCTTAAGGCAAAGTCAATTGTCTTCCACCGAAAGAAGAATCTTCAGTACTATGACATTTCTGCCAAAAGTAACTACAACTTTGAAAAGCCCTTCCTCTGGCTTGCTAGAAAACTGATCGGAGACCCTAACCTGGAGTTTGTCGCCATGCCTGCTCTCGCCCCGCCAGAGGTGGTCATGGACCCAGCCTTGGCAGCACAGTACAAGCACGATCTAGAGGTTGCTCAGACAACTGCCCTCCGGGATGAAGATGATGACCTGTGAGAAAGCGAAGCTGGAGCCCAGCGTCAGAAGTCTAGTTTTATAGGCAACTGTCCTGTGATGTCAGTGGTGCAGCGTGTTTGCCACCTTATTATATAGCTGAGCAGAACATGTGCTTAATCTTTGGGATGCTGAAGTTAGATGAATGGGCTTCGGAGTGAATGTGGCAGTTAAAAAAAAAAAAAAAAAACCTTCATTTTTTGGACCTGCATATTTAAGTGTTTTGGAACCCAGTTGTTTCCTTCTTGAGTTTCAAATAGAAGACTGCTGCGGTCACATCACAACGTTCAGTTTGTTACTGTCATTCCCACTCCTTTTCATTTAGAATCAGAATAAAGTTGTATTTCAAATATCTAAGCAAGCGAACTCATCCCTTGTTTAAATGAGCATTTTAAAACCACTAACGGAGAATTGTGCCACGTTAATATTTGAATTGCCTTTGCTCTTACCACTTAATTTGAAGTCTGTTAGGTTGAAATCTTTAATTTTCTGTACATTTGAATCATTTCACACAAATGAAATGACAGGTCAAGAGTATTGTATTTGGTAAGTTAAGAGGTATAAATACTGTCAGTGCAGTTAGGCTAAAATAATGTCTACCCCCCACCCCCCCCCGCCTTTTGGCCCACGCAGTGTCACCTAGGGAAGAGCTTGTTTGAGATTTATGTGACCTGTCAGAAAAAAAGTGGTACCTCTTTTAGACGTTCCTAATAGAGATTTTAAGAATTATAATTGCTTTTGTGGCAGAAGTGACGATGTTCTTATATAGAGCTTTTCAAAGTGTGATGAAACCTTACAAACAGTTGCAGGAACTTGAGGGATGTCTCATCTGTTAAAAATGAACATAAAGTGTGCATTTATTTGCTTTTTGTTTTAATGTTACATGTTTAATGTAAAGTTGGTATTCTAGAAGATGTTCCACGTTTATCTGCTGTTGTCAAGTACTCCCAAGCTTTAAAGATGTCAAAGATTAAGGATTTCATTGGACACATGACAGCTTTGATGATTTTTCTGCCCCCAAAGAATTTTTTGTGGGCGGTGCAAAGACACAGGATGCTGCAACAGAGAAGTAGAGCTTAGGCTGGCTTCTCAGTGATGTGAAACAGACCGCCAAACTTTCAGTAGATTAACCACGGACCTTTGTATGGTTTCCACGTGTAAACATGAATTGAGTCCCTCTTGCCTGAGTTTGATCCTATTGACACTGTACTGTAGCAGTTAGAAATCAAAATTAGAGCTATTTTGCTCATGTAAGTACCACTGTACTATAGTTCAGTTCACCAAAGTTCTTTAGATGTCCAATTATCCTTAAGTGATTACTTTCCTACCTAAAAGGTAGGGAAGGGTCACTTAAATATATGGAAAAATGAAATTTAAAGAGTAAAATTGGGTAATTTGTTAAAATATTGAATAAATATTAATAGATTCACTTAAAAAAATAAATGTTTGATAGAATAGACCCATGAAGTCATGTGGTTCTCGACTTTTGTTTTTTGGGAGATTTTTAATCACAATTTCAATTTCATACTTGTGATTCACCTGTTCATATTTTCTATTTCTTCCTGATTTAGTCTTGGAAGGTTATACCTTTCTAAGAATTTGTTCATTTCTTCCAGGCTGTCCATTTTATTGGCATATAGTTGCCTGTAGTAGTCTCTTATGGTGCTTTTTATTTCTTTGGTGTCATTGGAACTCCTCCTGTTTCATTTCTAATTTTATTGATTTGAGTCCTCTCCCTCTTTTTCTTGATGAGTCTTGCTAAAGGTTTACCAAATTTGTTTATCTTTTCAAAGAACAGGCTTTTGTATTTATTTATTTATGCCATTGTTTTCTTTGTTTCTATTTCATTTATTTCTGCTCTGATTTTTATGATTTCTCTCCTTCTACTAACTTTGGATTTTGTTTGCTCTTCTTTCCCTAGTTTCTTTAGGTGTAAGGTTAGATTGTTTATTTGGGATTTTTCTTGTTTCTTGAGGTAGGATTGTATTGCTATAAACTTCCCACTTAGAACTGCTTTCTCTGCATCCCGTAGGTTTTGGATCATTGTGGTTTCCACTGTCATTTGTCTCTAGGTATTTTTTGATTTCTTCAGTGAACTCTTGGTTATTTAGTAGTGTATTGTTTAGCCTCCATGTGTTTGTGTTTTTTACAGTGTTTTTCCTGTAACTGATTTCCAATCCCATAGCATTGTGGTTGGAAAAGATGTTTGATATGATTCCAGTTTTCCTAAATTTAATAATGCTTGATTTGTGACCCAAAATGTGAACTATCCTGGAGAATGTTCCATGTGCACTTGAGAAGAAAGTGTAATCTGCTCTTTTTGGATATAATGTCCTATAGATATCTATTAAATCTAGCTGGTTTATTGTGTCATTTAAAGCTTGGGTTTCCTTGTTAATTTTCTGTCTGGATGATCTATCCATTGGTGTAAGTGGAGTGTTAAAATCCCCCACTATTATTGTTACTGTTGATTTCCTATTTTATAGTTGTTAGCATTTGCCTTATGCATTGACGTGCTCCTATATTGGGTGCATATATATGTATAATTGTTATCTCCTCTTCTTGGATTGATCCCTTGATCATTATGTAGTGTCCTTTCTTGTTTTTTGCCACACTTTTAATTTTAAAGTCTATTTTATCTGATATGAGTGTCACTAATCTGCTTTCTTTTGATTTCCATTTGCATGGAATATCTTTTTCCATGCCCTCACTTTGTCTGTATGTGTCCCTGTGTCTGAAGTTGGTCTCTTGTGGACAGCATATATATGAGCTTTGCTTTTGTATCCTTTCAGCCAGTCTGTGTCTTTTGGTTGGAGCATTTAGTCCATTTACATTCAAGGTAATTATCAATATATATATTCCTATTACCATTTTCTTAAGTGTTTTTTTGTTTTGTTTTGTTTTGTTTTTTTGTAGGCCCTTTTCTTCTCTTTTGTTTCCCACTCAGAGAAGATCATTTAGCATTTGTTGTAAGGCTGGTTTGGTGGTGCTCAATTCTCTTAGCTTTTGCTTGTGTGTAAAGATTTTGATTTCTTCATGGAATCTGAATGAAATCCTTGCTGGGCTGAGTATTCTTGGTTGTAGGTTCTTCCCTTTCATCACTTGAAATATATCATGCCACTCCCTTCTAGCTTGCAGAGTTTCTGCTGAGAAATCAGCTGTTAACCTTATGGGAGATCCCTTGTATGTTATTTGTCATTTTTCTCTTGTTGCTTTTAATAATTTTTCTGTCTTTAATTTTTGTCAGTTTGACTACTATGTGTCTTGGTGTGTTTCTCCTTGGGTTTGTCCTGCCTGGGTCTCTCTTTGCATCCTGGACTTGGGTGGCTATTTCCTTTCCCATGTTAGGGAAGTTTTGGACTATTAGCTCTTCCAGTATTTTCTCAGGTCTCTTCTCTCTCTCTTTTCCCTCTGGGACGCCTATAATGCAAATGTTGGTGCATTTAATGTTGTCCCAGAGGTCTCTTAGGCTGTCTTCATTACTTTTCAATCTTTTTTCTTTATTCTTTTGTGCATCAGTGATTTTCCCCATTCTGTCTTCCAGGTCACTTATCCCTTCTTTGGCCTCAGTTATTCTGCTATTTGTTCCTTCTAGTATATTTTTTTAAGAAGTTTTATTGAGGTATAGTTAACAGACAACAAACAGCATATATTTAGAGTGTACAATTTGGTATCCCAATCTCCCAATTCATCCCCACCCCCACCCCTCCCCATTTTCCCCACTTGGTGTCCATGTGTTTGTTCTCTACTCCTGTGTCTCTATTTCTGCCTTGCATTTCCTCTTTCATAGTTGTTAGCATTTGCCTTATGTATTGAGGTGCTCCTAAATTGGGTGCATATATACTTATATTTGTTATCTCCTCTTCTTGGATGGATCCCTTAATCTTTATGTAATGTCCTTTCTTGTCTCTTGTAACATTTTTTATTTTAAAGTCTATTTTATCTGATATGAGTATTGCTACTCCAGCTTTCTTTTGATTTTCATTTGCAGGGAATATCTTTTTCCATCCCCTCACTTTCAGTCTGCATGTGTCCCTAGGTCTGAAGTGGGTCGCTTGTAGACAGCATATATATGGGTCTTGATTTTGTATCCATTCAGCTAGTCTGTGTCTTCTCGTTGGTGCATTTAGTCCATTTACATTCAAGGTAATTGTTGATATGTATGTTCCTATTACCATTTTCATAATTGTTTTGTTGTTGTTTCTGTAGGTCCTTTTCTTATGTTTCCTGCTTGGAGAAGTTCCTTTAGCACCTGTTGTAGGGCTGGTTTGGTGGTGCTGTATTCTCTTAGCTGTTGCTTGTCTGTAAAGCTTTTGATTTCTCCCTCGAATCTGAATGAGATCCTTGCTGGGTAGTATATTCTTGGTTGTAGGTTCTTCCCTTTCATCATTTGAAATATATCATGCCAGTCCCTTCTGGCTTGCAGAGTTTCTGCTGAGAAATCAGCTGTTACCCTTATGGGAGTTCCCTTGTATGTTATTTGTTGTTTTTCCCTTGTTGCTTTTAGTAACTTTTCTCTGTCTTTAATTTTTGTCAACATGACTAATATATGTCTTCGCATGTTTCTCCTTGGATTTATCCTGCCTGGGACTCTCTGCACTTCCTGCACTTGGGTAGCTATTTCCTTTCTCACGTTAGGGAAGTTTTCAACTATAATCTCTTCCTTTATTTTCTCAGGTCCTTTCTCTCTCTCATCTCCTTCTGGGACCCCTATAATGCGAATGTTGGTGCATTTAACATTGTCCCAGAGGTCTCTTAGGCTGTCTTCAGTTCTTTTCATTCTTTTTTCTTTATCCTTTTCCACATCAGTGATTTTGACCATTCAGTCTTCCAGGTCACTTATTCGCCCTTCTGCCTCAGGTAATCTGCTATTGATTCCTTCTAGTGTATTTTTCATTTCAGGTATTGTGTTGCATATCTCTGTTTGTTTGCTCTTTAATTCTTCTAGGTCTTTGGTAAACTTTTTGATCTTTGCATCCAGTCTTTTTTCAAAGTCCTGGATCATCTTCACCATCACTATTCTGAATTCTTTTCCTGGAAGGGTGCCTATCTCCTCTTCATTTAGTTGTTTCTCTGGGGTTTTATCCTGTCCCTCCATCTGGTACGAAGTCCTCTGCTTTTTCATTTTCTCTGTCTTTCTGTGGCTGTGGTTTTCAGTTCCACAATATGAAATACTGCTGATGCTGCTTGATACTGTTGTCTGTCCTCTTGTGGAGGAAGCTATCTAGGAGGCTCATGGGTGCTTCCTGATGAGAGGAACTGATGGTGGGTAGGGCTTGGTGGGTGGATCTCAGTAAAGCTTTAATGTGCTTGTCTGCTAATGGGTGAGGCTGTGTTCACACCTTGTTGGTTGTTTGGCCTGAGGCCACCTAGTGCTGGAGCCCACAGCCTCTTTGGTGGGGCTAATGGTGGACTCTGGGAGGGCTCACACCAATAAGCACTTCCCAGAATCCCTGCTGCCAGTGCCCCTGCCTCCTCAGTGAGCCACAGCTGCCCCTCCCACTTCTGCAGGCAACCCTCCAACACCAGCAGGTATGTCTGGTTCAGTCTGCTATGGGGTCACTGCTCCTTCCCCCTGGGTCCTGGTGAGCACATTTTTTTTGTGTGCCCTCCAAGAGTGGAGTCTGTTTCCACAAGTCCTGTGGAGGTCCTGCAGTCAAATCCCACTGGCTTTCAGAGTCTGATTATCTGGGGATTCCTCCTCCCATTGTGGGCCTCCCAGGTTGGGAATCCTGATGTGGGGCTCAGAACCCTCACTTTAGTGGGTGGACTTCTGCAGTATAACTGTTCTCCAGTTTGTGACTCACCCACCCAGCATTTATGGGATTTGATTTTAATGTGATCGCGCCCCTCCTACCATCTCATTGCGGCTTCTCCTTTGTCTCTGGATGTGGGGTGTCTTTTTTGGTGAGTTCCAGTGTCTTTCTGTCAATGATTGTTCCGTAGTTAGTTGTAATTCTGGTGCTCTTGCAAGAGGGAGTGAGTGCACGTCCTCCTACTCCACCATCTTAATCCTATCTCCCTAGTGTATTTTTCATTTCAGTTATTCTGTTACTTATCTCTGTTCATTTGTTCTTTAATTCTTCTAGGTCTTTATTAAATTTTTCTTGCATTTTTTCAATCTTTGCATCCAGTCTTTTTTCAAAGTCCTGGATCATATTAACTATCATTATTCTGAATTCTTTTTCTGGAATGTTGCCTATCTCTACTTCATTTAGTTGTTTTTCTGGGGTTTTATCTTGTCCCTTCATCTGGTAAAAAGTCCTCTGCCTTTTCATAGTCTCTATCTTTCTGTGGCTATGGTTTTCAATTCCACAGAATTAAATACTGCTGATACTGCCCTGTTGTGAAGGAGGCTATCTAAGATGCTTGTGCATGTGCTTCCTAATGGGAGGGCTGGGTGTTGCTTTGGTGGGTGGAGCTCAGTAAAAGTTTAATCCACTTGTCCTCCAATGGGTGGGGCTGTGTTCCCACCCTGTTGGTTGTTTGGCCTGAGGTGACGCAGCCCTGGAGCTTACAGGCTCTTTGGCAGGGCTAGCAGAGAACTCCAGGAGGGCTCATATCAATGAGTATTTTCCGGAACCCCCACTGCCAGTGTCCCATCCCTATGGTGAGCCAAAGCCACCCCCCACTTCTGCTAGTGACCTTCCAACACCAGCAGGTAGGTATGGTTCAGTCTTCTATGGTGTCTCTACTCCTTCCCCCCTGCATCCTGGTGTGCACACTACTTTTTTGTGCCCTCCAAGAGTGGAGTCTGTTTCTCCCAGTCCAGTGGAAGTCCCAGAATAAAATTCCACTGGCCTTCAAAGTCTGATTCTCTGGGGATTCCTCATTGCATTGTTGGAACCCCAGTTGGGAAGGCTGATGTGGGGCTCAGAACCCTCACCCCACTGGGTGGACTTCCATGGTATAACTGTTCTCCAGTTTGTGAGTCACCCACTCAGCATTTATGGAATTTGATTTTTTCATGATTGCACCCCTCCTACCATCTCATTTTGGCTTCTCATTTGTCTCTGGATTGGGGTGTCCTTCTTGGTGAGTTCCAGTGTCTTCCTGTCAATGATTGATCAGCAGTTAGTTGTGATTCCAGTGCTCTTGCAAGAGGTAGTGAGCTCATGTCCTTCTCCTCTGCCATCTTGAACCATCTCCCTGCATTTTCTTCTCTGTTAAATTTTTAATTTTCATATTAATGCTTAGTTTTTTATAATTATTGAAGAACTAAGAAAATCAAGGGTTATTACACATTTAACATCATGCCTGGCAAGCAGTACACAGTATTTTTGTTTTCTCATTTTCCTTAAAAGAGTTGATTTTAGTTACCTGGGAAATTGATCCCTATGTAGCAATTTATTTTCCTAAAATGCCACATGAGCAAGATACTCTTGGTGTTAATAGAAATATTTATGTAAAATTGTCTATTGAGCCCTAAGTCCAAGGCAGTGAGTTGATTTGGTCCGTTTTATCATTTTTGCCTAAACCTATTGGAAAGTTGACTTCACATGAAGACGGCACAAGCAATAGCTTCGGCTTTGTATATCAAAAATTACTGTATCTCTGGTTTCTCTTTATACTTTTATTAACCAAGTCTTGCATCGATCATGCTATAACTGTGGGGCTCTCTAGTGGAAATGGTTACTATCATCTATATTTACAATTGTATTATGGGAAGAAAAGAGTGAAAAGGGGCAATTTGGAGGCAAAACTATCCAAGGTTGTGTCCTATTGTAAGGAGTTCTGGATGCCTTGAAGATTCAACACAATTGAGAAAGAAAGCCACCCAAATAGTGAAAGAAGTTGTAAATGGAGGAGCGGTGAAAGTGGAAAGCTTCAACAGAATGTTGGGTGATTTACTGGACAAAAACTCCTCCTACATCACTATGTCAAAGAACCATTTTGTTAATTCCCATTAATTGCAAATTGTCACTTCAGGCATTTATTTGTCCTCATTCAATTCTATTCATATTTCCTAGAATCTTTCATGGTGTGCTTAAGCTTTTGATAGATGCTAAAAGGAAAAGGATGCCTTGACACTTTGAGAAAGCTATTTTATTCCTCATGCTTGAAAGTTACAAATGCACCAATCAGAGCACAACTTAAACTCCCTTTATATCTTCTTGTTAATTTAAAAGCATTGCAGCTACCTCACTACTGTGTGTGTGTTGGGGGGGTATAGTGTGTATGTGTGTACATATATGTATGATTGAGAGAGAGAACAAATCAGAGACAGAAAGTCTATGTCACCTCATCAATCACCAGCATAAATGTTCAACAGTCCAGTGTGATTTGCAATGGGATTTTGAAGTTAAAGCCATTCACTTTAAAGAAAGACTTTATTCCCCCAGTGATTTCCTCACAAACATGGAATTCATTATTTTATTAGTGTTGGCCAGTTTTACACTTCTCTAGAGTATGGGTTGGCAAACTATGGTTTCCTTTCCAAATCTGACAAAATGTCTTTTTTTTTTTTTTGTAAATAAAGTTTTACTGGAACACAGCCATACTCATTGTTTATATATTATCTACGGCTGTTTTTACACTACAATGGCTGAGTTGTGCAGTTGCAATAACGTTTATGGCTCAAAATGAAAATATTTACTATCTGACCATTTACAGAAAAAGGTTGCCAACACTTTCTCTTGACCGAATGTCACTCAAATTAAATACAGTAGCTGAAGAGGTGATAAATTGGAATATGAAATAAAATATTGACAGTTCTATTTCTACTTATGTTTTCATTCCAAACAAATGAAAAATTGCAATTTATAATCATTTAATTCATGGATTGACCAGGATACTCCCTTCTTGTCCATGGATCAGATGATCACATTTATGGAATGTAGATAAGGTGTCCTAAGGAAAAAGATTTCACATATGGAATCTTCTTCCACAGTCCAGCATCCTTCCTCGCTTTTTCACATCCAACCTCAGATGACATGGCATATTGTATATGTGACTAATTAACCAGATTTAAAAATCATATCTATCCAAATTAAACTTTATGAAATGGACACTTTTAAAATTCATATAGAAGAGGAAGATCAAGATGGTGAAGAGAAAATGGAACTCACCTTCCCCCCATAAACATAACAAAAATATATCTACATATGGTAAAATTCTCATGGAAAATTAACTGGAAACTAGCAGAAGGATACTTGAACAACCAAGGCTGAAAGAAAAATACACACGTAATCAGGTTGGAAGTGAAGAAAAGTGATTGGGTTGACATCTGCACCCCTGGGAGGGGACTAAGAAGAAAAGGAAGATTGTACAGCTTGACTTATGCCCTGGGGAGTAAGTGGGTTGAGCCACAGATTGGGTGTACCAGTCCTGGGGTCCCAAAAGTAGGAGACAAGCCCCCTTGGCTGCTTGGATAACTGATGGGACAAATAGAAAGGCTGGAGGAACTTAGATTCACATCACGAGGGGTGTATGGGTGCTGACTTGTCCCCAGGCAGAGCAGAGAGAGGTCTGCCCTAGTGGTTGCACCTCATTGCACTTCCCAACCCAAGGCAAGCAAATGTCCCAGCCCTGCTCACTCCACATCATAGCTTGGCACTGGATCTAGAGTAGCCAGGTCCAGGGAAAATACTTGACCTTCAGATGCAGAGCCAACCAAGTTGCCTGGGTGGTAGTGCTTACTTAAGTAGCACCCTAGACTGCACTACCAGAATTCTCACAACTGCATCACTGCACTCCAACCCTAAGCCAAAAAAACTGTCCAGCTCCACTCACTCCACATCACAACACAGTGCTAGATCTGGGGCAGTCACAGGGAAAAGACACAACTGTGGGCTGCCTCTGAGAGGAGCAGCAGATGCCTGCACAGGCATAGCATCAAACCTCTGTAAGCAAATGAGCCCCACTTGTGTCAGCACACCCCTCCTTTGGAGAAAATATCCCATAATGGCCAGAAAGAAAAACACACTTGGAGAGAACATAACCAGCTCATGCCTGACCCTCAGGTCTTCCACTCTGGAAATGTAGGAGCAGACTCTGATGCTGACAGAGCAGTGGCAGACACTGAATGGAGAGGAAGTCTCACCTCACTCCTTACAGAGGGTCTAGCTCCTCTGTCACTAGACACATCCACTACCAAGGTAAGAGCAGTCAGCACAGTCTGGGGAAAGAGATGGCTGGCAACCACAACAAATCCAGCTCTCCCATCAAAGGCACAAGAGGTAACAGTTTCACCTAAACTCACAGAGACAGAGAAAGTTAGGTAAAATGAAAAGCAAAAGAACTATTCTCAACTGAAAGAACAAGGGAAACTCTTTGAAAAAATACATACAATATAAACAATTTACCAGATACAAAACTCAAAATATTAGTAAGAAAAATGCTAATAGATTAGGGAATAGATTGACCTAAACACAGATCACTTATGGAATTATAAATTATAAAGAAAACCCAGTAAAAAATAAATAATTCAATATCTGAGATAGAAAACACTTTGGAAGCCAAGAAGAGCATATTAAATGACACAGAAGAATGCATAAGTGATCTGGAAGACAGGGTCATGGAAATCACCCAATCAGAATGGTAGGCCAGGTTTCACCAAAATGGCAGAGGAGTAGGAGGTCATGGAGTTCATCTCTCCCCACAAACTCATCAAGAATACATCTACAAATGGAACAATTTTCCTAGAGCACCTACTGAACACTAGCAGAGGACCTTGGACACCTAAAAGGAGAAGAAAGATCCCCACATAACCAGATATAATGAAAGAAAGAAGGGAAAAGGAAGAGGAGAGGAAGCAGGACAGGTCCTGTACCCCTGGCAGGGAGCTGAAGGTAAGGAGAGGTTTCTGCACCTGGGGAGGCACCCTGACTGGCTGGGAGATCAGCTGGGACATAAGAGGAGTTTGGGGGGCCTGGAGGAGAGCCCAGCAACTGGTCTGTGGCATGTGGGACAGAATCAGACCTATGCAGATGGTCTGTGCTACCATCCTGTGTTCCCCAGCCTGAGAGAGGTGTATGCCAGTGCACATGGGGACTGAATGCTGGAACAAAGACTGAGGGAGGAGAATGCTATTGGCTGTGAGGAGACAGCCTGAAGGGATTGGAGTGATGAGCTCTGCAACCAGGAATGCTTGTGGAGGAAGCCTGGACCACCAAAGAACTGAAGCACCATGTTGATTAACACACAAAAAGGAGAGTCACCATTGCAGTCTCTCTCCTCAAGCACTGTCCCCTGACTCCATTGGCACTAGGAAGGGCTCCCACTGGAGCCAACTTGTGTGCTGCTGCCATTGCCTCCTCTTCCCTGCCCCACTCCAAGGCAATCTGCTTACCCCAACTGCCTCCTGAGCTCTTGCATTCCACTTGTTACTGCAGCACCCTCTCACCTGGGGAGCCCAATTGCTTCACTCACTGTCTTGGCTCCTTCCTGCCTGATGATCTTGTGTACACCGGCAATCTTTAGAACAGACTCAGGTGGGAGGAACACATGCAGATGTGGGGCTGAAATCACAGATGAGCCTCAGAAGCCCTGTGACTAAGGAAAAAGAGCTGAAATCTCTCCTCATGGCTGCACAAATAAAAGAATTACACCTCCACTGATGACATCCTACAATCTTATCTCAAGAAACAAGAAAAATCTCAAATAAACAACTTAATCTTATACCTAAAGCAACTAGAGAAAGAAGGCAAACAAAACCCAAAGGTAGTAGAATGAAATAAATCATAAAGATCAAATGAAATAGAAATGAAGAAAACAGAAGCTAACATCAATGAAATTAAAAGTTGGTTCTTTGAGAAGATAAACAAAATTGATAAATCTTTAGCCAAACTCATCAAGAAAAAAAGGGAAAGGATTCAAATCAATAAAATTAGAAATGAAAAAGAAGTTACAATGGACACCACAGAAATACCAAGAATCATAGGAGACCACTGCAAGAAACTACACCAATAAAATGGGCAGCTTAGAAAAAAAAAAATGGACAAATTCTTAGAAAGGTACAACCTTCCAAGAATGAACCAGGAAGAAACAGAAAATATGAACAGACCAATCACAAGTACTGAAATTGAAACTGTGATTAAAAAAACTCCAAAGTACAACAATAACAAAAAAAGAACTGATGCTAATAAAAATACAGTTAAAAGACAAATATAACCCCTAATTCAGAAATAAGTAGTAAACAGTGGGCTTGACTTTAAAAAATAACAGGTATAAGAACAGTTTGAATACACACTACTATACATAAAATAGATAACTAATAAGGACATACTACATAGCACAGGGAACTACTTTGCTATACAGCAGAAACTAACACAACATTGTAAATCAACTCCAACAAAAATTAAAGCAAAAGGAACTCCCAACAAGCAAAACTCGAGGACCAGAAGGCTTCAAAGGTGAATTCTATCAAACACTGAGGGAAGAGTTAACACCTACCCTTTTGAAACTCTTCCAAAAAAGTGCAGAGGAAGGAACACACCCAAGCTCATTCTATGAGGCCATCATCACCCTGATACCACAACCAAAGATATCACAAAAGAAGAAAATCACAGGCCAATATCACTGATGAACATAAATGCAAAAATCCTCAACAAACTATTAGCAAACTGAATCCAATAACACATTGTAAAGATCATATGCCATGATCAAGTGGGCTTTATCCCAAGGATGCAAGGATTCTTTAATATATTTAAATCAATCAATGTGATACACCACATCAATAAATTGAAGAATAAAAGCCATATGATCATCTCAATAGATGAAGAAAAACTTTTGACAAAATTCAACACCAATTTATGATAAAACCCCTCCAGAAAGTGGGTATATAAAGAACCTACATCAACATAATAAAGACCATGTACAACATAATAAAGACAGCAAACAACATTCTCAATGTGAAAAACTGAAAGCTTTTCCACTAAGATCAGGAACAAGAGAAGGATATCTACTCTCACCACTTTTATTTGACATAGTTTTGGAGGTCCTATCCATGGCAATCAGAGAAGAAAAATAAATAAATGAAATTCAATTTGGAAAAGAAGTAAAACTGTCACTGTTTACAGATGACATGCTACTAGACATAGAAAACCCTAAAGATGCTATCAGAAAACTAATAGAGCTCATCAATTAATTTAGTAAAATTGCAGGATACAAAATTAATACACAGAAATCTCTTGCACTCCTATACACTAACAATAAAAGATCAGAAAGAGACATCAAGGAAGCAATCTCATTTACCATCACATCAAAAAGAATAAAATACCTAGGAATAAACCTACCTAAGGAGGGAAAAGACCTGTACTCAGAAATATATAAGATACTATTGAAAGAAATAAAAGATGGGCAAACAGAGGGAGAGATATACCATATTCTTGGATTGGAAGAATCAATGACTATACAACCCAAAGCAATCTATAGATTCAATGCAGTCCCTATCAAATTACCAATGGCATTTTTCATAGAACTAGAACAAAAAATTTACAATTCATATGGAGACAGAAATGACCCCAAATAGCCAAAGCAATCTTGAGAAAGGAAAAAATGGAGCTAGAGGAATAGAGTCCCTGACTTCAGACTATAGTATAAAACTACAGTCATCAAAATAGTATTGAACTGGCACAAAAACAGAAATGTAGATCAATGAAACAGGTTAGAAAATCCAGAGATAAACCCTACTCTGTGAAAAAGGAGGCAAGACTATACAATGGAGAAAAGACAATCTCTTTAATAAGCGGTCCTGGGAAAACTGGACAACTACACGTAAATGAATAAAATAGAACACTCCCTTACACAGTACACAAAAATAAACTCAAAATGGATTAAAGACCTAAATGTAAGGATGGATACTGTAAAACTCTTAGAGGAAAACAAAGACAGAAGACTCTTTGATATAAATCACAGAAAGATCTTTTTCAATCCACCACTTACAGTAATTAAAATAAAAACAAAGATAAACAAGTGGGGCCTAATTAAACTTAAAAACTTTTGCAAAGCAAAGGAAACCATAAACAAAATGAAAAGACAACCTTCAGAATGGGAGAAAATATTTGCAAATGATGTAACCAACAAGGGATTAATCTCCAAAATATGTAAACAATGCATGTAGCTCAATATAAAAAAAAAAAGCCCCATATAACCCAATCGAAAAAAAAAAGAAAAAAGAAAATGAGCAGAGGAGCTAAATAGACATTCCTCAAAAGAAGATATATAAATGGCTAAAAAGCATATGAAAAGATGCTCAAGATCATGAATTATTAGAGAAATGCAAACCAAAACTACAATGAGGTGTCACCTCACACCTGTCAGAATGGCCATCATGAAAATAACTACAAAAAATAAATACTGGATAGGGTGTCTAGAAAAGGGTAACCTTCTAAACTGCTGGTGGGTGTATAAATAGATAGAGCTACTATGGAGAACAGTATGGAGGTTCCTTTAAAAATGAAAAATAAACCTACCATATGATCTAGCAATCTCACTCCTGGGCATACATCTGGAGAAAACCATAATTCATAAAGATACACATACCCAGATATTCATTGCAGCAGTATTTACAATAGCCAGGACATGGAAGCAACCTAAATGTCTAGAAGCAGGGGAAAGGATAAAGAAGATGTGGTACATATATACAATGGAATGTTACTCAGCCATAAAAAAAGAACAAAATAATGCCATTTGTGGCAACATGGATGGACCCAAAGATTGTCATACTGAGTGAAGTCAGACAAAGAAAGACAAATATCGTATGATATGGCTTATATATGGAATCTTATAAAAAGAGTACAAATGAACTTATCTACAAGCCAAAACAGAGTTACAGATATAGAAAACAACTTATGATTACCTGGGGATAAGAAGAGGGAGGGATAATTGGGAGATTGGGATTGACATATACACACTACTAAATATAAAATAGATAACTAATAAGGACCTACTGTATAGCACAGGGAACTCTATACAATACTCTGTAATGGCCCATATGGGAAAAAAATCTAAAAAAGATTAGATATATGTATACACATATCTGATTCACTTTTCTGTACACCTGATACTAACACAACATTGTAAATCAACTATACTCAAATAATTTTTAAAAGACTTAAATAAAGTGCAATAGGCCAAAAGTTAAATTAAAAAACAACAGCAACATATAAGATCTGTGAACTAACGTTAAATATGCCATCATTCACATTATATCTGTTCCAGAAGAAGAGAAGGAAAAGGTTACTGAAAATGTATTTGAAAAAATTATGGCTGAAAACTTCCCACACTTAAAAAAGGAAACAGATATCCAAACATAGGAAGCCCAGAGGCTCTCAAACATGATGAAGCCAAACAGATCCACATCAAGATATATCATAAGTAAAATGGCAAAAGTTAAATATAAAGAGAGAAGTCTAAAGACAGCAAGAGAAAAACAAAAAATCATGTAAAGGGGTATCTTCATATAGCTATCAACATTTCTCTACAGACACTCTGCAGGAGAGATGGGAGAGTCATGGTATATTCAAAGCATTGAAAGAGAAAAACCTGAAACCTAGAACACTAAACCCAGCAAAATTATCATTTATTATAAAAGGAAAGATAAAGCACTTCTGAAACAAGCAAAAACTAAAAGAATTCAGCAATACTGAACTTACCCTAAAAGAAATGTTGAAGTGTCTTCGCTAAATGGAAAAGAGGTAAAAATCCATAGGAAAGAGAAATCCCAATAGGAAAGGAAAATATATAGCAAGAATTGAAGATCACATAATTAAGTCAGAACATAGATTTAAAGACAAAAACTTATGTAAGAAACTAAAATAAAGAGTAAAGAGAGAAACATGAAGATGAAAAATATGACATCAAAACCACAAATTGTGGAGGAGGGATATAAAAAAATGTAGATTCTTAGAATATGTTTGAACTTAAACAATTATCAATTTAAGCCAAATAGATATAATTATGGGTCAATATATATAGACCACATGATAACCACAAATCAAAAACCTACAACAGATACACAAAAACAAAAATGAAAGGAACCCAAGCATGCTACAAATAAAATCATCAAACCAAAATGGAAGAATCAAAAAGAAGAAGAAATTACCAGAGGAGAGCTATATAAACAACAAGAAAACAAGTAATAAAGCACATACATATGAAAATTACTTAAGTCAATAAACTAAATGCCAAAATCAAAATATATAGAGTAGCTGATTGAAAAAACGGCAACAACAACAAGACTCTTCAATATCATGGTACAAGAAACTCACTTCAGGACGAAAGACACACAGACTAAAAGTGAATGGATGGAAAAAGATACTCCATGCAAACAGAAACTAGAAAAAACCAGTGGTAACAATACTTATATTAGATGAAATAGACTTTAAAACAAAGGTTATAAAAAAGACAAAGGGCATTATATAAAGAGATCAATAAAACAAAAGTATACTGTAATCATTAACATATATGCATCCAATACAGGAGTAATGAAATATATAAAACAATATTAACAATATTAACAAATATAAAGGGAGAAATTGACAGTAATACAAAAATAGTATGGGACTATAACTTTCCACTGGCATTAATGGACATCCAGACAGAAAATCAGTAAGGCAACAGTGGTCTTAAATGACACACTAGACCAGTTGGATTTAATAAATAGCTACAGGACATTACATTCAAACAAAGCAGAATACACATTCTTTTCAAGTACATATGGAAGATGCTTCAGGATAGATCACATACTAGATTACAAAACAAGCCTCAATAAATTTGAGAGAATAGAATTATATCAAGCATTGTTTTCCACCACAAAACTGAAGATAGAAATCAACTACAGAAAGAACAGAAAAAGAACAAACACATGGAAACTAAACAACATGCTTCTAAAAATCCGAGTTAATGAGGAAAATAGTAATACCTTGAAACAAATGAAAATAGAAACAAAAGGTTACAAAATATATGTGTTGCAGCAAAAGCTGTTCTAAGAGGGAAGTTACTAATTCAGGCCATCCTCAAAAAATAAGAAAAATCTCAAATAAACAACCTAATGTACTACTTAAAAGAATTAGAAAAAGAAGAAAAAGGTCCAGAGTCCACAGAAGGAAGAAAATAAAAACAAACAGAAAGAAAATAAATAAAATAGAGATCCAAAAAAATAGAAAAGATCAATAAAACCAAGAGCTGTTTTTTTTGGAAAAAAGAAATTGATAAACCTTTAGCCAGGCTCACTAATAAGAAAAGAGATATGACTGAAATAAACAAAAAAGAAATTACAGAAGAGAAATAACAACTAATGTCACAGAGATACAAAAAAATCATAAGAAAATACTATGAAGAGTTATATGCAAAGAAATTGGAAAAACCTAGAAGAAATGGACAAATTTCTAGAAACATACAGTCTATCAAAACTTAAGAAGAAACATCCAATTTGAACAGAATGATCACTAAATGTGAAATGACACCACTAAAAAGCAAACCCAGCAAACAAAAGTTCAGGACCAAATGGCTTTACAGGGGAACTCTAGTAAACACACAAAGATGAGCATATTCCAAAAAAGAAACTGAAAAGCATGGAACACTCCCAAATCCTTTATAGGATAGCATTAACCCGATACCAAAACCAGATGAAGACACTCCAAAAAGAAAGAAAGAAAGAAAATTATTTGCCAATAACTCTGATGAATATAGTTGCAAAAAAACCACAGCATTATATTAACAAACTGAATCCATCAATACATAAAAAGGACCATACACCATGATCAAGCTGGATTTATTACAAGGTTACAAGGATGGCTCAGCATTTGCAAATCAATGTGCTACACCACATTAACAAAAGGAGGAATAAAAATCACATGATCATTTCAATAGATCTGACAAAAATCAACATCTATTCACAATAAAAACTCTCTGCAAAGCTGTACAGAGAAAACATCTCTCAACATAATAAAGGCCATTTGAGACAAACCCACAACTAATATTATATTCAATGGTGAAAAGCTGAAAGCCTTCCTGCTGAATTCAGGAAAAAGACAAGGATGCCCACTCACACTATTTCTAGATAATATAGTTTTAGAAGTCCTAGCCGCAGCAACAAGAAAGAGAAATAAAAGGCAGCCCAATTGGAAAGTAAGAGATAAAACTGCCACTCTTCACAGATGGCACAATATAGAGGACCCTAAAGTTTCCACCCCAAAACTATTAGAAGGTTGTAGGATACAAGATGAATATACAGAAACCTGTTGTGTTTCTAGACATCAATAATGAAATATCAGAAAGAGAGAGCAAAAACAAAAAATCAAGTTTAAAATCACATGAAGAATAATAAAACACTTAGTAATAAACTTAACCAGGAGGTGAAAGACCTATGCTCTGAAAACTATAAAATATTGATGAAAGAAATTGAAGATGATGCAATGAAATGGAAAGATATCCTGTGCTCTTGAATTGGAAGAATTATTATTGTTAAAATGGCCCATACTACTGAAAGCAACCTACAGATTTAATGCAATCCCTATCAAAATACCCATGACATTTTTCACAGAACTAGAACAAAAAATCCTAAAATTCATATGGAACCAGAAAAGATCCTGAATTGCCAAAGCAATCTTGAGGAAAAGAACAAAGTTTGAAGTATCACATTACCTGACTTCAGATTATAATACAAATCTATAGTAATCAAAACGTCATGGCACTGGCACAGAAACAGACACATAGATCAATGGAACAGAATAGAGAGCCCCGAAATAAACCCACACACCTATGGCCAATAAATCTATGACAAAGGAGGCAAGAATATGCAATGGAGAAAAGACAGTCTCTTCAACAGTGGTGCTGGGAAAGCTGGACAGTCACATGAGATTAGAACATTCCCTTACACCACATACAAAAATAAACTCAAAATGATTTCAAAACCTAAATGTATGACATGAAACCATAAAACCCCTAGAAGGAACATAGATGAAACACTCTTTGACATAAATTGTCACAATATTTTCTTAGGTCAGTCTCATAAGGCAAAAGAAATGAAAGCAAAAACAAACAAGGCAAGGACCTGTGGGCAGCCCTTAGAACTGAGAGCTGTCTGTTCTTGCTGAACAGCCAGCAAGAACCTGAAGCCCTCTTTCTAAAGCTGCAAGGAACTATGTTCTACCAACAACATGAGTGTTACCTCACAAACTGGAGGCACTTTGGGTGCCAGCAATGTCTGGTTAGTCCTCCCTGAAGTAATGGATGGAAGATATAAATAACAGTGTTCCCCCCAAGAGGAATAATTGTTTCTATCATACGTAACATGCAATTTGTTGATGACAATAGCATTGCTTACAGATTGTTTTTTAAATAAACACAGATTAGACATACGTGAACATCATTAGCGTAAAATGAGCCTGGCTAACAGTACTGTGTTGTGTACTCAAAATTTAAGATGGTAGATCTTCTGTTGTGTTCCCACACCCACCCTCCCCCCCCCACACACACACACCAGTAATAATAACAGTGTAGTAGGAAGAAACTTTTGGAAGTGATGGATATGTCTATGGCCTTGATGATGGTGATGGTTTCATGATTATATATTTATCCCTAAACTCATTGAGTTGTATGCATTAAATATGTATAGCTTTTTGCCTGTCAATTATACTTCAATAAAGTAGTTTAAAAAAAATGGGACCTAATTAAACCTAAAACCTTTTGCATAGCAAAGGAAGCCACTGAAAAAATGAAAAGACAACCTACATTACAGGAGAAAATATTTGCAAAGGATGTGACAGACAAGGGGTTAATAAGCAAAGTATACAAACAGCTCATACAACTCAATTTCCAAAAAACAAACAACCCAATCAAAAATGGCAGAAGGCTGGAATATTCTTTTTTCCAAAGAAGACATACAGTTGGCTAACATGTATATGCAAAGATGTTCAACATAGATAATTACTAGAGAAAGTAAAATCAAAACCATGGTCATATATAACATAAAACCTGTCAGGATGGCTAGCATTAAAATGTCTACAAATAACAAATGTTGGAGAAGATGTGGAGAAGAGAGAACCTTTGAGCACCTTTGGAAGGAATGTAAATTGGTGCAGCTACTATGGAAAACATGGAGATTTCCCCCCAAACTAAAAATAGACCTAAGGTTTTACCCAGCAATTCTACTCCTGGGCATATATCTGATGAAATGGAAAACACTAATTCAAAAAGATACTTGCACTCCAATATTCATGACAGAATTATTTGTATTTTCTAAGATTGGAAGCAACTTAATTGTCTGTAACAGAAGTGTCCATCAACTAATGAATGAATAAAGAAGTTGTGGAGAGTACTGTGTTCATTTCAGGTGTACAGAAGTTAAATACTATGTGAAATAAGTCAGAAGAGAAAGACAAATACTGTGTGATATCACTTATATATGGAATCTGAAACTAAAACTAAAACTAATGAATGTAGTAAGAAAAGAAACAGGCTTACAGATGTAGAGAATATACGGTGTTTACCAGTGGGGAGAGAAAGGGGAAAGGGACAAGAAAGGGAAGAGATTGAGAGTTGCAAACTGCTACATATAAAATAAATAAGAAATAAGGATATACTGTACAATAGTCAATATTTTATAATAACTGTAAGTGGAATAGTACCTCTAAAAATTGTGAATTACTATTTTGTACACCTGAAACTTATATAATATTGTACATCAATGATACTTCAGTAAAAAAAAAAGGCCCACAATGAGGCATCACCTCACCCCTGTCAGAAGGTGTACAAATAATAAATGTTGGGGAGGATGTGGAGGAAAGGGAACTCATGTATGATGTTAGTGTGAATGTAAATTGGTGCAGCCACTGTGGAAAACAGTAGTTTTCCATAGTTCCATAGAGGTTTCTTAAAACACTAAAAACACTATATATATATATATATATATATATATAGTGGTTTGGGGATTAACAATACTGTATAGTACAGGGAATCATACCCCTTATCTTATAAAAATCTATAATGGAGAATAATATTCAAAAATATTGAATCACTATGCTATACACCTGAATTGAACACAATACTATAAATCAAGTATACTTTAATAAAAAAATAGTAAGAAAGAAACTTGCAACTTTTTCTCCTTCTATTGTTTGCCTAATAAGTGGGGGACAAAAAGAGGTCTTTTTTTTGTGGTCTAATGTATGCATTTTTCTATATTTTTTCTCTCCTTCACTCAGAAATATGTTCATTTATTTTCCTTCTTGTATTCATAAAGTTTTACTTTCTGAGTTATATTTACTCTCCAGCTGGAATTTTTTCTAGTGTGTAGTAAGTTTGAATTAGGTACATAATTTTATTTTTACACAAACATTAAAACGGTTCTACCAACATCATTTATTGAACCATGCATTCTCGTGCCAATGGAAAATAAACCCTTTAACATATGTAACCATATTTAGATCTATTTCCACTCTTTCTAGTCTTTCAATTGTGTTTTTCTTTTTGTTCTGATGATCTGTTCTTTTTATTGCTATTTCAATACATCACTCTCAATTATAATTACTTTTTTTAGCTCTCTATTGGAATATAATTGCTTTACATTCTTGTATGAGCTTCTGAGGTACACCAAAATTAATCAGCTGTATTTATACATATATTCCCATAACCTGTCCCTCCCATGACTCCCTCCCACTCTCCCTGTCCTGGCCCTCTAAGGCATCACCCATCATCTAGTTGATCTCCCTTTGTTATACAGCAACTTCCCACTAGCTATCTATTTTACAGTTGGTAGTGTATATATGTCTATGCTACTCTCTCACTTCATCCCAGGTTTCCCTTTGACCCCACTCCCCCAACCCCATGTCCTCCAGTCCATTCTCTGCATCTATGTCCTTATTCTTGCCCTGTCACTGGATTCATCAGTACCATTTTTTCTTTTTTAGATTCTGTATTTATGAGTTAGCATACAGTGTTTTTCTCTTTCTGGCTTACTTCACTCTGTATGACAGACTCTAGGTCTATCCACCTCATTACATATAGCTCCATTTCTTTCCTTTTTATAGCTGACTAATATTCCATTGTGTATATATGCCACATCTTCTTTATCCATTCATCTGTTGATGGGCATTTAGGTTGCTTCCATGTCCTGGCTATTGTAAATAGTGCTGCAATGAACATTATGGTACATGTTTCCTTTTGGATTATGGTTTTCTCTGGGTATATACCCAGTGGGATTACTGGATCATGCCAGTGAAGCAAGGGGCAAAGGATTAATCTCCAAAATACACAAGCAGCTCATGCAGCTTAATACCAAAAGAGCAAATAACCCAATCCACAGATGGGTGGAAGACCTAAATAGACATTTCTCCAAAGAAGACATACAGAAGGCCAACAAACACATGAAAAGATGCTCGACATCACTAATCATTAGAGAAATGCAAGTCAAAGCCACAATGAGGTATCACCTCACACGGGTCAGAATGGCCATCATCAAAAAATCTAGAAAAATAAATGTTGGAGAGGCTGTGGAGAAGAGGGAACTCTCCCACATTGTTGGTGGGAAGGTAAGTTAGTACAGCCACTATGGAAAACAGTTTGGAGGTTCCTTAAAAAACTAAAATATATATATAATTACTTTGAAATGTAAAATTTCAATAAGGCATATATATACAAACATAATATAATTTTATATTTCATTCTGTGAGATCATTTAAATTTTTGTTTTCAAAATTGTTTCTTTTTGACTACTTTTTTAAAATTTGAAAATTAGTATGTTTTTAAGTTCCACTCAAATGTTCTGCTAGGATTATAATAAAACTTGCATTATACTTATGAGATAATTTAGACTTATGGCATCCAAGGTAAGATGGCTGTTTTAGGCATGGCCTTGCTTGTGAACAGGACTTGTGAATATTATGAGATAGCACTTTCATGATTATGTAACCAACTGGTTGACTTTTGGGAGATTACCCAGGTGGGCTGGTCTAACCAGGTGGGCCCTTAAAAGGGCCTAGGTTCTTCCCAAAAGAGAAATTTAAAGTTCAAGGGAGATTCTCTATTGTTGGTTTTGAAGATGGAGGGGGCCAGGTGGCAAGAACCAAGGAGTGGCCTCTTTGAGCTGAGGGCACTCCCTGATTGTCAGCCAAGGACTGAATTCTGCCATCAACCTAAATTAGCTTGGAAAAGGACTCTGAGATTCAGATGAGAACACATTCTTCCCAAACCTTGATTTTGGTCTTGTGGACTTCTGACCTCCAGAGCTATAAGGTAGTAAATGGGTGTCATTTTAAGCTGCCAAGTTTCTGGTAACTTGTTACACAGGAGAAGAAATCAAATGCAGTTTACATATATTAATGTCTCCATTTTCACAAACATCAGTAAAGTTTTAAACTATGGATCCTATTTGTTTATTGGTCAGGGCTCTTAAGTATAGACAACATACTCCCCTAGCAAGTATTAGCATAAAGAGTGATGTTTATTGGGAAAAAAAAGACTGAGTAGTTTACAGAACCCCTGAGAGAGTTGGAGAACAAGGCTTACATGTCAGACACCCAGGAACACAGTATCCAATTGGACACTGCCTAGCCACTCTGGGAGCATCTTGGCAGGAGCATGCTGCTGATGTGTCACTGCCACCAGCACCGCTGAAACATTCTGGATGCCAAAACCCTGCAGGATGCTATGGAGGAATAAAATTCTTCAGCCATCCAACTTGCCAGAAGATATGGTTTTCATGTCTGCAGCTTACACCTCATGTTGCTTACTTTCTTCCCTAAGTTTCATGTAAGTACTTCTGCTGTTAGAAAGCCATATGTCAAACCTTACCTGTAACAGAGGCTGGAACATGTAGTTTTAAGGTTTCTACCATAGGTAATACAGAAAAATAAGCTACATGGGGGTAGAAATGGGTGTTGAATGGGCCAGTTTATGATATCTGTCATTCTATGAATTTCAGATTTTGCTGCTATTATGAAAGTGATCATTTACTCTTACACTTTAAGTGTTTATTACAATATAGGACTTCAACTGTTTGTAAAATTGTCTGCTGATCTTGCACTGTGCTAAATTTTCTAATAGATTTTGTAAAATTTCAAGTCTTTCCCTTGTGATTTGAAATCATAATATTGCAAATAGTAATATTTTAAAAATCCCAATATACAGGCAAATCTTGCTTTGCATGTCTTTGGTATGCATGAATTTCAGTTATCATGATTTAGTTAAATAACATGAGTTCCCAAACAACATAGCTCAAATTTCAGTTGCCATGAGATATTAACTGTAAATACTTGCATAAAGTACAAAATTTCTACTTGCTCTCCAGTCCACAAATACCTAATAAGAGGTGCACATTATGATCCATGGCCAATTACATCACTTCTTTCAAAGGCTTTTGCTGATTTGCCACAGTGCACCTGTTACTCAGTGCATGCACAGACAACAAAGTATGTAACTGTGTTGTCTCCTTATCTCCCAGTAATGACATTTTATAGGAATGAATAATTGAAAGAGGGACTTAGTTAACTAAAGTCAAAGTGCAGCAAAGAAACAAAAAAGTGATAACACTGCAGGTGAAATTTGAATCAAATATAAACGGAGTTACAGAAGAAATAACTGACCGTGGGAATGCTGCTGTTTCAACAATTCTGTATAGATGTACATCCAGAGTAAATTATTGAGGTCCTATTTATTGATATAAATGAGAAAAGAGATTGTCATAAAAAGGATGACGATAAAGTGACACAGAGAAAAACCCTTCACATTAAAGGCACACTCAGAGATTTTTTTCATGACATTGAAAGTGCAAAGGATAAAATGTTGGAAGATGACTCAAGTTTAGAAAGGAGCATAATTTAGCAAATCAGAGAGAAGACACTTACTTTGTAAAATAAGTTATACTATGAGAATGCAAGCAATGTTGAAACTACTCGATAAATTTTTTGCAAAGAAATAAAACACTTTAATTTGCAACACTTCTAATGTTTTAAATTACAGTGTATCAAATCAATATTAGTTTTACTATTTTAAAATTTCCATATAAATTTACAACTGACAGTCGTGAGTTTTTCATTTCTTGACAAAAATTTTTAAAGGTCATGGAACAGAGACCACTTTGTGCTGTTTCAGCTTGTATAGCCATTTTTTAAAAGTCTTTATTGAATTTTTTTACAATATTGCTTCTGTTTTATGCTTTAGTTTTTTGGCTCTGATGTGTGTGGAATCTTAGCTCCCTGACCAAGGTTTGAACCTTCACTACCTTAACCCCTGGACTGCCAGGGAAGTCCCTGTATGGCCATTTTTATGGTGCTGCAATACCATGAAAATCAGGGACTGCCTAACATCCCTCATATTCTCAAATCAACTGAAACTTTCAGAATGAAGATACATAACATTGGTGAGGGTAGCATTACTTAAGAGATGACTAAGCTAGATGTAGAATCTTGGGACATATTTTCTAAAAAAAAAATGCAGTGTTTTATTTGGGAATTTAGTATTGGGGAGGAGGTGTTCAAGGCTGCTCTTAGGTTCTTTCCTTTTATAGGTTTTTATTTTTTAATTTTATATTTACATATAATTTGTAGGAGTGTCGTTAGCTTCCAGAGGATTGCTCCTAATTTATCCAATAGCCTATCTTTACTTCCGAGTTTGATTGTTTACATTAAGTATGTTTGTGGTAGTGTGCTACTAGGACACACACACGCACATATGTATAATTCTTGCCATTTCAGCTTCTTAGAAGGAATCAGGAATCAGTCATTATGATCCAGCTACCACTTTCCTGAGAATTCACAACTCTTTTCTTAAAATCCCTCTTTGTTATCCTAAAATGTTTAATCTTTAAAGCAAAAGTAAGAGGAGTTTATTGTTCAAAATATTTTTTTGTTGTTTTAGTTTATGATTTCACCATAAACAGAAGAGTTTGGAATTAGAAAGTTCAGCATCTGCCTGAGTTATCTTTGTAATTTCCTCAGTTGTGGACTTTACTTGGTCTGGATAGTATCAGATATTGAAGAAACCAAACAGGACAAAAATGAGAAGCAAAAATGTGAGGAATTATATTTTATTTTGATTGACTCAGTTCAATATTTAAACTATTATTGTAAGTTATTGGAATCCCACTTCCAGAGCATCTAAATGTTATAAGAAATGGCTCATTAGAGCAATAATGACTGCTGAAAAATTAACAGTGTTGGCTTCATGTGAAAAAAGTCTCCTCCCAGTATAGATGACTGAATGCTTGCATTATTAAAACTGGCTAAACTAGCATACAGATCTTTAAAGTGTCTGGTAAAAAGTTGGAATATGAATTGATTAAAACTTCTAACTGGAGCAATATTTTGCATAATTTAGATCCTGTCAGAAGATAAGCAGAGTTTTATCAAATGTTGACTTTTAGGCACAAATCTAAGTGAAGACCCATGCTTCTTTACTTTAGTCTCCTTCTGCCTTGCTTTTCTCTACTACTTGGTGCAAGTTTTCATTTTTCTCTTTCCTTTGCTACTGTTTTGTTTATTTTAATATATTTTTCTTCAAAAAATGATTTGTATAGTTTTCTTCATGAAAATACAATGAAGACTACTGTGACTGTTTCTTAAGAAAATGATTTTAGTTTGTGATATGAAGACATTAGGTGGCAAATGAAACTCAGATATGGCCATGATTGCCACTTTGTTTCTTCATACAGTCATATCACTCAACATAGATCACAGACATTTCAGTACTGTGGAAATGGTGTGTCAATGTATAAATTATTAAATATGTAGTACCTCAAGGTTTGAAATAATACATTGCAGTCTGTTTTGTTTTAAAAGTATGTATTTCCCGTAGCAGATAAAGTATTTTAGGCAAACTAAAGCTACACTAAAAGAGAAAGAATCTTGCTAGATGCTAATCAGGAATGGTATAGCTCAATATGATGGCCTTTTTTTCTTTTTAATTACATAAGTAATGCAAATTAACTTTAGAAAAATAAGAACATACAAAATAAAATGAAAGCCTCCAATTCCCATTCCTATACTTTTGAGATAACTATTTTTACCTTTTTGGAATCTACCCTACCAGATGAAGATGTTCCCCTTTCCTCATGAAAAGGAGATAATAACAAATTTTCTCTTTGGAAACTGCTTTTATTGCTTCACAATGTAACAGAAACTCTACCCACAGAGTATATCCATTTTACTGCATTTTAATGATACTATAGCAATCTTGTGTGTAATATATTATTATCGACTTAAAAACAGGTGCACAACATGAGAGTTAGGAGTTAAGTTTTATTTGGAGCAAAATGAGAACTGCAACCAGGGAGACAGCATCCCAGATAGCTCTGAGAAACTGTTCCAAAGTTGTAAGGGGGGAAGATCAGCATATATGTGGTTTTGGTCAAAGGGAAAAACATGTAATCAAGCACATATTGTTTACAAATGGTTTCTGCTAGTCTCATGGAGGTTACTGCTAGTCATGAGGAGCAGACGTCACCATGGAGGATTTTAGTGTTTTTCTAGATATAAGGAGATACAAGAATTGGACTCAAAAAATTGGCTCCTGAAAATATCTATCTGAAAACCAGTTCTGCCAGTTTTTCCCAGAGCAAAAAGTGCCTCATTTCAGCTTTCCACCCTGAACAGCTTTCAAGGAGTGTTGAAAGTCAGCAGCTGCTGCAGCACATGATTTAATCCTTGTGGAGGTAGATGGCAAGTGCCAACTGTAGTTGACATTATCATTTATATATTAAATCTATTTTTAAATATGTATGTAATTATTAATTTTATAATGTAATGAATTTGTGGTAAACATAATTATAACTGAGACTTTTTACAGGTCCATAGTTATTTCTTTAATATAAATAACTAAAGGTAGCTTTTCATGGTTAAAAGATACAGAAAATTGCCAAAGCATACCCTAGAAAATCTACGTCAATTTGCATTCTTACCAGTGGAAATGAGAATGTCAGTGTCTCCAATTATTTTCCATAGAATTGTTTATTATGTTTTAACATTTGGTAATTTGCAAGGCAAAAGAATGGTCTGCTGTTTTAATCTGCATTTTTTCCTCAGCTTACTTACAAGAGGGAACATTTTCTCTTTTCTTTATGAACTTTCTCATGTATTCTTTTTTGTTTGTTTTTTAAATGGTCTGTTTGTGACCTTTTTGCATTTATCTACAAGAAAAAAGCAGATTAGTAAAAAGAGACAAAAAGTCCTGTGGTTTCAATATAATAAATGCTACTCAAAATACTGGAAACATGGAGTTGCATCCACAGAATATGGAGGGCCTGGGGAGAGTTGTAAACTAAAAAATTATTACTCAACCAGGGTGATCTTCAGGTGGAAAGGCTATTTAAAAAGTCATTTTCAGACATCAAAAGGCTTAGGAAATAGAATATCTACCAATCCTGCCAAATAATTAGTCAAAATTTTAGTCCCACTGAAAGATGGAGGAAAATGTGTGTCTAACACATGGTGCTCAAGCAAATTTCTTTGTCTTCAAGTGCTTTACACATATTTACTCTTTGAGTCACAAACTCCTGGATGGAATAATAAATTAAAAAAAGAGGAAGTACCTTAGGAAATAATCAATTTATATATGCAGAAATGTTGCAATAAGTGTTATAGTAAGTGTTTTATTTAATTTAAAAAAGATATATACAAATGAAATATCCAACAACAGTGGTATTGGTACTATATGGCAGGATGAGATATTATACAGGCATTAGAAGTAATGTCAAAAAAATTTTAATGACACCCACCAGGCACTGTGCTAATTGTTTTACATTCATTATCATCTTTAGGTGCAACTTTATGAGGTAGGTACATTTATTAACCCTATTATACGTATAGTGTAACTGAGGCATAGACAAGTTAATTTACTCATGGTTCTACAGCTAGAGCTCAAATGGAGGCCTGTGTGACTCCAGTGTCCTAATTCATATCCACTATGACCTACTCTAGATTCAAAGATAATGGCTCCCTGGATGTGTCATTATGGAAATCTTTAATGTTATTAGTATTGAGGGTATTTTGTTTTTCTACAACTAAAACTTATTACTTTTGAATTTAGGGGGAAAAAGATTGATGAAAAATGAAGTAAATTTAGGGAAAATAGTAAAAAATAAGTTTTTGAAGTAAAGGTGTGATGGTCCAGTAGAAGAAATTCTGGCCACAGTTGAAATAGACAACATTACTCTCTCACAGGGAAAGATCTAGGAAATAAAGATCCTAGTCCTATTTGGCATTTTCCAAAAGTCTAGAACCTCAAAACCTAAGTTCTGAAAGTTTAGATCTCCTTTGAAAAGTAAAATGTGTGATGTGTAACTTTCAGTGTTTAAAGTTGCAGATTGTCAAAAGCTACAGTGGTTTATCAGTCAGAGTTTAATCAGGAAAACAGAAGCTTCTATAATTATCTTGAAGAGAGGGAATTTAATATAGAAAATTTATGCACATTTCTTGGAACAGCAAAACAGGAGAAAAAGAATTGAAGCAGATATCTCAAATCGAGATGATACCCAGAAATTAGAAGCAGCTAGTGTATCAGCTGGAATCCATGTGTCTACTCATAGTGCATTAGTATTGAGAAACTCTTATAGCCATAACTTCCAGATTTGCTGAAGTTTTCTAGAAACCCTGGTTTTCTCAACCAGGGCTGGAACCTCATTGCTGTTCTGTAGATGCTGCTGTTACTGTCAAAGATGTTGTAATAACTGGAGACATTCACATCTCCCTTCTTTCTCCATCTGTTATCTCATGTTGTCTCCCATTGGCTGAATCTAATTGGAGTCCAGCAGGCAAGTGAGATAAGAAAATGAAGTTTTCAGCTTCCAAGCTTTCTGTTATAACTGGAAGAGCAAAGAAGAGTGGGAATAGGGGCTGAAACACAGGACACTGTCCTCACTTTTGGCTGTTCAGCAACCACTTTCATCCTTCTGCCCATATTTAATTTCCATACAACATTCTGCCTCTATCTGATATGATGCACACATCTTTTATAAACAATGATGTTATTTCCTCACCTAATTCATTGCACAACTCCTTCTGAATATTCCATATTTTACAAGCTAAATTATAAAGTTACCTATTACTAACTTGCTTTGAATAAAACACGGGAGAGAAAGGGGGAGTAAAATTGGTCAATATATACAAATATATTAAGGTCTGCCCCAGATAGGAAGCCTACCTTGGAACAGGAAACCATGAATTTTGTCTTTTAAGAAAGGGAATTAAGAACAGCCTTACAGCCCTTGCTCCTCTAAATGCACCTTCGCCTTAAAGTCATGATGAATCGGGGGACACCTGTGAACTCCTCGGCCCCCCTGAGTCTGCTGGTCAGTCAGAAGGCAGCAATACAAGTCTCTTGTGAATAGTGTTTATATCTAGAGATGTTTATATTTAAGTAGTTATTTTATAAATAAAAGCATTTCTAAGGGCAAATATATATATATATATATATATATATATATATACAAATATATCTATCTAAAAAATAAGAAGGAAAAATATTTATAGTTTCTACACTCCTCATTTCTGTACAAGTCTGTGTTGATATTTACAAATTTTTTCTTCTGCTAATGCCTCATTTTTTCTTTGCTCTCAGCCAGCCTCTCTTCTGATTAAAGTTCTAAGCTTTCATTCCTAAAGTGTCTGTACTGAATCACTAATAATATTCTTTCTTGGGTAGCTATTGTCTTCTTTCAGGCTTTATTACTGGAATGGAAATACTAAAAGACACATAAAGAAATCCCAAGAGTTCCATAGTCTTCCTTGTTCTTACTGTGTGACTGCAATACAATTTCCTTTTCATAATTAGCTACCCTTTTTGCCATTTGATTTTGTGACACGTGGAGTCTGAAATATCTGGATGGCAGTCTCAACATTCAGTTTGATTGAACCATTGTTGTATTCCTTAAAGAAACAATTTGTATCCTGGTAATGAAGATCTATAAAATAGCAGAGCCCAGTAATATAGGGGCATGGCAAAACACTGTGAGTGGGTGTAATAAAGGAGCCACTGCAAATTTCACCACTTGGTTCTGTGATCAACGTTTTCTAGTCATGGCAAAAACAGCATCAAATATTGATTAGTCATATATCAGTTCAAAGCATACACCATGCCTAAAATACAGCACCCCCCTTTGCCAGCCATACAGTTGAGTCCTCAGTAGGCATTCTACTGTATTCCATACCAGCTGCTTCTTGATGCAGGGGCACTGTGGTAATGATAGTCAGCTCTCTGGATGTGAGTCCACTGTTGCACTTTTTTGGTGAGCCCCTTGGTGAGAAGTACTGTTGTTTGAGATACCATGATAGTGATTAAGGTGTGGTATTAATTTCCTAGGACTACTGAAATAAAATCACACACAGTATTACTTAAAACAGCATAAATTTATTCTCTCACAATTTAGAGGCTAGAAGTCTGAAATCAAGATGTCATTAGGACCATGCCTCTTCAAAAGGCTCTAGGGAAATATTCTTCCTTGCCTCTTCCAGGCATTTCTTGGCTTATGGAAGTATAACCCTTCTTCAAACTGCAGTAATCTAACTTCACACTTCCATCTTCTCCCTGTGTCTCTCTCTGCTTGTAAAGACACCAGTCATTCAATTCAGGGCCTGCTGGAAATCCAGGATAATTTAATAGAGAGATCTTTAACTAATTACATCTTTAAAGATCCTGTCTCCAAATAAGATCATGTTATGAGGTTGTGGGTAGATATGAACATTGAGGGGACACTATTCAACCCATTATAGGTACCATTGTGAGTGATTCATGATGAAAGTACCTGTTGTCATCAATCTGCTCCTAGGTGCCTGGCTGATTCCTTATTGAGGGACCTACATTGTCCTCTGCTACTAGTAGGTAGAGCATTCAGCAGTAGTAACTTGAATAGCCTTAGTGAGGAGAAGTCCACATTGTTGTGTCCTCCTTCCTTATAATGCTCTTCATTTTGTATATTGAACAACAGTATGGTGGCTGGCAAAAGGACTGGTTGGCATCTACAGAATGTGTAATCTTGTCTTTTTGATTATGGGGAGCCTCCACTCTAATGGATACACTTTAGCATGTATTAACTTGAGATCCAAATTTTCTTTTACTTTTGCCCATTCTGAGTCATAGGTTTACATGTCTCTTCCTAAGACCTCCTTATCACCAGTCAGGTCATCTTGTATCTTCTAAATCTATGACTACCTGGTTAAGCCAGATACATTAATTGCCTATGAATCAGTGAAGATCTGAACATTAGGCTTTTTCTCTGTCCCTGTATAGTCAACAGCCAGATAGACTTCTTGAACTTCTACCTACTAGGATAATTTTCCTTCCCCGCTATCTATCTTTCAAGGATTATAGTGCTATAGTGGTTCAGTTCCAGCATGTGCCAGTGTATTATGTTTACCCATCTATAAACCAGACCCAAGATTTTTATTCCTTAGCTAATTGGTAACATGGAACACCCTATAAGGCAGTATTTGTGGGTTGACAGGGAAGCAAGAATACAGCCAGAGAAGGTTCTGAGAGAATTTTACTTGTGCTTCAGAACTTGCCCAATTTTACTCTCATTTTCTTTTGATGATGGAATATTGCTGTACGTGTCCAACTTCACGATTTTGTGGATAAGATAGCACTCAATTTATTACATGTAGTTTAGATCCCTGATAATGTAGTATCATTTGGTCAGATGTTTGTGTGTAACAGGGTTCACTACACTAGCAAGCTAGGAGCTATTCTTTGAAAGGGTAGCTATACACATAAGAGAACAGGGCTTTCCTCCAAAACGTTAGGGATTTCTTCTCTGATTCTTTAATTGGGGGTTTCCAGAGTCTTCATAAAGTTTTGCTGGTTTGCACAGAATCTTCCATAATTGTCAAATCTCCTGAGACATAAGGTCCTAGTGCAGGTAGAATAATTGCTTCCAAAAGATATTCACGAGAATCTGTGAATGTGTTACCTTGATGGTAAAACAGAATTAAAGTGGCAGATAAAATAAAGGTTGCTAATCAGTTGACCTTAAAACAAGGGAATAGCCTAGATCATCTGGGTAGGCTCAGTATAATCATGTGTTCTTAAATGTGGAAAAGAGAGGTGGGAGAGTCATTGGCAGAGTAATGTGATATGTGAAAGATGCAATGGACCATCGCTGGTCTTTGTGGTATTTTGTGAGATGTCAAAATGATCAAGGTCCCTGAGTCCTAGATTATGGTAGAAAGCTGTAAAGTTAGTAAAACCTAGAACAAAGTCAGGGAAGTTGTGCTGTTGTTCCTGCCATGTAAACCAATATACTGTTAGTGGCCTTTGCTAACTAATATAGATAATAAAGCATTACTGTGTTAATTAGTTCCAGACAATAGACCATGTGTTTTTAACAGACTCACAGATACAAAAAACAAATTAGTGGTTACCAGTGGGAAGAGGAGTGAGGGGAGGGCTAAGATAGGGCAAGAACATTAAGAGATACAAACTACTAGGTATAAAATAAGTAAGATACAAGGATGTATTGTGCAACAAAGGGAATAGGGCCAATATATTATAGTTACTTTGTATGGAGTTTAATTTATAAAAATTTCAAATCACTATGTTGTAAAGTGAATGTCAATTTTCAAGAAGACAAGAAATGTGTTGGCAGGGATATGGAAAAAAGGAAACCCTTGTGCACACTTGATGGGAATGTAAATTGGGGGGAACCACCATGGAAAACAGTATGGAGGTTCCTCAAAAATCTAAAAATGAGCTACCATATGATTCAGTAATTCCACTTCTGGGTATTTTCCCAAAGAAAATAAAACACTAATTTTAAATGATACATGTATCCCTATATTCATTGCAGCACTATTTGTCATAACTATGATATGGAAGAAATCTGAGTGTGCATTGATAGATGAATAGATCAAGAATGTTATATATAATGGAATATCAGTCACCCATAAAAAGAATGAAATCTTGCCATTTGCAACAATATGGATGGACCTAGAGAGCATTATGCTCAGTGAAATAAGTCAGAGAAAGACAAATACTGTATGATTTCACTTATATGTGGAATCTAAAAACACAAAATAAATGAACAAACAAAACAGGAATGTAATCATAGATACAGAGAACAAACTGGTAGTTACCAGAAGGGAGGGGGTGGAGGATGCACAAAATAGGTGAAGGGATTAAGAGGAATGAATTTCCAGCTATAAAATAAATAAGCCAGAAGAATGTAATGTACACATAGGCAATATAGTCAATAATAGTTTTACAACTTCGTATGGTGATGGAAGATAATGGGACTCAATATTTTATAATGTATAAAAATAGTAAACCACAATGTTGTACATCTGAAACTAATATAATGCTGTAAGTCAACTACATGTCAATAAAATTAATTAATTAATTAAATGTTTAAATAAATAATTTTTTTAAAGGTGGAGTCACTGTAAGGTAGAATATCAACCAGTACATGAAATATATATTCCACAATAGAAGGAAAATGTGATAAATCAGATAATAGTTCTTTGGGCTACAAAATAACAGAAAACATTTAATAGTTATGTTCGGTTGTGGGGGTGGGAGAATGGGGGTTGATATTTTTGTTTGTTTTAGGGCTTTTTTACATAATAATAAGTCCAGTCGACCATTCAGTGCAATAATTTCCTAAATTCTGTTGGTTTTTCCCTTGTAGTCATAAATGGCTGCATCTTCAGTCATCACTTCTGCAATCAGGTAGAAAGAAGATGAAAAGGGAGAGGATGATGCTAGAACAAGAATGATAACTGTTAACATGTATATCCATATGCAAAAGAATTAAGTTGGTCCCTTACCCCATGTCAAAACTAACCCAAAATGGACCAAAAACTTAAATGTAAGAGTTAAAATTATAAAACTCTCAAAAGAAAACTCTCAAAAGAAAATTTTGTGACAGTGGGTTAGACAATTGTTTATCAGATATGACACCTAAAGCACAAGCAACCAAAGGAAAAATATAGATAAATCAGACTTCATGAAAATTAAAAACTCTGTGCTTCAAAGGAAAAAATCAAGATCATGAAAAGACAATGCAAAAAAATGAGAGAAAACCTTTGAAAATTATATATCTAATAAGGATCTTGTATCCAGAATATATAGCTATTACAACTCAACAATATAAGAACAAATAGTCCAGTTTAAAAATTGGCAAAAAATCTAAATAGGCATTTACCCAAAGGAGATATAAAAATGGCCAATAAACACATAAAAGCAGCTCAGCTCAGCATCTCATCCCTAATGGGAAATGCAAATCAAAACCACAATGAGATACTAAGGCTGACCCAGTAGGATGCCTATAATAGAAAAGGCAGACAATAACCAGTGTTGGCAATGTTCTGAATTATAGAAATCAGAATTCTCACATATTTCTGGTTGGAATGTAAAATGGTGCCATTGCTTTGGAAAACTGCTTGGCAGTTCCTCAAAAAGTTGTACATAAAGTTGGCATTTAGCCCAGCAATTCCATCCTGGGAATATACCCAAGAGAATTAAAAACAAATGCTTATAGCATAAGTTTAAACAAACTAAATGCTTATCAACTGATGAATGGGTAAACAAAATGTGGTATGTCCTCCTAATGTAATATTATTCAGCCATAAAATATATGAAGTACTAATCCGTGATACAATATGGAGGAAGCTTGAAAATATTGTGCTAGGTGAAATGAGCCAGACGCAAAAGGCCACATATTATGTCCTACATTTATATGGACTGTCCAGAACAGGCACATACATGGAGACATAGAGTCAACTATTATTTTCCAGGGCCTGAGAGAAGGGCATAGGATGTGACTTCTAATAGGTAGAACAGTTCTTTGGGGATTATGAAAATGTTCTAAAATTAAATGCTATTTATGGCTACAAAACTGTGAATATATTTTTTTAAAAAAATCATTGAATTGTACAGCTTAAATAGGTGAATTGCATGGTTATGTGAATTACATTTCAACAAAGCTGTGAAGCACAAAATTTATGAAGTGAAAAAAAAGAAAAGGAGAAAAGGGAAAAAGTATAAGCTTTCACAGAAATTCCAAAGCAAAGAATTTTTGCTGACTCTCATTGCACAACTGGTTTTACAAGTAGATAGAAGTAACTTGCTGGGGTTATAACTTCAGGGTCCCTGAAAAAGTCTCTATGTCACTTGTAACTATTGCACAGGACAACTCAGCACTACCTGTAAGTAAAAGACGAATACCTAGGTTTTAAAGTGAATTAGAGGCTCTAGACCGAGTACTGCCCCCAGTGTCTTTCTACCTCCTCCTCCTGCAGCGGTAGCAGCAGCACTTGGCAGCGGCAACTAGAGACTGTACCCCGGGCAAGCCCCCCCGAGGGTGGGGCTCAACTAAGAGAGGGGCTAAGTGCCCCGAAGGGGTGTGTGTAGGATGGGGGCGGCCAGCTGGGACCAGCTGGTGGCCCTGGAAAACCTCCCACACACCCACACCCACACACCCCTTTTGTGTTGCAGGCTGCCCCTCCAAGAGCAGAGGCAGCGAGAGGACGTGTGTGCACCAGTCCACACGGGGAAGCAGTAGGGATGGAGCCCGGCACCATCTCCTGATCCTCCCTCCAGGTTCTTATGACACTGACAGTGTGATGTGAAAATGTGGGACTAAATATCTTGTTAAAAATAAACTGTTAGAGGAGAAAAGATGGCGGTGAAGTAGAGAGACGTGGAGTGCATCCCTCTCCACAGATGCATTGGGAATGCACGGAAGGACGCAGTAATTCCCACAGAGAACCAGCTGAACACCAGCAGACGGCCTTGGACACCAGAAAGGGCTGCGGGGAGCTCGACATAGCCGGTAGGGAGGCATCTACAAAGGCTCAAAGAGGGTGAAGCGGCGGAGCTGTGGCAGACGGGAGGGAGTGAGAAACATACGGAGGGTCCGCAGTGCAGCTCAGCATTCCCGAGACATCGATCCGCGGCTGAACGGAGGGTCCAGGAATGGGAGCGTGGGAACCAGAGAGCTGGTTCAGGGTGAGAAATATTGTTGCCAGTAGGGTGACGGACTGAGAGGACAAGAGGGAGGAGGTCCGCGGAGAGGAGTGCCCGTCCCTGAGAGCTGCCCGGCCATGATGGCGGCTGGAGGCTGCAGGCTCATGGGCGAGGGGGAGGAGCCGCGCACATAGCCTCTCTCTCTCTTTCGGCACCTCTGCAACAGGCAGTGGAGAGACGCCCTGTGGGCCACCTAAGGCGCTCAGGGATAACAAGCACCCTCAGGCACTTGGGCGGGGCTAGATTAAAACCCCTTGCAACGCCAGCAGTAGGGAAGCTGCCGAGAGAAAAAAAAAAAAAAAAAAAAACCAGCATCAAAAAGAAAAAAACTCCGAGAGAGGCCCAACTCTAAGACTTTCTGTTTACATATGAGCCAACAGCGTCGCTCTGCAACAGGCACCTCCAAGCCTGACTGAAACAACAGTGCACCACTGCTCACTCACGCCCAGAAGGAGCCACTATTGTACCCTCTCCCTCCCCACACACCGACGCTTACAAACGAACATTAAAGGAACATCTGCTGGTCACAGAATAATGCAAAAAAACCCAAGGCAAGGAGAAGGACACTTACAGCTGAGACGCTAAGGAAACAGAAATAGTAGTAACAATACCTATTGAACTGGTCCATTCTGGGATCAGTTCTGGATTTTTTTTTTTTTTTGATTTATTAAATACGATCTTAGCCCTAAGGGATCTACAAGTTTTATAACATAATTTTTTAATGATATTTTTTATTCTTTTTTTTTTTGCCTTTGTATATACTTCTTTACCTAGCTAAGTTTTTAGTAGTACAGACAAAATATCTCTCATACTTTCCTTTCATCCCTATCTTTTATACATTTCTATTCCTTTCTTTTTATTTGCATATTTCCAACCACATTACGCTCTTCTGTTCCCCTTTCTTCCAGCCTTTTTAAGTTTCTTTTATATTAACATACTTATAAGCAACACTATCAGACTGCTCAGACTCCTTGCTCTATTCTCCAGATGACGCACTGCCTTCGTATTCAATATTAGGCTTTTGTCTTTATCTTAGTTCTTAGTACAGTTGTCTAATTACATTCTGAGAATCTCCATTCTCTCTGGTGGTACTCTGGCTCTTTTCTATATTTGATCCTAGCTTACAAAATCTCCCTGGATTGATGTTTGTATGTGTAAGGTGATATTTGTTGTTTGTTTGCTTTTGCTTTTGTCTCTGATTTGTTCTGTTTCAGTTGTCAATTTCTGTTGGGTTTCTCTTTGAATATCTGATAGCACACTGGGGTTCTGTCAGGACTTTCTAGAGCCTTATGTCCTAACAGATTCAGTAATTGTGTGTCTTATACATGTATGTGTTTTCTAGACTTAATGTTCATTTAATGCAATACTTGGACATTAGTCTGAGGCTTGGACAGTCTTCTATAAACACCTCTATCACCAGGAAAGCAACCCCAAAAGTTTGGACAACCATGAGGAAACAAAGAAACACCATGCAGACAAAGGAGCAGGAAAAAAACCCACAAGACCAGATAAATGAGGAGGAAATAGGAAAAATGCCTGAAAAAGAACTTAGAGTAATGATAGTAAAAATGATACAAAATCTCAATAACAAAATAGAGAAAGTACAAGAAACAGTTCATAAGAACTCAGAAAAACAAACAGCAATGGATAACAAAATAACTGAAATTAAAAATACTCTAGATGCTATAACCAGCAGAATGACTGAGGCAGAAGAATGAATGAGTGAGTTGGAAGATAGAATGGGGGAAATAACTGCCACAGAGCAGGAAAAATAAAAAAGAATAAAAAGAATAGAAGACAGTCTCAGAGACCTCAGTGATAACCTTAAACGTACCAACATTCGAATTATAGGCATCCCAGAAGAAGAAGAAAACAAGAAAGGGTCTGAGAAAATATTTGAAGAGGTTCTAGTGGAAAACTTCCCCAACATGGGAAAGGAAATAATGAACCAAGTCCAAGAAGCACAGAGAGTCCCATACAGAATAAACCCAAGGAGAAATACACCAAGACACATGTTAATCAAACTAACGACAATTAAACACAAAGAAAAAATATTAAAAGCAGCAAGAGAAAAGCAACAAACAACATATAAGGGAAAACCCATCAGGATAACAGCTGACCTTTCTACAGAAACTCTGCAGGCCAGAAGGGAATGGCAGGATATACTGCAAGTCCTGAGAGAGAGAAACCTACAGCCAAGAATACTCTACCCAGCAAGAATCTCATTCAGATTTGAGGGAGAAATCAAAAGCTTTCCAGACAAGCAAAAGTTAAGAGAATTCAGCACCACCAAACCAGCCTTACAACAAGTGCTAAAGGAACTTCTCTAAGTAGGAAACACAAGAAAAGGAAAACACCTACAAATACAAACCCAAAACAATTCAGAAAATGGTCATTGGAACACACATGTCAATAATCACTTTAACTGTAAATGGATTAAATGCTCCAACCAAAAGACACAGGCTGGCTGAATGGATACAAAAACAAGACCCTTCTATATGCTGCCTACAAGAAACCCACTTCAGACCAAGGGATACATATAGACTGAAAGTCAAGGGATGGAAAAAGATATTCCATGCAAATGGAAGTCAAAAGAAAGCTGGAGTAGCAATACTCATATCAGACAAATTAGACTTGAAAGTAAAGACTATTACAAGAGACAAGGAAGGGCACTACATAATGATCAAAGGATCCATTCAAGAAGAACATATCACAATGGTAAATATCTATGCCCCCAATATAGGAGCACCTCAATACATAAGGCAAATGCTAACAGCTATAAAAGTGGACATCGACAGTAACACAATAATAGTGGGAGACGTGAACACCCCACTTACATCAATGGACAGATCATCCAAACAGAAAATAAATAAAGACACACAAGTTTTAAATGACACATTAGACCATCTTGACTTAATTGATATTTACAGGACGTTCCATCCAAAAATGACACAATACACTTTCTTCTCAAGTGCACACGGAACATTTTCCAGGATAGATCACATCTTGGGTCACAAATCAAACCTTGGCAAATTCAAGAAAATTGAAATCATATCAAGCATCTTCTCAGACCACAACGCCATGAGACGAGATATCAATTACAAGAAAAAAACCTGCAAAAAATACAAACACATGGAGGCTAAACAATTCACTCTTAAACAACCAAGGAATCACTAAAGAAATCAAAGAGGAAATCAAAAAATATCTAGAAACAAATGACAATGTAAACACAACAACCCAAAACCTATGGGATGCAGCAAAAGCAGTTCTAAGAGGGAAGTTTATAGCAATACAGTCCTACCTTAAGAAACAAGAAAATGATCAAATAAACAACCTAACCTTACACCTCAAACAGCTAGAGAAAGAAGAACAAAGAAACCCCAAAGTGAGCAGAAGGAAAGAAATCATAAAGATCAGAGCAGAAATAAATGAAAAAGAAAGGAAAGAAACCATAAGAAAAATAAATAAAACTAAAAGCTGTTTCTTTGAGAGGATTAACAAAATTGATAAACCATTAGCCAGACTCAGCAAGAAAAAAAGGGAGAAGATGCAAATCAACAGAATTAGAAATGAAAAAGGAGAAGTCACAACGGACACCTCAGAAATACAAAACATCATGAGAGACTACTACAAGCAACTATATGCCAATCAATTGGATAACCTGGAAGAAATGGATACATTCTTAGAAAAACACAATCTTCCATTACTGAACCAGGAAGAAATAGAAACTATAAACAGACCAATCACAAGTACGGAAATTGAGGCAGTGATTAAAAATCTCCCAACACACAAAAGCCCAGGACCAGATGGGTTCACGGGCGAATTCTATCAAACATTTTGAGAAGAGTTAACACCTATCCTTCTCAAACTCTTCCAAAATATTGCAGGAGGCGGAGCATTCCCAAACGCATTCCAAGAGGCCACCATCACCCTGATACGAAAACCAGGCAAAGATGTCACAAAAAAAGAAAACTACAGGCCAATATCACTGATGAATATAGATGCAAAAATCCTCAACAAAATACTAGCTAACAGACTGCAACAGCACATTAAAAAAATCATACACCATGATCAAGTGGGGTTTATCCCTGGGATGCAAGGATTCTTCAATATACGCAAATCAATCAACGTGATACATCATGTCAACAACTTGAAGGATAAAAACCATATGATCATTTCAATAGATGCAGAGAAAGCTTTTGACAAAGTTCAACATCCATTTATGATAAAAGCTCTCCAGAAAATGGGCATAGAAGGAAATTACCTCAACATCATAAAAGCCATATATGACAAACCAAAAGCCAACATCGTTCTCAATGGGGAAAAACTAGAAGAATTCCGTCTAAGAACAGGAAGAAGACAAGGGTGTCCACTCTCACCACTATTATTCAACATAGTTTTGGAAGTTCTAGCCACAGCAATCAGAGAAGAAAAAGAAATAAAAGGAATCCAAATTGGAAAAGAAGAAGTAAAATTGTCCCTCTTTGCAGATGACATGATATTATATATAGAAAACCCTAAAGACTCTACCAGAAAACTGCTAGCACTAATTGATGAGTTTAGTCAAGTAGCAGGATACAAAATGAAGGCACAGAAATCTCTTGCATTCCTATACACTAACAACGGAAGAGCAGAAAGAGAAATTAAGGAAACTCTCCCATTCACCATTGCAACAAAAAGAATCAAATACCTAGGAATAAACCTGCCTAAGGAGGCAAAAGATCTGTATGCAGAAAACTTTAAGACATTGATGAAAGAAATCAAAGACGACACAAACAGATGGAGAGACATACCATGTTCCTGGATTGGAAGAATCAACATCGTGAAAATGTCTGTACTACCCAAAGCAATTTACAGATTCAGTGCAATCCCGATCAAATTACCAATGGCATTTTTCACAGAACTAGAGCAAGAAATCTTATGATTTGTATGGAAATGCAAAAGACCCCAAATAGCCAAAGCAATCTTGAGAAGGAAAAATGGAGTTGGTGGAATCAGGCTTCCTGACTTCAAACTATACTACAAGGTCATAGTGATCAAGACAGTATGGTACTGGCACAAAAATAGAAAGGAAGATCAATGGAATAGAATAGAGAACTCAGAAGTAAGCCCAAACACATATGGGCACCTTATCTTTGACAAAGGAGGCACGAGTATACAATGGAAAAAAGACAGCCTCTTCAATAAGTGGTGCTGGGAAAATTGGACAGCAACATGTAAAAGAATGAAAGTAGAACACTTCCTAACACCATACACAAAAATAAACTCCAAATGGATTAAAGACCTACATGTAAGGCCAGACACTATAAAACTCCTAGAGGAAAACATAGGCAGAACACTCTATGACATACATCAAAGCAACATCCTTTTGGACCCACCTCCTAGAATCAGGGAAATAAAATCATGAATAAACGAATGGGACCTCATGAAACTTAAAAGCTTTTGCACAGCAAAGGAAACCATAAACAAGACTAAAAGGCAACCCTCAGAATGGGAAAAAGTAATTGCCTATGAAACAACGGACAAAGGATTAACCTCCAAAATATACAAGCAGCTCATGAAGCTTAATACCAAAAAAGCAAATAACCCAATCCACAAATGGGTGGAAGACCTAAATAGACATTTCTCCAAAGAAGACATACAGATGGCCAACAAACACATGAAAAGATGCTCAGCATCACTAATCATCAGAGAAATGCAAGTCAAAACCACAATGAGGTATCACCTCACACCAATCAGAATGGCCATCATCACAAAATCTGGAAACAACAAATGTTGGAGAGGGTGTGGAGAAAAGGGAACTCTCCTGCACTGTTGGTGGGACTGTTAGTTGGTACAGCCACTATGGAAAACAATTTGGAGGTTCCTTAAAAAACTACAAATAGAACTACCATATGATCCAGTAATCCCACTCCTGGGCATATACCCAAAGAAAACCATAATCCCAAAAGAAACTTGTACCATAATGTTTATTGCAGCACTATTTACAATAGCCAGGACATGGAAGCAACCTAAATGCCCATCAACAAATGAATGGATACAGCAGATGTGGCATATATATACAATGGAATACTACTCAGCTATAAAAAGGGATGAGATGGAGCTATATGTAATGAGGTGGATAGAACTACAATGTCATGCATAGTGAAGTAAGTCAGAAAGAGAAGGACAAATATTGTATGCTAACTCACATATACGGAATCTAAAAATGGTACTGATGAACTCAGTGACAAGAATAAGGATGCAGATACAGAGAATGGACTGGAGAACTCGAGGTATGGGAGGGGGTGGGGGGTGAAGGGGAAACTGAGATGAAGCGAGAGGGTAGCACAGACATATATATACTACCAACTGTAAAATAGTCAGTGGGAAGTTGTTGTATAACAAAGGGAGTCCAACTCGAGGATGGAAGATGCCTTAGAGGACTGGGGCAGGGAGGGTGGGGGGGACTCGAGGGGGGGGAGTCATGGAAGGGAGGGCATACGGGGATATGTGTATAAAAACAGATGATTGAAATTGGTGTACCCCCAAAAAAATATAAAATAAAAAAAAAATATAAACTGTTATACCGTAAAGTATACCATAAAATTAAAAAATAAATAAATAAATAAATAAATAAAAATAAAGTGAATTAGACTCTGATTTTAATTGCAGCTCTGCCACTTTGGAGAATCTCCCATTCTCTCAATAGTCTTCTGGACAATGCTGCCAGGACTCTTGTCCAATTCCCCTCTGATCCCTTTCCATTTTTTTTGTAGAGTGCCTATGATGGTCTTCCTTACCGAAGGCCTGCACTGCATCTATTTGTTAGAGATGCCCTCAGGCTAACAAGAAGCCCAAAGTACCTGAGGACTGCAAACTAAAAAATCACATCTGGTTCTATAAGAATGAAGTTACTAGCCACAGCAGTCACTAAGGGCAGATATCAGGAATGATGCCCTCTGTGCTTTGGGAAAAACTGGCAGAACAGGCCTTCAGATAGTTAGATATTTCCAAGAGAAGATCTTATGAACCCAATTTCTTGCATTTTCTCATATCTAGATAAGCATTAAAGTCATTAACAGAGACACCTGCTCCTCATAGATAACAGCAAACTTCTGCCAAAATGTGCACTCCATTACACATACCCCCTCTTCACTAAAATCATGTGTATACTGACCTCCCTGCTACCTCTTTGGAGCAGTTCATCAGAGCTATCTGAGAGGTTGTCTCCCAGGCTATAGTCCTTAATAAGCCTCAAGTAAAACTTAACTCAAAGCTCTCATATTGTGCACTTTTGTTGTTGTTGTTAACAGGATGTACATAATCCTTAGCTGGTGACCAATGGGTACAGGGTTACAAATACCCCAGTCATCTTTCCTCCCATGAGGACAACTCTGAATTAAGCCCCACAGTAAATATAGAGCTTCCCATGCTTCTGAGCCAAAGTCTTTGCTTGGCCTCCTACTTTTCTCTGTCCCAATTTCCCCACCCCAGCTAAGAACACTTCCTAATACCTAATACCACAGGTATCTTCATCTCAAATCTACTTCTAGGGAACCCAATGTAAGGAAGATTTCCTCATCTACAAAACAACGGGTATAGGGATAACAAGGAAAAACTCCATGATAACAGCAGAGCAGGCCCTTGATAAGCAGATTCTTCTTTGACTTCTAGCACCACGACCTGTCAGAATATTCTTATCCTTCGATAACTTCCTGCAGACCACAAATAGAAAGACTATGAGGAAACAAAAAAATGTAGTGGAACCTGTGAGTGAATGAATGTGAAAAAATAGGAAAGGAACACAGGAAGTCTTGGATGCAACACAGCACAGTGGTTGAGAATGTGAACTCAGAGACACCAAACTAAGGTTTGACCTAAAGTATCCCAGCTACCTGGACACATCATTTACTTCTCCAAGTCTTGATTTTCCCCAGTAAAATTGGGATAATAACAGTATCATCTCATAAAACTATTAAGAGGGTTAAATGAGATCATGAATAGACATCACCTGGCATTAAGTAAAAATCAGTTATTGTTATTGTGGTGGTGGTGGCAGTGGTAATATTTTTCTTGTAGGTGTACGTAGCCATAGTAATAGAAGTAATCTGGGGGCACCAAAAACATGCTTTACTGACTTCACAATTTTGCCACAATTGAAGTTAGATCCAATCTGACAACTAGGCTAAATTCCAAACACCTTACAGCAAATGCAATTTTAATTCTCTTTCCAAAGGATAAAACCCTATGCCTCTTGTTGAGTGTTGGAAGGGTTTTGCTTGGTGGCAGAAGGCACTAGGCTTCTGTTTCAGGCAGATGACATCAGGCAGAGATTTTAATCAGCCCCTAAGGGGGTCGGGGTGTGTCTTCCTAACACCACACAGGCTTCCAGTACTAGGAGATGTACTACAGCTGTCAAACTAACCCCTTGCTGAGCAAAAAAGCCTCGTAGTGAGGGATGTATGTTTATACACTTGTCTTTAATTTTAAAATGATGAAGAATGCATGGCTGTGGGGCTCCAAGGCATAAATTATACATTGTGACATGTCAGTCAGCAAGCACAGCAATGGGATGTGAGAAGTCTGAGGAATAGGTAAACACCTAAAGAGGGCTGTCTGACACACAGGTCAGACACAGCACACTGAAAGGGCATGTTGTGGCAATGAGTGATACAAAAGGCATCCCAGAAAGCAGTGCATACCTCATCTGAAGCCAATTCCCCAGGGAAACCAGAAATAAGCTCCAGTTGTACCCATGTAAACAGAGTAACTTCACACATTCTGACTCAGATTCAATTCAACTAGTGCTCTTGCTACACTCCTGCAAATTCTATTCTCCACCAAAGTGATCCTTTTACAACCAATAGCAGTTTGTGGCACATCCCTAATCAAGAACATTCCAATGGCTTCCATCACAGATTTTACAAAACCCAAAATTCTTAATATGACCTGCCTCTCCTCCCCTCATGTATTCTACTTCAGTCCACTACCCTCTTTTTCTTCCTCAAATCTGGCAAGCACACACCCTCTCTAGGAACTATACTCTTGTTGTCCTGCCAGGAATGCTTCCCTTCTCCTTTCCCAGGTTTTCAGGGGCTCACTCCTTTACTGCATTTAAATCTCAAGTGTTACCTTCTCAGAATAGCCTACTACCCAACATACAATGTATTTATTTGTGTACATGTTTATACCCTTTCTTGCCCTGGACTGTAAGTCCCATGAGGATAAGGATTTTCTTTTATTCATAGCTGTATCTCCAGTGCCTAGAACTGAGCTTGGGATATAGTGGGGACTCAATACTTGTTTAATGAATAAATGGTCAAATGAATGAATTCATTGAGTACATATTACACATGAGGCAACTGTATTCAAAAACAGAATTTAATGGAAAAAGTCTCTTAGAATCTAAATCTACAGTTTATGCCCTTTCACAGTTGGATATTGAGCACCTAGGAGGGTGAATGTCCAAATTAACATGTGCAATGAATGTATTTACTACTAAAAATCTATTGGCTTTTGAAGACTTAGTATGAGAAAGAATGAAAATTGCCTCAATAATTTTTTATATTGACTACATTTTTTTAAAGAATATTTATTTATTTATTTATTTATTTATTTATTTATTTATTTATTTTTGGCCACACTGTGTGGCATGTAGTATCTTAGTGATCCACCCAGGGATTGAAACCGCACCCCCCTGCACTGGGAGTGCAGAGTCTTAACCACTAGACCACCAGGGAAATCCCTTGAATATGTTTTGACATGAAAATATTTTGGATATATTGGGTTACACAAAATATGTGATTAAAATTAACTTCACCTGTTTCTTTCCATGTTTTCATTTGGATACTACAGATTTTAAGTTATATGTTTCATTTGATTTTAGGGCTTGAATTAAATTTCTATTGGGCATAGATGGTCCAAAGGCAGTCCAGATAGTAAATGGGTTATTTCCAAATAGTATCAGTTCAGAAAGTTTTGTTTGGTTGGTTGGTTTTGGTTTTGTTTTGTTTTGGCTTGGCTTTTGTGTGTGTGTGTGTGTGTGTGTGTGTGTGTGTGTGTGTGTGTGTTTTAATTATCAACAAGGTGATATATGGAGGTCAAATGAGGGACAATGTGTGCAACCTGGATGTTCAAAGCCTGCTGGAGTAACTGATATATTAGGAGTTTTTTGTTTTGTTTTGCTTTGTTTTAAGCAATGCTTCTCAATTCAGTGTGTATCATGTCACCTGGAGATATTGTTAACATGGAGATTCTGACTTAATAGGCCTGGGGTAGGGCTTGAGATTCTGTGATTCTTATAAAATCCCAAGTGGTAGCAAAATTGAGGCCTTGTGGACCACATTTTGAGTAGAGAAGTTTTGAAGATCTGTTTAGAGTTGGCCAGGTGAAGGAGGTTGGGAAGGAATGCAGACAATTAGAAGTCTCACTCAAGGCTGCTCCAGCATCTCCCTGTCAACTGTGAAAAGGTCAGCTTTCTTAGAAATAATGCCATTTGCAGCAACATGGATGGACCTGGAGATTATCATGCTAAATGAAGTAAATCAAACAGAGAAGGACAAATATCATATGATATCACCTATATGAGGAATCTAAAAAATATGATACAAATGAACTTATTTGCAAAACAGAAACATTCACAGACTTAGAAAAGGAACTTCTTGTTACCAGAGGGGAAGTGTGGGAGGGAGGGATAGATTGGGAGTTTGGAATTGACATGTACATACTGCTGCATTTAAAATGGATAACCAACAAGGACCTACTGTTTAGCACAGGGAACTCTGCTCAATATTCTGTAATAATCTAAATGGGAAAATAATTTGGTAAAGAATAGATACATATATATGTATAACTGAATCACTTTGTTGTGCACCTGAAATACAACATTGTTAATCAACTATAATCCAATATAAAATAAATATTTTTTAAAAAGAAGCCAACTCATAGATATAAAGAATGAACTGATGGGGGACTTCCCTGCTGGCACAGTGCTTAAGAATCCACCTGCCAATGCAGGGCACACAGGTTTGAGCCCTGGCCCATGAAGATCTCACATGCCATGGAGCAAATAAACCTGTGTGCCACAACTACTGAGCCTTCACTGTAGAGTCTGAAAGCCACAACTATTGAGCCTGCATGCCACAACTACTGAAGCCTGCACACCTAGGGCCTATGCTCTGCAACAAGAGAAGCCACGGCAATGAGAAACTGGCACACCACAATGAAGAGTAGCCCCCACGCGCTGCAACTAGAGAAAGCCCAATGCATTCAATAAAGAAATAAAGAAATAAAGAAATTTCTTAAAAAAAAAAAAAAGAACAAACTGGTGGTTACCATTGAGGAGAGTGAAGGGGCAGGGGCAATAAGGGGCAGGGGAGTAAGAGGTACAAATTGTTAGGTATAAAATAAGCTACAAAGATATATTGTACAACATGAGGAATATACCCAATATTTTATAATAACTATAAATTGGGTATAACCTTTAAATATTGTGAATCACTGTATTGTACACCTGTAATATATCATACAGCAACTTACCTCAATTTAAAAAAAGTACATTTTTTTTAAATGCTCAATTGTACATCAACATCTCAATTTTAAAAAAATTGTTTCTTTATAGCAGATAGTAAATAAGTCATGGAGAACTAATGTACAGTATAATGAAAACAGACAATAATATTGTACTGTAAGTATGTAATGGAATAAATATTGTTACAACAGCAATCATATTACAACATAAGAAAATAAACAAAATTAAGAAAAATAAAGTTTTAAAAACCCAAAAAATAAAAGTCCAGGTTCAGATGGCTTCTGAGGTGAATTCTACCAAACATTTAAAAAACAGTTAATACCTATCCTACTCAAATTATTCCCCCAAAGTTGAAGAGGAATGAGCATTCCCAAACTCATTTTATGGTCAATATTACCCTGATACCAAAATCAGGCAGACCCCCAAGAAAATAGAAAATTACAAACCAATATCCCTAATGAACATAGATGCAAAAATCCTCTACAAAATATCCCCAAACTGAATTCAACAATACATTGAGAGATAATAAATCATGATCAAGTGAGATTTATCCCTGGAATGCAAAAATGGTTCAATATCCACAAATCAACCAATGTGGTAAACCACATTAACAAACTGAAGAACAATAGTCACATGATTATCTCAACAGAGGTAGAAAAAGCATTTTACAAATCTCAACATCCATTTATGATAAAAGCTCAATAAAGTGCATATAGAGGGAACATACCTCAACAAATAAAGGCCATATATGACAAACCCACAGCTAAAATTACACTCAATGGTTCAAAAAATGGAAGCTTTTCCTCTAAGATGAGTAACAAGACAAGGATGCCCATTCTTGCCACTTTTATTCAATATAGTTTTGGAAGTTCTAGTCACATTAATTAGGAAAGAAAAATAAATAAAAGGCATCCAAATTGGAAGAGAAGAAGTAAAACTGTCATCATTTGTAGGTGACAAGATACTACATATAGAAAAGCCAAGACTCTCCAAAAAAATGAAACAAACACACACACACAAACACACACAAACACTATTAGAACCAATAAATGAATTCAGTAAAGTTTGGGTGAAAAAATTAATATATAGAAATCAACTGAATACCTATACACTAATAATGAACTATTAGAAAAAGAAATTAAGAAAGCAATCTATTTACAACTGCATCAAAAAGAATAAAATATCTCATAATGAATTTAATCCAGGAAGTGAAAGACCTGTACTCTGAAAACTATAGAACATTGATGAAAGATATTAAAGGCAATGCAAACAAATAGAAAGATACACTGTGCTCATGGGCTGGAAGAATCAATATTGTTAAAATGTTCATACTACCCAAAGCAATCTACAGATTTAATGCAATCCTTATCAAAATACAAATGTCATTAAAAAAAAAACTAGAAAATATAATTCTAAATTTGTATTCAATGACAAAAGACCCCAAATAGCCAAAGCAATCTTGGGAAAGAACAAATCTAGAGGTGTCATGCTCCCACACTTGAAACAATCCCACAAAGCTACAGCAATCAAAACAGTATGGCACAGGCACAAAAACAGACACACTCATCAATGGAACAGAATAGAGAGCCCAGAAATAAACCTACATTGATATTGTCAATTACTCTATGACCAAGGAGGCAAGATATACAGTGGGGAAAACACAGTCTATTCAATAAATGCTGTTGGGAAAACTGAACAGCTACATAAAACAGAATAAACCAGGACCACTTTCTTATACTATGTACAAAAATAAACTAAAGATAGATGAAAAATGTAAAGGTAAGACCTGAAATCACAAAACTCCTAGAAAACACATAGGCAGTACACTCTTGACACAGACCTTAACAATAAAACCAAAAATAAACAAAATGGGACTAAATCAAACTAAAAAAAATGTTTGCACAGTAAAGGAAATCACATAATGAAAAGGCAACCTGCTGAATGAGAGAAAATGTTTGTAAATGATGTATTTTATAATGGATTGATATCCAAAATATATAAAGAACACATACAGAGGGAGCAAAAGATGGCAGTGAAGTATAAGGACATGGAATGCATTCCTCTCCACAGATGCATCAAGAACACACCAGAAGACACAATAATTCCCGCAGAGAACCAGCTGAACACTAGCAAACAACATAGGACACCAGAAAGGACTGCAAAGATCCAGACATAACCAGGTAGGACACGGGGGTGGGGGGGGGAGAAAGAGGAGGAGAAGAAAAGAAAGGGACAGGTCCCACACCCCAGGGTGGGGGGATTTGAAACAGAGAGGAGATTGCTGAATTTGGGGAAATGTCCCTTACCTGATGGGGAAATCCCTTCTTCAATGGAGAATTTCCCTGGGTCAGAAGGGAGGCATTTAGGACTGTTCAAAGAGGGTGGAGTGGCTGAGCTGTGGCAGATGGGAAAGAGTGAAAAACACACAGAGATTCCTCACCATGGCTCAACGTGTCCAGACTGAAGCATTGATTCACAGCTGAATAGGGGGTCTGGGAGTTGGAGCATGGGAACCAGAGAACTGGTTCAGGGTGAGAAACATTGTTGGCAGTGGGGAGATGGACCAAGAGGACAAGAGAGAAGAAATCCACAGCAGGGAGTGTCTACTGCAGACAGCTGCAAGGCCATAGTGGTGGCTGGATACTGCTGACTCACAAGCAGGGGGGAGGAGCTGCAAGCATAGTGTCTCTCTCTGCACCTGCAATGGACAGAGCAAGGAGCCCTGTGGGCCTAGTTAACGAACTCAGGGAAAACAAAGGCCCCAGGGTGGGGCTGGCCTAGAGTGCCTGCAGCCAAGAGCAAAAAGCCTGCAGAGTAGCTCAGCTCTGGAGACATCCTGTTTACACCTGAGCCACCTGCCTCCCTCTCCAACAAGCACTGCCACAGCCAACTGAACCACCATGACCCAGGCAGGGCACCTAACAGAGTCATAGCAGGGGAGAGGAGCTGTGGTTGGAGTCACGTTCTCAGTTCAATCTGCCCAAGCTGCCATGACCCAGGCAGGGCACCACTGCTCACTCACTCCCAGGGGAAGGAGCCACTATTGTACCCTCTCTCGCCCCACACATCAGTGCTTACAGATGAACAATAAAGGAAGCTCTGCTGGTCACAAAATAATACAAAAATCCCAAGGCAGGTAGAAGGACACTTACAGCAGAGACCCCAAGGAAACAGAAATATTAGTATTAACACTATTGATCTGGTTGATTCTGGGGTCAGTTCTAGTTTTGTTTTATTTTTTAATTATGAATTACAATCTTAGTCCTAAGGGATCTACATGTTTTATAACATTTTTTTATTTTATTTTTTATTCTATTTTTATTCTTAGCCTTTTATATATTTCTGTTTCTATCTAAGTTTTTTGTAGTGCTGACTGTATCTCTTCTACCTTCTTTTCATTTCTATCTTTTATACATTCCTATTTATTTCTTTGTCTTTTCATATTTCCAGTCACACTACACTCTTCTGTGGCCCTGACTTCTATCCTTTTTTAGTTTATTTTATCTTAATATACTTATAAGCATTATTATCAGTCTGCTCTATTTCTTTGCTTTATCCTCCAGATGACACACTGCTTTGGTATTTATTATTAGGTTTTTGTCTTTACCTTAGTTCTAAGTATAATTGTCTGATTTCATTCTGAGAAGCTTCAGTCCATCTGGTGGTACTCTAGCTCTTCATTTTATCTGATCCTAGCTTTCAATATCTCTCTGGATTTGTGTTCGCATGTGTGGTGTTATTTTTTTCTTTGTTTGTTTTTGGTTTTGTTTTGTTCTGTTTTGGTTTTGAATTTCTGTTGGTTTTTCTCTTTGAATGTCTGATAGCATAATGGGGTTCTTCAGTCAAGTCTTTCTAGTGCCTTATATTCTATTGGATTCAGTGCATGTGTGTCTTATACATGTATGTTTTTCCTTGACTTAGTATGTTTGACTCAACACTCTGCCATTAGTCTGGGGCTTGGACAGTTTTCTTTAAACCCCTTTATTGCCGGGACAAGCAACCTCTAGAGTTTGGACTACTATGAGAAAACAGAAATACCATGCAGGAAAAGCAGCAGGAAAAAAACCCACAAGACCAAATAAATGAAGAGGAAATAGGAAAGTTCCCTGAAAAAGAATTCAGAGCACTGATAATAAAGATGATACAAAATCTTGATAACAAAATACAGGAAATACAAGAAACAGTTAACAAGGACTCAGAAGAACTAAAGAACAAACAAACAGTAATGGACAACAAAATAACTGAAATTAAAAATACTCTAGATGGTATAAATAGCAGAATAACTGAGGCAGAAGAACAAATAAGTGAGTTGGAAGAGAGAATGGGGGAATTGACTGCCACAAAGCAGGAAAAAGAACAAAGAACAAAAAGAATGGAAGACAGTCTCAGAGGCCTTGGTGACAACATGAAGTGCACCAACATTTGCATCACAGGCATCTGAGAAAATGAAGAAAAAAAGAAAGGTTCTGAGAAAAAATTTGAAGAGGTTATAGTGGAAAACTTCCCCAACATGGGAAAGGAAATAATTAACCAAGTCCAAAAAGCACAGAGAGTCATATACAGAATAAACTCAAGGAGAAATGCACAAGGCATATATTAATCAAACTAATGAAAATTAAACACAAAGAAAAAATATTAAAAGCAGCAAAAGCAAAGCAACAGATAACATATAAGGGAAAATCCATAAGGATAACAGCTGATCTTTCTGCAGAAATTCTGCAGACTAGAAGGGAATGCAGGATATACTGAAAGCCGTGAAAGAGAGAAACCTACAGCCAAGAATACTCTACACAGCAACAATCTCATTCAGATTAGATGGAGAAATCAAAGCTTTACAGACAAGCAAAAGTTGAGAGAATTCAGCACCACCAAACCAGCCTTACAACAAGTGCTAAAGGAACTTTTCTAGTAGGAAACACAAGAGAAGGAGAAGCCCTACGAAAAGAAATCCAAAACATTTAAGAAAATGGTAATAGGAACAAACATGTCAATAATCACCTTAAATGTAAATGAGTTAAATGCTCCAACCAAAAGACACAGACTGGCTGAATGGATACAAAAACAAGACCCTTCTATATGTTGCCCACTTCAGAAACCCACTTCAGACCAAGGGACACATATAAACTGAAAATAAAGGGATGGAAAAAGTAATTCCAGGCAAATGAAGTCAAAAGAAAGCTGGAGTAGCAATACTCATATCAGACACATTAGTCTTTAAAGAAAAGACTATTACAAGAGACAAGGAAGGACACTACATAATGATCAAGGGATCAATCCAAGAAGAACATATAACAGTTATAAATATCTATGCACCCAACAGAGGAGCACCTCAATACATAAGGCAAATGCTAACAGCCATAAAAGGGGAAATTGACAGTGACACAATAATAGTAGGAGACTTTAACACCCCACTTGCATCAATGGATAGATCAAACAGAAAATAAATAAGGACACACAAGCTTTAAATGACGTATTAGACCACCTTCACTTAATTGATATTTATAGGACATTCCATCCAAAAACTACAGAATACACTTTCTTCTCAAGTGCACATGAAACATTCTCCAGGATAAATCACATCCTGGGTCACAAATCAAGTCTCAGGAAACTCAAGAAAATTGAAATCATATCAAGCATCTTCTCTGACAACAATGCCAAGAGATTAGATATCAATTACAGGGAAAAAACTGTAAAAAATACAAACACATGGAGGCTAAACAATGCACTATTAAACAACCAAGAAATAATTAAAGAAATCAAAAAGGAAATCAAAAAATACCTAGAAAGAAATGGCAATGAAAACACCACAACCCAAAACCTATGGGACGCAGCAAAAGCAGTTCTAAGAGGGAATTTTATAGCAATACAGTCCTACCTCAAGAAACAAGAAAATTATCGAATAAACAACCTAACCTTACACCTAAAGCAATTAGAGAAAGAAGAACAAAGAAACCCCAAAGTTAGCAGAAGAAAGAAATCATAAAGATCAGATCAGAAATAAATGAAAAAAGAAAGAAAGGAAACAATAGCAAAGATCAATGAAACTAAAAGCTGGTTCTTTGAGAAGATCAACAAAATTGATAAACCATGAGCCAGACTCACCAGGAAAGAAAGGGAGAAGACACAAATCAACAGAATTAGAAATGAAAAAGGAGAAGTAACAACTGACAGCACAGAAATACAAAAGATCATGAGAGACTACTACAAGCAACTATATGCCACTAAATTGGATAACCTGGAGGAAATGGATACACTCTTAGAAAAGTACAATCTCCCAAGACTGAACCAGGAAGAAATAGAACATATGAACAGACCAATCACAAGTACAGAAATTGACACTGTGATTAAAAATCTCCCAACAGAGTCCAACTTGAGGATGGAAGATGCCTTAGAGGACTGGGGCGGGGAGGCTGGGGGGGACTTGAGGTGGGGGGAGTCAAGGAAGGGAGGGAATATGGGGATACATGTATAAAAACAGATGATTGAACTTGGTGTACCCCCAAAAAAATAAAATTAAAAAAAACAAATCTCCCAACAAACAAAAGACCAGGGCCAGATGGCTTCACAGGTGAATTCTATCAAACTTGTAGAGAAGAGCTAACACCTAACCTTCTCAAACTCTTCCAAAATATAGCAGAAGGAGCAACACTCCCAAACTCATTCCACCAGGCCACCATTACCCTGATGCCAAAACCAGGCAAAGATGTCACAAAAAAAGAAAATTACAGGCCAATATCACTGATGAATATGGATGCAAAAATCCTCAATGAAATAGTAGCAAACAGAAGCCAACAGCACATTGCAAACATCATACACCATGATCAAGTGGGGTTTATCCCTGGAATGCAAGGATTCTTTGATATATGCAAATCAATCAATGTGATACACCATATCAACAAATTGAAGAATAAAACCCATATGATCATCTCAATAGATGCAGAAAAAGCTTTTGACAAAATTCAACATTCATTTATGATAAAAACTCTCCAGAAAGTGGGCATAGAAGGAAATTACCTCAACATAATAAAAGCCATATATGAAAACCAACAGCCAACATCATTCTAAATGGTGAAAAACAGAAATCATTCCCTCTAAGAACAGGAACAAGACAAGGGAGTCCACTCTCACTATTATTATTCAACATAGTTTTGGAAATTTTAGCCACAGCAATCAGAGAAGAAAATGAAATAAAAGGAATCCAAATTGGAAAATAAGAAGTAAAATTGTCACTCTTTGCAGATGACATGATATTATACATAGAAAATCTTAAAGACTCTACCAGAAATCTGCAAGAACTAATCAATGAATTTAGTAAAGCAGCAGGATATAAAATTATAAAATTAATGTGCAGAAATCTCTTGCATTCCTATACACTAATAGTGAAAGAGCAGAAAGAGAAATTAAGGAAACTCTCCCATTTACCCTTACAACAAAAAGCATAAAATACCTAAGAATAAACCTGCCTAAGGAGGCAAAAGAACTGTATGAAGAAAACTATAGGACACTGATGAAAGAAATCAAAGACGATACAAACAGATGGAGGTACATACCATGTTCCTGGATTGGAAGAATCAATATCATGAAAATGACTATACTATCCAAAGCAATTTACAGATTCAATGCAATCCCAATCAAATTACCAACAGCATTTTTCACAGAACTAAAACAAGAAATATTATGATTTGTATGGAAATGCAAAAGACCCGAATAGCCAAAGCAATCTTGAAAAGGAAAGACAGAGTTGGTGGAATTAGGCTTCCTGACTTCAAACTATACTCTAAGGCCACAGTAATCAAGACAGTATGGTACTGGCACAAAAATAGAAAGGATGATCAATGGAAAAGAATAGAGAACTCAGAGGTAAGCCCAAGCACATATGTGCACCTTGTCTTTGACAAAGGAGGCAAGAATATACAATGGAGAAAAGACAGCCTCTTCAATAAGTGGTGCTGGGAAAATTGGACAGCAACATGTAAAAGAATGAAATTAGAACACTTCCTAACACTATACACAAAAATAAACTCAGAATGGACTGAAGACCTAAATTTAAGGCCAGACACTATAAAACTCCTAGAGGAGAACATAGGCAGAACACTCTATAACATCCATCAAAGCAAGATCCTTTTTGACCCACCTCCCAGAATAATGGAAATAAAATCAAGAATAAACAAATGGGACCTCATGAAACTTAAAAGCTTTTGCACAGTGAAAGAAACCATAAACAAGACAAGAAGACAACCCTCAGAATGGGAGAAAATACTTGCCAACAAAGCAACAGACAAAGGATTAATCTCTAAAATATGCAAGCAGCTCATGCAGCTTAATACCAAAAAAGCAAATAACCCAATCCACAAATGGGCAGAAGACCTAAATAGACATTTCTCCAAAGATGACATACAGATGGTCAACAAACACTTGAAAAGATGCTCAACATCACTAATCATTAGAGAAATGCAAGTCAAAGCCACAATGAGGTATCACCTCACACCAGTCAGAATGGCCAACAACAAAACATCTAGAAACAATAAATGTTGGAGAGGGTGTGGAGAAAAGGCAACTCTCCTGCACTATTGGTGGGAATGTAAGTTGGTACAGCACTGTGGAAAACAGTTTGGAGGTTTCTTAAAAATCTAAATATTGAACTACCATATGATCCAGTAATCCCACTCCTTGGCATATGCCCAGAGAAAACCATAATTCAAAAAGAAACATGTACTGTAGTGTTTATTGCAGCACTATTTACAATAGCCAGGACGTGGAAGCAACCTAAATGCCCATCAACAAATAAATGGACAAAGAAGATGTGGCATATATATACAACGGAATATTACTCAGCTATAAAAAGGAATGAAATGAAGCTATATGTAATGAGGTGGATAGACCTTGAATTATACGGAGTGAAGTAAGCCTGAAGGAGAAAAATGAATATTGTATGCTAACTCATATATATGGAATCTAAAAAAAATAATAATAATGATACTGATGAACCCAGTGACAGGGCAAAAATAAGGATGCAGATGCAGAGAATGGACAGGAGGACATGGGGTTAGGGGGGCGGGTGGCGAAGGGGAATCTGGGATGAAGTTAGAGAGTAGCATAGACATACATATACTACCAACTGTAAAATATATAACCAATGGGAAGTTGCTGTATAACAAAGGGAGATCAACTCGATGATGGGTGATGCTTTGGAGGGCCGGGACAGGGAGGGTTGGGGGGGGGAGTCATGGGAGGGAGGGGATATGGGGATATGTGTATAAATACAGCTGATTGACTTTGGTGTACAAGAGTGTAAAGCAATTACATTCCAATAAACAGCTTAAAAAAAAAAGCACACATACAACTCAATATCAAAAAAAAAAAAAAAAAAAGTCTGAGTTAGAAATGGGCAAAGGACCTGAATAGATATTTTTCCAAAGGAGACGTAAAAATGGCTTAACATCACTGATTATCAGGGAAATGCAAATCAAAACCAAAGTGAGTACCACCTCTCATATGTCAGAATGTCAATTATTCAAAGAGACACGAAACAGCAAGTATTAGCATGGATGTGAAAAAAGGAAACCCTTGTGCACACTTGGTGGGAATGTAAATTGGGGGAAAGCTACCATGGAAAACTGTATGGAGGTTCCTCAAAAAACTAAAAATGAGCTACCATATGATTCAGTAATTCCACTTCTGGGTATTTTCCCAAAGAAAATAAAAACACTAATTTGAAAAGATATATGTATCCCTCTATTCGTTGCAGCACTATTTACCATAGCTATGATATGGAAGAAATCTAAGTGTCCATTGATAGGTGAGTAAATATAGAATATTATATATAATGGAATATTAGTCACCTGTAAAAAGAATGAAATCTTGCCATTTGCAACAATGTGGATGGACCTAGAGGCATTGTGCTCAGTGAAATAAGTCCAAGAAAAACAAATACTGTATAATTTCACTCATATGTGGAGTCTAAAAAAATAAAATCAATGAACAAACAAAACAAAACAGAAACAAACTCATAGATACAAAGAACAAATTGGTGGTTACCAGAGGGGAGGGGGTGGGGATGCACAAAATAGGTGAAGGGATTAAGAGGAACAAATTTCCAGTTATAAAATAAATAAGCCAGAGGAATGTAATGTACACATAGGCAATATAGTCAATAATAGTGTAACAACTTTGTATGGTGATGGAAGATAATTGGACTTGTGAATATTTCATTATGTATAAAAATATTAAATCATAATGTACATCTGAGACTAATATAACATTGTATGTCAGTTATAACTTAATAAAAAAAAACTTTAAGAAATTAAAGCAGCAGGATGCACCACATTGAACATGTGGACATGTAGAGAGAGATGAATGTTGGCTGAGTCTCTGGTTTGGGCCCAGGAGAAAGTTAGGTGATAGTGCTACATTAGGATTCTGGTCTTGGGCCTGAAGAGAAAGATAAGTACTTCACTTTAGGACAAAATGATTTTCAAGTGCCCAGAGAGTAACCAAGTTTAGTAATGCAGCTAATGCTTAGATATATGAATCTGAAACTCAAGAGAGAAGTCATGGCTGGAGACGGATTTGAGAGTCATCACAGCACAGGTGTACAGTAAAATCATGAGAGTAGATAATATTGCCCAGGGATAATGCATAGGAAGAGGAAGGCTATGAGACAAAGACAAACACTAAGGAGGAAAAAGAAGGGTGCTTGGAATGAAGTGAGATACAGGGCAATCAGGAGAAAATATTGACAGGAAACGAGGGAGGTTTCAAGAGCCAGGGGTGGTTAACATAACATGTGGGATCTATAAAACAGAAATAGAAAGGGTCCATTAGATTTGGCTACTAGGTTGTTGGTGACCTGTTCAGTAGCTGTTTCAATAGTGTATTGAGATCAGAAATCATTACATGACACTGAAGAATAATGAAAAATGAAGAAAGCAGAGAAAGTAAATTTATTCACTTTAAGGAAGCATCATGAGAGGGAAGGATAGTGTGGGACAATGGCTCAATGAAGACATGGTCTATAAGGGTGTTTGAAGGGTTTTTTCCTCCTTATTTTTGGTTGTTTGCTTTAGAATGGGAGCAAAATTTCTACTTCAAGATGGAGGAAATTTGCTTGTACGAATTTGTAAATTCAGGGCCTAGGCCTAGCATCTGGGAGAGATCCATAATTATGACACACAAACACATACACACCAGTTATATCACACAGTGGTAACATGCATGCATGCGCACACACACACACACATCAAAATTAGTTTTGGACTATAAGTTTAAAGTCCTTGCATTTATTCCGATTTTGAGTTCTAATAAGATATAATAGAAAGATTATTTGATTATAGAATCAAAGACCTAGGTTATAATCCTGGTTTTTTTTTTTTTTTTCCAAATGGTCATGCAACCTTTCAGTCACTTTATCCTTCTGAGATTCAGTGATCTTACCTGAAAAGTTAGAGAGCTGAACTGAATTAGGAATGACATCTTAAATACCAGCCCTGATGGATTGACACAGTCTGCCCGACATACCACCTTGAATAGGTTTCTGAGGCTGTGTCTAATCTTCCTCAACATGACTATCATAACAGACTAGCAATCTCTGCCACAGGTAGGCAATCAGCAGTGCTGAGTGTTCACCACTTCTAAACTCCTGAACCTGAGCATTTCATGACTCATCAAATGCATTATCATTGTCGTACATTATGACCTTGACCCAGTAAAATGCTCTGTAGCCATTTATACCCCTTATTTACTCCAAATCTAATTATTCTTTTACTAAAGAAGTGAATGAATCTGACACCCCTAGTCTATGGTTTTATTCAGAAACTAGGCCTATTCTGTTTATCTTTCTAATAGGCTTCTAGAACAGATATACCAGTTAGGGAAATAAACCACTGGTTGTAAAAACTTCAGATATTTAGAACTGCATATATGAGGTTCCAAATAAAGTCTATGATATTTTTTCTATGACAGAACTTATTTTCAAGCCAGCTCTATTGCTCCTTTCTTGCTAGATTCAAATGTCATATTTATGGAATTTGTAATACCCAAGTAAGGGATCCAGTATCTATTTCCTTACATCAGGATCCATTGCCCTACAATGGATGCAATCACAGAAGTGTGTGACAAGCAGTTATCTAAGGCAAATTAATGGAAGACTGACCCTTTCCTCAACCACCTACAAACACACTTTCATGGATATTTCTTTTCTAATTGACTGCCAGAAATATAGCTTTGCTTACAACTTCAAGTGGACCCAACCATTTTGCAAATCCTCGATCATTATCTTCATAAACTGTATTATTACTGTTTTTACCCTCTTTCCTAGCATAGAGACTCTAAATATGGAAATATCGGGATGCTTTATAACTGCATGTGTGACTGGTACTTGCTCAAAGAACGAGAGCAGTAATTCACAGAACTTTTAGCAAACACTGTCAAACTCAAAAGGTGTTAGTCCACAAGCCCGGTGAACTTTGCCATTAATATCCCTCTTAATTGTGCAAGTTTTATTTGTAAGAAAGGTTTATTTAATACAAAACTGGGTGGTCCCCTACTCCTTTGGCCAGGTGCCTCTCCCCTCAGGAGGTAACTGGGCAATTTTTGTTGTATGTGAACATGACTTCTAGACCATTTGCTCTTTTATCTCCTGGAGGAACTCTACTGACCTATGTGCTCCTTCTCCATTGCCTCTCTTTGATATCTCTCTTCCCTGTAATCAATTCCATCTCATTGCTTTTTTCAGCATTTGGAAACTCTTTCAAGCTAGTTCTCCACATTACTGCTGCAGTTATCCACAGGGTCTACTGTACTATCCCTAACACATCACAAGATTCTGCCAACTCATATTTTATTTGAAAGCCATCATTCCAGTTTCTGGCTGGCTTCTTTCTTGATTTTTGCCTTCCTGCAAACAAGCTTACTTTTGATGTTTATTGTCTTATCTTTAATCTCATGTTTCATAGAATTCAGGCTTGATTGAATTTTATTGAAAGTACAAACAGATGCTGCCTGAAATTACTTTTGTTTCCTGTGGTAAATCTTTTTTTCAAGTATGTCCTTCCTTTGCCTCCTGTGAGCTCTATTCTTTTAAGCTTCACAGTCTTTCATAGTCCCCAAATTGATATCATACTCAAAAATGAGAATTCTACAAAGGCCTGAAATCTCCTCTGGAAATAAGATGCTAAAAATTAAATGCTTTCTTAGTTTCAGCAAAAGCCCCCCCTTTAATAGGGGCAAACAGAGCTAGCTACATAATTTTCTAGACGCAGTCAAAAGTGAAAATGCAGGGTACTTTGTTCAAAAATTATTAAAAATTTCAAGATGGTGACAGCAGAGTTTTAATCCAAGCACAGGGTTCTTTTGAGTAAAGGAAACTGTGTAACTCTAAACTCATACACCCACAAAGCCAGCCCCAGGGGAATGACCCTCTACTCTCCAAAGTAAGGTGCTAGACCAGCAAGTAGGTCTTATAAGGAAGTGTCTGTAAAATGGATTTTCAAACCTTAGCCCCTCACTTATTTAAAAGGTATAAAACAGTTGAATTGAAGTGGCTGAAGAGTGAGTTGAAATATGGAAGAATTCTCTAGAACAAAGTATCAGTGTGCTGTGAGAACCCCACTCCTCAATGAGCCCTGAAGAGTTTGTGAGTTGTGAGCAGACAGAAAGAGCAGTTTTACCCTTATGCAGAGAAAGGCAGAAGAGTGCTCCCAGGGAGAAACATCTGAGAATCTACACAAGTGCCACTATGAGAGCATCGACTTTGGCTGTCTGCCAAGCCAGGAGAGCCACAGATCATGGCAATGCCAGCCAAGAATGTCCTTTCCTGACCCTGCCTCCTGGTCTAAGCAAAGAGTCTGAGGAGCAGAGAGAATAAAAGAAAAGCTTTATATTGATGTTTTGACTGTTACCCAGCACTGAAATGAGACTGCTTTGTGAGTCTAAGTGATCAGAAGCTCTTTCTATTATCTAAGAGTAACTGGACCAGCCAGACAGTTCATCAAAGGCCCAGGGGAAGAACCAATATGCTGGGCATGTATAGAGTTGCTTCATAATTAGACCTCATCAAGTTCTGCTTGTTCAAATACAGAGTTTGTGTCTCTCTTGTGGACCTTTTCAGATTCCTCTTGTTTGCTTGATACAGACCTTTTGTTGGATCTTTGGATTGAGCACCAGTTGCCTCTTTCATGATCCAGCATTGCAAAGGAGCAAGAGGAAGCAAAGTCTCAGGTAACTTCACTCAGTTTGATGCAGCTGCAGCTCCAGGTGACAGGACTGTTGAGAATTCCCTCTGCTGCTTCAGGACACCCTTCTGGATTCCTACCACTGCCCAGCATCACCCTGAGACCAAAGAATCTGCTGATTTGAGAAGTTGTGACTGAAAGACTTCCACTTCATGAACAGCTTCCTCTAACTCTGTTCATGTGCTGCTGTCCACAATGAGGGAAGCTGGTGCGATTGGGCACCACTGGGTAGACTTGAGCCCTTAATACACCTCTTTGACTGACAAACACCTGCCACACTCTTTCCCTCAGCCTGCCTCTCCCTCCAGCCCAGCTGCTTCTTCTCTGAGCTAGAGCCCACCAGCAACTTTCATTTAGGGCACTGGATCCCCATCCTGGCTGTACATCAGAATCACTGGAAGAGCATTTCAAACACCAAAGCTTGGACCTCACCCTAGACCAATCGCAACCAGCCAACTGGGAAGCAAAACTCAGACAATGCTTTTCATGACTCTCCAGGCAATTCTAAAGTACAGAGTAACTCACAGGCTATTCCATTTTTTGCTCAATTCAGTCTCATCTTGCAGAGATCCCTTGTAGCCTTCGGCATGTGGGTGACAATGTTTCCTACTTTTTAGTGTTGACATGGATATTTTTCATATTATTATATTGAAATCAATTCAGATTCACCTGCAATACGAAGAAGACTCTCCTGTCAGTGTTAACAAATAAGTACATGCATAAGAGAGATATGATATCTTCCAGAACTTGTGTAAACAAGCCAGAGTCATCTCATTTTCTGTAGCTGTTTAAGTGGCCAGCTGTTAGACCCAGGTCCTCTCTCATGCTGTGAATTCAAACTGAAACCCTTATCACCATAGGGGTAAGAGTCCCTCCATTATGAGAAATTCTCCATGGGCAGTCCTTTCCTAGTGAAGGGACAGACATGAAGGGTTTTTCCTTTGCACAATAAATAAACAAATCCAAAAAATTTTTCATCCAAATTCCTCCTCTCCCTAATTGCAATATTTTATTGATGTTTGAAATTTTAAAATATATTGTTTACTCTGAAGATAAATGCAACACTGCCAAACATTAAAATATTAAAGTGTAACAATCACAGAATGCATTGGATGACCTTAAGTCTCTAACTTGTCTGTGTCCATTATCCTGAGCATCAGCAATCATTGTCACTCTGTGACTTCATAAGTTTTCACATTTGTCTGCTCTTAGGCAATTGACCTGCATTTCCTCTAGCATTTTGTTCACCTTCATTTACCTTCAGAGCTTGTAATGGATATCACAGCATCTCAGATATCTGGCTTCCTCACACAGGCCTTCTCTATCCCAAGTACAGCAAGCAGATTGCTTTGTTCCCTTGCCATTCTGAGCATTATCCAGGTGCTGAACACAAGATGTTGTGAATAAATGATGAAACCAAGTTTCAGCTTAGAGTTTTCTGTATTGCATTTGCATAGCTATAATGTCAGATTCATTATTCATGAGCATATGCTACTATGGCCCTCCCCTTATAGCTCAATCCTCCACTGCCTCTGACTGTCAGATGTGCAAGATGAACTGTCTCTCCTGCAGCTTGGAGCAATTTCTCCTTTCTCTGTGAACAGTGGAATGATGGCCTTTTTTTTATGCAAGTGTGGATCCTTGGATGCCTAACATTTACCACCTAACATAAAATAAAACTGAAGATCTTAATACTGAAAGTCACAGCATGTTGGGTCAACAAAGGAAACTAAGAAGTTGGGATTGCCTTTAGAATTCTGGTGGAGTGAAAGGCTGGTCTATCTGCAAATAAAAGTAAATAATGGGGTATTGTAGGAAGCACGCTAGGAAGGCTTTCCTAATCAAAATTCTCTCCCCTACATAGGTTCCTCTCATACCTAGGATTCCACTATTAAAAATTGTCAGAAAAAATAAATGTCAGGAAACATTGCTTCTTAGAAAGAAAAGATTCTTTATACTGGATCAGCCCACTCATATGTGGAGCTTCCTTTGTGTCAGGTACAGTTCTAGGTGCTTTCCACATACTAATTCATGTGATCCTTAAATAGCCCTAGGATGTAGATAATATCATTATCATCATCATCTCCACTTTTCAGAGGTGGAAAGTGAATCACCAAAACTGTGGATAACTTGCCCAAAGTCAAATGCAAGAATCAAGCCTAATTACAGAATCTGAATGTTAGCAATACACTGCAGGGCCTCTGGAAGATGACACATGTCTGGAGATTACAGAAAGAGTGGAAAATATTCTGAAAATAAGAATTGTGGAGGCATGCTGAATGGAGCAGGGAACAAAGCCCTTATTGTTGCATACTGTCTGCCCTCCAACTCTGTCACCTTCATCCTCTTCTCCTTCCTATTGCCCCTTTTCTTCCTCTGTTCTCACACTCTGGCCTCCCTGCAGCAACCTGACACACCATGAATTCTTCCACTTCAAAGCCTTCACACTCACTCTCATTATTCCTAGAATGCTCAGAGGTCCACATGATTTCCTCCTTTATCCTCTTTCAACTGTCACCTTATCAGAGAAGTCTTATCTGACCACCCAGTATTGTCTGACTTGATCATCCCAATAGCCCTTCAAGATCAATGTTGCCAAATTGCTACCTATGCCCATTTTATAGATGAGAAAGGTGAAGCCTAATGATGTTAATTCATTTACCTAAGATCATATAATAATAAGCAGCAAGACTTTGATCATGTTTTCAATACCCAATCTTTATCTTTTCACTTTTATGCCTCATAGATTGCATGCCTAGTGCTTCCAAGACCTATACTAGAAAGAACATGTCAGCATCTCTGCCAAAAAAACTTTTACTCATGCTGTCACCATTTTATAATTGATCTCCATCTAAAGATACATCTGATCTAACCTTATCACTGCCAAGAAGATTGGTGATTTAGTTTTTCAATGAGCCTTGTCCATTATAGCCCTAAACTCGCATAACCACGTATAACATGGAAGACCTATAAAATATCTCAAGTTTTATCTTCCAGTTGGAGGTCATCTTTGAAAGAGTTGTAAAGTAAGTAGTTCACAGTTATTCATCCATTCATTTAACAAATGTGTATTGAACTTTTAACATGGAAGGAATAGTTCTAGGTGCTGAGAATATAGCAGTGACCCAAAAGACAAAGCTCTTTCTCTCACACAGTTCACATTGCAGGGGAAGGTAAGTAGTAGGGAGCCGCTAATAGACAAGTAAATAAGTAAATGTATAACATGCCAAGTGTGATAAGTGCTGTGAAGAAAAAGCAGGGAAAGGGGACAGAGATTTAGAGAGATAAATGGTATGATGCTGTTTTATATTGAGTGGTCAGACAAGACTTCTCTGATGAGGCGACAGTTGAGATAGGTAAAGAGGAAAAAATGTGGATCTCTGAGTATTCCAGGAAGAGAGAATTGTGAGTGTTTCCATTTTTTTCCTGAATCTTTATGCAGAGGTGGCATGATTTAGTGAGAAGTTAGAGGCATAATGTAATCAACAAGACTCTTTGTCTAAAAAGGAAGAAAAACAAAAACACACAAAATTCACAAGATCTCCAGCCAAGAATACCTGATCCTCTTCTTTAGTTCTAACAGCTCCCATAGTTCTACTTCATTAATTTATTTAACACATCATTAGCAAAAGTAATTTATTTACTGGGCTCTCACTGAATGCCAGATCTCCCCACTTAGTGCATATGTCTTATTAGCTCTCTTTTATGATTACTACTTCACTGATAAAGGATATCTTTATTGTTCTTCCCTCTGTCAGAATGCAAGTGTAGAATAAAGAAAGCACTTTCAATACTTGAGATGCCTCAGTTGCATAAAGAGAATAGGGATATTATATGTTATTCCTGACCTAACCAAAAATACTTTGAGAAATACTTGTGTTTTCAGTATTAGAATAAATCTATGGATAGCAAAGAGTGGATGAGGCATCTGCAGCACAGAGCAGAAATGAAATGACTAGTCTGCGCTCAGAGTCATTTGTTCTTTTAGTTCATGTCTAATCACTGTCTACTTCTCTCATGGAACCACTAACTTCCCCATACATGGCTTCAAGTCTAAGAGAAGAAGAAATGTTGCATGGAGTAACGTCTTATTTTATTATTAATTCATTCTCTCCAGTTTCAGGAGATTCTCCATGACTTTCTGTTTCTGCTGAGGAACAGACTGTCTCAGGGCTATTGTTTAACAGCCATTTTATTGGCAGAACTGTATGAACAAAGGACTCCTCTTTATTTCAAGGAGAGCTGCTCCTACCAACTCCAGGAAGGGATTGCTGAAAATCACAGTGGCGGTAATAGGGGATGTGACTTTTGCATTACACAGCACTCATTCACCTTCTAAGCTCTGTGGATACTGTCTCATATAGGATAAGCAAATCAGGGCTACATCTTCCCTTTCCCTGACCATCTCTAAGCTTGGGAGGTATTAAGAGTGGTCTATGAAGTTAAATGAAGTCTATGATGTCCCAGGGCTTATAACTAAGTGGTAACAGAGTTGGAACTAGATCTCAATGTTCTAAATCCTTGTCAAGTGCTCTTTTCATAATGTCCTTCCTTCTTTCACCCAAACTTTTTGGTCCACATGTTGAGTTTTGTGATTTCTCTTCTGCCAAAGATTGCCCATAACTTTATTGGCCAGATTTCTTTGAGTTATACCTCTTTGAGGTGGTATAATTGTGAAAAGCATATAGCAAAATTGTTCCTAAGAGAAGCCCTGAGGTAGGAATTATTCACTCCCATAATGAATATGATTCCCACTAGTGGGATGGGAAAAGTAAAACAGTCTTAGGGAATTGGTGAAATGTTTTTCATAAACTAAGTGCAAAGGGGAGTGATTACTGCAAAGTAGTATCCATTTGTTCTAACCAAAAAGCAATACTACTTCTTGATTATGAATCTCTTTATTTAGTAAAAAGTTTGGAACTTATATAGTTAATAGAAGAGAGCAAGAACCCAGGGAGTCAATTGATTTGATGGAAATAAATACCTGATATTTTCACAAAATCTCATGAAAACCAACAGAATAAAAAAAAAGAAAAAGACTGCCCCAAGATTTGTAGTGGATTTTAACTTTATTGAATGAGAGTTTTTTGACTCTTTCCAGAAAATGTAAACAACACATTTGCATTCCCATCAAGTTTATAACCTTTTCACTGTCCAAAAGGAATGTGAGCTGAGAGAGATGACTGTGATTTACAATTACAAAAAAAAAAGTTTATTTAGGGGAAATGGGTCTGAATTATCAAAAAATCTAAATATAAAATAGTTTTAATTATTATTTTAAATACATTATGGACAAATTGGAACCACCAATCATATATTTCTGCATGGTTAGTTTAATGAATGAATGAGTCATTTGTAATGAGCAGCTTTCCTGGACATTAAAAACAATTATTTTTTTAATTTTTAAAGTTTGTTTTCTTAGTAAACAGACCTCCTGACTACTACCCCTACAATAACCACAAAAAGAGAAAACATATTGCTGTTTTACATTTTCTTAGCAGTCCATGGTTTCACAAATATTTCAATATTAATTTTACTCCAACACATATAATCTCTGAATGTTATTGATGGAACTTAAGTCAACAAGATTTAACAGTATATGAATTTAGTTATATAAAAGTTTCAGTTCTCAGAAAGTAAAATTCTTAAGAAAACACCAACAGTCCTTAGCACCTTCAGACATATAGTATATATCTATGACTTTGATTCATGAGAGTCCAAACCTGCTCTAGCCTCTTGGAACACTTGCTCTGGGGATGCTCCCTCTAGGAACCTAGCTATTAAACTCAGGGAAGCACAAAGCACATGCAGAGGTCATATGGAGGTACTCCAGTCTACAGCCCCAGATGAGCTTTCAGCTGAGCTCACAGCAATAGCCAACATCAACTGCCAGCTGTGTGAGTGAGCCATCTCAGATGTCCAGCACAGACAAGCCTTCAGAAGACTGCAGCTTCAGACAGTATCCGACAGCACCTGTGTGAGAGGTCCTAAGCAAGTTTTGTCCAGTTGAACCTAATTAAGCCACAGAACCATGATAGAAATTGTTGTCTTGAGCCACTAAGTTTTGTTGTGCAGAAAAAAATCACTGGAAAAGTCTCTATAACTAGACTTTTGGTCTTAATAGATACCCTTTAGTTCCATGCTGCTAGATATACAGTAAGTCTCTAAATCTGATTTCTAATCAGTCCCATTTACTTCACTGTCCCACAGCCCTCCTTACCCCACAACTGAAATCACTATACACACACAACAGCTCAATCTACCTTATATTCTGAAACCAAATTACCTCTCTGGATCTCTTAAATCCCAGCACCTCGTCTTGACAGCTCTCTATCAACATATCTTCTACCAGAGGTTCTCAACCATGATTGCATATTGTAATCACTTGGGAAGAATTTAAGATATATATATATATATGGTTACTAGTTCCCACCCCCACAAATTCTCATCTAACTGGTCTAGAAAAAGGTTTCTCTATATTAGCACTATTGACATTTTGTGCTAGATAATTCTTTGTCATAAGGGGCTGTGTGCTATACTGTAGGATACTTAGCAGAATCCTGGCCTTTACCTACTAGATGTCAGTAGCACGCTTACAGCTTTGACAACCAAAAATGTCTACAAGTGTTGCTAAATGTCCACTTGGGGACAAAGTCACCCCCAGTTTAGAACCACTGGTCTAAGATTTAGCCTGAGCATCAAGATATTTCCAAACTCCCCCAGAATATTCTAATGTGCAGTCAAAGTTGAGCACTCCTAGAGCAGTGCTGCTTTTTAAACTTAAATATGTATGTGAATCACCTGGGGAATCTTGTTAAAATGCAGACTTTGATTTAGTAGGTCTGGGGTGTGCCCAACATTCTGCATTTCTAACAAGCTCCTAGGTGATGTTTTGTGGTCCTCAGACCAAACATTGAGGAGCAAGGAAGTAGACCCTGCAATCTGCCTGAGGGCTATACTTCCACTTAGCACCTTCACTTAGTACCTTACCCTAATTGTCCCCCGGGTTATTGGTGATTGTCAAAACACAGTACCTATATTCCTCACAGTAGGCAGAGATGCCTGGAAACATTGTAAAGCAGAGAATTTACTTCAAGTGAGTTATTCATTTCTTAGGGATTGTTGTGCCACAGACTACATGCTACATTTCACCAGCGTAGGAGGTGCCAGCAGATTAGGGGATATTTTCCCAACAGTTTGCTACTTGCTTGTTGACAAAGGAAAAAGCCAAGAATACCTTGCGCTGCCAGCCTTTTTCAATAATACACTTCACATTGCCTGAATAAAGGCTATATGTGACCAGAGACATCCCCCAGCTGCCTGAATCCAGCTTCAGCTCCTCTGCATGTTAAAGTACACAATCACAGGGGTTAAACAAATGAGTCAAGAGAGCAGATTTTAGTTTGAAGAGGGATTTTAGGAAGTAAATTCTACAACTGAATCAAGACAGACTAGCCTTCTAGAATTTACACAGAACTGTGGAAATGTTACATCTCCCTCCACTAGCAATACAGGAATGCAGAGTTTGTACAACTCTGTTCTGCTTTGACTTTTATCTGAGAGAAATGCTTTTATTTCACTCTGGCAGTATTTATTTACATTAAAATCACTTCAGAAGTATATCCTCTATTACCTGTAAATTTAGCCAGGAACTTGACAATGCCAGTGTCATATTATTTAAATCCTATTGGCTCCAAAGAAGGAAAAAAACAATCTCACTCTTTGGGGATCTAGAGTGAAGTACAAGCTTATGTGTAGATTCTCTGGTCAGCTCACTGTGTGATATGCAATACCACTGTGCTTGTCACCTGTCAAAGATAAAAGGGGGTGTGAATAATCTTGACTGCTGACTGTCCTCAGAAACAATTCTAATTAATTTGGGAGAGGTCTTTGTGTGTAGAAACTATAAGAGATATTTCCTCTTCTACTTTTCTAATTTTTATTCTATTTTCCCTCAGAGAAAGTATGAAATAAACTTCAAGTATGTGAACACTACTTAATTCTGAATAGATCTTCTGAAACCCATACCTATTTTTTCACTATGGAGGAGGAAATTTTGACAGTGAGAGAGAAAGCTCAAGTTCCCATTTACCTCTCTTTTTCTGAAAACCTCATACCCAATCAGACTTGTTAATTGGTTCCTGGCTGCCTACCCCTTGACTATATCCTAGATCACTAGTTCTCAGTAAGATGGGGATAAAGCCTCCAAAGACATTTATCAATGTCTGGAGACACTATTGGTTGTCAAAACTGGGAGATTGCTACTGACATATCTGGAGAGAGGCCAGGGTTGCTGCTATATGTCCTGCAGGACACAAGACAATCCCCCACAACAAAGAATTATCTGACCCAAAATGTCAGCTGTACACTGTTGAGAAACCCTGTCTCAGATTTCTAGAAGCTCAAAAAGACCCTCAACTAAAGGCTGCTGGAGACTGTAGCCCTCATCCTACCACCTAAAATTCTACTCTGAAATAGAAGGCAAAAAAAGAAAAAGAAGAAAGTACTCCTACAAGTAATTCTGAGGTATGAGATAGACAGGACCCAACTGAACTGTTTCTCCCCTGTGGACAGAAACTTTACAATAGCCAAAACTCCATAAAGGCAGGATGATGGAGGAGGCTGGGCCCTGCCCAGATAAGAGGTAAAAGAGCACATATTCCTCATTCTTGACATCAAGGAGACCTTCCTGACTGCCCATGTGCAGAAAGGCTCCCTGGATGTCAAAAAAGGAAGGGGCGCTACCACATAGTAAGTTGTGTCAACTACCCATAGGCCTCTTTGCTAGAAGCCACCTTGGCTAAGAGATGTGCACACACACAGGGGAGGACACTGAGATATGCCCAATAAGAACTCATAGTCAGGCACAGCAATATGATGGATCAAAGGAAACCCAGAAGAAATGCCCCATAAAAGTGACTCAAATGACCACAAGGGCATGACCCTCTCACTGAGCCAACCCTGTGTCTACAAACACTTTTACTTCCTTCACTACTTCCCATCTCTATGTGGAAATTCATTTGTACACAGCTGACAGGCCATGGCCTTGTCACTAACCAGTGGTCCCTAGTGGTCTAATGGCTAGGATTTTGTGCTCTAACTGCCGTGATCCAACCTCAGACTCTGGCTGAGAACCAAAACCCTGCTTCAAGCTGCTGCAGGCCGAGGCCACCTGAGATCAATTCCTTTACTTATCCACAGACAGAGACCTTCTCATTCTTGTCCTTTTCGGTTACCCTAGAGGGTAACAGTGATTATGACACATTAGATACTTAATAAATATTTGTGAAAGAAATGAATAAATCCCATCCCTCAGTTCAAAGATATTCTCAAATGAAGTGAAGAAAGGGAGAAATCAGAGCTATAAAATTAGACTCTCCTGGGGTCAGCAGCCTGGGATCTTTTCAGGCAGTGTAGTACAACACAGTGCTTCTCAAACTAATGTGCATAGGAGTCACCTGGGACCTTGTTAAAAATGCAGATTCTGGTTTGTTAGCTCCAGGATCAGGCCTGAGAGTCTGCATGTCCCACAGTCTTGCAAACAAAGCTGATATAGGCCAGGCCACACTTTGAGCACCAGTAGACAAAGTCCAGCCTTGGAGCCAGGATGTTTACCAGCTTTCTAAGCTTGCACTTCCTGTTGTAGAAAACAGAGGATAATAAAATTTCTGCTGTGCCCAAATGAAAAAATTGTTGACTAAATTTAAAACATGTGATCTGACATAATCTAGAAACTTTACAAGAGATTTAAGAAATCATATAAACTAAACTCTTCAAACTTAAATTAGAAACAGAGGCTCAAAAACATCTTAATCTTGCCCAAGGTCACACTGGCAATTGGCTGTAACATCTAAACTAAATCCTCACCCTGACTCTCAATCTAGTCATCTTTCCCCTATCTGTGTGCTGGCTGCCACACTGTCTTGTGCCCAGAGCTTTGCGTCTGGCTGTTGTTTACCCGTCTCTGCTTTTCCTCTGATGATGTTGCATAAAGCCTTGGCTAAAAATGAACTCCAACCATTTATCCAGGTCCACCTGCCACTCCATCCATATCTGACTGCACATTCAGTGAGATGGCTGGCTGTTGCTATGTCTCTGAAATCAGTCACTACACTCCACATTTTGTGCTTTATGATGTCCTTGTATTGGATTTTGCTCCCCTGATGAGTGAGATAAGCACAGACCACAGGCAAAAAGAACAGTTAGCCTGCTGCCAAACAACAGAGCAGGCACTGAGCTGAGATTAAAGCCCCATATTTAGATTCTCTGTGCATGCTCCAAGCCTCTTCAGAAAGAACAGCCCTTCACTATTTACACCAAACTCTCAGTCCAACAGTCTACTGTCTTAATATTAAAAACCTGCTCATCAGTATCAACTTAGGTGAAGGTAAATTATATTCGAAGAGAAACATTCTATCATTGATGAATCACTTTAAGAATGCTACCCTCCCATTTTCTCAAAATAATCTTCGACCTGCTTTTCTTTCCCTTCTGAAAAGTAGATAATCCTGTTCCAAGAACTCAAGTTGCATTCCCGTCCTGTGTCTTTTGCCTCCCAGTTGAAGCAGCCCTCTGCATTTCATGGATTTTAAGTGCCATCTAGTGGTAAATCTTCGGATGTTAAAAAGAATGCAATAAAGTTTTTCAACAAACATAGTTGGATCTCCAGACAAAGGGATAATCCCTTTCCCTGGGAATCACTGTATCTGCCATATGTAAATTACCAATATTCAAAATTTTTAAATACGAAAAAAATTTAAATGTCTCAATATTGGTTCAAGCATCCTTTTTAAAAACTATCATAACTTCTCAATCAAAAGACATTTGAAAGATCATTATAACTAGAGTTTTTGTTATATATTAGAAACAAATTGAGGGGGAAAAGATGGCGGCAAAGTAGAGGGACGTGGAATGCATCCCTCTCCACATATGCATTGGGAATGCACCGAAGGACGCAATAATTCCCACAGAGAACCAGCTGAACACCAGCAGATGGCCTCAGACACCAGAAAGGACCGCAAGGAGCCCGACATAACTGGTAGGGAGGCATCTACGACGGCTCAAAGAGGGTGATGTGGCGGAGCTGTGGCAGACGGGAGGGAGTGAGAAACATACGGAGGGTCCGCACCGCAGCTCAGCGTTCCAGGACAGAGACGTCGATCCACAGCTAAACAGAGGGTCCGGGAGCAGAAGCGTGGGAACCGGAGAGCTGGTTCAGGGTGAGAAATATTGTTGCCAGTAAGGTGACGGACTGAGAGGACAGGAGGGAAGAGGTCCACTGCGAAGAGTGCCTGCCCCTGAGAGCTGCCCGGCCATGATGGCGGCTGGAGGCTGCAGGCTCAAGGGGGAGCCTTGAGCTAGGCCCCGCGCCTAGACTCTCTCTCTCTTTCGGCTCCTCTGCAACAGGCAGTGGAGAGACGCCCTGTGGGCCACCTAAGGAGCTCAGGGATAACAAGCACCCTCAGGCACTTGGGCAGGGCTAGATTAAAATCCCTTGGAATGCCAGCAGCAGGGAAGCTGCCGAGAAAAAAAAAAAAAAAACAATAAAAACAACAACAAAAAAAACCTGAGAGAGGCCCAATTGTAAGACTTTCTGTTTAGGCCTGAGCCACCAGCATCGCTCTGCAACAGGCACCTCCAAGCCTGACTGAAACAACAGTGCGCCACTGCTCACTCACTCCCAGGAGAAGGAGCCACTATTGTATCCTCTCCCTCCCCACACACCTACGCTTACAGACGAACAATAAAGGAACCTCTGCTGGTCACAGAATAACGCAAAAAAACCCAAGGCAAGGAGAAGGACACTTACAGCTCAGACGCTAAGGAAACAGAAATATTAGTATCAATTCCTATTGAACTGGTCCATTATGGGATCAGTTCTGGATTTTTTTTTTTCCTTTAATAATTATGATCTTAGTCCTAAGGGATCTACAAGTTTTATAACATAATTTTTTAATGATATTTTTTATTCTTTTTTTTTTTTTTTTGCCTTTTTATATACTTCTATATCTAGCTAAGTTTTTGGTAGTATGGAAAATATATCTCTCTAACTTTCCTTTCATCCCTATCTTTTATACATTTCTATTCCTTTCTTCTTATTTCCATATTTCCAACCACACTATGCTCTTCTGTTCTCCTTTCTTCCAGACATTTTAAGTTTATTTTATCTTAACATACTTATAAGCAACACTATCGATCTGCTCAGACACCTTGCTCTATTCTCCAGAGGACGCACCGCCTTGGTATTTAATATTAGGTTTTTGTCTTTATCTTAGTTCTTAGTACAGTTGTCTAATTACATTCTGAGAAGCTCCATTCTCTCTGGTGATACTCTGGCTCTTTTCCATGTATGATCCTAGCTTACAAAATCTCCCTGGATTAATGTTTGTATGTGTAAGGTGTTATTTGTTTGTTTGTTTGCTTTTGCTTTTGTCTCTGACTTGTTCTGTTTCAGTTGTCAATTTCTGTTGGGTTTCTCTTTGAATATCTGATAGCACACTGGGGTTCTGTCAGGTCTTTCTAGAGCCTTAAGTCCTAAAGGATTCAGTAATTGTGTGTCTTATACATGTATGTGTTTCCTAGACTTAATATTTGTTTATCCAATACATGGACATTAGTCTGCAGCTTGGACAGTCTTCTATAAACACCTCTATCACCAGGACAAGCAACCCCAAAAGTTTGGACAACCATGAGGAAACAAAAAAAACACCATGCAGGCAAAGGAGCAGGAAAAAAACCCACAAGACCAAATAAATGAGGAGGAAATAGGAAAAATGCCTGAAAAAGAATTTAGAGTAATGATAGTAAAAATGATACAAAATCTCAATAACAAAATAGAGAAAGTACAAGAAACAGTTCATAAGAACTCAGAAAAACAAACAGCAATGGATAACAAAATAACTGAAATTAAAAATACTCTAGATGCTATAACCAGCAGAGTGACAGAGGCAGAAGAATGAATAAGTGAGTTGGAAGATAGAATGGGGGAAATAAAGGCCACAGAGCAGGAAAAAGAAAAAAGGAAAAAAAGAATAGAAGGCAGTCTCAGAGAACTCAGTGATAACATTAAGCGTACCAACATTAGAATTATAGGCAGCACAGAAGAAGAAAACAAGAAAGGGTCTGAGAAAATATTTGAAGAAGTTATAGTGGAAAACTTCCCCAACATGGGAAAGGAAATAATTAACCAAGTCCAAGAAGCACAAAAAGTCCCATACAGAATAAACCCAAAGAGAAATACACCAACACATATGTTAATCAAACTAACAACAAACACAAAGAAAAAATATGAAAAGCAGCAAGAGAAAAGCAACAAACAACATATAAGGGAAAACCCATAAGGATAACAGCTGACCTTTCTACAGAAACTCTGCAGGCCAGAAGGGAATGGCAGGATATACTGAAAGTCCTGAAAGAGAGAAACCTACAGCCAAGAATACTCTACCCAGCAAGAATCTCATTCAGATTCAATGGAGAAATGAAAAGTTTACAGACAAGCAAAAGTTAAGAGAATTCAGCACCACCAAACCAGCCTTACAACAAGTGCTAAAGGAACTTCTCTAAGTAGGAAACACAAGAAAAGGAAAACACCTACAAATACAAACCCAAAACAATTCAGAAAATGGTCATTGGAACACACATGTCAATAATCACTTTAACTGTAAATGGATTAAATGCTCCAACCAAAAGACACAGGCTGGCTGAATGGATACAAAAACAAGACCCTTCTATATGCTGCCTACAAGAAACCCACTTCAGACCAAGGGATACATATAGACTGAAAGTCAAGGGATGGAAAAAGATATTCCATGCAAATGGAAGTCAAAAGAAAGCTGGAGTAGCAACACTCATATCAGACAAATTAGACTTGAAAGTAAAGACTATTACAAGAGACAAGGAAGGACACTACATAATGATCAAGGGATCCATTCAAGAAGAACATATCACAATGGTAAATATCTATGCCCCCAATATAGGAGCACCTCAATACATAAGGCAAATGCTAACAGCTATAAAAGTGGACATCGACAGGAACACAATAATAGTGGGAGACTTGAACACCCCACTTACATCAATGGACAGATCATCCAAACAGAAAATAAATAAAGACACACAAGTTTTAAATGACACATTAGACCATCTTGACTTAATTGATATTTACAGGACGTTCCATCCAAAAATGACAGACTACACTTTCTTCTCAAGTGCACATGGAACATTTTCCAGGATAGATCACATCTTGGGTCACAAATCAAACCTCGGCAAATTCAAGAAAATTGAAATCATATCAAGCATCTTCTCAGACCACAACGCCATGAGACAAGATATCAATTACAGGAAAAAACTGCAAAAAATACAAACAAATGGAGGCTAAACAATTCACTCTTAAACAACCAAGAAATCACTAAAGAAATCAAAGAGGAAATCAAAAAATATCTAGAAACAAATGACAATGAAAACACAACAACCCAAAACCTATGGGATGCAGCAAAAAACAGTTCTAAGAGGGAAGTTTATAGCAATACAGTCCTACCTTAAGAAACAAGAAAATGATCGAATAAACAACCTAACCTTACACCTGAAACAACTAGAGAAAGAAGAACAAAGAAACCCCAAAGTGAGCAGAAGGAAAGAAATCATAAAGATCAGAGCAGAAATAAATGAAAAAGAAAGGAAAGAAACCATAAGAAAAATAAATAAAACTAAAAGCTGGTTCTTTGAGAAGATTAACAAAATTGATAAACCATTAGCCAGACTCATCAAGAAAAAAAGGGAGAAGATGCAAATCAACAGAATTAGAAATGAAAAAGGAGAAGTCACATCGGACACCTCAGAAATACAAAACATCATGAGAGACTACTACAAGCAACTATATGCCAATACATTGGATAACCTGGAAGAAATGGATACATTCTTAGAAAAATACAATCTTCCAAGACTGAACCAGGAAGAAATAGAAACCATGAACAGACCAATCACAAGTATGGAAATTGAGGCAGTGATTAAAAATCTCCCAACACACAAAAGCCCAGGACCAGATGGATTCACGGGCGAATTCTATCAAACATTTCGAGAAGAGTTAACACCTATCCTTCTCAAACTCTTCCAAAATATTGCAGGAGGCAGAGCACTCCCAAACTCATTCTATGAGGCTACCATCACCCTGATACCAAAACCAGGCAAAGATGTCACAAAAAAAGAAAACTACAGACCAATATCACTGATGAATATAGATGCAAAAATCCTCAACAAAATACTAGCTAACAGATTGCAATAGCACATTAAAAAAATCATACACCATGATCAAGTGGGGTTTATCCCTGGGATGCAAGGATTCTTTAATATACGCAAATCAATCAACGTGATACATCATATCAACAAATTGGAGGATAAAAACCATATGATCATCTCAATAGATGCAGAAAAAGCTTTTGACAAAGTTCAACATCCATTTATGATAAAAGCTCTCCAGAAAATGGGCATAGAAGGAAATTACCTCAACATAATAAAAGCCATATATGACAAACCAAAAGCCAACATCATTCTCAATGGAGAAATACTGGAAGAATTCTCTCTAAGAACAGGAACAAGACAAGGGTGTCCACTCTCACCATTATTATTCAACATAGTTTTGGAAGTGTTAGCCACAGCAATCAGAGAAGAAAAAGAAATCAAAGGAATCCAAATTGGAAAAGAAGAAGTAAAATTCTCACTCTATGCAGATGATATAATATTATATATAGAAAACCCTAAAGACTCTACCAGAAAACTGCTAGCACTAATTGATGAGTTTAGTCAAGTAGCAGGATACAAAATGAATGCACAGAAATCTCTTGCATTCCTATACACTAACAACGGAAGAGCAGAAAGGGAAATTAAGGAAACTCTCCCATTCACCATTGCAACAAAAAGAATCAAATACCTAGGAATAAACCTACCTAAGGAGGCAAAAGATCTGTATGCAGAAAACTTTAAGACATTGATGAAAGAAATCAAAGATGACACAAACAGATGGAGGGACATACAATGTTCCTGGATTGGAAGAATCAACATTGTGAAAATGTCTGTACTACCCAAAGCAATTTACAGATTCAATGCAATCCTGATCAAATTACCAATGGCATTTTTCACAGGACTAGAGCAGGAAATCTTACGATTTGTATGGAAACGCAAAAGACCCCGAATAGCCAAAGCAATCTTGAGAAGGAAAAATGGAGTTGGTGGAATCAGGCTTCCTGACTTCAAACTATACTACAAGGCCATAGTGATCAAGACAGTATGGTACTGGCACAAAAATAGAAAGGAAGATCAATGGAAAAGAATAGAGAACTCAAAAGTAAGCCCAAACACATATGGGCACCTTATCTTTGACAAAGGAGGCACGAGTATACAATGGAAAAAAGACAGCCTCTTCAATAAGTGGTGCTGGGAAAATTGGACAGCAACATGTAAAAGAATGAAATCAGAACACTTCCTAACACCATCCACAAAAATAAACTCCAAATGGATTAAAGACCTACATGTAAGGCCAGACACTATAAAACTCCTAGAGGAAAACATAGGCAGAACACTCTATGACATCCATCAAAGCAACATCCTTTTTGACCCACCTCCTAGAAGCATGGAAATAAAATCAAGAATAAACAAATGGGACCTCATGAAAGTTAACAGCTTTTGCACAGCAAAAGAAACCATAAATAAGACTAAAAGGCAACCCTCAGAATGGGAAAAAGTAATTGCCTATGAAACAACGGACAAAGGATTAACCTCCAAAATATACAAGCAGCTCATGAAGCTTAATACCAAAAAGCAAATAACCCAATCCACAAATGGGCGGGAGACCTAAATAGACATTTCTCCAAAGAAGACATACAGATGGCCAACAAACACATGAAAAGATGCTCAACATCACTCATCATCAGAGAAATGCAAGTTAAAGCCACAATGAGGTATCACCTCACACCAATCAAAATGGCCATCATCACAAAATCTGGAAACCACAAATGTTGGAGAGGGTATGGAGAAAAGGGAACTCTCCTGCACTGCTGGTGGGAATGTAAGTTGGTACAGCCACTATGGAAAACAATTTGGAGGTTTCTTAAAAAACTACAAATAGAACTACCATATGATCCAGTAATCCCACTCCTGGGCATATACCCAAAGAAAACCATAATCCCAAAAGAAACCTGTACCATAATGTTTATTGCAGCACTATTTACAATAGCCAGGACATGGAAGCAACCTAAATGTCCATCAACAAATGAATGGATACAGAAGATGTGGCATATATATATAATGGAATATTACTCAGCTATAAAAAGGGATGAGATGGAGCTATATGTAATGAGGTGGATAGAACTACAATCTGTCATACAGAGTGAAGTAAGTCAGAAAGAGAAGGACGAATATTGTATGCTAACTCACATATACAGAATCTAAAAATGGTACTGTTGAACTCAGTGACAAGAATAAGGACGCAGATACAGAGAATGGACTGGAGAACTCGAGGTATGGGAGGGGGTGGGGGGTTTAGGGGAAACTGAGACAAAGCTAGAGAGTAGCACAGACATATATATACTACCAACTGTAAAATAGATAGTCAGTGGGAAGTTGTTGTATAACAAAGGGAGCTCAACTCGAGGATGGAAGATGCCTTAGAGGACTGGGGCAGGGAGAGTGGGGGGGACTCGAGTGGGGGGAGTCAAGGATGGGAGGGTATACGGGGATATGTGTATAAAAACAGATGATTGAACTTGGTGTACCCCCAAAATAATAATAATAAAAAAAAACAGATGATTGGACTTGGTGTACCCCCAAAAAAATAATGAATAAATAAATAAAATTTTTACAAAAAGGTGATGAGATGGAGCTATATGTAATGAAGTGGATAGACCTACAGTCTGTCATACAGAGTGAAGTAAGTCAGAAAGAGAAAGACAAATATTGTATGCCAACTCACATATGCGGAATCTAAAAATGGTACTGATGAACTCAGTGACAAGAACAAGGACACAGATACAGAGAATGGACTGGAGAACTCGAGGTTTGGGAGGGGGCGGGGGGTGAAGGGGAAGCTGAGACGAAGCGAGAGAGTAGCACAGACATATATATACTACCAACTGTAAAATAGATAGTCAGTGGGAAGTTGTTGTATAACACAGGGAGTCCAACTCGAGGATGGAAGATGCCTTAGAGGACTGGGGCGGGCAGGGTGGGGAGGACTCGAGTTGGGGGGAGTCAAGGAAGGGAGGGAATACGGGGATATGTGTATAAAAAACAGATGATTGAACTTGGTGTACCCCCCAAAAAATAATAAATAAATAAATAAAATTTAAAACAAACAAAAAAAAGAAACAAATTGGGGCATTCTGCCTAAAGTTTTTATTTGAAAGATGTGTTTAAACCATAAAAGTAGTTTAGCCCTTCTGAATAATTTGCATTGGTATTTTCTATTTGCTTTGACCATTCTACCCACTTCTTACATCTCAGAGAAGAGTGACAACTTGGATTTCATCCTACAGAAAGACAAAAAACCTGTACTTTCTTTCTCATCCCTGGAGAAGGAGATGCTGGAAAGATGGACTCTCCCTTCTCTTCCTCCACTCACATAAACCTTCAATGTCTGCTCCTTCCTAAGTTTGTAATCTTTCAACCCACCACCTGCACTTAGATGAATCTGGCTGAGTGCTGTAGGATTTGGGCTCCTCTATTTATTTTATGTACAAAGGCACACAAATTATATTGGGCAGAAATTAAGAAATGTGTCTACACAAATGACCATGAAAACAAAGCCATACAAAATCTATGGGATGCAGTTCTTAAAGAGAAGTTCACAGTGTTATAGACTGTCCTCAAAAAGCAAGAAAAATCTCAAATAAACAACCTAACCTACCATTTGATGGAATTATACAAAGAAGAACAAAAAAATCTCCAAATCATCAGAAGAAAGAAATAATAGAGGTCAGAGAAAAAAAATAAATGAAATAGAGATAAAAAAGAGAAAATCAATAAAACCAGGAACTGGTTCTTTCAAAGGATAAACAAGATTGACAAACCTCTGGCCAGACTCACCAAGAAGAAAATAAAGAGAACCCAAATAAAAAAAAAATAAGAAATAAAAAAGAGACATAACAACTGATACCACAGAAATACAAAAAAAAAAAAGGGCATACTATGAACAATTATATGCCAACAAATTTGACAACCTAGAAGAAATGGACAAGTTGCCAGAAACATACAGCCCACAAAGACTGAATCAAGAAAAAATAGTTAATTTGAACAGACTAATGACTAGAAGTGAGGTAGAATCTGTAATTTAAAAATGCCCTACAAAAAAGAAAGTCCAGGACGAGATGGTTTCATAGGTGATTTCTACAAAACATACAAAGAAGAACTTATGCTGACCCTTCTCAAATTCTTCCAAAAAACTGAAGAACAGGGAACACTTCCAAATTCATCCTATGAAGCCACCATCATCCTGGTATAAAAAACAGACAAAGACACCATCAAAAAACAAAGTCACAGGCCAATATATTTGATGAATATAGATGCAAAAATTATCAACAATATATTAGCAAACTGAATCCAGCAACACATAGAAAGGATCATAAACCACAACCAGGTGGGATTTATCCCAAGTTCACAAGAATGGTTCAACATACACAAATCATTCAATGTGACACACCACAGTAACAAAAGAAAAGACAAAAACTACGTGAGCATCTCAATAGATGCAGAAAAAGCATTTGACAAAATTCAACATCCATTAATGATAAAAACTCTTACCAAAGTGGGTATAGAGGGGCCATATCACAAGATAATATGACCACCTACAGTCTATATAATACTCACTGGTAAAAATGTGAAAACACTCACACTAAAATCTGGAATAAGATAAGGATGCACACTCTCACCTCTTCTAGTCAACATAGTATTGAAAGTCCTAGCCACAGTAATCAGAATAGAAAAATAAATAAAAGGTATCCAAACTGGAAGGGAAGAGGTAAAATTGTTATTTGATGCAGATGATATGATACTGTACATAGAAAACTCCACACAAGGACTACTAGAACTGATAAACGAATTCAGCAAGATAGCATGATTCAAGATTAACATACAGATATTGGTTGAATTTCTTTACACCAACAATGAAATATCAGAAAGGGATTCCCTTTTTTATATTACAAAAAAAATAACTTTTTAATCATACCCCCAAAAATAAAACACTTAGGAATAAATCTGACCAAGGAGGCAAAAGACTTATATGATGAGAACTATAAAACATTAATAAATGAAATTGAAGATGATTCAAAGAAATGGAAAGATATCCCATGTTCTTGGGTTGAAAGAATTAATATTGTTAAAATGGCCATGCTACCCAAAGCAATCTATAGATTTAATGCAACCCCTATCAAATTATCCATGATATTTTTCACAGAACTAGAACAAACAATTCTAAAATTCCTATGGGACCATAAAAGACCCAGAATTCACAAAGGAATCCTGAAGACAAAGAATAAAGCAAGAGGCATAACCCTCCCCAGACTTCAGACAATTCTACAAAGCTACAGTAAACAAAACAGCATGGTGTTGGCACAAAAACAGACATGACATATGGATCAATGGAACAGAATAGATGGCCCATAAATAAACTCACACACCTATTAATCTTTAACAAAGGAGGCAAGAATATACAATGGGAAAAAGTATCTTCAGCAAGTGGAGTTGGGAAAGTTGGACAGCCACATGTAAATCAATGAAGTTAGAACAGAACCTCTCATCATACACAAAAATATGTTAAAAATGGCTTAAAAACTTAAACATAAGATGTGACACCATAAACCTCCTAGAAGAAAACATAGGCAGAATATTCTCTGACATAAATCATACCAAAGTTTTCTTAGGTCAGTCTCCCAAAGCAATAGAAATAAAAGCAAAAAATAAACAAATGGGACCTAATCAAACTTACAAGCTTTTGCACAGCAAAGGAAACCATAAACAAAATGAAAAGACAACCTACAGAATGGGAGAAAATACCACCAAATGATGCAACTGACAAGGATTTAATTTCCAAAATATAGAAACAGCTCATGCAACTCAACAATAAAAAAAAAAAAAAGCCCAATCAAAAAATGAGCAGAAGACTTAGATAGACATTTCTCCAAAGAAGGCATACAGATGACCAATAGGCACATGAAAAAGATGCTCAACATCTCTAATTATTAAAGAAATGCAAATCAAAACTATAATTAGGTACCACCTCATACCACTCAGAATGGCCATCATTAAAATGTGTACAAATAACAAATGCTGGAGAGGGTGTGGAGAAAAGGGAACCCTCTTACACTGTTGGTGGGAATGTAAGTTGGTGCAGCCATTGTAGAAAACAGTATGGAGGTTCCTTGGAAAACTAAAAATAGAATTACCATATGATCCAGCAACCCCACTCCTGGGCACATAGCCAGACAAACTATAATTCAAAAAGATACATACACTCCTATGTTCATAGAAGCACTATTCACAATAGCCAAGACATGGAAACAGCCTAAATGTGCATCAACAGACAAATGGACAAAGAAAATGTGCTACATATATACAATGGAATACCACTCAGTCATAAGAAAGAACAAAATAATGCCATCTGCAGCAACATCAATGCAACTAGAGATTATAATACTAAGTGAAATAAGTCAGAAAGAGAAAGACAAATACCATATGATATCACTTATATGTGGACTCTAAACTGTGACACAAATGAACCTATCTATGAAACAGAAATGGAATCATAAACATAAAGAGCAGACTGGTGATTGCCAAGGGGAAGCTTGCTGGGGGAGGGATGGAGTAGGAGGTTAGGGTTAGCATATGTAAGCTTTAATATATAGAAACAATAAATAACAAGGTCCTACTTTGTAGCACAGAGAACTATATTCAATATCCTGTGATAAATCATAATGGAAAAGAAGTTTTTTTTAAAAAAAAGCATGTAAGAAATAAATGTGTCTATAGACATCACAAGATCATAACAAGGTTAGAGCTGTGATTTAGACTTCCAATTCCTGGTCTGATGCTTTTCCAAGATCAAATGGAGTTGCACCAGAAATGCACTTATGAAAGTAGATCCCAGGTATTCAGAGAAAATATGTACAAATGAGATACCTACAGAGAGATACAGGTGTCCCTTCTACAACACAAATAGAGAGTTTGAAAATATTTTTTATTAAAAATGATTAGATATTCTTGAATAGCAACTCCTATTAAATGCTAGTTCTCTTTGATTTATTTCACTTTGCCTTCAGTAACATTTGTCTTTTTCTGAATAAAAATGTAAACTATAGAAATATAGACAAAGCATAAAGTAAAATATAAATTCTCTCTCATACATCCTGTAAACATAGCCCTATTAAAATCCTTTGGATTTTTTTCCTGAATGTACCTAGGTATAAAGATTTGGATCATGAATACACACAATTTTGTCATGTGTGGTTTTCTTGCCTAATAATATATTATGAGCATTTTCTATGTCATTAAGTATATTCAGAACATTAAAACATTTTATCATGTGAATGCACCATGCTTAATTTAACCAATACATATTGATAGACATTAGATTGTTCCTAAATTCCTCCTCTTGTACCTAAAAATTCTGAGATAAACTTCCCTGTATAATAAGAGAAATGTAAATATTTATTACAAATTTATTTCTAGAACTTGAATTGCAGGGTCAGAGGATGTTAATGTGTTTCAGTTTTGTGATACACAACAAACTGATCATTTAAAATGTAACCATCAATAAACACTCTCACCAGGACCTTGTAAGGGTACACCAATGACATTTTTCTGCAGGAAGTTGCTTCAGACCCACCCTCCACCTCATCAGGATGTCTCCCAGAGCACACAACAGGCCTGATAAAAAATCTCAAACTTTTAACATTGCAGTGTATGTTTTACAGGACTTCTGACCTTGAAACTGTAAGCACCTCCAGAATTAGCTCTGGGTCTACATAAGGTATGCATATGGTGATCATAAGTGCACCTCTTGTCTCTCAAGGAGATCACAGAAGTTTCAGTTGTTATGTCTTCTACTTCTCTGTATATATTTGTGTAAAATTCTGACTAAACTTTGTAGTTAATATTTTTCCTTTAGCGGTACTTTATGTTCATGTAGGTCTGATATTTACCCAATATTAAAATTATATACTGTCTCTCTTCCATATTGATTACAGAGAGCTCTTTTGCTCATGATACTGTTTTCTTTCCTTAATAACCTCTTAAGAATACCTGTCCCACAAACCAGAGTTTCTTTGATATGGTGGCCTAGAAACAATAGTTATGGTGAAAACAGACAATGTAATTCTGGAACATTCCATCTGAATTCACTTAATAGAATATTTTACAATTGACAAATTTTAAAACTACAATCAGATTTCCCTGACTTCTTTTATCATTATTATTTTTCAGACAACATGTGGTAGTCTTTTATTCTTTTTAATAAAAAGAATACTTAGAAAATTTCAAAGAACTTTGGAGGCTCTGAAGCAACATTTCCACCACCCCACACCCAAATGGAAAACAGGGGTGTTGCATAAGAATAAAGGAGAGGGAAAAAAAAGTCCCATGACTCGCCTTGCTTCTTCAGCATCCTATAGAGTACTTAGGACTTCATCTCTCTATCTCACACCCTTCTGCCTAGCCTGACATGGAGTTACAGACATGACCAGTGCAAGATGAGGGAACTCTGGAGTCTGGATTCCTCAACCAGAAGTCAAGTTGGAGGCTCTGGGGAGGCAGCACCAAGTCCAGGATGTTAGACCACTAGAAACTCCTCAGCCACAGGGAAGATTAACCACAGAAAACTCTCACGGAGGCCTCTATCAGAGTATAAGACCTGGCTTTCTCCCACTGCCTGCAACTGAAAGTACTGGATACCTCACACCAAAGTACAAACAAGACAGGAACACAAACCCACTCATCAGCACACAGACTATCTAAAGCCAAATTAAGCTCACAGATACCCTAAAGCACAGCACCTGACATGGCCCTGCACATCAGAGGAAAAAGACTCAGATCCACACACCAGAAAACAGGCACCAGACCCTCCCATTAGGAAGCTTATTCAAGACACTGGACTAACCCCAACACAAAACAGAAACAAGAGGAGATACTACTAGGCAGCACAGGGAAGGCAGACAGCAAATACTATAAATTAGACAAAATGAGAAAACAAAGAAACACGTTGCAGGCAAAGGAGCAAGATAAAAACCCACAAGTCCAAATAAATGAAGAGGAAAGAGGAAAATTACCTGAAAAAGAATTCACAGTAATGATAGTAAAGATGATCCAAAATCTCAAAAACAAAATAGAGAAAATACAAAAAAAAAATTAATAAGAACCTAGAAAAACTAAAGAGCAAACAAACAGTAATGAATGACACAATAACTGAAATTAAAAATACTTTAGATGGTATAAACAGCAGAATGGCTCAGGCAGAAGAATGAGTACATGTGTTGGAAGATAGAGTGGTAGAAAAAACTGCCACAGAGCAGGAAAAAGAAAAAAGAACAAAAAGAATGGAAGGCAGTGTCAGAGAACTCAGGGATAACATTAAGCACAGCAACATTCAAATAATAGGTATCACAGAAAAAGAAAAAAAAATAGACTCTGAGAAAATATTTGAAGATGTTATAGTGGAAAACTTCCCCAACATGGAAAAGGAAATAGTTAAACAAGTCAAAGAAGCACAGGGAGTCTCATACAGAATAAATCCAAGGAAAAACACACTGAGGGGCATATTAATCAAACTAATAAAAATTAAACACAAAGAAAGCATATTAAAAGTAGCAAGAGAACAGCAACAAATAACATATAAGGGAAAACCCATAAGGTTAACAGCTGATCTCTCTGCAGAGACTCTGCAGGCCAGAAGGGAATGGCAGAATATACTTAAAGTCTTGAAAGAGAAAAACCTACAGCTAAGAAAACTCTACCCAGCAAAAATCTCATTCTGATTCAACAAAGAAATCTAAAGCTTTAAAGAGAAACAAAATTTATAAGTGAGTTCTCTACCACCAAACCAGCCTTACAACAATTGCTAAAGGAACTTCTCTAGGCAGGAGACATAAGAGAAGGAAAAGACCTACAAAAACAAACCTAAAACAATTAAGAAAATGGTAATAGGAACATACATGTCAATAATCACCTTAAATGTAAATGGATTAAATGCTCCAACCAAAAGACACAGACAGGCTGAATGGATACAAAAACAAAACCATTCCAAATGCTATCTACAAGAAACTCACTTCAGAGCTAGGGCCACATACAGACTAAAGGTAAGGAGATGGAAAAAGATATTCCATGCAAAAGGAAGTCAAAAGAAAGCTGGAGTAGCAATACACATATGAGACAAATTAGACTTTAAAGTAAAGACTATTACAAGAAATAAGGAAGGACACTACATAATGACTAAGAGATCAATCCAAGAAGACGATATCACAATTGTAAATATCTATGCACCCAATATAGGAGCACCTCAATACATAAGGCAAATGCTAACAGCCATAAAAGGGGAAATTGACAGTGAAACAATAATAGTAGGAGACTTTAACACCACACTTACACCAATGGACAGATCACAAAACAGAAAATAAAGAAGGAAACGCAAGCTTTAAATGACACATCAGACCATCTTGATTTAGTTGATATTTATAGGACATTCCATCCAAAAATGACAGAATACACTTTCTTCTCAAGTGCACATGGAACATTCTCCAGGATAAATCACATCCTGGGTCACATATCAAGTCTCAGTAAATTTAAGAAAATTGAAATTATATCAAGCATCTTCTCCAACCACAATACCATGAGACTAGATATCAATTACAGGGAAAAACTGTAAAAAATACAAGCACATAGAGGCTAGACAATACATTATTAAACAAGAAATCAATCACTGAAAAAAATCAAAGAGGAAATCAGAAAATACCTAGAAACAAATGGTAATGAAAACACCGCAACCCAAAACCTATGGGATGCAACAAAAGCAGTTCTAAGAGGGAAGTTTATAGCAATACAATCTTACCTCAAGAAATAAGAACAATCTCATATAAACAATCTAAACTTACACCTAAAACAGTTAGAGAAAGAAGAACAAAAAATCCCCAAGTGAGCAGAAGGAAAGAAATCATAAAGATCAGATCAGAAATAAATGAAAAAGAAATGAAGGAAACAATAGCAAGATTGAAAAAACTAAAAGTTTGTTTTTTGAGAAGATAAACAAAATCGATAAACCATTAGCCAGACCCATCAGGAAAAAATGGCAGAAGATGCAAATCAACAGAATTAGAAATGAAAAAGGAGAAGCTACAACTGACACCACAAAAATGCAAAAGACCATGAGAGGCTACTATAAGCAACTATATGCCAATAAAATGGAAAACCTGAAACAAATGGATAAATTCTTAGAAAAGTACAATCTTCCAAGACTGAACTAGGAAGAAATAGAACATATGAACAGATCAATCACAAGTACGGAAATTGACACTGTGATTAAAAATCTCCCAACAAACAAAAGACAAGGGCCAGATGGCTTCACAGGCGAATTCAATCAAACACTTAGAGAAGACCTAACACCTCTCATTCTCAGACTCTTCCAAAATACAGCAGAAGGAGGAACACTCCCAACCTCATTCTACTAGGCCACCATCACCCTCATGCCAAAACCACGCAAAGATGTCACAAAAAAAGAAAATTACAGGCCAATATCACTGATAAACATAGATGCAAAAATCCTCAACAAAATATTAGCAAACAGAATCCAACAGCACATTAAAAAGATCATACACCATGATCAAGTGGGGTTTATCCCTGGAATGCAAGGATGCTTCAATATATGCAAATCCATTAATGTGATGCATCATATTAACAAATTGAAGAATAAAAGCCATACGATCATCTCAATAGATGTAGAAAAAGCTTTTAACAAAATTCAACATACATTTGTGATAAAAACTTTCCAGAAAGTGGGCATAGAAAGAATTTACCTCAACGTAATAAAAGCCATATATGACAAACTAACAGCCAACATCATTCTAAATGGTGAAAAACAGAAATCATTCCCTCTAAAAACAGGAACAGGACAAGGGTGCCCACTCTCACCAATATTATCCAACATAGTTTTGGAAGTCTTAGCCACAGCAATCAAAGAAGAAAAAAACAAAAATAAAAGGAATCCAAATTGGAAAATAAGAAGTAAACTTGTCACTCTTTGCAGATGACATGATATTATACACAGAAAACCCTAAAGATGCTAGCAGAAAACTGCTAACACTGAAGAATTTGGTAAAGTAGCAGGATCCAAAATCAATGCACAGAAATCTCTTGCATTCCTATACACTAACAACTAAAGAGGAGAAAGTGAAGTTAAGGAAACACTCCTATTTTCCATTTGAACAAAAAGTATAAAACACCTAGAAATAAACCAGCCTAAGGAGGCAAAAGACCTGTATGCAGAAAACTATAAGACACCGATGAAAGAAATCAAAGATGATACACACAGATGGAGGGACATACCATGTTCTTGGATTCAGAGAATCAACATTTTGAAAATGACTATCCTATCCAAAGCAATTTATAGAATCAACACAATCCCTATCAAATTACCAATGGCATTTTTCACAGAACTAGAACAAGAAATCTTACAATTTGCATAGAAAGGCAAAAGACCCTGAATAGCTAATGCGATCTTGAGAAGGAAAGATGGAGCTGGAGGAATCAGGCTCCCTGACTTCAAACTATACTCTAAGGCCACAGTGATCAAGAGAGTATGGTACTGGCACAAAAACAGAAATATAGATCAATGGAACAGAAGAGAGAGCCCAGAGATAAACCCATGCACATATGGGCACCTTATCTTTGATAAAGGAGGCAAGAATATACAATGAAAAAAGACAGCCTCTTGAATAGGTGGTGCTGGGAAAATTGGACAGCTATATGTAAAAGAATGAAGTTAGAACACTCCCTAACACCATGCACAAAAATTAATTCAAGATGGATTAAAGACCTAAATGTAAGGCCAGACAGTATAAGACTCTTAGAGGAAAACATAGGCAGAACACTCTATGACATACATCAAAGCAAGATCCTTTTTTGACCCATCTCCTAGAATAACAGAAATAAAATCAAAAATAAACAAATGGGACCTAATGAAATGTAAAATCTTTTGCATACCAAAGGAAACCATAAACAAGACAAGAAGACAACCCTCAGAATGGGAGAAAATATTTGCCAATGAAGCAATGGGCAAAGGATTAATCTCCAAAATATACAAGTAGCTCATGCAACTTAATAGCAGAAAAGCAAATAACCCAATCCACAAATGGGTGGAAGACCTAAGTAGACATTTCTTCAAAGAAGACATGCAGATGGCTAACAAACACATGAAAAGATGCCCAACATCACTAATCATTAGAGAAATGCAAGTCAAAGCCAGAATGAGGTATCACCTCACACCAGTCAGAATGGCCATCACCAAAAAATCTAGAAAAAGTAAATGTTGGAGAGGGTGTGGAGAAAAGGGAACCCTCCTGCACTGTTGGTGGGAATGTAAGTTTGTACAGCCACTGTGGAGAACAGTATGGAGGTTCTTCAAAATACTAAAAATTGAAATACCTTATGACCCTACAATCCCACTCCTGGACATATACCCTGAGAAAAGCGTAATCCAAAAAGAAACTTGTACCACAATATTCATTGCAGCACTATTTACAATAGCTAAGATGTGGAAGCAACCTAAATGCCCATCAACAGATGAATGGATAAAGAAGATGTGGCATATATATACAATGGAATATTACTCAGTCATACAAAGGAATAATACTTAGTTATTTGTAGTGAGGTGCATGGACTTAGAGTCTGTCATACAGAGTGAAGTAAGCCAGAAAGAGAAAAATAAATAGTGTATTGTAACTCAGATAATATGGAATCTAAAATATGTTACAGATGAACCCAGTGACAGAGCAATAATAAAGATGAAGATGTAGAGAATGGACTTGAGGGCACTGGGCGGGGGTGGGGGGATGGTGAAGGGGAAGCTGGGATGAAGTGAGAAAGTAGAACTGACATGTATACCCTACCTAAATGTAAAATAGCTAGTGGGAAGCTGCTGCATAACACAGAGAGATCAAATCTATGATGGGTGATGTCTTAGAGGGCTGGGATAGGGAACGTAGGAGGGAGTCACAAGAGGGAGGGCATATGGGTATATATGTATAAATACAGCTTATTCACTTTGTTGTATAGCAAAAACTGGTACAACTGTGTAAAGCATTTATATTCCAATAAAGAGCTTAAAAAAAAGAATAGCTAGAAATATTTTAAAATATTTCAAAACCATTACTTTTAATTTAAAGAAAAAAAACCTCTTGTTCTTAGAGTTTGCCTTTTCATCCTTGTTTAAATTCCCTTCAATAAGCAGGGGAAGCTCATCAATTTTGCCTTTTTATTAAACTGGAGTAGAAGTAGGGACTTTGGGCCAAAAACTCTCAATTTTTCTCCTCTATCAGAGGGAGTTTTCAAATTTGAACTCAAACGAAATAACAGATTCAGTTGAGAATGACTAATTTACATTTTAGTTAAGTTTAATATTATAAAATTGCCAATATTTGATCATATTTGATATAGAAAAGAAATGTCAGTTTCATATTGTTGAGCTAATAGAAAAATTTATAATTACCAAATCATAATTAGTAGATGACTAGAAGTAAACACCATAAGTGTCACTACATTGGGTTCTGGTGTTTGCTGTCACTCCACTATTAAAGGTCTACTCTTGCCTGCTGAGCAAGGAGTGGCTGGAGGAGTGGTGTCTGCAGGACTATGGCCCAGCCCTCTTTTTCTGGCATCATCTTCTGTCTGGTTCTGCATGGATTCCTGTCTATGCCCCATGAGGACCTGGGCTATTCCATATCATGCTGGTCATTTCTTAACAAAACAAGTAGTTAAGTGGAGACAAAGACAAACTAAGGACTCCATTATTAATAAAGAGAAGAAAACCACTGGAACTGGATGCATCCTCTGGCCAACGAAGAGACAGCCACACTGACCCCACTTACACTCCACCTGCACCCACACTTCCAGTGCCTATTAGCCAATGACTAGGTTGGGATCCAAAATATCATCAGAGTTGTGAGCAGTCAGTCTACTGAGAAGGCTTCAGCTTTTCCTCTTGATCCTGCCAAATGGTGAGAGGAAGATTCCCCCTCCCCATACTACCAAGGTAGGCACAAAGAGGCTTACGCATTGAGATGCAGAGGCCTACAGGAAGGGGAGACACATCTCATTATAAAATTAGCTTCTGAAGCAGACTACTGAAAAGCCCTCCTGTGCCTATTTGAACTAGAGTAGATGAAAATCAATGAGAAGTGGCAGGACAAAATGGGGGTATCAGGAGGAAAGCCTGCAGTCTCGTCCTTTGTCATGTCAAAGATATATCATTTGCATTGAATCGGTGAGTACATATGCAAGGTAACTGGGCCTGAGCTGCCTCAGTGTTAGACAAGTAGAATCCAGAAACAAGAGACTGTGGGGAGATAGCAGAGAGGCAGAAAGAGGAAAGTGAGGTAGAAAAGCAGAAGCCAGAGTCACGTGTCCTCTGGGGTCATCTTTGGATGTCTTCCTGCAGGTACCTCAGAAGAACCCATACATAGGTCCCAAGGGAGAACAGTACCTTCACACTTGCACAGAAAGGGGTCACTCATGTATCGCTGTTGGCTGGGAAAGCTGCAGTGTGTAAGAAAAGATTATAATAGTAAGCCAGTAAATACAAGGGTCTTTTACCCTGTTCCCTCCTCTTTGTCTCAACCCAAAGTAGCTCAGAAAAGTGAAGGACCCAACCACATCACCTTCCCACTCTAAACCCATCCAGCCATAGTTCAGTCATCTGTTGGGAATTAGATAGGAGATAGAGTTGTACTGGATTGTGTTTTAATATCTAAAAGTGCCTAAGAGGTAAAGAGGCAAAAAAGGGAGATGCAATAGAGTATGATTATAAGTAGCAGATGGAAGAAAAATATTTTCATGCTTATGTGTCACCAAGTTCAATAAGCCAGTTACACTGCCTGGACTGATACTCATTGAAATTTCTGGGTCTCTGTAGCTTTATTGCCGAAAGTTCAGCTTTTACAGTATCATTGAGTTCAAAGACAAGGAATCATCAGTATCAATTGTAAAGGAGATGAAGATGAACTTTCATTTGGAAAGAAACTGCATCAAATTAAACTAAATATAATTTGTAGTTTTGTTTCAACTCATGCCTGTCACTTACAATGCCTAATGAGCAGAGATAATGCAGTCCAAACAGCATTATCAGAAACACACCACACACACACACACACACACACACACACACACACACACACACACACACACACACACGATGAATTTGGCTTATTTAAATGATGGGATGTACAAAGAAGAAAAAATCTAGTTGGTACTTGTGTTTGAAAAATATATAGTTGCTTAAATAAACTTTTCACTTTTCAGTTCTCTCAAAAATTCTGATGTACAAGTCACAGATCACAATGAAATATTTATCCTAACATGGCTGCCTTTCAAAATTTGATTCTATAAAGTTTACAAAATTTAACCTAGATATAATGAGGCTACTTCACACAGTGCTTTTCCAACATTATAAAAGGTAGTAACCACTTTACAAATGTTTACCATAGTCCAGCCCCACCACAAGGTAAAATTCACATGGCCATTATTTTCTCATTATTAAAGATGTATCTTTTGTTAGAATAATTAAATTCAAATATTATTCTCCCTAGGTCATTAATTTGGAAATTTTTTTATTAATGTTAATAATCTACTTAGCTTCCTGTGAGATTTTATAACTACACTAGTCATTTTACTATCATTGCCTTAGGCATTTAGGATCTTGGAGTTTAATATCTCTGAAATTTTACAATGCTTGTCTAAAGAGATGACCATAATGGTTTAACTCACATGTAAAGTAGCAACTAGACTATGGTTAAATTCTCATTTGTCCAGAACTTCTTAAACTTCAAATTGTCACATTCCTACCAATTTTCTTAAAACAAATCTCTAGTCTTTGAATACTTGAGTCAAGTATGTTTTCTCAAAGCAATTTTAAAGTTCAAATATACCACATTTACAAACATCTGTTTCTACAAGACTTCATTGGATATTTCAAACATTAGTAAGTTTTCTCTCTTTGCAGCTAGAAGCAGTGTCTATATGTCCTTTCCATAAGAAACAGATAAGGCTTCTATTTATTCAGCGACATATAAGTAATAGGTGATATGGGCATGGAATTGACATGGAATTGTTTATGGCATAAAATTTGCAATTCTTTATTTCCTCAAGGTTATTGTATTTAATAATTTGCTAAAACTCAATTTTACTTTTAAGGAGCAGAAAACATTTACAAAACCACCCTTTGGATGCAAATAGCCCTCCAGTGCTATTACTGAAGAGTACAATCCCAACATTTTGAGTTCTTGACAGCACTCTGACTAGAAATGGCATAAACTGTGTACTGATTTTGCCATTCATTATGCAAGCTTTGAATTAATAAGATGGTGTTTTTCTATGGTGATCTATAATTATAGTCTTTCACTAATCTAATTCAAATTGGTTCCTCCTATAGTAAGTACAAAATAGCTGCATTTTACTCTCTATGACAAACGAAGCAAGGTCCAATCTCTCTTCTAGATAAGCCAGAAACAAGATTGTGCTGACATGAGCACGGTTGAATGGCCTGAGGTTGAAAGGTAAGAAACTTAGGGCTATGTTCAGGGAAAACTTAAAAGCTAAGCAGGGAGTCCATCTGAGGGATCAATGCAAAAAGGCTAGATAAATCTCCAGGCAATGGGTAGCATCTACAGGCCAATTTTATACAGCACCCATGGCCTTAATTAAACATTTAGAAACCTCACCAAAATAATTTGACATTCTTTTTTAAAAATTAGGCTCAAAGTTCAAGGTGGATCTTGGCCTAGATTTTCTGGAGGTGGACCAAACCCTAAAATCTTTTGAGTTAACTTTTCTCATTTGGGGAGTTTCTCTGGTGCTATGCACTGAATTATGTACAACACCCACCCCCAAATTCATATGTTGAAGCCCAAACCCCCAATGTGACTATATTTGGAGATAGAGCCTTTAAAGAAGTAATTAGGATCAAGTAAGGTGATAAGGATGGGGCCCTAATTCAATATGACTGGTGTCCTTATAAGAAGAAGAAAGGACACTAGGGATACCAGCGCCACAGAGAAAAGGCCAGTGTGAGGGCACCACAAGAAGGCAGCCATCTGCAAGCAAAGGAGAGAAGACTCAGGAGAAATCAAATTTATCAACACCTTGATCACGAACTTCCAAACTTCAGAACTGTGAGAAAATAAATTTGTTGTTTAAGCCACACAGTCTGTGGTATCTTGTTATGGCAGCCCTAGCAAACTAAGACAACTGGGCTTGCCATATAGATACTATACAGTTGTCATACACTCTAAGAGAGATACACTTACAATACGAGAGTATTTTTATTTGCCATTGTGACAACAAATTTAACAAATATCAGTTTATATCCAAGAGACTAGTACTCATGTAAATTCTTTTGTAAACAGTAAAGAACTATACTAGCTAAGGGTATTATTATTTTTAGTTGTTTTACATCCTCTGTAACCACAAATACTGTTATAAGAGTTAGTCCCTCTGGCTGTTATAATTTTTAGCGGTACATAAACTAAGGAGTAGGTCATCTTCACCTCCCGTGCTTTTAGCCAATAGACAGAAAGAGAGAGGATAGAAAGCCAAGGCCACTTTTTAAAGTCCTTCAGCACAGAAATTATCACGTCATATCTACAGAAATTGCATTGGTGAAAAGTGGTCACATGACCACACCCAGGTACAAGGGGAATGCAGCCTCTAATTAGCCACTTCCCAAGACATATACACTATGGAAAGGGAGCACAACTGTTGGCCATCTCTGCCATCACTTCTGTCTGAGTAAAAGACACTGAAGAAGAGAGAATAACAGGAGGTCAGACCTGTGAAGAGCTGTGAGAGGGTGGGTTCAGCCAGAAGGAATTGTATATAAAAGCCAAACTCAAGACATAAAGTGCCTTGTGTGTTAAAAGCTCAGAAAGAGGCTGTTAAAGTGAAGTGGACAAGGGAAAAGGAATTTACTGATGTTGAGATAGGAAAGGAACATATCTGTGGGTTGTTATAGGCCACACTGGGGAATTTGAATGTTTTTACCTTTAAGATATCAAAATGTTTTTAGCAGCCAAATAGTCTGGTCCAAGTTATTTTTGAAAAATATTTATCTAGAAATCATGAGAAGATTAGCAAGGGACAAGAGATGAGGTTGAAATAAAACTCTTTTATTGTCTAAGCCAAAGGCTGTTGTGGAATGAATGAGTGCAGAGACTGTGAAGATGGAAAGAACAGAATCAGGCATCCCCAAGAAGCAGTGGGTCATGTGCGCAGCCAAATGTGCACATCTGATGGCAGGTATCTGGTATAAAGGGAGCTGCTGGACTTTGCTTTCTGGCAATATTCAAACATGCCTAGAAGTCTGAGGATTCAGGTGGCCAGAAAGGAAGGCCCCAAAGTAATGTAAAAAGAGACTCAAAGAGCAGTAAGAGATACCACATCCTAGTGCTCATATTTAGGAAGAAATTCTCTATGCTAGTGAATTTAGCACATAAATATGGACATACTAGAATGAAGAAATAGGTGTTTGACTCTTTTCATGACCATGGGTATGAACACATTCAAAACAGCAATGATAATCTGGGTTTCCGGAACAGCCTTATTTGGTATTTATCAGACTTAGGTACTAGGATGCCTTCCTTTCACATAGATGTTCAGAGTACTGCCTTGGATGAGAATTAAATATGTAAAGGGACAAGCAGCCTTTATTTGATCTAAGACATTGGTTTTGAAAGCAAAAATGTTAGGGTTCATTTCACACATGAAAATATCACATGAGGCAATTCTGAGTAGCAAAGGATCTGAGAAAAGAAAATGAACATAATTCCAAATTTAAGAGATCAGTGGAAGGTGGTCACGTCACAGAATTCATTGTGTTAGTCTCCCAACTTAACTGGAGGATAATCTGAAAGCTTAGCTATCTCTGATAAATCTTCTGAGAAATGAAGCCAATCCTCTAGCCTATTTCAGAAACCCATGGAAAAGGAAGGGGTTTGCTTGTGCTCCAATATATTTCTGGTCTGTTTTATATAACCCAGACTTCTATGTGTTATGTGCATGGTGTTTTGCAAGAACATAGAAGATTTGTTTCTTCCCTAAAGGGCTAAGATACAGGTGATTTGTCAAAAGACCTACTTGCTTGAGACAGGATTAGTATAAATGGTATGAATGGAATTAGAAGATTGGAGGGCTTTACCCAAGGCTTGCGGACCATTCCCTGACACAGAAGCTATTCCATTCACTGCACTAGGTATATAATAATAGGAAAAGGAGCCCAAAATGGAATTACAGTAATAAGGAAAGAAAAATAATCATAATTTCTGAGAAAAACAGCTCACTGAAAAGGGAGGTTTGATAAGCCCTTTTGTGAAAATTCCATATGATTCTACCATTCTGGTAGAATTTCCTCACTTAAATAGTATTAATGATATGAATACTTAAACGAATACTTTGGCAATTTTCATTAAAACTTTTGAGGAGGATCAGAGCTACCAGCATGTGAACATGGGCAGATTCTGATTAAAAAGAATGCTTAATAGTTTTGGGGTTTGTTTTTCTGTTTTTCTTTGTTCGTGTGTTGTTGTTGTTTTTAACTCAGCTTCTTGTCTTCAAGGACCCCAGTCATTTTGAAAGAACTTTTGTTGAGCTGTTTTCAGAACAGACTGATTTACTAAGCACAGTTAACAACTGCAAAGAGTTGTAAAACAAAAACATTCCCATCTGCAGTTTCCAACTCAAAGCATAAAGAAAAGATATTTTAAAAATAAAAGGAAAAGACAACACTTTTACCTTCATTTGCAAAGGCAGTGCTGCATATTAAAACTTTTAGAATTTCTTACCACCAGTGCCACTCCCCAGTGGGATATACCTGGCAGTGTTTAATCCCTCCTAGCCACACCTTTCATTTCTACAAAAAGAAGGGGTTGGAATAAATGACCTTTCAATTGACTCTTTTCTGTTTTAACCCAGAGCCTCTCAAACATAGTAAAGAAGTGGAAGCTTCATGCTGAGTGGGCAAAGACAACAGAAAGCACCATTTATGAAGGTCATCGAAGACACCAGCAGATTTGGAGGCTTTGTGTCTCCCAGAATGGGAGAGACACATGCCAGCCTCTGAGTTGCAGTACTGAGTTTCCACCTAGAGATCTAAGATTGTTACATAGTCAAAGCTCCAACCAACCTTAATGGAACCTGAGCGAACATGTCAGTGCTGAGAATAGTGGCTGTGCTTCAGAAACTCCCAGTATGGAGCCTAAAGGAAAAGTACATCTGTAACTTAAAGCTTGCCTTTTGAGCAGACTGAATTTTATTTTAGAAGCAATAAAATGTCCCAATTTTATGGCTCCCCTGAGAACACTTACACTTCACCTTATGGGGGAAATATAATTAGAAACCTTAGTTTTAGTGAATTAACACTCTCAAAATGATGGCCTCAAAAAACTAAAGAATCTTTCATGGTCTCCCAGTGCTTCTATTTTCAATGTATGGCTAGTATCATCCTATGATAATTATCTGGGTTGCCATGCAACAGAAAAGTTGAACCACTTAAATAATTTTTTGTTTGTTTTCACTAATGTAGCATTTACTGAATTAGGTGCAACCTGGCACAGAGCTTTTCAAATCTGTCAAGAAATCATTTCAATTGACTTTGCAGTTTTTTATAAAAGTTAACTTGATGATCAAGCAAAGACCATCAGCACACAAGATGCTCCGTGTATAGAATATGATATAAGAAGTCAAGGCAGAATATTAATAGCATTTCTGAGCTTTCTGGGTTCGGATATAATTTTTAAATAGATAGTGGTAAATAGTGCATAGATATAATGTAGAAAATGTTTACACTAAAAGATGTTCCTAGTTTATTAGTCTACTGCCTTTTAAATATTCTGAATTTCTTCTTTTGAATGCAACAACTATGACAACTAACATTTATTAAGTGCTTCTCTGCTTAGGGCACCATTTTAAATATTTCATTTGTTCAATCAACAAATATTGATTGAGCACTGACTGCTTGTCTGGCACAGTATCAGATACTAGGCATAGAGAGATGCAATCCTACCCCACCTACACACTCATGGACCACAAACCCTAGAAGAGGAGGTGGAAGTTGAATAAACACACTCAACCACATATGATTATAAATTGTGAACCATGTGATTTTCTTAAATCGTAAGATGCTCTGGGAGAGTGTAACTGGAAGAGAGAGAAGGGGAACTCTCCCTAAGAAAATTGTCATTTGAGCTGACATCTGAAAGATTTCCTTCTGGCAGCTAGAGGGAGGAAGAGAATTGCAGACAGAGAACATGGGCAAGGGCTTTGGGGGTAAATACTATGCCTATACCCATTTAACAAAAGGGTAAACTGATGCTTAGGGAGATTAACTAACTTTGCCTAAGACAATGCAGTTAGTAAATGACAAGCTAAGAGTCAACTACAAGTTTAATAGAGCTACAATAATAGAAAATAATTTAAAATTTATTCTCAGATACTACCCTGGTGAATTTTTCACATCTCATGCTTCAGATCAAATGCCTCTCCTCTGAAGGTATTAGAAAAAACTTCCCACATCATGTAAAGCATCATTATTATTATTTGTCTCCCTCAGAAGCTCCAGGCATTGGAGCACTGCTAGTGACAGAAGATATGATGTTCATAGGACCAGAAGAATCATACCATAAATCCTGATACCATGTTGAGAAGAGTAAAAAGCAAACTACCCATACATTATAGAGCAAGAAGATGAACAAATATCACCTTCCCCCTGAGTATCAGAATAATGTACATTATGTAACTAAAAGGCTGACCATCAAGTACAAAGGATACAGAGAACTACTGATGAAAAACAGGTGAACAAAGTTAATCCCACTCTCCTAACTAAATGGACCATATTACACAGTAGATATCTATGGAGTTGTCAGAGGCATTCTGACCAGGTTCCACTCCTGATCAGTGTCCATTTTTAATATTTTTTCCTAACTAGCACTTAAAAATTTAATAAGTTATTAATAAGGATCTCTGCAAAGTCATACAGCCATATTTAGAGCTAAGAATGGAAGTTGGGAATGCTAATAAGATTGGATCTGTATCAGGTGTTAAAGGGTAATTTTCAAGAAAGGTAAAATCCTGACTTTCATACAGATATAAAATAAACACATTAAAGATTTTATTTATCTCATTACTCAGTGAGGGAACTAGTAAGATGGGAAAATTGGTTCAAAATGAGAAGCCAAAGAAGAGATACATCTACAGATAGGAAATATTAAAATGAATGTGCAAATAGAGGCAAAACTGGCCTCATCCATGGTAGAGGAGGAGAGCCAGTTGAAATTCTACTGGACAGAATTTGCATGTCTATAAACAGGAAGTATTTTTCATTGCTGTCAGTTATCTACAACTGATAGAGTGGCAAAATAGCACAAAGACAATGGAAGGCTAGAATTAGCTTACCCTGACTATGTGCTCTAGAAAGTACATAGCTTTCCCTTGAGGCACAAATTTTACCCCTCACAGATGAAATAACCACCATGGCAGAACTGATTATTCTAATCAAATCCCTGAATAACGTAAGGCTAAATAAAAGTTTTAAATAAGAGGCTTAATTTTCCCTGTTTAAAATAAGGGAAGATTTTCCCCTCCCCTCCTTTTTCTTAGAGAATTGATGGTATAAAACTTAAAATTGTAAGTACTTTCTTCTCACTGAAATCTAGATGGGCCTTCTGTCAGGTGTATAACTCATGTCTTTTTCAAGGGCCTGGGAGCTATCTTTTTGAAATTCTAACATCAAAGGAGACAGCACCCCTATTTCTGTGAAAGGCTAGGAGCCTAACTTTGGTGAGTACCTTGCCCCAAATATGCAAAATTACCTCTTGTCATAAAGATATAAGAAATTTGTTTTTCCTTTGTGTAGAGCCAATTAGTTAACACAGATGATCACCCTGATTACCAGAAGTTAGGATGAATTGTGTGTGACCAAGTGTGCTGTCAAGTCCTCTTGAGGACTAGTTATCAAGAACATGTATGGAATAGGTTGGGTCTGCTTGACTCTATAAGGGGGTGAGGTTCCTTTCTGTCTTTGCATTCTCTTAGTGGATTGCCTGTAATGCACATCACATTCTGGCTTAATACTTATTCAATAATAAAATCATTTTATTTATCTAATACCTTTGTGGAAAGCTTATCCAGGTTGGGAGAAAATTCTCTTAATTATATTTCCCCATCAATAAACAACCTACCCAGGAGTACACAAACATCAGAAGCATCCAGCCAGATGAGAATCCTGTGAACCAAACTGTTTGCTTCTGCTGGTCATTGCCTCCTTGCCTCTAGATACAACTTGGACCCCTTTTGCAACCACCAAAAGAACAATGAACAAGTTGCACCCATGCATGCATACAGCTGTGTAATAGCATGATATAAGCAATTAGGATGCCTGAGGACACAAGGAGGTCCAGGAAAGGGGAAACACTTGGAACAAAGAAGCATCCCTTGATTGTTGTTACTGTGATAGCCGAGCATGGAAAATTGGCTCCCCAAATATGACCAACACAACCTGTTGAGAGACAAATCTCAGTTTATTGCTTACCACAGATCAGGGAGAAAATCACCTAGCCCTGCTTTGGCAACATTTGAGAAGGGGAAAGGTAAGGTCAGAATGTATTGAGATTTGAAAGTTTGATTTAAGGCAGATCTTTCCAGGGGGGTTGGCTTTGGGGGCTTGATGAGAATCATTAAGGATTATAATACAAAAGTCCAGGATTGGTGGAAAGAGTAAGGAAAGGGTCTTGAGAAGCGGGATTTAAAACATCATAAGGTGGTTTCACAGGAAGATGGTGGAGGAGTAAGACATGGAGATCACCTTCCTCTCCCCAAATACATCAAGAATACCTCTACATGTGGAACAGCTCCTACAGAATGCCTACCGAATGCTGGCAGGAGACCTCAGACTTCCAAAAAGGCAAAAAAATCCCCACATAACTCAACAGAGCAAAAGAAAGAAAGAAAAAAGAGACAAAGGAATCAGGATGGGACCTGCCCCTCTGGGAGGGAGATTTGAAGGAGGAAAAATTTCCACACACTAGGAAGCCCCCTCACTGGTGAGGTTGGGGAGCTTCAGAGCCTCAGAGGGAAGGGCAGTAACAGGTGTGCAGAGGGCAGAGCAGGGAGACCACTGCACAGAGGATTGGTGCTGACCAGCACTTCCCAGCCTGAGATGATTGTCTGCTTACCCACTGAGGTGGGTGGGGGCTGGGCACCAAGGCTTGGGCTTTGGAGGTCAGACACCAGAGAGAGGACTCAGGTTGCCTGTGTGTGGACAGTCTATGTGGGCTAGTGCACCACAGCTAACCAGGAGGGAGTCTGGGGAAAAGCCTGGGCCTGACACAGAGGCAGAAGACCTTTATTTTGAGGTGCTCTAGAGGCAGCCTGTCATAGGAGCTTCTTGCTCTGTGCACTCACAGACAGCAGGGCAATGCCTACCTGAGAACCAGTGTGAGCCACAGCTGTTATATCAGAACCCAGAGCCTGCTGCCATGGCCACCAAGGGTCCAATGTGCAAGGCAGATCAGTGTCCGCACCATCCCAGCAGCCAGTGCAGCCCACCACTGCCAAAGGTCCTGTGATCTGGGGCCAGCTTCCCCAGGAGAAGACACGGTGTGCCTCAGGCTCTTACAACTTTATGCCAGACTCTGCCTCTGCAGGCACACTCCACACATTTCACTTGTGACTGCCATAGCCCTCCCTCCCCTCAGCCTGCATGAGCAAGTGAGCCCTAATCAGCTGCTGTTTTCACCCCACTTGCCTGGGAGGGGCACAGATGCCTGAGGACAGCCCACACACAGAGGCAGTGCCAAATTCAAAGCTAAACCCCAGGGGCTGTGCAACCAAAGAGGAAAAAAGGGAAACATCTCCTTGCAGCAGCTGCAGCATACCTGAATAGACAATGAGTGTTCCCACAATTGAGGCTGTGGACTTTGGAGGCAACTGTGGACTTTAAGGGCAAGTACATATAGGAATAAGGACAGATCAGAGTCTGAGTTGGCCCCACAGTGCCCACAGCAGGTCCAGAGACCTACCTAGAAGTATTAGAGGACTTCCTGGGTAGTCAAGGATTGGCTATAGCTCACTGTGGGGGCAAGAACACTGAAAACCAAGCACACTGGAAAACATTGTCCATTTTTCTTTTTTTCTTTTTGTTTGGTTCTTTCTGTTTTGTTCTGTTCTTTTTTTATATTATACTTTTAATTTTAATTTTATATACTTTTTCTTTTCTTTTCCTTTTTATGCTTTTATTAATATATATTTTATTTTACTTATTTTTTCCTATTTCTACTGTACTTTTCTGTTATATTGTGTTTTTCCCTTGTGTTTGTTTTTTTTCCTTAGTTTTGCTTTGTTTTCATTTTATTTTAAGCTATATTCTCTATTTTTCTATTTTTACTTTACTACTTTGTTGATTTGTATTTTTTCCTTTTGTTCTTATCCTTTATTTCTTTCTTTTATTATCATTTTTGGGTGTTTCTTATATACTTTCATTGCCTTTTCTTAGTTTACTTTCTTCATTTGATTTGTTTCTGGTTTTATGTATTTGTTAGTTTAGTTTTTAGTGTTTGCTTTTGTTTTGGGGTTTGTTTATTGCTTTGGTTTCTCTATTCTGCTTTGTTTTCACTTTTTTCTTTTCTTTTTATGTGTGGGTGTATGTTTCTTTATATAATTTTGACTGTTTCATTTTGTTTTTACCACTTGGGGTTTTGTCTCTTCATTTTTTTTTTTTCTTCTCTTCCTCCATTTCTTCCATGCCATGCAGCTTGTGGGGTCTTGGTGCTCTGGCTGTGGGTTGTATCCAAGCCCCCAAAGTGGGAGAGCCAAGTCAGGGATATTGGAACACCAGATAACTCTTTGCCCCATGGAATATTAATTGGTGAGAACTTTCCCAGAGGTCTCTGTGCCAATACTAAGACCCAGTTCCACCCAAGGGCCAGCAAACTCCAGTACTGACACCTCATGCCAAACAATTAGCAAGAAAGGAACACAACCCCACCCATTAGCACACAGGCTGCCTAAAGCTATACAAAGCTCAGAGACACCCCAAAACACACCAGAAGACATGGCCCTGTCCATCAAAGGGAAGAAATTCAGTCCCACACACCAGAACAGAGGCACTAGTCCCCCCAATAGAAAGACTACACAATCCACCAGATCAACCTCACCCACAAGGAACAAAAGACAGAAGTAAGAGGAACTATGATCCTGCAGGCTACAAACAGGAGACCTCAAACACAGTAAGTTAAACAAAATGAGATGACAGAGAAATATGCAGCTGATGAAGGAGCAAGGTAAAAACACACAAGACCAAACAAATGAAGAGGAGATAGGCAGTCTACATGAAAAACATTCAGGGTAATGATAGTAAAGATGATCCAAAGTCTCAGAAATAAAATGGAGAAAATACAAGAAATGTTTAACAAGGACTTATAAGAATGAAAGAGCAAACATACAGTGATGAACACCACTATAACTAAAATTAAAAATACTCTAGATGGAATCAATAGCAGAATCACTGAGTCAGAAGAACGGATAAGTGAGCTGGAAGATAGAATGATGGAAATAACTGTCACAGAGCAAAATAAAGAGTAAAGAATGAAAAGAATGGAGGACAGTCTCAGAGACCACTGTGACAACATTAAATGCACCAACATTCGAATTATAGAAGTTCAAGGAGAATAAGTGAAAAAGAAAGGGTCTGAGAAAATATTTGAAGAGATTATAGATGAAAAATTCCCTAACGTGGGAAAAGAAATAGTCAATCAAGCCCAGGAATCACAGAGAGTCCAATACAGGGTAAAACCAAGGAGAAACACACTGAGACACATAATAATCAAATGATCACAAATTAAACACAAAGAAAAAATACTAAAAGGGGAAAAAAGTAACATACAAGAGAATCCCCATAAGGTTAACAGTTGAACTTACAGCAGAAACTCTGCAGGCCAGAAGGGAGTGGCAGGATATATTTAAAATGATGAAAAGGAAAAACCTACAACCAAGATTACTCTATGCAGCAAATATCTCATTTGGATTCGAGGGAGAAATCAAAACAGTTACAAACAAGCAAAAGCTATGAGAATTCAGCACCACCAAACCAGCTCTACAACAAAAGCTAAAAGAACTTCTCTAAGTGGGAAACACAAAAGAAGAAAAGGACTTACAAAAGCAAACCCAAAATAATTTTTAAAAAAAGGTAATAGGAATATACATATCAATATTACCTAAAATGTGAATGGATTAAATGCTCCAACCAGAAGACACAGACTGGATAAATGGATACAAAAACAAGACCCATATATATGCTTCCTGCAAGAGACCCACTTCAGACCTAGGAATACATATAGACTGAAAGTGAATGGACGGAAAAAGATACTCCATGCAAATGCAAACCAAAAGATAGCTGGAGTAGTTATAATCATATCAGAAAAAAATAGACTTTAAAATAAAGACTATTACGAGAGAAAAGGAAGGACACTACATAATGATTTGAGTTGATTCAATTTAAAAAAATTGAAATCATATCAAGCATCCTTTCCGACCATGATGCTATGAGACTAGATATCAATTACAGGTAAAAAAAAAAAAAAAAATACAAACACATGGAGGCAAAACAACATGCTACTAAATAACATAGAGATCGCTGAAAAAATCAAAGAGGGAATCAAAAAATACCTACAGACAAATGACAACTAAAACACAATGATCCAAAACCTATGGGATGCAGCAAAAGCTGACCTAAGAGAGAAGTTTATAGCAATAGAACCCTACCTCAAGAAACAAACAAAATCTCAAATAAACAACTGAAGCTTACACCTAAATCAATTTAAAAAAACCCAAAGCTAGCAGAAGGGAAGAAATCATAACAATAAGAACAGAAATAAATGAAAAAGAAAGTAAGGAAACAATAGCAAAGATCAATTAAAACAAAAAGCTAGTTCTTTAAGAAGATAAACAAAATTAATAAGCCATTAGCCAGACTCATCAGGAAAACAGGGAGAAGATGCAAATCAACAGAAATAGAAATGAAAAAGGAGAAGTAACAACTGACACCACAGAAATACAAAGGATCACAAGAGACTACTACAGCAACTATATGCCAATAAAATGGACAACCTAGAATAAATGGACAAATTCTTTGAAAAGAACAACCTCCAAAGACTGAACCAGGGAGAAATACTAACTATGAACAGACCAATCACAAGCACTGAAACAGAAACTGTGATTAAACATCTTCCAACAAACAAAAGCCCAGAGCAAAATGGCTTCACAGGTGCATTCTATCGAACATTTAGAGAAGAGCTAACACCTATACTTCTCAAACTCTTCCAAAATATAGCAGAGGGGGAAACACTGCCAAATTAATTCTATGAGGCCACCCACACCCTGATACAACAACCAGACAAAGATGTCACAAAAAAAGAAAATTACAGGCCAATTTTACTGATAAACATTGATGCAAAAATACTCAACAAAATACTAGCAAAAAGAATTCAATAGCACATTAAAAGGAATGTAGGGAGAAGAAAGACAGTGGTGAAGTAGAAGGACATGGAATGCATCCTTCTCCACAGATGCATCAGGAATACACCAAAAGATGCAATAATTCCCATAGAACCAGCTGAACACCAGCAGAAGAGCTCAGACACCAGAAAGGAATGCAAAGATCCCAGCACAACTGGGTAGGACAGAGGGGGGAAAAAAGGAGAAAGAGGAGGACAAGAAAGGAAAAGGATGGGTCCCACACCCTGGGGCAGGGGATCTGAAACAGAGGGGAGATTGCCAAATTTGGGGAAATATCCCTTATCTGATGGGGAAACCCCTTCTCTAATGGTGAATATCCCTGGGTCAGAAGGAAGGCATTTGGGACTGTTCAAAGAGGGTAAAGCAGCTGAGCTGTGGCAGATGGGAAAGAGTGAGAAATACATGGAAAGTCTGCACCATGGCTCAGTGTGTCTGAACTGAGACATCAGTTCACAGCTGAACTGGGGGTCTGGAAGCTGGGATGTGGGGACCAGAGAACTGGTTCAGGGTGAGAAACATTGTTGGCAGCAGGGAGATGGACCAAGAGGACAGGAGGGAAGAAATCCACAGCAGAGAGTGCCTACTGCAGAAAGCTGGATGGCCATGGCAGTGGCTCAATACTGCTGACTAACAAGCAGGGGAGAGGAGTCATGGGTGTAGCTTTCTCTTGGCACCTGTGATGGACAAAGTAAGGACCCCTCTGGGCCTGGCTAATGCACTCAGGGATAACAAGGGCCCAAGGGTGGGGCTGGCCTAGAGTGCCTGCAGCTGAGAGCCAAAGTCCACAGAGTGGCCCAGCTCTGGGATGTTCTGTTTACACCTGAGACACCGGTGTCCCTCTGCAACCAGCATTGCCATGGCTGACTGAGCTGCTATGACCCAGGCAGGGTGCCCCAGCAGAGTTTTAATGGGGGGAGGAGTCGTGGTTGGAGTCGCTCTCTCAGCCTGAGCCACCCAAGCAGCCATGACCCAGGCAGGGCACCACTGCTCACTCACTCCCAGGGGAAGGAGCCACTATTGTACCCTCTCTCGCCCCACACACTGGCACTTAGAGACGAACAATAAAGCAAGCTCTGCTGGTTGCACAGTAATACAAAAAACCCAAGGTGGGTAGAAGGACACTTACAGCTGAGATCCCAAGGAAACAGAATTATTATTAATTCTATTAATCTGGTCCATTCTGGGGATAGTTCTAGGTTTTTTTTTTTTTTTTGTAATTAATTACAATCTTAGTCCTAAGGGATCTACACGTTTTTAACATATTTTTATATTATAGGTTTTATACTATTTTTATTTTTACCCTTTTATATATTTTTATTTCTTTCTTTCTTTTTTCATATTTCCAATAACATTACACTCTTCTGTTGCCCTGTGTCCTATCCTTTTTTAGTTCATTTTATCTTAATATAATCAATAGTATCTGTCTGCTGTTTCCTTGCTTTATTCTTCAGATGACACATTGCTTTGGTTTTTATTATTAACTTTTGTCTTTATCTTAGTTCTAAGTAAAATTGTCGGATTTCATTCTAAGAATCGTCAGTCTGTCTGATGGTACTCTTGCTCTTTATTATATTTGATCCTAGCTTTCAAAATCTCCCTGGATTTGTGTTTGTGTTGTGTGGTATTTTTGTTTGTCTGTTTGTTTGTTTTGGTTTTGAATTTCTGTTGGTTTTCTCTTTGATTTTCTGATGGCATGCTGGGGTTCTTATGTCAGGTCTTTCTAGTGCCTTATGTTCTATTGGATTCAATATTTGTGTGTCTTATACATGTATGTGGTTCCTTGACTTAGCATTTGTTTGACTCAACACTGCCATTAGTCTGGGGCTTGGACAATCTTCTTTAAACACCTTTTTGCCAGCACAAGGAACTTCTGAAGTCTGGACTACTCCATCAGAAGTCAAGTAGGAGGCTCTGAGGAGGGAGCAATGAATCCAGGATGCTAGACTACTAGGGAGTCCTCAGACACAGGGAAGATTAACTGCAGAGAACTCTCACAGAGCCCTGTAGCAGAGTCTAAGACTCAGCTTTGTCTGACTGTCAGCAACTGCCAGTGCTGGACATTTCACACCAAACTACAAACAAGAAAGGAACACAAATACACCCATCAGCACATAGACTACCTAAAGCCATATTAACTTCACAAATACCCTAAAACACAACCACCTGAGATGACTCTGTTCATCAGAAAGAAAAGACAGAGCCACACACCAGAAAGCAGACATCAGACCCCACCAGGAAGCCTATGCAAGACAATGGACAAACCCCACCACAGGGGGCAGAAGGCAGAAACAAGAAGAATTACTACTAGGAGCATAGGGAAAGGAAACAACAAATCCTATATATTAGACAAAATGAGAAAACAAAGAAACACCATGCAGGCAAAGGAGCAGGAAAAACATCCACAAAACCAAATAAATGAAGAGGAAATAGGAAAGTTGCCTGAAAAAGAATTCAGAGTAATGATAGTAAAGATGATCCAAAATCTTGATATCAAAGTACAGATAATACAAGAAACAGTTAATAAGGACTCAGAAGAACTAAAGAGCAAACAAACAGTAATGAATGATAAAATAACCAAAATTAAAGATACTTCAGATGGTATAATCAGCAGAATAACTGAGGCAGAAGAATGAGTAAGTGACTTGGAAGATAGAATGGGGGAAATAATTACCACAGAGCAGGAAAGAGAAAAAGGAATAAAAAGAATGGAAGACATTCTCAGAGACCTTGGTGACAACATTAAGTGCACCAACATTCAAATCATAGGCATACCAGAAGAAGAAGAAAAAAAGAAAGGGTCCAAGAAAATATTTGAAGATGCTATAGCAGAAAACTACCCAAACATGGGAAAGGAAATAATTAATCAAGTCCAAGAAGCACACAGAGTCCCATACAGAATAAACCCAAGGAGAAATACACCAGGGCACATATAAATCAAAATAACGAAAATTAAACACAAAGAAAAATTATTAAAGGAAGCAAGAGAAAAGCAACAAATAACGTATAAGGGAAAACCCATAAGGATAACAGCTGATCTTTCTGCAGAAACTCTGCAGGCAAGAAGGGAATGGCATGCTATATTGAAAGTCCTGAATCAGAAAAACCTACAGCCACGAATACTCTACCCAGCAACAATCTCATTCAGATTCAATGGAGAAATCAAAAGCTTTACAGACAAGCAAAACTTAGAATTCAGCACCACCAAACCAGCCTTATGACAATTGCTAAAGGAACTTTATTAATAGGAAAAACAAAAGAAGGAAAAGCCCTACAAAAAGAAACCCAAAACAATTAAGAAAATGGTAATAGGAACACACATGTCAATAATCACCTTAAATGTAAATGGATTGAATGCTCCAATCAAAAGATGCAGACTGGCTGAATGGATACAAAAACAAGACCCTTCTGTATGCTGCCTACAAGAAACCCACTTCAGGCCAAGGGACACATATAGACTGAAAGTAAAGGCATGGAAAATGATATTCTATGCAAATAGAAGTCAAAACAAAGCTAAAGTAGCAATACTTATATCAAACAAATTAGACTTTAAAGTAAAGACTATTACAGGAGATATGGAAGAGCACTACATAATGATCAAGGGATCAATCCAAGAAGAACACAAAACACTTGTAGATATCTATGCACGCAATATAGGTGCACGTCAATACATGAGGCAAATGCTAACAGCCATAAAATGGGAAATCAACAGTAACACAATAACAGTAGGAGACTTAAACACCCGACTTACATCAAAGGACAGATCATCCAAACAGAAAATAAATAAGGACACAAAAGCTTTAAATGACACATTAGACTATCTTGACTTAATTGATATTATTGGCATTCCATCCAACAACTACAGAATATACTTTTTTCTCAAGTGTACATGGAACATTCGCCAAGATAGATCACATCTTGGGACACAAATCAAGCCTCAGTAAATTCAAGAAAATTGAAACCATATCAAGTGTCTTCTCTGACCACAACACCATGAGACTAGATATCAATTGCAGGAAAAATCTGTAAAAAATACAAACACATGTAGGCTAAATGATAAGCATATTATTAAACAACAAACTATTAAACAACCAAGAAATCACTAAAGAAATCAAAGAGGAAATCAAAAAATATCTAGAAACAAATGACAATGAAAACACCACAACCCAAAACCTATGGAACGCAGGAAAAGCAGTTCAAAGAGGGAAGTTTATAGCAATAGAGTCCTACTTCAAGAAACAAGACAAGTATCAAATTAACAACCAAAACTTACACATAAAAACAATTAGAGAAAGAAGAACAAAGAAACCCCAAAGTGAACAGAAGGAAAGAAATAATAAAGATGAGATCAGAAATAAATGAAAAAGAAATGAAGGAAACAATAGCACAGATCAATGAAACTAAAACCTGGTTCTTTGAGAAGATAAAAAAAATTGATAAACCATTAGTCAGATTCATCAGGAAAAAAAAGGGAGAAGACACAAATCAACAGAAACAGAAATAAAAATGGAGAAGTAACAATTGACAGCACAGAAATACAAAAGATAATGAGAGACTACTACAAGCAAATATATGCCAATAAATTGGATAACCTGGAAGAAATGGATGATTCTTAGAAAAGTACAATCTTCCAAGATTGAACCAGGAAGAAATATAAAATATGAACAGACCAATCACAAGCATGGAAATTGACACTGTGATTAAAAATCTCCCAACAAACAAAAGCCCAGGGCCAGGTGGCTTCACAGGTGAATTCTGTCAAACATTTAGAGAAGAGCTAACACCTATGCTTCTCAAAATCTTCCAAAATATAGCAGAAGGAGGAACACTCCCAAACTCATTCTACCAGGGCACCATCACCCTGACACCAAAGCCAGACAAAGATATGCCAAAAAAAGAAAATTACAGGCCAATATTGCTGATGAACACAGATGCAAAAATCCTCAACAAAATACTAGCTAACAGAATCCAACAGCACATTAGAAAGATCATACACCATGATCAAGTGGGGTTTAACCCTGGAATGCAAGGACTCTTCAATATATGCAAATTAATCAATGTGATACATCATATAAACAAAATGAGGAAAAAAACCATATGATTTAGGTCTTCTGCCCATTTGTGGATTGGGTTATTTGCTTTTTTGGTATTAAGCTTCATGAGCTGCTTGTATATTTTGGAGATTAATCCTTTGTCCGTTGCTTCATTGGCAAGTATTTTCTCTCATTCTGAAGGTTGTCTTCTTGTCTTGTTTATGGATTCTTTCACTGTGCAAAAGCTTTTAAGTTTTATTAGGTCCCATTTGTTTATTCTTGATTTTATTTCCATGATTCTGGGAGGTGGTCAAAAAGGATCTTGCTTTGATGTATGTCATAGAGTGTTTGGCCTATGTTTTCCTCCAGGAGTTTTATAGTGTCTGGCCTTACATTTAGGTCTTTAATTCATTTTGAGTTCATTTTTGTGTATGGTGTTAGGAAGTGTTCTAATTTCATTCTTTTACATGTGGCTGTCCAGTTTTCCCAGCACCACTTATAGAAGAGGCTGTCTTTTTTCCATTGTATATTCTTGCCTCCTTTGTCAAACATAAGGTGTCCATATGTGCTTGGGTTTACCTTTGGGTTCTCTATTCTGTTCCATTGATCTTCCTTTCTATTTTTATGCCAGTACCATACTGTCTTGATCACTGTGGCCTTGTAGTATAGTTTGAAGTCAGGAAGCCCAGTTCCACCAACTCTGTCTTTCCTTCTCAAGATTGCTTTGGCTATTCGGGGTCTTTCACATTTCCATACAAATCATAAGATTTCTTGTTCTAGTTCTGTGAAAAATGCTGTTGGTAATTTGATAGGGATTGAGTTGAATCTGTAAATTGCTTTGGGTAGTATAGTCATTTTCACAATGCTGATTCTTCCAATCCAGGAACATGGTATGTCCCTCCATCTGTTTGTGTCATCTTTGATTTATTTCATCAGTGTCTTATCGTTTTCTGCATGCAGGTATTTTGCCTCCTTATGCAGATTTATTCCTAGGAATTTTATTCTTTGTGTTGCAATGGAAAATAGGATAATTTCCTTAATTTCTCTTTCTGCTTTTTCATTGTTAGAGTATATGAATGCAAGAGATTTCTGCGCATTAATTTTGTATCCTGCTACTTTACTAAATTCATTGATTAGTGCTAGCAGTTTTCTGGTATGGTCTTTAGGGTTTTCTATGTATAATAGCATGTCATCTGTGAAGAGTGACAAATTTACCTCCTCTTTTCCTACTTGGATTCCTTTTATTTCATTTTCTTCCATGATTCCAAAACTATGTTGAATAATAATGGTAAGAGTGGACACCCCTGTCTTGTTCCTGACCTTAGAGGGAAGGCTTGCAGTTTTTCACCATTTAGGACCATGTTGGCTCTTGGTTTGTCATATATGGCTTTTATTATGTTGAGGTAATTTCCTTCTATGCCCATTTTCTGCAGAGCTTTTATCATAAATGGATGTTGAATTTTGTCAAAAGCTTTTTCTGCATCTATTGAAATTACCATATGGTTTTTATCTTTCAATGTCTTAATATGGTATATCACATTGATTGATTTCCATATATTGAAGAATCCTTGCATTCCAGGAATAAACCCCACTTGATCATTGTGTATGATCTTTCTAATGTGCTGTTGGATTCTGTTAGCTAGTATTTTGTTGAGGATTTTTGCATCTATATTCATCAGGGATATTGGCCTGTAATATTCTTTTTTTGTGACATCTTTGCCTGGTTTTGGTATCAGGGTGATGGTGGCCTCATAGAATGTGTTTGGGAGTGTTCCTCCTTCTGCTTTAATTTGGAAGATTTTGAGAAGCATAGGTGTTAGCTCTTCTCTAAATGTTTGATAGAATTTGCCTGTGAAACCATCTGGCCCTGGGCTTTTGTTTGTTGGGAAATTTTTAATCACATTTTCAATTTCTGTACTTGTGATTGGTCTGTTCATATGTTCTATTTCTTCCTGGTTCAATCTTGGAAGATTGTACTTCTCTAAGAATTATCTATTTCTTCCAGGTTATCCAATTTATTGGCATATATTTGCTTGTAGTAGTCTCTCATGATCTTTTGTATATCTGCAGTGTCTGTTCTCCAAAGAAGACATACAGAAGGCCAACAAACACATGAAAAGATGCTCAGCATCACTAATTATTAGAGAAATGAAGGTCAAAGCCACAATGAGGTATCACCTCACACCAGTCAGAATGTCCATCACCAAAAAATCTAGAGACAATAAATTTTGGAGAGGCTGTGGAAAAAAGGGAACTCTCCTGCACTGTTGGTGGGATTGTAAGCTGGTACAGCCTTTATGGAAAACTGTTTGGAGGTTCCTTAAAGAACTAAAAATAGAACTACCATATGACCCCGTAATTCCACTACTGGGAATATATCCAGAGAAAAGCATGATTCAAAAAGTAACAAGTAGCATAATGTTCCTTGCAGCACTATTTACAATAGCCACGACATGGAAACAACCTAGATGCCGATCAACAGATGAATGGATAAAGAAGATGTGGCACATATATACAATGGACTATTACTCAGCCATAAAAAGGAATGAAATTGAACTATATGTCATGAGGTGGATAGACCTAAAGTCTGTCATACAGAGTGAAGTAAGCCAGAAAGAGAAAAACAAATACTGTATGCTAACACATATATATGGAATCTGAAGAAATGGTACTGATGAAACCAGTGACAGGCAAGAGTGGAGATACAGAAGTAGAGAATGGACTTGAGGTCACGGGTCTGGGGTGAGGGGCAAAGGGGAAGTTGGGACGAGGTGAGAGTGTAGCATAGACATATTTACACTACCAGCTGTGAAATAGATAGCTAGTGGGAAGTTGCTGTATAACAAAAGAAGATCAACTTCATGAGAGATGCCTTGGAGGGTCAGGACGAGGAGGGTGTGGGGGAGTCATGGGAGGGAGGGCATATGGAGATATGTGTGTAGATGCAGCTGATTCACTTTGGTGTACCACAGAGATGGGTACAAGAGTGTAGAGCAAATATATTCCAATAAAGAGTTAAAAAAACAAACAAACAAAAACACATATGATCATCTCAATAGATGCAGAAAAATCTTTTGACAAAAATCCAACATTCATTTATGATAAAAACGCTCCAGACAATGGGCAAAGAAGGAAACTACCTCAACTTAATAAAAGCCATATATGACAAAACAAAAGCCACCATCATTCTAAATGATGAAAAACTGAAAGAATTCCCTCTATGAACAGCAATGAGACAAGGGTGCACACTCTCACCATTATTATTTAACATAGTTTTGAAAGTTTTAGCCACAGCAATCAGAGAAGAAAAGGAAATCAAAAGAATCCAAATTGGAATATAAGAAGTAAACTTGTCACTCTTTGCAGATGACATTATGTTATACATAGAAAACCCTAAAGACTCTACCAGAAAACTGCTAGCACTAATCAGTGAATTTAATTAAATAGCAGAATACAAAATTAATGTGTAGAAATCTCTTGCATTCCTATACACTAACAATGAAATAGCAGAAAGAGAAATTAAGGAAACTCTCCCATTTACCATTGCAATGAAAAGAATAAAATACCTAGGAATAAACCTGCCTAAGGAGGCAAAAGATCTGTATGCAGAAATCTTTAAGACACTGATGAAAGAAATCAAAGACAATACAAACAGATGGAGGGACATACCATGTTCTTGGATTGGAACAATCAGCATTGTAAAAATAACTGTACTACCCAAAGAAATTTACAAATTCAACTCAATCCCTATCAAATAACCAATGGCACTGTTCACAGAACTAGAACAAGAGATCTTATGATTTGAGTGGAAACGCAAAAGACCCCGAATAGCCAGATCAATCTTGAGAAGGAAAGATCGAGTTGGTAGAATTAGGCTTCCTGACTTCAAACTATACTACAAGGCCACAGTGATCAAGACAGTATGGTACTGGCACAAAAATAGAAAGGAAGATCAATGGAACAGAATAAAGAACTCAGAGGTAAACCCAAGCACATATGGGCAACTTATCTTTGACAAAGCAGGCAAGAATATACCATGGAAAAAAGACAGCCTCTTCTATAAGTGGTGCTGGGAAAACTGGACAGCCACATGTAAAAGAATGAAATTAGAACACTTCCTAACACCATATACAGAAGTAAATTCAATATGGATTAAAGACCTAAATGTAAGGCCAGACACTATAAAACTCCTGGAGGAAAACATAGGCCAAACACTCTATGACATACATCAAAGCAAGATCCTTATTGACCCACCTCCTAGAATAATGGAAATTAAATCCAGAATAAGCAAATGGGACGTAATGAGATTTAAAAGCTTTTGCACAGTGAAAGAAGCCATAAACAAGATAAGAAGACAACCCTCAGAATGAGAGAAAATACTTGCCAATGAAGCAACAGACAAAGGATTAATCTCCAAAATATACAAGCAGCTCATGCAGTTTAATACCAAAAAAGCAAATAACCCAATCCACAGTTGGGCAGAAGACCTAAATAGACATTTCTCCAAAGAAGACATACAGATAGCCAACAAACACATGAAAAGCTGCTCAACATCACTAATCATTAGAGAAATGCAAGTCAAAGCCACAATGCGGTTTCACCTCACACAAATCAGAATGGCTATCATCAAAAAATCTAGGAACAATAAATGTTGGAGAAGGTGTGGTGATAAAGGAACCCTCATGCACTGTTGGTGGGAATGCAAATTGGTTCAGCCATTATGGAATAGTATAGAAGTTTCTCAAAAAATTAAAAATAGAACTGCTATATGATCCAACATTCAATTCCTGGATATTTATCTGAAGAAAATGGAGACAGTAATTTGAAAACATATGCACCCCAATGTTCATAGCAGATTATTTACATTAGCCAAGATATGGAAGCAACCTGAGTGTCCATTGAAGATGAATGGATAAAGATGATCTGGTATACATATACAATGGAATGCCACTCAGCCAGAAAAAAAAATGAAATCTTTGTGCAGGGAATACAGTCAATATTTTGCAATAACTTTGGTATATAATCTATAAAGACAGTGAGTCACTATGTTGTATACATGAAACTAACATAACATTGTAAGTAAACAATATTTCAATTAAAAAAAGGCTTTTGGAAATTGTGGGAGCCTAAGTTTTTAAAACTTTGTGATTTAAACTACTACCATTTCTCCATCATAAGTGAGACACTCCTGGAAAACATGGTCTAAGAAGACATTGGTCATGGTTGCTGTTCCATAGCGAGAGAGTTCTTCTTTACTGAGCATGCTGTTGTGATCCTTCTCAAGATTCAAATACTGGCCTTGGGAAGAAAGATGATAAAAAGGACACTTAAGTCCAAAATAAAATTCTAACTAAAAGAAAAAAAAAAGAAAAAAAAGGAACGTACACCATGATCAAGTGGGGTTTATCCCAGGAATGCAAGGAATCTTCAATATACACAAATCAATCAATGTGATACACCATATATAACTAATTGAAGGATAAAAACCATATGATAATCTCAATAGATGCAGGGAAAATCTTTTGACATGCTTCAACACACATTTATGTTAAAAAAAAAAAAAAAAAAAACTCTCCAGCACGTGGACATAGAGGAAACCTATCTCAACATAATAAAGGCCATGTATGATGAAATCACAGCCACCATCATTCTCAATGGTGAAAAACTGAAAGCATTTTGTCTAAGATCAGGAACAAGACAAGGGTGCCCACTCTCAACACTATTATTCAACATAGTTTTGGAAGTCCTTGCCACATTAATCACAAAAGGAAAAGAAATAAAAGGAATCCAATTTGGAAAAGAAGAAGTAAAACTGTCACCATTCGCAGATGACATGATTCTACACATAGAAAATCCTAAAGATGCTACCAGAAAACTACTAGATTTAATCAAAGAATTTCATAAATTATCAGGAGACAAAACTAATGCACAGAAACCTCTTGCATTCCTATACATTAACAATGAAATATCAGAAATAGAAATTAAGGAGACACTCCCATTTTCTGTTGCAACAAAAAGAATAAAATACCAAGCAATTAACCTACCTAAGGAGGCAAAATACCTGTATGCAGAAAATTATAAGACACTGATGAAATAAATCAAAGACAAAACAAACAGATGGAGAGATATACCATGTTCTTGGATTGGAAGAACCAACACTGTGAAAATGACTATACTACCCAAAACAATCTACGGATGCAATGCAACCCCTATCAAATTAGCAATGGCATTTTTCACAGAACTAGAACAAAAAATTAAACAATTTATATGGAAACATAAAAGACCCCGAATAGCCAAAGCAATCTTAAGAAGGAAAAAAGGAGTTGGAGGAATCAGGCTCCCTGACTTAAGACTATACTACAAAGCTACAGTAATCAAGAAGGTATGGCACTGTCACAAAAACAGAAACATAGACCAATGGAACAGGATACAAAGCCCAGAGATAAACCCAGGCACATACAGTCACCTAATTTATGGTAAAGGAGGCAATAAAATACAATAGAGAAAAGACAGCCTCTTCAATAAGTGGTGCTGGGACAACTGGACAGCTACAAGTAAAAAGCTGAAATTAGAATGCTCCCTAAAACTATGCACAAAAATGAACTCAACATGGATTAGAGACATAAATGTAAGGCCAGACAGTATAAAACTCTTAGAGGAAAACATAGTCAGAACAGTCTATGACATAAATGACAGCAAGGTCCTTTTTGACCCACCTCCTAGAATAATGGAAATAAAAACAAAAATAAACAAATCGGACCCAATGAAACTTAAAAGTTTTTGCATGGCATAGGAAACCATAATTGAGACACAAAGACAACCTTCAGAATGGGAGAAAGTATTTGCAAATGAGACAACCAACAAAGGAATAATATCCAAAATATACAAGCAGCTCATGCAGCTCAATATCAAAAAAAAAAAAAAAAAAAAAAACCCATCCATAAAATGGGCAAAAGACCTAAATAAACATTTCTCCATAGAAAACATACAGATTGCCAACAAACACATGGAAAGAAGCTCAACATCACTAATCATTAGAGAAATTCAAATCAAAACCGTAATGCATTATTACATCACACCAGTCAGGATGGTCATGATCAAAAAATCTAGGAACAATAAATGCTGGGGAGGCTGTGGAGAAAAGGGAACCCTCCTACACTGTTAGTGGGAATGTAAATTGATACAGCCACTATGGAGAACAATATGGAGATTCCCTAAAAATCTAAAACTAGAGCTACCATATGACCCAGGAATCCCACTACTGGACATATACCCTGATTCAATTCAAAAAGATACATGTACCACAATATTCATAGCAGCACCATTTACAATAGCCAGGACATGGAAATAACCTAAATGTCCTTTGAAGCATGAATGGATAACAAAGACATGGTACATATATACAATGAAATATTATTCAGCCATAAAAAGGAATGAAATTGAGATATATGTAGTGAGGTGGATGGACCTAATGACTGTCATATAGAGTGAAGGCAAAAAGAGAAAAAGAAATACCATACACTAATGCATATAAATGGTATCTAGAAAAATGGTACTGGTGAACCTAGTGGCAGAACAGGAATAAAGATTCAGATGTAGAGAATGGACTAGAGAACATGGTGGGGGGCAAGGTAGGGATGGCTGGGATGTAGTGTAAGAGAGTAGCATTGACATATATACACTGTCAAATGTAAAATAGACAACTAGTGGGAAGCTGCTCCATATACAAGGAGATCAGCTCAGTCCTTTGTGATGACCTAGAGGGATGGGATAGGGAGGGTGGGAGGGAGCCTCAAGAGGAAGTAGATATAGTTATATATGTATGCACATAGCTGATTCACTTTATTGTACAGCAGAAACTAGCACAACACTGTAAAACAATTATACTCCAATAAAGATGTATTTTTAAAAATCGTAAGGCTTAAACGGTTGATGTTTTCCACTAAAGAGTTGAATGATCTTTTGGGAAGTTCTTGTAATGAATTACCAAACCATTTGCCTGAGTAGTAAAGTTATACTACTGAAGACAGAGGAAAAGCACAGTCATATTAATATAGACAATAAGGCACAGGATTTAATTCTCAATGTCCATTATGAATGTGGGGTTGATAGTTTTGATTATTAATTCAGACCGAAACTCAGTTATGTAGGAAATATTCTGTTTCTGTAACTCAGCTTATTTTTGTTTGTTTGTTTGTTTTCGGGGAGTTCTTTTAGGTTTTTAATATCTATACTTATTAATATTAACCTGAATACACACACAATGTTTCTGGAGAAGAACAGATTAACCATAAACAACAAAAAATACAGAAGACTTATATTCCCACAGCCTCTTATCATACTGGAAAATTAATCTTACCCATTCAAATCCATCATGCCACTTTTCCTAGGGCTGCATCTAAGTTTTAGGGGCTTTCAAAGTATAAGGCAAGGAGAGGGATCCATTTGTGATTCTCCATGCTATTTGTTCTCCAAGGAGCCCTCCCATGTGGTCCTGTCATTTGTTCATCATTTACCCCTAAGGTATCCCTTCTCTCTCTCACCAGGCACGTGCATCCTGAAGCAATTCCTTCTCTCTCACTTCCATACTAAGGGATAACTGCATCTTTGAATTGGGTATGGACAGTAAAGCTATCCAACTGTCCCTCTTGATCCAGACTACTCAACTTGTAGCCCTCCTGCTCTAAGTCCTTCTGTCTCCTCACAGGTCTATCATGGGAACACGGTACAAGGTACCTCTATATGGGCCATACCCCACACATATTTCTGATCTTATCTCTTTCCCTGTGTCTCTACTCTAGATCCCCCAACCCAGGAAATAGGAGCTGTGGAAAGCCCTTGCTGCTTTCAAACATTCTCTCTGTGCCTCCTCTATATCAAGGTTTCCCAACCTTGCCACCATTAACATTCTGAACCAGATAAATCTTTGTAGTGGGGGTTCATCCTTTGGATTCTAGGATATGAAGAAGAGTGAAATATGCCCACAAAGTGTGTCATTCTGGCATATTGATTATTTTGAATTAAAATTACTTAAGAAACAGTCAGTGCAAGAGGGACACTCTGACTCTCCTTAATCCCCAAGAAGGAGGAAATAAATTTCCCATGTGAAGGGTATCCTCCACATACCAACAGGCAGAGAGACAACCTTATTAACAGAGATACAGAATTTAGGGCCAAGAAGGCTATGTAAAAAAACCTTGTTATTTCACTAACTTACTACCCTAAACCCAAACTTCTTTAGCAATTTTTCACAGATTTATTGTTTCATTGTCTAAAATGTATAAAAGCTGCCTGCTTTGGTCATTTCTTTGAGTCTCATATTCTTATGAGCTATCGTACATTAAAAAAATTAAATTTGTTTTTCTCCTATTAATCTATCTCATGGCAATTTAATTATTAGATCAGTCAAAGAAACCAGAAGGGAAGAAAAGAAAAGTTTTCATCCTCTACAGATGTTTGTAGCAACTACACACACACAGTAGATACCTCTTTGTTGTGACAATCAGAAATGCAAAATATTTCCTGCCAGAAGAAAAATAGCCCCAAGTTAAGAACCACTAAAACCAGAATTTTGTGGGGGGAAGAATAAAACAGGAGTAAAGTCCCTGATTATTTCCTTCCTGCTTGCTTCATTTCTCCCCTGAGATACTCAACTCAAGACAGCTTCCCTGACAGCTGAAAAGAGTCCCATCTCATCAGGACCTGCTGGAGCTTAAGCTTCTGGAACATGCAGGGCTGAGTCCATGCTGATGGTCTGGGCTTCAGAACAACCCAGGGCCAAGTCCCCAGGACCCTCTGTGGCTTCAGCTTTGGGACATTGTGGGGTCCAGTTCTCTCTGACAGGAGTCAGGTCTCCACAGAACCTGCAAGGAGGTGGTGCCACTGAAGGAAAAGGTAATCCACAGGACCCAAGACATGGTAGCTACTAATATACTCCTCCTACACTGCCTTTAATACCATGTAGAATCCTACAAGGGAAATAAGAATCACAAGTTGAAGTTGAATTTGGCTTAGTCTCAAGTTTACCTGAGGGTCACCACTCACAGTTCCTGCAGAGCCCAGAGATTTCTCCTTGAAGGAAAGGTTCTGAAAAAATCAAAGAGATAAATAAAGAATGCAGCTGATTCCCACCTTGTGCTGATTTCCAAGAGGGTGATGAAATGCAAGTGTGTATGTCTCTTTTTGCGATTTTGACTGTTTAGTGTTGCTTTTACCACCTATCTTGGGGATTCGTCTGTTCTTTTCCTTTCTCCCTTTTTTCTTTTCCTTTTTTTTTTCTTTTCTCTCCTTCTTCCCTCTTTTTCTCCATGCTATGAAGCTTCCAGGGTCTTGATGCCCCAGCCGAGGGTTGGACCTGGACCTCTGAGGCAGCAGGGCTAAGTCCAGGATGTTGGACCACCAGAGAACTTGTGACCCCAAGGAATATTAATCAGCTAGTGCTCTCCCAGAGGTCTCATCCTCAGCACTAATATCCAACTCCAACCAAAGGCCAGCAAACTCCAGTGTTGGATACCTCAAGCCAAACAACTAGCAAGACAGGAACATAACACTACCCACTAGCAGACAGACTAGCTATAGTCATACTAAGCTCACAGACACACCCAAACACACCAACAGATGTGCCCTGCACATCAGAAGGATAAGATCCAGCTCCACACACAAGAACACAGGCACCAGTCCCACCCACCAAGAAGCCTACACAACCCACTGGACCAACCTCCCCACTGGGAACAGACAACAGAGTTAAGAACTATGACCCTGCAACCTGAGGAAAGAAGACCTCAAACACAGTAAGTTAAACAAAAATGAAAAAACAGAGAAAGATGCAGCAGATGAAGGAACAAGGTAAAAACCCACAAGACCAAACAAATGAAGGTAAGATAGGCAGTCTACCTGAAAAAGTATTCAGAATAATGATAGTAAAGATGATCCAATATCTCAGAAATAGTATGGAGACACAGATGGAGCAAATGAAAGAAATGTATAAAAAGGAGCTAGAAGATGTAAAGAGCAAACAGACAGTGATGAACAACACAATAACTGAAATTAAAAATACTCTAGAAGGAATGCAAAGCAGAATAACTGAGACAGAAGAATGAATAAGTGACCTGGCAGGTAGAATGGTGGAAATAACTAACACAGAGCAGAATAAAGAAAAAAGAATGAAAAAAATTGAGGACAGTCTCAGAAACCTCTGGGACAACATTAAACATATCAACATTTGAATTATAGGGGTCCCAGAAGAAGAATAGAAAAAGAAAGGGTCTGAAAAAATATTTGAAGAGATTATAGTCAAAAACTTTCCTAACATTGGAAAAGAAATAGTCAATCACATCCAGAAAGCACAGAGAGTCCCATATAGGATAAATGCAAGGAGAAAGACACCAAGACACATAGCAATCAAACTATCAAAAATTAAATACAAAGAAAAAATACTAAAAGCAGCAAGGGAAAAGCAACAAATAATATACAAGAGAACCCCTATAAGGCTAACAGCTGATCTTTTAGCAGAAACTCTACAGACAAGAAGGGAGTGGCAGAATATATTTAAAGTGATGAAAGGGGAAAAGCTACAACAAAGATTACTCTACGCAGCAAGGATCTCATTCAGCTTTAAGGAGAAATTAAAAGCTTAACAGACAAGCAAAAATTAAGAGAATTCAGCACCACCAGATAAGTTTTACAACAAATACTAAAGAAACTTCTCTAGGCAGGAAACACAAGAGAAGGAAAAGACATAAAAACAAACCCAAAATAATCAAGAAAATGGTAATAGGACATACATATCAATAATTACCTTAAATGTGGCTGAGTTAAATGCTCCAACAAAGAGACACAAACTGGCTGAATGGATACAAAAGCAAGACCCATATATATACTGTCTATAACAGACAGACACACTTCACAACTAGGGACACATACAGATTGAGAATGAGGGGATGGAAAAGATATTCCACGCAAACAGAAATCAAAAGAAAGCTGAGGTAACAATAACTCATATCAGAAAAAAATAGACTTTAAAATCAGGACTATTACTAGAGACAAGGACACTACATAATGATAAAGGGCTTAATCAAAGAAGAATATATAACAATTGTGAACATCATCTATGCACCCAAAAGAGAAGCAGCCCAATACATAAGGCAAATGCTAACAGCCATAAAAAGAGAAATTGATACTAACACAATATTAGTAGGAGAATTTAACACCCCACTGACACCAATGGACAGATCATCCAAGCAAATTAAATAAAGAAACACAAGCTCTAAATGACACATTAGACCAGATGGACTTAATTGATATTTATAGGACTTTCCATCCAAAAACAACAGAATACCCTTTCTTCTCAAGTGCACACAGAATATTCTCCAGGATAGATCATATCTTGGGTCACAGATCAAGCCTCAATACATTTAAGAAAATTTAAATCATATTAAGCATATTTTCTGATCACAATGCTGTGAGACTAGATTTCAATTACAGGAAAAAAATGTAAAAAATACAAACACGTGGAGGCTAAACAACATTCTACTAAATAACAAAGAGATCACTGAAGAAATGAAAGAGGAAATAAAAACATACCTATAAACAAATGACAATGAAAATACGACCCAAAACCTATGGGATGCAGCAAAAGTATTTCTAAAAGGGAAGTTCATTGCAATACAATCCTACCTCAAGAAATAAGAAAAATCTCAAATAAACAAATTAACCCTATATCTAAACCAATTAGATAAAGAAGAACAAAAATAATCCCAAAGTTAGCAGAAGAAATTATAAAGAGCAGATCAGAAATAAATGAAAAAGAAATGAAGGAAACAACAGCAAAGCTCAAGAAAACTAAAAGCTAGTTCTTTGAGAAGATAAACAAAATTGATAGGTCATTAGCCAGACTCATCAGGAAAACAAGGGAGAAGACTCGAATCAACAGAATTAAAGATGAAAAAGGATAAATAACAACTGACACTGCAGAAATACAAAGGATCATGAGAGACTATTACAAACAACTATATGCCAATAAAATGGACAACATGGAAGAAATGGACAAATTCTTAGAAAAGCATAATCTTCCACCCCTGAACCAGGAAGAATACAAAATATGAACAGATCAATCACAAGCACTGATTTAGAAACTGTGATTAAAAATCTTCCAACAAACAAAAGTCAGGGGCCAAATGGCTTTATAGGCAAATTCTACCAAGCATTTAGACAAGAGCTAACACTTATCCTTCTCAAAGTCTCCCAAAATATAGCATAGGGAGGAACACTGCCAAACTCATTCTATGAGACCACCATCACCCTGATACCAAAACCAGAGAAAGATGTCACACACAAAAAAGAAAATTACAGGCCAATATCACTGATGAACATAGATGCAAAAATTCTCAACAGAATACTAGCAAACAGGATCCAACAGCACATTAAAAGGATCATACACCATGATCAAGTGGGGTTTACCCCAGAAAGGCAAGGATTCTTCAATAGATGCAAATCAATCAATGTGATATACCATATTAACAAATTGAAGGATTAAAAACCATATGATAATATCAACAGATACAGAAAAAACTTTTGACAAAATTCAACACCCATTTATAATTAAAACTCTTCAGAAAGTGGGCATAGGGGGAACCTACCTCAACATAATAAAGGCCATATATGACAAGCCCACAGCCAACATCATCCTCAATGGTGAAAAACTGAAAGCATTTCCTCTAAGATCAGGAACAAGACAATGGTGCCCATTCTCACCACTAGTATTCAACATAGTTTTGGAAGTCCTTGACACAGCAATCAGGGAAGAAGAAAAAAGAAATCCAAATTGGAAAAGAAGTAAAAAAGTCATTGTTTGTAGATGACAAGATACTACATATAGAAATCCTTAAAGATGCTACCAGAGAACCTCTAGAGTTAATCACAGCATTTGGTAAAGTTGCAGGATACAAAATTAATGCACAGAAATCTCTTGCATTCCTATACACTAACAATGAAAATTCAGGAAGAGAAATTAATGAAACACTCCCATTGACCATTGCAACAAAAAGAATGAAATACCTAGGAATAAACCTACATAAGGAGGAAAAAGAAAGTTATAAGACACTGATGAAAGAAATCAAAGATGACACAAACAGATGGAGAGATATGTCATGTTCCTGGGCTGGAAGAATCAATATTGTAAAAATGACTATACTACCCAAAATAATCTACAGATTCAATGCAATCCCTATCAAATTACCAATGGCATTTTTCACTGAACTAGAACAAAATATTACACAAATTTATATGGAAACATAAAAGACCCTGAATAGCCAAAGCAATCTTGAGATGAAAAAGCAGAGCTGCAGGAATCAGGTTCCCTGACTTCAGACTATAGTACAATGCTACAGCAATCAAAACAGTATGGTACTGTCACAAAAACAGAAATATAGATCAATGGAATAGGATGGAAAGCCCAGAGATAAACTCACGTACATATGGTCACCTTATCTTTGACAAAGGAGGCAAGGATACACAATGGAGAAAAGACAGCCTCTTCAATAAGTGGTGCTGGGAAAACTGGACAGCTGCATATAAAAGAATGAATTGAGAACATTCCCTAACACCATACACAAAAATAAACCCAAAATGTTTCATAGACCTAAATGTAAGGCCTGATACTATAAGACACTTAGAGGAAAACATAGGCAGAACACTCTATCACATAAATGATAGCAATATCTTTCTTGACCTACCTCCTAGAGTAAAGGAAATAAAAACAAAAATAAACAAATGGGACCTCATGAAACTTAAAAGCTTTTGCACAGTAAAGGAAACCACAAATATGATAAAAAGACAACACTCAGAGTGGGAGAAAATGTTTGCCGTTGAAGCAACTGACAAAGGATTAATCTCCAAGATATATAAGCAGCTCATACAGCTCAATATCAAAAAAAAAAAAAAAAATACAACCCAATCCAAAACTGGGCAGAAGACCTAAACAGACATTTCTCTAAAGGAGATATACAGATGGCCAACAAATGCATGAAAAGATGCTCAACATCACTAATCATCAGAGAAATGCAAGTCAAAAGCACAATGAGGTATCACCTCACACCAGTCAGAATGCCCATCATCAAAAAATCTAGAAACAATAAATGCTGGAGATGCTGTGGAAAAAAGGGAACCCTCCTGCACTGTTGGTGGGAATGTAAATTGGTACAGCCAGTATGGAAAACAGTATCGAGTTTCCTTAAAGAACTAAAAATAGAACTACCATATGACCCAGCAATCCCACTCCTGGGCATATACCCAGAGAAAACCATAATTCGAAAAGATGCATGTACCAAAATGTTCACAGCAGCATTATTTACAATAGTCAGGACATGGAATCAACCTAAATGTCCATCAACGGATGAATGGAAAGAAGATGTGGCACATATATACAATGGAATATTATTCAGCCATGAAAAGGAATGAAAGTGAGTTATCTGTAGTGAGGTGGATGGACCTGAAGTCTGTCTTACAGAGTGAAGTAAGCCAGAAAGAGAAAAACAAATACCGTATGCTAACTCACATACATGGAATCTAAAAAACAAATGGTACTGATGAACTCAGTGGCAGGGCATGAATAAAGATGCACATGCAGAGAACAGACTTGAGGACATGGGGAGTGGGGTGGCAAAGGGGAAGCTGGTATGAAGAGAGAGTAGCATTCACATATATACATTACCAAATATAAAATAGATAGCTAGTGGGCAGCTGCTGCATAACACAGGGAGATCAACTTGATGATTGGTGATGACTTGGAGGGATGAGATAGGGAGGGAAGGAAGGAGTCATGGGGGGGGAGGGGATATGGGAATATATGTAAAATACAGCTGATTTGCTTTGTTGTACACCAGAAACTGGCACAACAGTGTAAAGCAATTATACTCCAATAAAGAAATTAAAAAAAAAAAAAGTGGAAATGAGGAAAAAGAAAAAAAAAAAAAGCTTTCCTGTGTGAATGCAACAATAGAAAGGGAAAAGAACATCTCATAATTACCTGAACATGCCATCTCTTTCATTGCTACTCAGGATAATCTGGTGGCTCATTACAAATGCAGAAACTCAGGCCCTACCCCATAACTACTGAATTAGAATCTTGGAAATTCAACCAACAAGCTCTCTGCATGATTCTTATGCTATATAGAAATAAATGAAGACCATCCAAATGAAAACAAGAGAAGATTTAATATTTAGAGCTTGCTATTGCAAGGAAATCAGCCACCATCACTTACATTTTGACAAAGATTCTAAAGGCAGGGAAGTGGCAAAGCTTTACAGTGGAAAAAAAGGGAAGGCTTAAGATATATCTTGATTGGTGGTTATTGATGTGGGGAAACTGGGTGAGGCTAACCAGAAGTGGGCATCCTATGTGATTGGTTTGGGAACATATTTCACTTTCTCTGGTTGATCCTGGGTTGGAGGTGGGGACGAAAATTAGTGAAGCTGGCAGTTATTGACCAAGTTTTAACTGTTCTGGGCTGATTGCTGTAGAAGTTGTGGTTTGGCTTCCCAGGCTAGTTGCTACAGAGGTGTGGGTCAGGTTCTGTTGTCATATATAAACTGCCCATTTTCTGTTGATATATCTCATCTCTCAGCCACGAAAGTTTGAGAATCATTGTTCTTTCCAAAATATCTGGCTGAGCCAGATGCTACAGATTTGAATAACATGCCCCTAAGGAGCCGACAGTTTTGTAGAGGAGAATGACATGAAAACTACCTGCCATGTCAACTAACTGAGGCAGAGGGCCATTAGGGAGGCCAAAACAAGTGTCCTGAGAACAGAGAGGACAAAGTAACTACCTCTGACAGGGATATCAGGGAAGGTCCCAGATGGTGCAGCATGGATGTGGAGCCTTGAACAATCCGTGGGATTTCAATACAAAAAGGAGAACTAAGCTAAACCTGATGTTTCTGAAAAAATAAAAGATTTTTAATGAAAGGAGAGTCTGCAGGGCTCAAAATAAAAATCTCATCTCTTTAGGTTGGAGGGAAGGGATTGGTCACATATTTCTTCTAGCAGCCCACATATTGTTCTCCACTGTATCTGTCCCTTTGTACCAGAAAAGGCATAAAGGCCAGAGTCAGTTGCAGACTGCTAATTCAGAACCAATCAGCCCTCACCTTTTGGTAAGGAGCATCTCTGTACCTGGCCAGCCCTTAAAGACTACAGATGCTCAAGTAACAGCACAGGTGTAACAGGAAGAACCTGGGAAAGAGCCAAATCCTAGAAGGGGAAAGAAGGTGAAACTGTCATATAAATAACTTGTGCACCAAATGAGACTCTGCTAAAGATTTTTGTTTTGATTGAACACATTTATATTTACTTATGAACATAAATACTTTGTTTCTTAGGTGTGCTTGTTTGCAAATGATGGACAATGTATTGTAAGGACTTCAGGTCCTTACAGCCATAAGAAGTTGGATCTGTCAGTGCATTTACTGCACAGCATTAAGATGAATGCTTTGGACATTCACCCACACCATGCAGGTAGAAGTATAAAATGGAAGAGCTCTTCTGAAGGGTGGTTTGGCAATGTACATCAAAACAACCTATGAAATCTGAACAGTGTTGACCTCAAATTCCTTTTGAAAGAATTTGTCTGAAGGGCCTGGCCAGAAATGCATCTGGAGTATATTCGTTCATTGTAGAATTGTTTATAAGGTCAAAAAACTGGAGATAACCTACATTTTCTAATAAAATAATTATGGTACAATGGAGTGTTCTGTCAATATTAAAATGATTAATAGAATTTTTTATATGAAAGTATATTCCTAAATGAAACAATAGATTACAGAATAGTATGTGCAATGACTCTAATCTTGTAAAAATTAGATATATAGTGTACTTACGTGTATGTATGAAAAAAGTCTGGAAGAATTTATGCCAAGATGTCAATAGTCATTATTACTAGGTGGTAGGATAATAGGCAATTTTTAATTTCTACCATTGGCTTATCTATATAACTTCTAGGTTTTTTGGTTTAACAGTAAACAAGCATTACTTGATTACTTGTATAATAAAAAGTTAAATATCATTTAAAAAATAACTTGTGTAGAGAATGAAGAAGGAACAAAGAGGAGGGATCAGAATGAAGAATGGAGCCAACAAATGACCGGAAAAAAAAGGTGAAGCAAAGTGTGGAAGGTTGAATGATGAAGGAAGGGCCAGAGGAGGAAAAGCCTTCCCAGAGAGTCCCTCATGTGGCCAGGAGGGAGAAGGGAGTGAATTCTCCATGGGCAAAGTAAAGGGGTAATCATTGGGATTACTGAAAAACCAGAAGAGTGGCAAGTGATCATGTTTCCAATGCTATATCCCCTCAATGTAGAAAGTCCTAGTGCTCAGGTACTGTTAATAGCCCATCCCCACCCATAGCCCAGAATTGTAAAGCCCATTGGTTGGAGCTGCCGGATGAGTCCCAGAGCAGGGAGGAGGGAGAGGAGCATCAGAGGCAATTAGCACAGGAATCATCTGAGGACATCCTTCTGCAGGAACAAAGTGAATACAGCAGCCTGTCTCTGGCCATCTCCTTCCAGAGCCCATAGTTCTTCTACATTTACCCCTTTCATTCCTGGGTATTTAACTTTTTTCTTTATCATCTGAGGAGAGCAAGGCAGGATACAACTAATCTTCAAGCTTTCATGTCCTCCAAGAGATATGTTAAAAAACAGATCCTCTTAGATTTTAATCAAAGTCCATGTATGGATGTTCCCTTAAATCCACAACACCATTTTTACCTAATTCCTTTCTCAACAGAAAAATTCTATATCCAATTAATTTTGTTAGTGAATATTCTGAAGCACAGAGTCATTGCATATGTCAGGGAGACACAGTTGTCACTGAGAGAACCAACCCTCAGCTAAGGGGTAAATTATGTGCACTTAGTCCTTCTTTGAGGGAAATTCAAGGAAGAAAATTAATATTTGATGGCAGCTGCTATATGCCAGGCACTGGGATAAGCACCTTTATATAAATTCATACCTGATTTGAATAACACTGGCAAGTGGACATTATTATCCATGATTGACAGCTAAAACACTGAGGATAAGTCACCAAAAGAACTGGAGCTGAAGCCTGAGCTCTGTTATGATGAATCTCTATCTTCTGCTCCCTTTGCCTTTATAACAACTTTCCTCTTCCCACCTAGGTGCTCAACCTTCACAGTGTCTCCTTCGATTGCCACAGAACCTTCTTCTTTGGAAAGAATTTGTTGCTAATCATTTAAAACTGAGTGTATTTTCCCAAATGTGTTCTAGAGAACACTAGTACCATTAACTATGAGTTACATAGGTAAATAAATTTGGAAAGCATTGGGCTAAACAAACAAACATTTCTTTTTACTGGAGAATTCTCAAAGCCTTGATCATAGTTCTACACATTGTGAAATAAGAAGTAGATAAAGCAGGAGGATGGAGTGGAGTATTGGGAAGCTGTTATGATTCTCCAAAAGGGGATATTGTGAGACAATATAATGCAAATGTTAAAATTATAGTCTCTGAGGCCAGGTTCATTATTTTCCAATCCCAGATCCATCACTTGGGTTTTGGGCAAGTTACTTAGACTCCCTATGCCTTGTAAAATGCAGATATTAGTAGAACTTACCCCTTTCATAGGTATGTCATAAAGGTTAAGTGAAATGATACATACAAAGTACCTTTAGAATACAGCCTGTGTGACAGCCATGAAAACATGCCTCTCAGATCTCCTGCAGCAGGGATCAAAGTTGACTGACAGCCCTCTGGGTCCACCATTGCATTTGTGCTAAGACCACATTTTCTCTCTGGCAGTTCACAGTGTGGGTACCAGTGCAAGCTCATTCTTGTGAGACATGGGACTTCTCTAACAAGTGACTAAGCTATAGAGTGCCCATCCTCAGTGAAATTTCCTTAACACTGCACTGTAATCTAAGATTCTTCCTACTCAATCCTCTTTTTTTCTACCTCTTCTTTTCTTCCTGTTCTTCTCCTTCGTTCTTTAGGTATTTCCCTAATAAATCTCATATGTGTCTAATTCTATTTTGGCATTTGCCTCCTGGAAGACCTGAACTAACAAAGCCTAGTACAGTCATGCATAACGTACAAAGTTAGTTTGCCCTTAGAGTCTGTTATTCAGGATGCATCTTATGGGATGCATTCCACTCAACACATCTTGGTAAATTAGTGAACACATCTGCATATTAATTTGGCCTATAGGTAGGGATATTTTAGGTATTTGTTGTTGGGGAGAGGAAAATAGGGAGAGAAGAGCAAAAGAATCTTCAAGTTAATCCCAAATCAAATTGCATATCAACCAGCTGCCCAGCTTAACACACATGACTGGCTCTATCTGACATACTAAATAGACTGTGCTGACATTTTGGAGACATGAAATAATTTGTGAAAATTTAAGTTCTCTTCCTGCCTTAGGATTCTGTGAAATTAGCATCATTAGAAGCCAATTTTCCATGGTAAGAGTAGAAATAAAATGGGGTAAAGTCAAAGATTGTATAATACCAGTTCTTGGCTCATTCACCCATATAACAAACAAACCTTGAGCTCTTAATATGCACTGATTCATTCCTAGGTGCTGAAGGTAAAAGGATTCATTGAAGGTAAAGATGCAAGAGTGAGATGAAGAAACAACTTGTAACAAGTATGATAAAGGCTGTAAGAAAGCACTACTGCTGCAAGAACACAGAGGAGAAAGAACTTGACCTAACATGGAGAAGGAGGCTTTCAGGATGACCAGGAGGGAAAGGGAACTCCACACAAAGAGAACACTGAAGGTTGGAGGCATGAAAGAGGAAACACAGATTGCTCAAAAGTCAACACTGAAAGTAATGTCTAGAATTGAGTTCATGATGAGGACAAACTGTAAAGACAGGCAGAGGTCAGATCACAGTGGGCTTCCTAAAGCACACTAAGGGTTGTGCACTCACTTGGGATTCCAGTGAGCTAGCTGGATATGGTGAAATAATTGATGAGGGGTTTGAAGATAATGTTGATAAGGATGTGCATATAGTGACATCTGGGGAATTTATTGGAAAAATAATTTTTAAAACAATTGGCAGCATGTACTAAAATTGCACTTATGCAGGCTCTATAACACAACTGTAATGCATACACCTGTGTGTCAAAGTAAAAAGTAAAATTTTTCATATCTATTCCTCCCCAAAAAAGGACTTTGCACCTTCCATGTAGAAGAGACAAAGACCCATAGAGTCTTGCTTGAAGTTGAGGCACAAACACTCAATATGGGAGCACTGAAAACCTCTTTTGAGTGGTTGGGGCCCAAACTAATAGTTGCAAGGCCCTATCAGTTCCTGACATGGGTGTAATAAAGCAGGAATGGAGCACATGTGAATGTGCACGGTAATATATGTGTATTATTGCTTTGTCCCCAGAAGAAAGTAAACCCATTCCGTTGAAAATTGTCAGTATAGAATTGATTTGAAACACATAAAAGTAATAGAAATACCCATGATTTCTATCATAATCATAAAACATACTAGCAAACTGTGACTTCAGGGAGAGCTGAAATTTCAGAGAGGCCACTGAATTTTTCTTCCTAAGTCCCAGAGTAAACTGCAGTTAACCAAAAGAAAAGCTCTAAATTTGAAAAATATATATATAGTTTCAGGGTCCTTGAACCATGTGACTGTTCTCTGTGCCCTCGTTTTATTCTGTGCTCAATTTTTTTAATCGCCATTTTAAAAACCCATGCATATTTTATGAACTGAGCTTAAATGTCTCATTATCACAAATTCCTAAGATATTTTTCTGCTCAAGAACTGATCATTAGTGAATTCATTTTGTATTCTAGTGGTTGTCAAAGACAATTCTGAAGCTGTTACATTGAGTTTTGAAATTAATTGATGAGCACTTAAACTCATCATAACTCTGCTCAGATTCAGAACAGCAGAAATTAGAAAGATGAATTTCAGGAGATGAATCCATCGTAAAGTAATGTGACTTCAGAATCATTGCTGTTGAATGCTCAGAGTTCCATGACATCAACACTGAATGCAAAAGGAATCCTGGCTGCAGTGAAGCATAGGGCTCTGGTGGGGGGAAAAAATGGTTATTCTGCATATGTTGAACAAAGCTGTAGCAAATAAGCAGGTCTAACTTCACAGTCCTATGTCCTGGGAATGCATGAGAACTAGGTTTGCCTTATTTTGCTAACTAAAGATGAGCATCTCCAAGGGTGGGGAGGAAACTACTTGGGTAGAAATCATAAAGAGTTCTTATTTCCATTACTACCAAAGTATACATGAAAATGGAAAATGTCAGTCTCAGGCTAGTGGACAGGAATCAGGGCTATGACATCCCATCAGCTTTGACAAGCAAGTATTAAATAAATTAATGGAGCTAAGAGAGAAATAGAGCAGTTTTCCTTGGTGACAATAGGTGCTTGCCTAGCTAAGCTATTTAAATATCTCATTGGTAGTTCAGTAAGTTTCTTGATATACAAAGCTTTCTGAAAACAGGGAAACATGATGAAAAGATGATTAGACAGTTTAAAATCAACAAATATTCAAAATCCATAACTGCAGTACAAGTGTGGGTCCAAATTTCTTGGGGATCGTATTCTTGGAATCAAAATCCAATCAACACAAATGACTTCCCTTCTGCTTGTTTTACTCCTCAAAACTCCACAAGGGAGGTCTTTTGGTTTGGATTTATTTTGTTTTGTTTTGTTTTTCACCCTAACATACAGGTTTGCAACTATTCATGAGAAAGACCATGTGCTAAAAGGTATGGAGGAATACAGAGGAACTTAGAACGTTTTAGAAGATGAAAGTAATTAGCTAAGATTTTAGGAAGTATTAAATTTGTTAAAATAATAGCTACACCTCTTCTAGCCCTGGCAGAGTTCTAGCATCTATATACTCTTATTTATAGGAGGGATCAAGATGGTAAAGAAAGAGTATGTGGAGCTCATCTACTCCCACAAACACATCAAAAATAGATCTACATGTGGAATAACTCTCACTGAAATCTAACAGGAAACTGGAAGAAGAACTCCTATGCAATCAAGTCTATAAGAAAGATAAGTAGAAAGGGAAGAAAAGTGATCAGGTCAGGACCTGTGCCCCTGGGAGGGGAGTCAGAGGAAAAGGGAGATTACACAAACAAACACCCACCCTGGGGAGTGAGTGACTCAAGCCAGACTGGGCTCCTCAGTCCTGGCTGCTACATAGGGGAGACAAGCCCTCTTGGCTGGTTGGAGGACTTCTGGGATAACAGAGGGCTGTGGGAAGTCCAGACGCAGCTCTCAAGGAGTGTGCACTCACTGGCTACCCAAGGCAGGGCAGAGAGAGATCTGCTCTTGCCATGCACCCCGGCCCAAACTGAACAAATGTGCCAGCCCCACTGACTATGCATCACAATGTGGCACTGGATCTGAGGCAGCCACAATCAGGAAAAGACCATAGAATGCAAAGAAGACCTGGTCCCAGGGCAGGGCCTGTGCAGGGTGGTAGTGGCCATTGTTTGTGCTTACTCAAGCAGCACCTCAGAAGCAGCCCAATCTCTGATGGTAGCCGCTCACCCTCCAATATATGTTGAGAGTATTTATGGACCCTTCTAGCCCTGCAGAGTGGTCCCACAACAGGGTGGGGGAGGCAGAGACTAGGAGCAGTGATCACTGTGAGGGAAAACAGGACTTTCACCAAAGGCTGCATCTGAGCAGAGCCATGGGCACCTGCACAAGCAGCATATCAGACCTCTATCAGCACACAGATCTCACTTTCTTCAGCACTCCCTCCTTTTGGACAAGGATCCTGGTGCAGGGAGAGGTAAAAAAACACACACTTAAAGGGAAGGGATCCAGTTCAAACTGACCCACAGGGCTTCTGTTCTAGCAAATTGGAATCAGACCCCACTCCCCTGATAGAGTGATAATGGCCATGAGCAGAGGGGAAGTCTCACTCATACTTGGTACCAGCTCTAGCCCTTCCACCGCCAGCCCCACCCCCTACTAACTGCTGCCATCACAATCAGAAGAAAGATGTGTCTTGCATCCACATCAAACTTAGCTCTCTCCTAATGGTATTGGGCACATGTAGCAAACTATAGGATGCTCCCACATAAGGACACCCCTTCAAGACCACAATAGGTAACTCTTTCATATCAATTCATAGGGGCATAGAAAGTTAAGCAAAATGAAAAGGCAATCAGAAATGGGCAATTCAATAGCTGAAATTAAAACAAACACACACATACACACAGACATGAAGGAAAGAAAAGCAGACTAAGTGATACAGTGGAATGCATAAGTGATCTGGTAGATAGAAAAATGGAACTTATCCAATCAGAATAGCAAAAAGAAAAACAAATTTTTTAAAATAAAAGCAATTTTAGAGATTCCTGGGATAACATTAAGCATTCCAACATTCACATCATATGGGTCCCAGAAGAAAAAGAGACAGAGAAGGGGGTCAAAATATATTTGAGCTGATTATGGCTGAAAAATTCCCAAACCTAAAGAAGTAAATAGATATTCAGGCACAGGAAGCACAGAGGGTCACAAACAAGATGAGCACAAACAGACCCACACCAAGGCATATCATAATTAAAATGGAAAAAGTTAAAAAGAGAATTCCAATTTCTATTGTTATAGAAAAACAGAGAGTCATACACAAGGGAATTCCCATAAGGCTGATTTGCCAGCAGAAACTTTGCAGGTCAGAAGGAACATGATATATTCAAAGGGCTGAAAGGGAAAAACCTGCAAACTAGGATACTCTACCCAGCAATATTATTATTTAGAATAGAAGATGAGATAAAGAACTTTTCAGACAAGCAAAAGCTAGAAGAGTTCATCAATACTAAACCTATCCTAAAAGAAATGTTAAAGGTTCTTCTCTAAGTGGAAAAGAAGTAAGAATCTATAGGAAAGGGAAAAATCCCAATAGGAAAGGCAAATATAGAGTAAGGACAGAGGATCAACCACTTGAATAAGCCAGTACAAAGATTAAAAGACCAAAAAAATTGTAAAAGCAACTATAGCTACAATAAACAGTTAAGGTATAAATGTGAAGATGCAATATATGACATAAAAACAAAACATGGGGGAGGGGAAGAAAAAATGGAGATTTTTAAAAATATACTTGAACTTAAATGAATACTAGCTTAAAGCAAGTAGATACAGTTACAGGCCAATATACATGAACCCCATGGTAATCACAAATCAAAAACCTACAATAGGACTTCCTAGGTGGTGCAGTGGTAAGGAATCTGCCTGCCAATGCAGGGGACATGGATTCGAGCCCTGCTCTGGGAAGATTCCACATGCCACGGAGCAACTAAGCCTGTGCACCACAACTATTGAGCCTGTGCTCTAGAGCCCATGAGCCACAACTATTGAGCCCATGTGCCACAACTATTGAAGCCCACGTGCCTTGGTCCCATGCTCCACAACAGGAGAAGCCACTACAATGAGGAGCCTGTGCACTACAATGAGGAGCCTGTGCACTACAATGAAGAGTAGCCCCCACTCGCAGCAATTAGAGAAAGCCCATGGGCAGCAACGAAGACCCAATGCAACCAATAAATAAATAAAAATAAATTAAATAAAATAAATTAAAATATATATTTAAAAAACCTACAATAGATACATGAAAATTAAAAATAAAGGACCACGAGCATACTACTAGAGAAAATCATCAAACCACAAGAGAAGCAAAAAATAAGAAATGAACAGACAAAAACTACAAAAATGACTCTCAGACAAGTAATAAAATGGTGATAAGCACATACCTATCAATAATTACTTTAAATGTCAGTGGACTAAATACTCCAATCAAAAGAAACAAGATGGCTGATTGGAAAAAAAGACACTTCCATATGCTACCTATGAGACTCACTTCAGAACTAAAGACACACACACTGAACATGAGGGGATGGAAAAAAGATATTTCATGCAAATGGAAATGACAAGAAATCAGGGGTAGTAATACTCACATCAGATAAAATAGACTTTAAAGCAAAAGCTATAACAAAAGACAAAGGAGGGCATTATATAACAATAAAGGGATCAATACTAGAAGAGGATATTATACTTATTAACATATATGTACCCAATACAGAAGCATCTAAATATATAAAGCAAATACTAACACACATAAAAGGAGAGATTGACAAGAATACAATAATAGTAGGGAAATTTAACATCCCACTGACAGCAATGGATAGATAATTCAGAAAGAAAATCAATACAGCAACAGTGATCTTAAATGACACATTAGACCAGTTAGGCTTAATAGGTATCTATAGGACATTCCATCCCAAAATAGCAGAATACACATTTTTTTCAAGTGCACTTGGAGTTTTCTCCAGGGTAGATCACATGCTAGGCCACAAAACAAGGCTAGACAAATTTAAGAGGATACAAATTATGTATAATTTTACTTCTTACAACCTCTGTATATGGAAAAGGATACAATTATCTCTAATTTGAAAATAGGTAAGCTCAGGCTTTAAAGAGTCCACTATAAATTATCAATATTTGTAGGCTTTCCTGTTGTAGAAATATCTGTTTATGTGCCAGAGAATTTTGATTTTGTTTTCAAGAATAAAGCATTGATAACAACAACAACAAAGAAAAACTAGATGATACAGCTAAAGCAAAGATTAGTGATATACATACTTAAGCCTTTAAATGCATATGTAAAAACAAAGACAAAAAAGAAGAAATAAGATGTAAAATTAATGCACAGAAATCTCTTGCATTCCTATACACTAACAATGAAAAAGCAGAAAGAGAAATTAAGGAAACACTCATATTGACCACTGCAACACAAAGAATAAAATACCTAGGAAAAAACCTGCCTAAGGAGGCAAAAGACCTGCATGCAGAAAACTATAAGACACTGATGAAAAAAATCAAAGATGATACAAACAGATGGAGAGACATACCATGTTCTTGGATTGGAAGAATCAACATTGTGAAAATGACTGTACTACCCAAAACAATTTACAGATTCAACGCAATCCCAATCAAATTACCAATGGCATTTTTCACAGAACTAGAACAAGAATATTTATGATTTGTATGGAAATGCAAAAGACCCCAAATAGCCAAAGGAATCTTGAGAAGGAAAGATGGAGCTGGAGGAATCAGGCTCCCTTACATCAAACTATACTACAAGGCTACAGTGATCAAGACAGTATGGTGCTGGCACAAAAACAGAAATATAGATCAATGGAACACAATAGAGAGCTCAGAGATAAAGGAGGCACCTTATCTTTGACAAAGGAGGCAAGAATATATGATGGAAAAAAGACAGCCTCTTTAATAAGTGGAGCTGGGAAAATTGAACTGTTACATGTAGAAGAATGAAATTAGAACATACCCTAACACCATACACAAAAATAAACTCAAAATGGATTAAAGACCTAAATGTAAGGCCAGACAGTATAAAACCCTTAGAGGAAAACATAGACAGAACACTCTATTACATACATCAAAGCAAGATTTTTTTTGACCCACCTCATAGAGTAATGGAAATAAAATCAAGAATACACAAATGGGACCTAATGAAACTTAAAAACTCTTGTGCAGCAAAAGAAACCATAAACAAGAGAAGAAGACAACCCTCAGAATGGGAGAAAATATTTGCCAACAATGCAAATGGACAAAGGATTAATCTCCAAAATATACAAGCAGCTTATGCAGCTTAATACCAAAAAAGCAAATAACCCAATCCACAAATGGGTGGAAGACCTAAATAGACATTTCTCCAAAGAAGACATACAGATGCCTACCAAACACATGAAAAGATGTTTAAAATCATTAATCATTAGAGAAATGCAAGTCAAAGCTACAATCAGTTTTTACCTTACACCAGTCAGAATGGCCATCATGAAAACATCTAGAAACAATAAATTTTGGAGAGGGTGTGGAGAAAAGGGAACCCTCCTTCACTGTTGGTGGAAATGCAAGTTGGTACAGCCACTAAGGAAAACAGTTTGGAGGTTCCTTAAAAAAACAAAAATAGAACTACCATATGCCCCAGCAATCCCACTAGTGGGCATATACCCAGAGAAAACCATAATCCCAAAAGAAACATGCACCACAATGTTCCTTGCAGCACTATTTACAATAGTCACGACATGGAAGCAACCTAAATGCCCATCAACAGATGAATGGATAAAGAAGATGTGGCACATATATACAATGGAATATTACTCAGCCCATAAAAAAGAATGAAATTGAGTTATTTGTAGTGAGGTGGATGGACCTAGAGATTGTCATACAGAGTGAATTAAGCCAAAAAGAGAAAAACATATACTGTATGCTAACTCACATATAAGGAATCTAAAAAAAAAAAAAATTGTACTGATGAACCCAGTGACAGGGCAAGACTAAAGATGCAGATGTAGAGAATGGACTTGAGGACACGGGTGGGGGTGAAGGGGAAGTTGGGATGAAGTGAGGGAGTAACATTGACATATATACACTACCAAATGTAAAATAGCTGGTGTGAAGCTGCTGCATAAAACAGGGAGATCAACTCAATGATGGGTGATGACTTGGAGGGCTGGGATAGGGAAGGTGGGAGGGAGTTGCAGGAGGGAGGGGATATGGGGATATATGTATAAATACAGCTGGTTCACTTTGTTGTTGTACAGAAGAAAACTGGCACAACTGTGTAAAATAATTATATTCCAATAAAGAGCTAAACACACACACACACACACACAGATATGTCTGCACTGCAATATAAAGATAGATAATTTACAAAAAGAAAGGGGAGAAATTAAATTAGTTAATTGTTCATCTCAAAAACAAAAAAATAGTGAAAGTAAAACATAAAGAAGGCAAAGGCTTGAAATTAATTCATTAATTAGAAAAAAGAAACAGTAAAGAAATTAATAAAACAAAAGGCAAGTTCTTTGAAAATACAAATAAAATTCACAAGTCTCCAGCAAAAATAATCAAGAAAAAAGAGTAAAAAATATTAGGAACAGAAAATACACATAGCATTGAGATATTTACATAAAAGGGTAGTATTAAAAAACTTTGTCACCTAAAACTATAAATTTGGATAAACTGGGCAATGACTCAAGCTGAAATAAACACCAAAGTGAACTAAAAACCATGAAATAAATTAATACGGAATCGAAAGTTTTCCTTATTGTCCTAACAAGTGAACACAGGCCTTGATAGTTTCATAGATGAGTTTTAACAAATCTTAAAGAGCATATAATCCAGTGTTTTTCCATAGAAATATTATTTAAGCCACCGATGAAATTTTATATTTTCTAGTAGCCATGCTAAAAAAATGGCATTAATTTTAATAATATATTTTATTTACAATAACCAAAATATTTCATTTTGATAAGTGGTATATGTAGAAAGTCTACTTTAAAAGTATTAATATGAGAGCTTCCTAGGTGGCACAGTGGTTAAGAATCCACCTGCCAATGCAGGGGACATGGGCGCGAGCCCTGCTCCAAGAAGATTCCACATTCCGAGGAGTAACTAAGCCAGTGCACCACAACTATTGAGCCTGCGTTCTAGAGCCTGTGAGCCACAGCTATTGAGCCCATGTGCTGCAACTACTGAAGCCCATGCACCTAGAGCCCATGCTCTGCAACAAGAGAAGCCACGGCAATGAGGAGCCCATGCACCACAATGAAGAGTAGCCCCCACTCACCGCAACTAAAGAAAGCCTGTGCACAGCAAAAAAGACTCAACACAGCCAATAAAATAAATAAATAAATAAATAAATAAATAAATAAATAAATAAATAAATTTATTTTAAAAAGTATTAATAAGATATTTTATATACTTTTTTCACACTAAGTCTGAAATCTGGTGGGTATTTTATATTCACAGTACATTTCAATTTACACTAGCCACATTTTAAGTGATCACCAGCCATAAGTAGCCAGTGATTACCATATTGTACACTGCAGCTCTAATCTCTATTTTACACACACTTTTTCAGATAATAGATGAGGAAAACCTGTTCAATTCATTTAATGAGTTATAGAAAACCCTGATACTCAAACCAGACAAGAATATTACAAGAAATAATTGTTGACCAATCTCAAAGTATTAATGAAAACTTCCAAAAAGTATATTATAAGCAAGTCATATCAAAAAGCTAAAGGCAAAGAATATTCAAGACAATTAAAAAACAAACCAGATAGTAGAACTTGCCCCATCAGATAATAAAATTTATTTTAAAGATAAAGTAATAGGATGTGTGATATTGACAAAGGAGCAGACAAGTAGACCAAAGGAACAATACAAGGAACATGGTATGTGACATTTGCAAAGCAGAAGACAGAATATTCTGTTCAGTCTATGGTACTAGGACAATTGGTTATCTGTAATAAAAAGAAAAGTTGAATTAGATCTCTACTTCACATCCTACACAAAAATATATGCTAAATGGTTTAAAGACCTAAATATGAGAAATGAAGGCTTAAAACATTAAAAGAAAATTTGATTTTGTGGTAAGGTTTCTTAAACAAGTTATCTTAAATAAGATCCCCAAAAGCACAACTTTGAGGGTAAATCTTTGTCAATTTTACTATATTAAAATGTAAAACTTCTGTATTTAAAAATTATTTCCAGGCTGGGAGAAGATATTTATAATGATAAAACTAAAAAGGAATAGATCTGGAATATGTAAGGATAATACATACCCCCAAATCAATAAGAAAAAGATGAAACATCCAACAGAAATATGGACAAAGAATATAAGAGTAAAACACTACACATTAAAAAAAGAAACACAAATGGCCATGAAACATATGAATAAATGTTCAACCTCACCAGTGATCAGATAAATTCAAATTAGAACAATAATGAGATAACATGCACACCATCAGATTGATAAAATTTTAGAGTTTGATGATACCAAGGACCAAGGAGAAAATGGAGCAACAGGAACTCTTATACACTGCAGATGGGAGTACAAATTTGAATAGGCACCATGAAAGACAATGTGCAGGCTCTGTCATCCAGCAATTACACTTCTAAATAAACAACCTGGAGAAACTCTTATTTATTAGTCAGGCCAATTTAGTTCTCCATTTATGTCCTACATTTACTCCATCAGACTAAGTCCAGAGGACCTCCAAGAGTATTACAGTGTTTTCTTATAAAAAATGTAGAAACAGCTTTCCTGAGATTATGTCACTGCCCAATGATACAAAAGTTGCTACAGACAATTTTCTTTAAAATAGCAGTCATTCTTCTCATCACAGATAAATTCCACTGTAGTAAAAAAGTATTACCAGAGGAACAATAAAAATGGAATCTATCTTCCAGTCCTGCTGCATTTAGCATAAAGTCCAAAATCCTTAACAGGTTGTATTAGACCATGTATGCTCTCTCACTGGCTTGCCTCTCCAGCATCATGTGGCCCCACTTCCCCGCCCCCAGCTCTTCCTCACTCCAGCACAGCCAGCATCACCCAGCTCTTTGAATTCACTATGCTGCTCTCACCAAAGGGATCTTGCTTTTCCTTCTGCCTGAAAGCTGCCTTCTCTACCTCTTTGTCTTGTTAACTCATGCTCAACTTACAGATAGCATTTCTTGGCATATGATAAGTATTCAATAAATATTTTAGTCTGACACAGACTGGCTAAATACTCAAATGATTTGTCCATTTGAGTATTTGTCTTTAGGAGTTGACTCTGGTATAATGCCCTTCAAAATCAGGCCACACACCAGGAGCTGCATCTAATCCCAAGATGAGGCAGATAACAGGGTGAGATCAAGATGCCAGTGAAAACAGGTGCAGAATCAATAAGACATGCCATCTTTGAGAAAATGTTCATCATCCCCAAACCATGACATGAGTGGGAATATGAAAAGTGATGTCCTGTAAGTCAAGGCTATCTCAAGGGCACATAGCAGTTCTTTTAAGTACAGGTCCTGCTGAAAATATCAGAAATGGTGTTTTTTGAAACTTTGGTTGTAAAGCATACAATCAACAAAATCCCATTGAGATCATCTTTTGTGGTTTGACTAGTGAAGTGACACCATGGCTTAGTTGAATTACCTGGGTGAGGTATCCCAAAAGAGACAGTCTCCCACCTCTGAAACAATTTGACCCTGGACAGCTTGTCAGCTCTGGGGCACTGGTTCTCAAAACAGTGTTGTTGTGTTTGGTTGTCTGCCTGCTGCTCCTGCCAAGATGCAAACTTCTCAAACTAGAGGGTTTCTAGAGGGTTTCTTAGGTTACAGCTGTCTGCTTGAACCAGTAGCACTCTAGATTCCAGGATATAACATGTGTGGCCAAGAGTTTATGTTGACAGGTAAAGGATGATAAAATATTCAAATAATACATGTCTAGAGTTAATGTCCCAGTCTCTCTCAGCCACCCCAAGCTTCAGTGGTCCGCATGTTTTATTGTGGCATGCCATGCCCTCTTGAGGCAGGCTTCAGGCAGCATAGATGTCAGTAGCAGCTATCTTCTCATGAGTAGCAGCTATCTCCACATTGACCTCAAATGTGCCCAGCTTCCTAGAAATGTGGCCTTTGTGCCCTTAGTCAAAAAGTTGACCAGTGCCTGGGTCCATCATCATTTAAATGCAAATGACTGACCACCCAGAATTCCATGAAACATCCCATCCTGTAACCAAGACCAAGGCTGTGGTAAAAAGTTTGAGAGGGACAAGTCCTCAGCAGGATGAACATCCATCCATATAGACCTAGCACCCTTGAAAGAACTGGTCTGCTCACTACACTGTGTGCTTGCCACCTAGTTTTGCAGCAATTCAGAAAATGGGTAGTAGTGTCCCAGGACAGTAGTCGCAGGAAGTTGTGGACATGGTGCCAGATGTGCTCCACTCTTTGCAGTGAATATATCTATTCATAAATCCTCAAGCCCTCAGAAACTCTGGCTAACATTTCACCAGTGAGCCTTGAAGCTGTCCTATTGAGATTTCCAGTCACCCAAGTCCTGCCAGGACCTGTGGATGGCATTGTTGAACATCTAAGCCAGATAAGGCCACCAAACAGGTTTCTTAGTTCAGGTTGAATGTTCAGGTTGTGTTCAAGCAACAGACAAGATTTGGAGGAGAGATACAACTCACTTCTCCTTTCCTACAAGGGAAGGAACTGCACCATGCTCAGCACTCATGTAAAAGTATATCCTGACAGTTCTACTTGCAAGAGAGTTAAATGGATCTAGAAAGGCAGATACAGTATCAATGGGCAAAATGAGAAATGTGTCCTTACAGTACTGCCAAAGCCAAATGACATGACAATGCTGCCACATGGAAAAAGAATTTTAAAGAAAAACTATAGGAGATGACCTGTTGCCAATGAGTATTTTTCAAAAATAAGCAAAAGACTAGTTACACTTCACCAATCAGGAGCAGCCAAATGACAGTCCTCTGCAGACCAATATGACTAAAATTATAAAGCCAGGTACTATATGAAAAAGTAATATGTACAAAGAACAAATGAATAACTTTATCACATAAATTTAAATCCAAGAAATTGGGGTTTAACAAAATTAGACAGCCTATTTTTAATATAAAGAAAGTGGTAAATGTAACATCTAGTTCATAGAAAACTCATTTTTCCTGCCCCTGCTAAATAAAGATGATTTTTTTTTCAAACAATGTAGTTTGAATGGTTGCCCAATTATTAATCTTCCACTAGGGACCTACTTATTTTCACTGGGCCCTAAGGCGTAAGGAAGAGTAGCATGGTTTCATAAGGTCAATTTTGATTTTTTTTCTGGGAGTGGCAGGAGAAATGGTGTTTGGGTGTACTTGGCACTGAATCAGATCTTTGCTCAGTTCCCTGAACACAGAGCACCTGAGAGAGGGGGAGGGGAGAGCTCTCTTAAAGGCAATGTTGAGAGGAAGAGAGAAAAGGGTTTGAACTTCTATAAAACTGGAGTTTTGCTTTGGTCTCCAGCAACTGTGTAGGGTCCTACCAGCTAGGTAAATGTAATAGTATCCACACTACTACCATAGAAAGCAAGAAACCCTACAAATCAGAACTTTTCTCCTGGAGAGGTGACTGTTAAAATTTGCCAACGCACCACTGTTCCTATTCTTTACTCTCCCATTCTTTAAGGTCTCTTACACTCTTATTTCTTCAACCCATACTCTTGATCAGCTGCAGATTCTCATTCCTTTCACCTGTCCTGTCTGCCCTGTCTGGAAGCCCTCTCTGGGCCTCACTTCCTTCCACATACCATCTGGACTCCCTCTTCCTTCAGAGCACTTTGTCCCTTGCACCATTAACAACATAGCTCTACCCCATCTAAAACTCCCTGGCCATGAATCAATCAAATCTATGACTTCTTCTCCTTCCTCACGGCATCCCAGCATTGCTGGAGAAAATTTCATAGCCCTTGGTGTTGGAACCACTTAAATCTGTGGTATATAGCCTCACAGTCTCCTCAGTGCTTCTCAGAAATCTATCCACTTGTGCTTGACCAGCTTAGTTGTTCTGAACTTTACTGACTTTCCCAAAGTTAATTATTCTTCTCTACCTTTCTCTACACAGACTCTGCATGTAACCTCATCTCCTACTTCAAGTGGAAAAAACAAAATAGAAGCCATAGAGCAGGAATTCTCTCAACTTCTTGATTGTCAACCACCAAAATACCTACACGTTATCTTATATCTCTTTCTTGTATATCACTTGTAGAATTATTCCTGATTCTCTCCTTCTTTCTTCACAGTACCTCAGTTTTCTCATCTATAAAACAGGGATAATAATGTTGACCTCATGAGATATTTGTGAGTATTAAATGTCATCTCTTGATAAATTGAATACACACTCATATGGCTTCTTAAAATATATTTATTGAGATACAATCCACATAACACAAAATAATTACATTTAAAGTGCATAAGTTAATGATTTTTAGCATATTCACGGAGTTGTACCACTATCACCACAATCCAAATTTAGAACATTTTTATCACCCTAAAAAGAAACCCTATATTTATTAGCAGTTATTTCCCATTCCACTCTCCCTGTTGCCTCTGAAAACAGCTAATCTATGTTCTGTCTCTGTAGGTTTGCCTATTCTGGACATTTCATATCTGTTTTTTGTGATTGATACTTTTCACTTAGCATAATGATTTTCAAGTTTCAACTTGCAATGTTTTAAGAACAGTCTGAGGCACATAGGAAGTGTGCTGTATTACTGTTTGCAATTTTCATTTCCTGGGCTTATTATTCCTCAAAAACTAAGTCTCAACCCTTTCCATGCTTCTGGAACTCCAGATGGATGCTGGTCAATTTTTTGATTTGGACAATGTTCATAGACATGATTAAAGAGTAGTCTTGATTTTGTCTTCATCCATCATGACTTTGTCTGATGTTGATGTTCAGTACAAATATTTATGTTCAACAGAAGAACACCATGGCCTTGCACCCAGCAACATTGTGGCTTGATGATAGTATCAGGCCAACTTCTGGATGTAAGGAACTGCTTTTCTTCTCAGTTCCCCTTCTTGGCCAAAGGCAGATGCTATTCATAATATTTGGATTTTCACCATTGCTCCAATTTTTGCTAGTCAAGATTCCAAAAATCATCCAGGGAAGAGAACCCATAGTTGAATTGGGGTTAGATCCTTCTTCTTCTGTCATAAGAAGAGTTGTTGAATCATCTGACATGACAATGGCTATGCAGTAACATTTAGGACTCTAGATAAGATACATCGGTCAAATGCAAAAAGAGCATTTACCTGAAATGAAATGATTTTTCATTCATTTTAGTAATAAGTCTCAAAGCCAGGGACCTAGAATATAAAACCCAGGCAATGAAAATACATGGGTCTATTTTAGAAAGCCAGGTAGCTTTTTCTTTTATCTTGGTCATGGATTATTCTACTTGTTCTCTAGTATTTAAGCACAACAAGAAGGAACTGTTAGAGTATAATTTTTTCCTTCACTAATTAATAATAAATGAAAAACAATATGACTCTCAATGATAGGTCTAGCTAATGAGTTTAAATTTAAACTGGTTTATTGCACTTCTGGAGATAAAGTTGTGTAATTTATAAGTTTTCCTAGGTTTAAAGACAAGTTTTTGACATTCTTTTCCAATTCTGTGTGTGTGTGTGTGTGTGTGTGTGTGTGTGTGTATTTCATTATGGGAGTTATAGCCCATATAGTATTCATTAAAAGGGAGTTAGTTTTCCTTCCAGGAAATTTTTGGAAGCAGACTGTGCTTGCCTCCTTGTATAGGTTTTTGGGCATTCTTTTCAGGGTAACATGATTTCCTGATACTTTTAAAATTTCTGGAAAATCTCTAACAATTATCCTGACTACACATGTTAAGTTAATGTATGGCACACATGTATATTTCATATAAGTAGTACTTTAGTAGGCATATTATATTAAGAATACAGTTGACCCTTGACTAATGTGGGAATTAGGGCCACCGACTCCCATGCAGTTCAAAATCCATGTTGGAAAACTTTACAGTTAGCCCTCTATATTTGCAGTTCTGTAGTATGTATTTATTCAAAAACTCCACGTAGAAGTAGACCCAGAGTTCAAACCCATGCTGTTCAAGGGTCAACTGTAAAAGTATACATTAATACAACAGGAGCAGGTCAAATTTTTGTCCCTCAAATTAGACAAATTTTCCAGTGGAGTGGAGTTAAAGAGTTCCTGAAAGCAGGTTGGTGTTCCTCTGAAGATAATGAACTGACTGTTGTAGGGAGGATGGTCCTAATATTAGTTCTCATTTCTAAAAGGCTAGGTCTTCAGCAATCCCACTCCTGGAAATATACCCTGAGAAAAACCATAATTCAAAACATACATGTACTACACTGTTCATTGCAGCACTATTTATAATAGCCAGGACATGGAAGCAACATAAATGCCCATTCAACAGAAGAATGGATAAAGAAGATGTGGCACATATATACAATGGAATATTACTCAGCCATAGAAAGGAAGGAAATAGAGTTATTTGTAGTGAGGTGGATGGATATAGAGTATGTCATACAGAGTCAAGTAAGCCAGAAAGAGAAAAACAAATACCACATGCTAACACATATATATGGAATGTGAGAAAAAAAGGTACTTATGAACTCAGTGGCACAGGTAAACATAGGCACAGATATAGAGACAGACTTGAGGACACAGGGAGGGGGTAAGAATAAACTAGGACAAAGTGAGAGAGTAGCATTGACATTTACCAAACCAGGAGGAAAAATCAGAAACTGCTCAGACATGCAGCCCCAAGCCCTCAGACCCAGGCCATGTCCTCAACCAAGGCATACACTACCATCTCACTAGGAAGAAGTCAAACTCCCTTAAGCCTCCTTCTCCAGATACATGGCTGTCAATCTCACCTCTGATAGGGCAGTGATCACCTTGGAGACATCCTGCTTTGTACCTGCCTCTGGCTCTAGCATGTCTGACCCCAGCCATACCTCCAACAGAGGTGGGTTGCTATGAACCCCAAAAGAAGATGTGACCTGTGCTCACTTTGTATCCAGCTCTCCCACCAAGGCTAGTGAGCACATGCACTCTGCACAGGACATTCCCATAAAAAAACATGCCTTCAAGCCTCACATAGATAACTGTTTCACCTAATTTCATAGATACAAACAGAGAAAATAGAGGAGTGTTTCAAATTAAATAACAAGATAAAATCCCAGAAAAAAAAAAACTAATAAAACTGAGATAAGTAATTTATCTCATAAATTCAAAGCAATAGTAATAAAAGTGCTAACTGAACTCAGGAAAAGAATAGTTGGACACAGTGAGAACTTCAAAAGAGAGCTAGAAAATACAAAACAAGACCTAGTCAAACATAAAGATACAATAACTGGAATGAAAAATACGCTAGAAGGAATTAACAGCATGTCAGTTGATACAGAAAAACACATAAGCAGTCTGGTACATGGAATAGTGGAAATAACCCAATCAGGACAGCAACATTTTTTGAAAAAATTTAATGAGGGTAATTTAATAAACCACTGGGACAATATCAAGCTTAGTAATATTTGCATTATAGGGTCCCAAAAAGAGAGGAGAGAGAGAAATGGGTAGAAAATGTATTTGATGAAATTACAGCTGAAAACTTTTATAACCTGAATAAGGAAACAGATATTCAGCTACAGGAAACACAGACAGTCCCAAGTAAGATGAACTCAAAGAGAACTACAGCAAGACATATCATAACTAAAGTGGCAAAATTTAAAGAAAAAGAGGGAATTTTAAAGGCAGCAAAGAGGGCTTCCTAGGTGGCACAGTGGTTAAGAATCCGCCTGCCAATGCAGAGGTCACGGGTTCGATCCCAGCTCCAGGAAGATCCCACATGCCACGGAGCAACTAAGCCCGTGTGCCCAAAAAAAAAAAAGGCAGCAAAGAGAAACAAAGTGTAACATGCAAGGGAATTTCCATAAGATTATCAGCTGATTTTTTCAGCAGAAACTTTGCAGGGCAAAAGGGAGTGGCATGCCATAATAAAAGTGCTGAAAAGAAAAAAAAAAAAAAAAAACCCACAATCTAGGAAATCTACCCAGTAAAGTTAACATTCAGAATTAGAGGAGAGACAGAGTTTCCCAGACAACCAAAAATTAAATGAGCTAATTAAATGAGTTAATCACCTAAACTGATCTTATAAGAAATGTTAAAGTGTATTCTTTTAATAAAAAACAAGCTATAACAAGAAATAACAAAGCATAGAATGTTTAAAACCCCACTAGTAATGTCAAATATATAATTAAGGCAGTGGATCAAACACTTAAGCTAGAACAAAGGTAAAAAGACAAAATTTGTAGTAAAAACCAAAAAAAAAAACCCTAACTACAATAAACAATTAAGGGATAAGCATGAAGGTGTAAAATATAACATCAAAAACACAAAAAGGGGTTGGAAGAGCAAAAATCTAGGTCTTTTAGGATGTGTTTGAACACAAATAACTGTAAGTTTAAAGTAAGTAGATATAGTTATAGGTTGACATATATGAGCTCCATGGTAACCAAATCAAAAACCTGCAATAAAAACACAAAAAATGGAAAGTTAGTTAAGCAATACACTAAAGAAAATCATCAAACCACATGAGAAAGAGACTAAAAGAAGAAGAAAAGAACAGAGAGGAACTACAAAAACAACCAGAAAACAAATAACAAAATGTCAATAAGTGCAAACCTATCAATAATTACTTTAAATGTCAATGGACTAAATTCTTCAATCAAAAAATATAGGGTGGCTGATGGGTAAAACAAGACTCATCTATTTGATGCCTACAAGAGGCTCACTTAAGCGCTAAAGAAATACATAGACTAAAATTGAGCAGATGGAAAAGCTTATTTCATGCAAATGGAAATGAAAAGAAAGTTGAGGTAGCAATACTAAGACAAATCAGACCTTAAAACAAAGTCTATAATAAAAACAAGGAAGGGCATTATATGGTTATAAAGGGGTCAATCCCAGAAGAGGATATAACATTTATAAACATGTGTGCACTTAATAAAGGAGGAACTAAATATACAAAACAAATTTTAACAGACACAAAGGGAAAACTTGACAGTAATATATTGATAATAGGGGATTTTCACATCCCACTTACATAAATGGATAGATCGTCCAAACAGAAAATCAGTAAGTAACAGTGGCCTTAAGTGACATATTAGAACACATGCACTTAATACATATCTACAGAACTTCCCATCCTAGAACAGCAGAATACAAATTCTTTTAGAGTTCTCATGGAATGTTCTCCATGATAGATCACATGTTAAGCCACAAAACAAGCCTCAATAAATTTAAGAAGATTGAAATGATATCAAGCACATTTTAAGACCACAATGGTATGAAACTAGAAGTCAATTTAAGGAAGAAAAGTGGAAACAAACACACAAACAAGTGGAGACTAAAGAACATGCTAATAAAAATTAATGGGTCAACAAAAAAATCAAAGAAAAATCAGAAACTACCTTAAAACAAATGGAAATAAAAATGGCTTTCCAAAATTTATGAGACACAACAAATGCCCTTCTAAGATGGAAATGTATAGTGATACAGGCCTACCAAAAGAAACAGGAAAAGTCTCAAATAAACAACCTACTTACAATGTAAAGGAATTAGAAAAAGAACAAACAAAGCCCAAGGTCAGCAGAAAAAAAAATAATAAAGATCAGAGTGGAAATAAAATAGAGACAAAACAAACAACAACAATGATCCAGTTTGTTGAAAACCAAGTGCTAGTTTTTTGAAAAGAAAAGCAAAATTGATAAACTTTAGCCAGACTCTTTAAGAAAAAAAGATGGGGTCCAAATTATGAACATTAGAAATGAAAGCTGTTACAACTAATATCAAAGAAATAGAAAAAAACCTGAGAATACTGTAAATAATTTTACACCAACAAATTGGAAAAAGAAGAAATGGATAAATTTCTAGAAATATACAATCTTGCAAGACCATATCAGGGTGCAAAAAATAATTTGAACAGACCAACTTCAAGTATCGATATAGAATTAGTAATTTAAAAATTCCCAACAAACAAAATTCCAGGACTGGACAACTTCACAGGGGAATTCTAGCAGGCATTTAGAGAAGGGGTAGTATCTATTGTTCTCAAACCATTTCAAATAGCTGAAGAGGAGGGAATACTACTGAACTTATTCTATGAAGCAAGGATTATCCTGATACCAAAACCAGGTATCATTGGTCTTGTAATGATTAATGTCATTTACTAATGTCAATGATGAAGACATTACTAAAAAGGAAAATTACAGGTCAATAACACTGATGAACATGAATTCAAAAATCCGCAACAAAATATTACTGAAGTAAAACAATACATAAAAAGGATCCTACATTATGATCAAGTGAGATTTATTCCAGGGATGCAAGGATGGTTCAACACCAACAATTCAGTCAACATGATAGCACACATTAACCTAAAAGGAAGAGTTTAACAATATAATAATCTCAATAGATGCATTAAAAACATTTGACAAAAGTCAATATCTATCCATGATTTAAAAAAAAAAGAAAAAAAAAAAACCCTCCCATCAAAGTTGATATAGAGGGAACATACCCCAACATAATAATAAAGGCTATTTAAGACAAACTAACATCTAATATAATACTCAACAGTTAAAAATTGAAAGCAAACAAGAACATGATACCTTCTTTCAATATTATATTTAACATAGTTCTGAAATCCCTAGCCTCAGCAATTAGACAAGAAAAAGAAATAAAAGGAGTCCAAATTGGAAAAGAAGTAAAACTGTCACGTTTTGCAGATGACATAACACTATACGTAGAAAACCCTGACCACTACACCTAAAATAACAGTTAGAACTAATCAATAAACTCAGTAGAGTTTCAGGATACAAGATTAATATACAGAAATCTGTTTCTTTTCTATACACTAATAATGAACTATCAGAAAGCTAAAGCAAGAAAGCATCCCCATTTACCATCACATAAAAAAGAGTAAATTTAGGAATAAATTTAACTAGTGATGTGCAAGCTCTACACTCTGAAAACTATAAGATATCAATGATGGAAACTGAAGATGATACTAGAAAATAAAAAAATCCCATGTTCATGGATTAGAAGAATTAATATTGTTGGGATTTCCCTGATGGTGCAGTGGTTTAGAATCCACCTGCCAATTCAGGGGACACGGGTTCAATCCCTGGTCTGGGAAGATCCCACATGCGGCAGAGCAATGAAGCCCATGGGCCACAACTACTAAGCCTGCACTCTAGAGCCCATGAGCCACAACTACTGAGCCCACATGCTGCAACTAGTGAAGCCCATGCCCCTAGAGCCCATGCTTTGCAACAAGAGAAGCCACTGCAATGAGAAGCCCATTCACCACAATGAAGAGCAGCCCTCACTCACTGCAACTATGATCCAACTCAGCCAATAAATAAAAAAAAAATACATACATAAATAAATACATAAATAAATATATAAAAAAGAATTAATATTGTTAAAATATCCATACTACTCAAATCAAAATACAAATTTAATGCAATCCATATCAAAATATGTATGACATCTTTCACAGAACTAAAACAAATAATTCTAAAATTTGTATTGAACCACAAAAGGCCTTGAATAGCCAAAGTAAACTTGGGAAAAAACACCAAAGCTGGAGGTTTTGTGTTTCCTGACTTTAGATTATACTACAAAGCTACATTAATCAAAACAATATGGTACTGGCACAAAAACAGACACATAGACTAAAGGAATAGAATAGAGAGCCCAGAAACAAACCCATACACACATGGTTAATTAATCTATGACAAAGGAGGCAAAAATATAAAACAAAGAAACAAAATCTCTTCAACAAATCCTGTTGAGAAAACTGGGCAGCAACATGTTAAAGGATGAAGTTAGAACACTTTCTCACAGCATATACAATATTAAACTCAAATGGATTAATGGCATAAATGTAACATTGAACCCGTAAAACTCCTGGAAGAAAACATAGGCAGTACACTCTTTGACAGAGATCTTAGCAACACATTTTTGGATCTGTCTCTTCAGGCAAGGGACACAAGAACAAAAATAAACAAATCGGACCTGATCAAACTTAAAAGCTTTTACACAGCAAAGGAAACTGCAGACAAAATGGAGATGTGACCTAATGAGTGGGGTTGCAAATGATGTGTCTTATATGGGGTTAATATTCAAATTATATGAAGAAGTCATACAACTCAACAACAAAAAATCAAATAACATAATTAAAAATAGGCAGAAGGCCTGAATAAGCATTTTTACAAAGAAGACATGCAGATGGCCACCAGGCACATGAAAAGATCCTCCACAACATTTCATTAGGGAAATGTGAATCAAAACTACAGTGAGGGACTTCCCTGAGGGTCCAGGGAAGAATCTGCCTTCCAATGCAGGGGATGCAGGTTCAATCCCCAGTTGAGAACAATGATCCCACATGCCACAGGGCAGCTAAGCTCGTGCACCACAACTACTGAGTATGCAGGCAACAACTAGAGAGCCCACATGCCACAACTACAGAGCCCATGCACTCTGGAGCCCATGTGCCACAATTAGAGAGAAGCCACATGCTACAGTGGAGGAGTCCACATGCCTTAACAAAGATCCTGTGTGCTGCAACTAAGACTTGATGCAGACATAAATAAATAAATAAATAAATAAATAAATAAATAGTGAGTTATCACCTCATACCTGTCAGAATGGCTATCACCAAAAAAAGACAAGAAATAACAAGTGTTAATGTGGTTGTGGAGAAAAGGAAACACTTGTACACTGTTGGTGGGAATGTAAATTGATACAGCCACTATGGAAAACAGTGCAGAGATTCCTTAAAAGACTAAAAGTAGAGCTACCATATGATCCAGCAATTCCACTCCTGGGTAATAGCCAAAGAAAATGAAAACACTAATTAAAAAGATATATTTGCACCCCAATGTTCATAACAGCATTATTTTCTATAGTGAATATATGAAAGCAGTTGAAATGTCCAACAACATATCAATGAATAAAGAAGATGTGGGGTATAGACATGGACATAAACATAGATGGAATTATATATGAAATAGAATATTACTCAGCCATAAGAAAGAGTAAAATTGTGCCTGTTGCAACAACACAGATGGACATGGAGGGTATTACAGTTAGTGAAATGTCAGACAGAGGAGGATAAATACTGTATGTTTTCACTTATATGTAGAATCTAAAACATGAAACAGCAGAAAGGCCTATGGACCCCACATAGGGGGAATCCCTAGAGCATATGTCCCTGATGACCAGACAGAAGTGTGTTGTTGGACTGCATAAGACACCTCCTGCACTTCTCCAAGACTGTTAAATATAAAAAAAGTATCTAGTAGAAACAAATGCAGAGAATTAAGCAAAATCAGAAGAAAGAGTAATGTGTTCCAAATGAAAGAACAAGATATAAATCCAGAAGAACTGTGTGAAGTTAAATAAGCAATCTACTCAATAAAGTGATCAAGGTAATAATCATAATGATGTTTAATGAATTTGAAATAAGAACAGGTGCCACAGTGAGAGTTTTAACACAGAGTTAGAAAAGAACCAAACAGAGCTAAACTGAAATTAAAAAATTACTATAGAAGGAGTTGACAGCACAGTTGATGGTACAGCTAAATAGAGCAATGAATTGGAATACAAAATAGTGAAAATTGCCCAAGCTGAAGAGAAAAAACAGAAGAGAATAGTTTTGTTTGTTTAGTTGTTTTTAAGGATAGTTTGCGACCTCTGTGACAATACCAAGCGCACTAATATTTGCATGATAAAAGCCCCCCAAAGGAGAACAGAGTGAGAAGAGGGCAGAGAACTTACTTGAAAATATAAGAGCTTACAGCTTCCCTAACCTGGGAAAGGAAACAGACATCAAGGTCCAGGAAGCACAGACAAACTCTAACAAGATCAACCCAAAGAGGTACACACCAAGACACATTATAATTAAAATGGCAAAAATAAAGAGAAAATCTTAAAAGCAACAGGAGAAAAGAAAAGGAAAAGAGAGCTCACATGACACTATCAGTGAGTTTTTAGCAGAAACATTGCAGGCAAAAGGGAGTGGAACAATGTATTCAAAATGATGAGAGGAAAAACTTACAACCAAGAATGCTCTACCTGCAAGGCTTTCTTTCAAATTTCATGGAGAGATCAATTTATACAGACAAGCAAAGCTAAAAGAGTTCAGTATGCCAAACTAGTGTTACAAAAAATCTTGAAAGGACTTTTCCAAATGAAAAAGAAAAGACCACAAGGAGAAACATGAAAATTACAAAGTAACAAATCTCACTGGTAAAAGCAAATATGCAGTAAAGATAGTAAATCAGCCATATATAAGCTGAGTACTAGCATTAAAAGACAAAAGTAGTAAAATCACCTATATCCACAATAAGTAGTTAAGGAATACACAAAACAAAAACATGTAAAATATGATGTCAAACACAGTAAACATAGGGAAGAGGAGTAAAAAGCTGGATTGTTAAATGCATTTGAAATTAAGATATCAGTAATTTAAAATAATGATGGATAGATAGATGATAGATGATAGATAGATAGATGATAGATAGATAGATAGATAGATAGATAGATAGATAGATAGATAGATTGTTATATATAAATCTCATGGTACCCACAAACCAAAAATCCATAATAGATATACACACACAAAAAAAAAGAGAAAGAAATGCAAAATATCAATAAAGATACTCATCAAATCACAAGGAAAAAGAGAAAAAGAAGAAAATGGGGGAGAGGGGGAGAACTGCAAAAACAACCAGAAAACAATTTACAAAATGGCAGTAAGTACCTACCTATTAATAATTACTTAAAATATAAATGGGCTAAATTCTACAACCAAACAAATTAGACTTTAAAACAAAGACTATAGTAAGAGACAAAGAAGGACATTACATACTGATAAAAGGGTCAACTATTCAAGAAGATGTAACAATTTTAAATATATGTTCAGCCAATATAGGAAAACCTAATAACATAAAACAAATATTAACAAACATTCAGGGAGATGTTGACAGTAACACAATAATAGTAGGAGACTTTAACACCTCAATTACATCAGTGGACAGATCATCCAGACAGAAAATTAGCAAGGAAACACTGGCCTTGAATGACACATTAGACAAGGTGGTTTTAGTAAATATACATAGAACATTCCATCCAAAAGCAGCAGGATATGAATTCTTTTCAATTGTGCATAGGATATTCTCCAGGATAGATCTGATGGTATGCCACAAAATAAGTCTGAATAAATTTAAGAAGATGAAATTGTATCAAGCATCTTTTCCAGTTACAAACTATCAGATTAGAAATCAACTACAAGCAAAACAACTGCAAAAAAAAAGTGAAGGTTGAACAATGTGCTACTAAAAAAGCAATAGGTCACTGAACAAATCAAAGAGGAAATCAAAAAATACCTGAGGACAAATAAAAATAGAAACACAACAATTCAAAGCCTATAGGACACAGCAAAAGCAGTTCTAAGAGAGAACATTATAGGAATACACACCTACTTAAGGAAATAAGAAAAATCTCAAATAAAGAATCTAACCTTGTCTCTAAATAAACTAGAATAAGAACAAACAAAACTCACAGTTAGTAGATGGAAAGAAATAGTAAAGAACAGAGCAGAAATAAGTAAAATAGAGATTAAAAAGACACTAGGAAAGATCAATGAAACTCAGAAATTGTTCTTTGAAAAAATAAATTGATAAAACTATAGTCAGGAAAAAAGATGGCGGCGAAGTAGAGGGACATGGAGTGCATCCCTCTCCACAGATGCATTGGGAGTGCACAGAGGGATGCAGTGATTCCCACAGAGAACCGGCTGGGCATCAGTGGACGGCCTCGGACACCAGAGGGGGCTGCAGGGAGCCCGACATAGCTGGTGGGGAGGCATCTACGGGGGCTCAGGGAGGGTGAAGCAGCCGAGCTGTGGTGGACGGGAGGGAGTGGGAAACATGCGGAGGGTCCGCAGCACAGCTCAGAGTTCCGGGACCGAGACATTGATCTGCGGCTGGATGGAGGGTCCAGGAGTGGGAGCGTGGGAACCGGAGAGCTGGTTCGGGGTGAGAGGCATTGTTGCCGGTAGGGTGGCTGACCGGGAGCACAGGAGGGAGGAGGTCTGCGGAGAGGAGTGCCCATCCCTGAGAGCTGCTGGGCCATGATGGCAGCTAGAGGCTGCAGGCTCACAGGCAGAGGGGAGGAGCGGTGCACATAGCCTCTCCCTCTCTTTCGGTGCCTCTGCAACAGGCAGTAGAGAGACGCCCTGCAGGCCACCTAAGGCGCTCAGGGATAACAAGCACCCTCAGGCACTTGGGCGGGGCTAGATTAAAACCCCTTGCAACGCCAGCAGCAGGGAGGCTGCCGAAAAAAAAAAAAAACAGCATCAATAAGAAAAAAACTCCGAGAGAGGCCCAACTCTAAGACTTTCTGTTTACACCTGAGCCACCAGCGCCCTCTGCAACAGGCACCTCCAAGCCTGACTGAAACAACAGTGCACCACTGCTCACTCACTCCCAGGAGAAGGAGCCACTATTGTACCCTCTCCCTCCCCACCCACCGACGCTTACAGACGAACAATAAAGGAACATCTGCTGGTCACAGAATAACGCAAAAAAAAAAAAAAAAAAAAACCCAAGGCAAGGAGAAGGACACTTACAGCTGAGACGCTAAGGAAACAGAAATAGTAGTATCAATACCTATTGAACTGGTCCATTCTAGGATCAGTTCTGGATTTTTTTTTTTTTCTTTCTCTCTCTCTCTCTTTTTTTTTTTTTTTTTTTTTTGGATTTATTAAATACGATCTTAGCCCTAAGGGACCTACAAGTTTTATAACATAATTTTTAATGATATTTTTTATTCTTTTTTTGTGATTTATTAAATACGAACTTAGCCCTAAGGGATCTACAAGTTTTATAACATAATTTTTTAATGATATTTTTTATTCTTTTTTTTTTGATTTATTAAATACGATCTTAGTCCTAAGGGATCTACAAGTTTTAAAACATAATTTTTTAATGATATTTTTTATTCTTTTTTTTTTGATTTATTAAATACGATCTTAGCCCTAAGGGATCTACAAGTTTTATACCATAATTTTTTGATGATATCTTTTATTCTTTTTTTTTTTTTTTTGCCTTTTTACATACTTCTATATCTAGCTAAGTTTTTGGTAGTACGGACAAAATATCTCTCATACTTTCCTTTCATCCCTATCTTTTATACATTTCTATTCCTTTCTTTTTATTTGCATATTTCCAACCACACTACGCTCTTCTGTTCCCCTTTCTTCCAGCCTTTTTAAGTTTATTTTATCTTAACATACTTATAAGCAACACTATCAGTCTGCTCAGACACCTTGCTCTATTCTCCAGATGATGCACTGCTTTGGTATTTAATATTAGGCTTTTGTCTTTATCTTAGTTCTTAGTACAGTTGTCTAATTACATTCTGAGAATCTCCATTCTCTCTGGTGGCACTCCAGCTCTTTTCTATATTTGATCCTAGCTTACAAAATCTCCCTGGATTGATATTTGTAGGTGTAGGGTGTTATTTGTTGTTTGTTTGCTTTTGCTTTTGTCTCTGATTTGTTCTGTTTCAGTTGTCAGTTTCTGCTGGGTTTCTCTTTCAATATCTGATAGCACACTGGGGTTCTGTCAGGTCTTTCTAGAGACTTATGTCCTAATGGATTCAGTAATTGTGTGTCTTATACATGTATGTGTTTCCTAGACTTAATATTCATTTAATCCAATACTTGGACATTAGTCTGAGGCTTGGACAGTCCTCTATAAACACCTCTATCGCCAGGACAAGTAACCTCAAAAGTTTGGACAACCATGAGGAAACAAAGAAACACCATGCAGGCAAAGGAGCAGGAAAAAAACCCACAAGACCAAATAAATGAGGAGGATATAGGAAAAATGCCTGAAAAAGAATTTAGAGTAATGATAGTAAAAATGATACAAAATCTCAATAACAAAATAGAGAAAGTACAAGAAACAGTTCATAAGAACTCAGAAAAACAAACAGCAATGGATCACAAAATAACTGAAATTAAAAATATTCTAGATGCTATAACCAGCAGAATGACTGAGGCAGAAGAATGAATAAGTGAGTTGGAAGATAGAATGGGGGAAATAACTGCCACAGAGCAGGAAAAAGAAAAAAGAATAAAAAGATTAGAAGACAGTCTCAGAGACCTCAGTGATAACCTTAAACGTACCAACATTCGAATTATAGGCATCCCAGAAGAAGAAGAAAACAAGAAAGGGTCTGAGAAAATATTTGAAGAGGTTATAGTGGAAAACTTCCCCAACATGGGAAAGGAAATAATGAACCAAGTCCAAGAAGCACAGAGAGAACCATACAGAATAAACCCAAGGAGAAATACACCAAGACATATATTAATCAAACTAACGACAATTAAACACAAAGAAAAAATATGAAAAGCAGCAAGAGAAAAGCAACAAACAACATATAAGGGAAAACCCATCAGGATAACAGCTGACCTTTCTACAGAAACTCTGCAGGCCAGAAGGGAATGGCAGGATATACTGCAAGTCCTGAAAGAGAGAAACCTACAGCCAAGAATACTCTACCCAGCAAGAATCTCATTCAGATTTGAGGGAGAAATCAAAAGCTTTCCAGACAAGCAAAAGTTAAGAGAATTCAGCACCACCAAACCAGCCTTACAACAAGTGCTAAAGGAACTTCTCTAAGTAGGACACACAAGAAAAGGAAAACACCTACAAATACAAACCCAAAACAATTCAGAAAATGGTCATTGGAACACACATGTCAATAATCACTTTAACTGTAAATGGATTAAATGCTCCAACCAAAAGACACAGACTGGCTGAATGGATACAAAAACATTACCCTTCTATATGCTGCCTACAAGAAACCCACTTCAGACCAAGGGATACATATAGACTGAAAGTCAAGGGATGGAAAAAGATATTCCATGCAAATGGAAGTCAAAAGAAAGCTGGAGTAGCAATACTCATATCAGACAAATTAGACTTGAAAGTAAAGACTATTACAAGAGACAAGGAAGGACACTACATAATGATCAAGGGATCCATTCAAGAAGAACATATCACAATGGTAAATATCTATGCCCCCAATATAGGAGCACCTCAATACATAAGGCAAATGCAAACAGCTATAAAAGTGGACATTGACAGTAACACAATAATAGTGGGAGACTTGAACACCCCACTTACATCAATGGACAGATCATCCAAACAAAAAATAAACAAAAACACACAAGCTTTAAATGACACATTGGACCATCTCGACTTCATTGATATTTATAGGACTTTCCATCCGAAAATGACAGACTACACTTTCTTCTCAAGTGCACATGGAACATTTTCCAGGATAGATCACATCTTGGGTCACAAATCAAACCTCAGCAAATTCAAGAAAATTGAAATCATACCAAGCATCTTCTCAGACCACAACGCCATGAGACCAGATATCAATTACAGGAAAAAACCTGCAAAAAATACAAACACATGGAGGCTAAACAATTCACTCTTAAACAACCAAGGAATCACTAAAGAAATCAAAGAGGAAATCAAAAAATATCTAGAAACAAATGACAATGAAAACACAACAACCCAAAACCTATGGGATGCAGCAAAAGCAGTTCTAAGAGGAAAGTTTATAGCAATACAGTTCTACCTTAAGAAACAAGAAAATGATCGAATAAACAACGTAACCCTACACCTAAAACAACTACAGAAAGAAGAACAAAGAAACCCCAAAGTGAGCAGAAGGAAAGAAATCATAAAGATCAGAGCAGAAATAAATGAAAAAGAAAGGAAAGAAACCATAAGAAAAATAAATAAAACTAAAAGCTGGTTCTTTGAGAAGATTAACAAAATTGATAAACCATTAGCCAGACTCATCAAGAAAAAAAGGGAGAAGATGCAAATCAACAGAATTAGAAATGAAAAAGGAGAAGTCACAACGGACACCTCAGAAATACAAAACATCATGAGAGACTACTACAAGCAACTATATGTCAATACATTGGATAACCTGGAAGAAATGGATACATTCTTAGAAAAATACAATCTTCCAAGACTGAACCAGGAAGAAATAGAAACCATGAACAGACCAATCACAAGTACGGAAATTGAGGCAGTGATTAAAAATCTCCCAACACACAAAAGCCCAGGATCAGATGGGTTCACGGGCGAATTCTATCAAACATTTCGAGAAGAGTTAACACCTATCCTTCTCAAACTCTTCCAAAATATTGCAGAAGGCGGAAAACTCCCAAACTCATTCTACGAGGCCACCATCACCCTGATACCAAAACCAGGCAAAGATGTCACAAAAAAAGAAAACTACAGACCAATATCACTGATGAATATAGATGCAAAAATCCTCAACAAAATACTAGCTAACAGACTGCAATAGCACATTAAAAAAATCATACACCATGATCAAGTGGGGTTTATCCCTGGGATGCAAGGATTCTTCAATATACGCAAATCAATCAATGTGATACATCATATCAACGAATTGAAGGATAGAAACCATATGATCATCTCAATAGATGCAGAAAAAGCTTTTGACAAAGTTCAACATCCATTTATGATAAAAGCTCTCCAGAAAATGGGCATAGAAGGAAATTACCTCAACATAATAAAAGCCATATATGAAAAACCAAAAGCCAACATCGTTCTCAATGGGGAAAAACTGAAAGAATTCCCTCTAAGAACAGGAACAATACAAGGGTGTCCACTCTCACCATTATTATTCAACATAGTTTTGGAAGTGTTAGCCACAGCAATCAGAGAAGAAAAAGAAATAAAAGGAATCCAAATTGGAAAAGAAGAAGTAAAATTCTCACTCTATGCAGACGATATAATATTATATATAGAAAACCCTAAAGACTCTACCAGAAAACTGCTAGCACTAATTGATGAGTTTAGTAAAGTAGCAGGATACAAAATGAATGCACAGAAATCTCTTGCATTCCTATACACTAACAACGGAAGAGCAGAAAGAGAAATTAAGGAAACTCTCCCATTCACCATTGCAACAAAAAGAATCAAATACCTAGGAATAAACCTGCCTAAGGAGGCAAAAGGTCTGTATGCAGAAAACTTTAAGACATTGATGAAAGAAATCAAAGACGACACAAACAGATGGAGGGACATACAATGTTCCTGGATTGGAAGAATCAACATCGTGAAAATGTCTGTACTACCCAAAGCAATTTACAGATTCAATGCAATCCTGATCAAATTACCAATGGCATTTTTCACAGAACTAGAGCAAGAAATCTTACGATTTGTATGGAAACGCAAAAGACCCCGAATAGCCAAAGCAATCTTGAGAAGGAAAAATGGAGTTGGTGGAATCAGGCTTCCTGACTTCAAACTATACTACAAGGCCATAGTGATCAAGACAGTATGGTACTGGCACAAAAATAGAAAGGACGATCAATAGAATAGAATAGAGAACTCAGAAGTAAGCCCAAACACATATGGGCACCTTATCTTTGACAAAGGAGGCACGAGTATACAATGGAAAAAAGACAGCCTCTTCAATAAGTGGTGCTGGGAAAATTGGACAGCAACATGTAAAAGAATGAAATTAGAACACTTCCTAACACCATCCACAAAAATAAACTCCAAATGGATTAAAGACCTACATGTAAGGCCAGACACTATCAAACTCCTAGAGGAAAACATAGGCAGAACACTCTATGACATCCATCAAAGCAACATCCTTTTGGACCCACCTCCTACAATCAGGGAAATAAAATTAAGAATAAACACATGGGACCTCATGAAATTTAAAAGCTTTTGCACAGCAAAAGAAACCATAAACAAGACTAAAAGGCAACTCTCAGAATGGGAAAAAATAATTGCCTATGAAACAACGGACAAAGGATTAACCTCCAAAATATACAAGCAGCTCATGAAGCTTAATACCAAAAAAGCAAATAACCCAATCCACAAATGGGTGGAAGACCTAAATAGACATTTCTCCAAAGAAGACATACAGATGGCCAACAAACACATGAAAAGATGCTCAACATCACTCATCATCAGAGAAATGCAAGTCAAAGCCACAATGAGGTATCACCTCACACCAATCAGAATGGCCATCATCACAAAGTCTGGAAACCACAAATGTTGGAGAGGGTGTGGAGAAAAGGGAACTCTCCTGCACTGTTGGTGGGACTGTAGGTTGGTACAGCCACTATGGAAAACAATTTGGAGGTTCCTTAAAAAACTACAAATAGAACTACCATATGATCCAGTAATCCCACTGCTGGCCATATATCCAAAGAAAACCATAATCCCAAAAGAAACATGTACCATAATGTTTATTGCAGCACTATTTACAATAGCCAGGACATGGAAGCAACCTAAATGCCCATCAACAAATGAATGGATACAGAAGATATGGCATATATATACAATGGAATATTACTCAGCTATAAAAAGGGATGAGGTGGAGCTATATGTAATGAGGTGGATAGAACTACATTCTGTCATACATAGTGAAGTAAGTCAGAAAGAGAAGGACAAATATTGTATGCTAACTCACATATAAGGAATCTAAAAATGGTAATGATGAACTCAGTGACAAGAATAAGGATGCAGATACAGAGAATGGACTGGAGAACTCGAGGTATGGAAGGGGGCGGGGTGTGAAGGGGAAGCTGAGACGAAGCGAGAGAGTAGCACAGACATATATATACTACCAACTGTAAAATAGCCAGTGGGAAGTTGTTGTATAACAAAGGGAGTCCAACTTGAGGATGGAAGATGCCTTAGAGGACTGGGGCAGGGAGGGTGGCGGGGACTCGAGGGGGGGGGGAGTCAAGGAAGGGAGGGAATACGGGGATATGTGTATAAAAACAGATGATTGAACCTGATGTACCCCCCCCCCAAAAAAAAAAAAAAAAAAAAAAACTATAGTCAGGCCCATCAAGAAAAAAGAAAAAGGGCCCAAATAAAAAAATCAGTAATGAGAGAGGAGAAAGTACAAACAACACCACAGAAATACAAAAAAAAAAAAAATCATAAGAGAATACTATAAAGAGTTATATGCCAGAAATTTGGATAACCAAGAAGAAATGGATAAATTCCTATAAATGTACTATCCCCCAAGACTGAATCAGGAAGAAATAGAAACTGTGAATCTACTGATTACTGGTACTGAAACTGAATCACTAATTTAAAAAATCCCAGCAACCCCAAACCAGGACAAGACAGCTTCACAAGGTGAACTCTAACAAACATTTTAAGAAGAGTTTAACACCTTTTCTTCTCCAGCTACTCCAAAAATAAAAACAAACAGGAAGGAATGCCTTAGAACTAATTCTTTGAGACCAGGGTCATCACCCTGATACAAAGACCAGACAAAGATACCTTCCACGGCTATTAGCATAACTGATGCCATCATGGGCCATTACAGTTTCTTCTGTCCTTTTGCTGACCCTATCTAAGACTGTGCTGTTTGGCAAATCACTTCCCTGTCACCAAGAGCTTTGTAGCTAATAGATATTGTTAATAATCATTAGGATCAGTTAACCTCTGAGTTCTCTTTATCCCCAAGAAATGATGAAAATCTTCCCTGATGTATTATCAGCACCTACAAGACTAGTTACCCATTTGTAAATCTTGTCTTAGGAAAATACACCCTGTATGAAAGCACCTACCCCCATATCCTAGGTTAACTACAAAATTGTCCCAATGGCCTCTCAACAGTGTGGAGTACAGCTGTAAATGCTTCCAGATCATTGTTTGGCTAATCCCTATCCCACTGTGTGAGTAATTACCCTATAATAAACTGATCAATTGATTATATGTAGCTGCATGCCTTGTTTTTTGGTCTCAAGATGCCTTGTCAGTTTTGTGGGCACTTTTTGTTTCCTCCACCTCCAACAAACCTCAAAAAAAAAATGTATAGGCTAATACCACCGATGAACATAAAAGCAAAAATCCTCCATAAAACATTAGCAAAATGATTTCAATAATACATTAAAAGGATCATCTACCATGATCAAGTGGAATTTCTCTCAGGGATGCAAAGCTGCTTCAATATCTGCACATCAACTAGTGAGATAGTAAGAACTTTCCAAAATGGTGGAGGAGCAGGAGGACATGGAGTTCATCTTTCCCCACAAACACATTAAGAATACATCTATAAATGGAAAAATCCCCATAGAATACCTGCTGAACACTAGCAGAGGACATTGGACACCTACAGTGACCAGAAAGATCCCCACATAACCGGGTAGGACAAAAAAAAGAAGAAAAGAAGGGAAAAGAAAGAGGAAAAGAAGCAAAATGAGCAGGAGCTGAAGGTGGGGAGAGGTTCCTACATCTGGGGAAGACCCCTTACCAGCAGGGAAATCAGCTAGGACAGAAGAGGGGCCTCAGGGGCTCAGAGGAGAGCCCAAAAATCAGTCTGTGTTAGGCAGGGCAGAGTCAGACCTACATAGATGGTCCATGCCACAGCCCTGTTCACCCCAGCCTGAGACAGGTGTCCACGAGCATGCACAAGGGCTGAGTGCTGGAACATGGGGTTTAGAGAGCAGACCCAGAAAGGGGACTACTGTTGGCTGTTGGGAGACAGTCTGAGGGGATGGGAGTGAGGAGTTCCACAACCAGGAATGCACATGGAGGGAGCCTGAACCAACACAGAAGAGAAGCACCACTTTTGAGTGACTTACAAAGGGCAGGGCCACCATTGCAGCCTCTCTCCTCACATGCAAGTCCCTGCCTCCACAGGCACCAGGGAGGGCTTCCACCAAAGCCAGTTCTCACATCCTTGCCATTGCCTCCTCCAGCACCCCCACCAGCCTCAGCAACACGCTAGCTCTTATCACCACCTGATGGGTATGCACATTCCAATCCCTACCCCTGCACCCTCCAGCCTGGGAAGCCCACTTGCCCCACCACTGCTTGAAGGGTTTGTGCATTCCAATCACTACCCCAGCACACTCCTCCCTGGGCAGACTGATTGCCCCCGTCGTCACCTTGGCTTCTTCTTGCTTGACAGGCTCATGTGCTCTGGCAACCTCCGGAACAGACTCTGGTGGAAGGAACACGTGCAGGGCTGTAACTAAGAAAGGAGAGCTGAAATCATTCCTCACAGCTGTATGAACCATGAAGTTACATAAAACATCCAAAAGGACAAGTGCTCCTGCAGCTGGGATGGGTCTGGCTTTAGCCCACAACTGGCTTTAGTTGTGGGTTTTGGGGGCATGTACATATGGGGGTTGAGCCAGGCCAGAGTCTGAGTTGCCTCCACAGATCCCACATTGGGTCCAAGTGCGTGACTACTGCAGTCCTGGGAACTGACCTCAGTAGATCTGTGACAGTGGCCTGGTAAAAACAATGCCTGAGAGTCACCAGGGCCAATTACCATCATACCCACAATTAAGGTGGGACTGAGAGAAGTGCCAACAACAGTGTGCTTTGTGAGCCTACACAATAGGTGGAGGGGACACAACAGAGCACATTCACAGATGCACAGCTCCAAAGGAGGACTACTCAGTGGTTCCTCTCCCAGTAGGAGTACACCAATCCTGCTTACTTTGCACCACAGAACAGAATCACAGGTAAGAAACACATCAGGGGGTCTTTACTCCAACCAACTCAGGAGCAGACTTCACCTGTGACAGTGCAGTGACAACCACATAGAAAAGGGGAGTCCCTGCTCAATAGCTAGGGCAGGATCTGGTCACAAAACACCAAACAAACCCTTATCAAGGGAATAATGACACAGGCCCCTGGACCAACCTCACCCACCAGGGGGCAGACACAAGAAACAAGAAGAACTACAAGCCTGCAGCCTGCAGAAAGGAGACAACAAACACAGTGTTAGACAAAATGAGGAGGCAAAGAAATATGTTGCAGAAGAAGGAACAAGATAAAAACAACTAAAGGAAGAGGAGATAGGCAACCAACACAAAAAAGATTTCAAAGTAATGATAGTAAAGATGATCCAAGATCTTGGAAAAAGAACAGAGGCACAGACAAAGATACAAGAAATTTTTCACAAAGACCTAGAAGAACTAAGGAACAAACAAATAGAGATGAATAATGTAATAACTGAAATGAAAAATATGCTAGAAGGAATCAATAGCAGAATAACTGAGGCAGAAGAATGGATAAAATAGTGGAAGGACAAAATAGTGGAAATCACTGTCACGAAACAGAATAAAGAAAAAAACAATGAAATGAAAATAGGACAGTCTCAGAGACCACTGAGACAATGTTAAGTGCACCAATATTCAAATTATAGGGGTCCCAAAAAAGAAGAAAAAAGAAAGAGCCTGAGAAAACATTTAAAGAGATTATAGTCAAAAACTTCCCTAACATGGGAAAGGAAATAGTCACCCTATGTCCAGGAAGTACAGAGAGTCCCATAAACCCAAGAAGAAACATGCTGAGGTGCACAGTAATCAAACTAACAAAAATTAAATTCAAAGAAAAATTATTAAAATCAAGGGAATAGCAAACAAGGGTATCCTCATAACATTATCAGCTGATTTTTCAGCAGAAACTCTTCAGGCCAGAAGGAAGTGGCATGATATATTTAAAGGGATGAAAGGAAAAAGCCTACAATGAAGAATATTCTAACCAGCAAGGCTCTCATTCAGATTTGAGGGAGAAATCATAAGCTTTATGGACAAGCAAAGGCTAAGAGAATTCAGCACCACCAAACCAGCTTTACAACAAATGCTAAAGGAACTTCTCAAGGAGGGAAACACAAGAGGAGAGAACAAAAGAGGAAGAAAAGAAAAAAGACCTACAAAAATAAACCCAAAACAATTAAGAATATGGCAATAGGAACATATACATGGATAATTACCTTGAATGTAAACAGATTAAATGTTCCAACCAAAACACATAGACTGGCTGAATGGATACAAAAACAAGACCCATATATATGCTGTCAAGAGACCTACTTCAGACCTAGGGATACATACAGACTGGAAGTGAGGGGATGGAAAAAGACGTTCCATGCAAATGGAAATCAAAAGAAAGCTGGAGTAGCAATATTCAGATAAAGTAGACTTTAAAATAAAGACTGGTAATAAACAAGGAAGGACACGACATAATGATCAAGGATTCAATCCAAGAAGAAGATATAACAATTATACATATATATGTTCTCGACATAAGAGTACCACAATACATAAGATAAATGCTAACAGCCATGAAAGGGGAAATCAATAGTAACACAACAATAGTGGGGGACTTTCACAACACACTTACATCAATGGACACCCAGACAGAAAATTTAAAAGGAAACACAAGCCTTAAGTGGCACATTAGAAAAGATAGACCTAACTGATATTTATGGGACCTAACATCTGAAAGCAGCAGAATACACTTTCTTCTCAACTGCACATGAAACATTTTTCAAGATAGGTAATATCTGGGGTCACAAATCAAGCCTTGGTTAATTTAAGAAAATTGAAATCATATCAAGCATTTTTTTCTAACCATGATGCTATGAAATTACAAATCAATTACAGGAAAAGACTGTTAAAATCACAAACACATGGAGACTAAACAGTATGTTACTAAATAACCAAAGGATCACTGAAGAAACCAAAGAGGAAATCAAAAACTACCAAGAGACAAATAACAATGAAAACATGACAATCCAAAACCTATGGGATACATCAAGAGGAGCTCTGAGAGGGAAATTTAGAGCAATGCAAATCCTACATCAAGAAACAAGAAAAATTTCAAATAAACAACTTAACCTTACACCTAAAGCAACTAGAGAAGGAAGAACAAACAAAACCCAAAGTTAGTAGAAGGAAAAAAATCATAGAGATCAGAGCAGAAATAAATGAAATAGAGAAAAAGAAAACAATAGCAAAGGTCAATGAAAATAAAAGTTGGTTCTTTGAGAAGACAAAGAAAATTATAAAACCTTAGCCAGACTCATCAAGAAAAAAAAGAGAGAATTAAAATCAATAAAATTAGAAATGAAAAAGAAGGTAAAATGGACACCACAGAAATACAAAGGACTATAAGAGACTACCGCAGGCAACTATATTCCAATCAAATGGACAAGCTAGAAAAAATGGACAGATCCTTAGAAAGGTACAACCTTCCAAGACTGAATCAGGAAGAAGTGGAAAATATAAACAGACCAATCACAAGTACTGAAATTGAAACTGTGACAAAAATTTTTTTCAATAAACAAAAGTCCAGAACCAGATGGCTTCACAGGAGAACTCTATCAAACATTTAGAGAAGAGTTAACACCTACCCTCTGAAACTCTTCCATAAAATTGCAGAGGAAGGAAGACTCCCAAGTTCATTCTATGAGGGCATCATCACATGATACCAAAACCAAGCAAAGACATCACAAGCACAGAAAAGTACAGGCCAATATCACTGATGAACATAGACATAAAAATTGTCAACAAAATACTAGCAAACAGAATCCAACAACACATTAAAAGGATCACACACTATGATTAAGTGGGATTTATTTAACCCAGGGATGCAAGAATATTTTAATATCTGCAAACCAATCATTGTGAAACACCACATCAACAAATTGAAGAATAAAAACCATATGAGCATCTCAATAGACACAGAAAAATCTTTTGACAAAATTCAACACCCATTTATGATAAAAACTCTCCAGGAAGTGGGCATAAGGGAACATACCTCAACATAATAAAGGTCATAAAAGACAAAACCAGAGCAAACATCATTCTCAATGGTGAAGAACTGAAAGTGTTTCCTCTAAGATCAGGAAAGAGACAAGGATGGCCACTCTTGCCACTTTTATTCAACATCATTTTGGAAGTCCTAGCCACAGCAATCAGAGAAGAAAAAGAAATAAAAGGAATCCAAATTGGAAAAAAAGAAGTAAAATTATCACTGTATGTAGATGACATGATACTATACATAGAAAATCCTAAGATGCTACCAAACACTACTAGAGCTCCTTCAATGAATTCAGTAAAGTTGAAGGATAAAAAATTAATACACAGAAATCTCTTATATTCCTATACACCAACAACAAAAGATCAGAAAGATAAATCAAGAAAACAATCCCATTTAATATCACATCAAAAAGAATAAAATACCTATGAATAAACCTACATAAGGAGGGAAAAGACCTGTACTCAGAAAACTATAAGATACCAATGAAAGAAATAAAAGATGAACAAACAGATGGAGAGATATACCATGTCCTTGGATTGGAAGAATCAATACTGTGGAAATAACTATACTACCAAAAGCAATCTACAGATTCAATGCAAATTACCAATGGAATCTTTCACAGAATTAGGACACAAAAATTTTACTATTTGTATGGAAACATAGAAGACCCTAATAGCCAAAGCAATCTTGAGAAGGAAAGATGGAGCTGGAGGAATCAGGCTCCCTGACTTCAAACTATACTACAAGGCTACAGTGATCAAGACAGTATGGCACTGGCACAAAACAGAAATATAGAACAATGGGAGAAAATAGAGAGCCTGGAGATAAATCCATGCACATATGGGCAACATATCTTTGAAAAAGGATGCAAGAATATATGATGGAGAAAAGACAGCCACTTTAATAAGTTGTGCTGGGAAAATTGGACAGCTGCATATAAAGGAATGAAATTAGAACACTTCCTAACACCATACACAAAAATAAATTCAAAATGGATTAAAGACCTAAATGTAAGGTCAGACACTATAAAACTCTTAGAGGAAAACATAGGCAGAACACTATTTAACATAAATCACAGCAAGATCTTTTTCAATCCACTTCCTAGATTAATAAAAATAAAAACAAAAATAAACAAATGGGACACAAACTTAAAAGCTTTTGCACAACAAAGGAAACTAGAAACAAAATGAAAAGACAACCCTCAGAATGGGAGAAAACATTCACAGACGAATCAACCAACAAGGGATTAATCACCAAGATACACAAACAGCTTATGCAGCTCAATATCAAAAACCCAAACAACGCAACCAAAATTTGGCCTAATATCTAAATAGACATTTCTCCAAAGAAGACATACAGATGGCTAAAACGCACATGAAAAGATGCCAAACATCACTAATTATTAGAGAAATGCAAACCAAAACTACAATGAGGTATCACTTCACACCAGTCAGAATGATCATCATCAAAAAATCTAGAAACAAAAAATGCTGGAGAGAGTGTGGATAAAAGGGAACCCTCCTACACTGTTGCTGGGAATTTGAATTGGTACAGCCACTATTGAGAACAGCAAGGAGATTCCTTAAAAAAAAGGAAAAATAGAGAGATAGGATCAAGATGGTGGAAGAGGACCTGCACTCACTCCCTCTTGCAAGAGCACCAGAATTACAACTAACTGCTGAACAATCATCAACAGAAAGACACTGGAACTCACCAAAAAAGACACCCCACATCCAGAGACAAAGGAGAAGCCACAATGAGATGGTAGGTGGGGTGAAATTGCTTTAAAATCAAATCCCATAAATGCTGAGTGGGTGACTCACAGACTGGAGAACAGTTATATCATAGAAGTCCACCCACTAAAGTGAGGGTTCTGAGCCCCACATCAGGCTTCCCAACCTGGGACTCCAGCAACAGAAGGGGAAATCCCCAGAGAATCAGATTCTGAAAGCCAGCAGGATTTGATTGCAGGACCTCCACAGGACTGGGGGAAACAGAGACTCCACTCTTGGAGGGCACACAAGAAAGTGTGCACTACAGGACCCAGGGGGAAGGAGCAGTGACCCCATAGGAGACTGAACCAGACCTACCTGCTGGTGTTGGAGAGTTGCCTGTGGAGGTTGGGGGTGGCTGTGGCTCACCAAGGAGACAGGGGCACTGGCAGCAGGGATTCTGGGAAGTGCTCATTGGTGTGAGCCCTCCCAGAGTCTGCCATAGCCCCAGCAAAGAGCCTGTAAGCTCCAGTGCTAAGTAGCCTCAGGTCAAACAACCAACAAGGTATGAACACAGCCCCACCCATTAGCAGACAAGCAGATTAAAGTCTTACTGTGCTCCACCCACCCAGTGATACCCACCATCAGTCCCTCCAATCAGAAAGCACCCACGAGCCTCCTAGATAGCTTCCTCCACAAGAGGGCAGAAAGCAGTATCAAGCAGTATCAGCAGTATTTCATCTTGTGGAACTGAAAACCACAGCCACAGAAAGACAGAGAAAATGAAAAGGCAGAAGACTTTGTACCAGATGAAGGGACAGGATAAAACCCCAGAAAAACAACTAAATGAGGAGGAGATAGGCACCCTTTCAGAAAAAGAATTCAGAATAATGCTGGTGAAGATGATCCAGGACTTTGAAAAAAGATTAGATGCAAAGATCGAAAAGTTTACCAAAGACCTAGACGAATTAAAGAGCAAATAAACAGAGATAAGCAACACAATAACTGAAATGAAAAATACACTGGAAGGAACCAATAGCAGATTACCTGAGGCAGAAGGGTGAATAAGTGACCTGAAAGACAGAATGGTGATAATCACTGATGCAGAAGAGAATAAGGAAAAAAGAATGAAAAGAACTGAAGACAGCCTAAGATATCTCTGGGATAATGTTAAACACACCAATGTTCGCATTATAGCGGTCCCAGAAGGAGACAAGAGAGAGAAAGGACGTGAGAAAATATTGGAAGAGATTATAGTTGAAAACTTCCCTAACCTGGGAAAGGAAATAGCTACCCAAGTCCAGGAAATGCAGAGAGTCCCAGGCAGGATAAACCCAAGGAGAAACATGCCAAGACATATAGTAGTCAAGCTGACAAAAATTAAAGACAGAGAAATGTTATTAAAAGCAACAAGGGAAAAACAACAAATAACACACAAGGGAACTCCCATAAGGGTAACAGCTGATTTCTCAGCAGAAACTCTACAAGCCAGAAGGGAGTGGCATGATATATTTCAAGTGATGAAAGGGAAGAACCTACAACCAAGAATACTCTATCCAGCAAGGATCTCATTCAGATTTGATGGAGAATTCAAAAGCTTTACAGACAAGCAACAGCTAAGAGAATACAGCACCACCAAACCAGCCCTACAACAAATGCTAAAGGAACTTCTCTAAACAGGAAATGGAAGAGAAGAAAAGGACCTACAGAAACAACAACAAAGCAATTAAGAAAATGGTAATAGGAACATACATATCAATAATTGCCTTGAATGTAAATGGACTAAATGCACCAACCAGAAGACACAGACTGGCTGAATGGATACAAAAGCAAGACCCATGTATATGCTGTCTACAAGAGACCCACTTCAGACCTCGGGACACATACAGATGGAAAGTGAGGGGATGGAAAAAGATATTCCCTGCAAATGAGAATCAAAAGAAAGCTGGAGTAGCAATAGTCACATCAGATAAAATAGACTTTAAAATAAAAAATGTTACAAGAGACAAGAAAGGACATTACATAAAGATCAAGGGATCCATCCAAGAAGAGGCGATAACAATTATAAATATATATATGTACCCAATATAAGAGCACCTCAATACATAAGGCAAATGCTAACAACTATGAAAGAGGAAATGCAAGTCAGAAATAGAGACACAGGTGTAGAGAACAAACACATGGACACCAAGTGGGGAAAGTGAGGAGGGTTGGGGGGGAAAGAATTGGGAGATTGGGATGCCAAATCCTACACTCTAAATATATGCTGTTTATTGTCTGTTAACTGTATTTCAATAAAATTTCTTAGAAAAGAAAAGAAAAGAAAAATATAGCTACCACGTGATACAGCAATCCCACTCCTGGGCATATATCTGGAGAAGAGTATAATTGTAAAAGATGTGTGCACCCCAGTGTTCACTGGAGCACTGTTTACAATAGCCAGGACATGGAAGCAACCTAAATGTCCATCAACAGAGGAATGAATAAAGAAGATGTGGTACATATACAATGGGATATTTGTCATAATAAAGAATAAAATGATGCCATTTGCAGCAACATGGATAGACCTAGAGATTGTTGTACTGAGTGATGCAAGTCACACAGAGCAAGAAAATATGATTTGATATCACTTATATGTGGAATATTTAAAAAAGTATACAAATGAACTACCACTAAAACAGAAACAGAGATACAGATATAGAAAACAAACTTATGTTCACCAGCATGTAAGGGGGGGAGGGATAAACTGGAAGATTTGGAGTGACATATGCACACACTATATATAAAATAAATAACTAATAAGGACCTACTGTATAGCACAGGGAACTCTACTCAATATTCTATAATGACCTATATGGGAAAAGAATCTAAAAAAGAGTGGATATATGTATATGTATAACTGATTCACTTTGCTGTACACCTGAAACTAACACAATATTGTAAATCAACTATACCCCAATAAAAAAAATTTAAAATAAAAACAGAGTTTGAAATGAGATAGCATACAAACTGTGAAGTGCAATTCACATTGAGGAAAAAGAATGGCTCTTTGTTCTTTACTTTTGTTTATTCATAATATCATCAAAATATCATGCATATAATAGGACCTCAATAAAAACCAGTTGAGAGATGACCAAAAAACTGAATTAAATTAAATTAAATTAAAAATTAGAAAATATCAGTGTGATACACTACATTAACAAATTGAACTATGAAAATCATGCAATCATCTCAATAGATGCAGAAAATCCTTTTAACAAAATTTAACATTCATTCATTATTTAAAAAAAAAAAAAACTCACAATGAAGTGTGTATAGGGTGAACTTACCTCACTATAATAAAGGCCATATATGACAAACCCACAGTCAACATTATACCCAACGGTGAAAAGTTGAAAGCATTTCCTCTAAGATCAGGAACAAGACAAGAATGTCCACTCTCAGCAATTTTATTCAACATAGTATTGAAATCCTAGCCATACCAATCAGACAAGGAAAAAATGAAGCAAAAGGAATCCAAATTGGAAAAGAAGCAAAACTGTAACTGTTTGCAGATGACATGAAACTACACATAAAAAACTCTAAAGACACCACTGAAAAACTATTAGAACTAGCTGATGAACTCAGTAAAGTTGCAGGATACAAAATTAATTTTCAGAAATTGGTTGTGTTTCTATACATTAACAAGGAACCATCAGAAAGAGAAATGAAGAAAGCAATCCCATTTACAATTGCATCACAAAGAATAAAATACCTGGGAATAAATCTAACCAGGATGGTAAAACACTTATACACCAAAAACTGTAAGACACAGATGAAAGAAACTGAAGAAAACACAAAGAAATCAAAAGATACACCATGCTCATGAGCTAGAAAAAATAATATTGTTAAAATGAACACACCGCACAAGGCAATCTGCAGATTCGATGCATTTCTTATGAAATTACCAATGGCATTTTTCACAGAACTAGAAAAATGAATTCTAAAATTTGTTTGGAAACACAAGGACCCCAAGTAGCCAAAGCAATCTTGGAAAGAAGAAAATAGCTGGAGGTTTCTCACACCCTGATTTCAAACTATACTACAAAGCTATGGTAATCAAAACAGTATGGTACTGTCTCAAAAACAGGCACAGATATCAATGGAACAGAATAGAGAGCTCAGAAATAAACACACAATTATGTGATCAATTAATCTACAATAAAAGAGGGAGAATATACAAAAAGATAGTCTTTTCAATAAATGGCATTCAGGAACCTAGACAGTCACATGAAAAAGAATCAAATTGTACTACCTTCTCACACCATATATAAAAAGTAATTCACAATGGATTGAAGACTTAAATGTAAGACCTAAAACCATAAAACTCCTAGAAGAAAACAAGGGCAGTATACTCTTTGACTCTGGTCTTATCAATATTTTTTTTTTGAATATGTCTCCTCAGGCAAGGATGACAAAACCAAAAATAAATGAATGGGCCTACATCAAACTGAAAAGCTTTCACACAGTGAAAGACACTATCAACAAAACAAAATGGCAGTCCACTGAATGGGAGAAGATATTTGCAAATGATATATTTGATAAGAGATTAATTTCAAAAACATACAAAGAACTCATACAACTCAATATCAAAAAAGCAATCTAATTTTTAAAAAATGGGCAAAGACCTAAATACACATTTTTTCCAAATGGCCTAGAGATACTGATGACCAGCAGACACATGAAGTGATGTTTAATATCATCAGTCATCAGGGAAATATGCAAATCAAAAGCACTATGAGATATAACCTTACAGCTGTCAGAATGAATATTAGAAAAAAGACAACAAATAAGTGTTAGCAAGGATGTGTAGAAAAGAGTATCACTGTGCACTGTTGGTGGAAATATAAATTGGTACAGCCACAAAAAAAAAAAAACAGTATTGAGGTTCCTCAAAAAATTAAAAATAGAACTATCACACAATCTAGCAATTCTACTTCTGGACATTTTCCTAGATAAAACAAAAATACTAATTTGAAAAGATATATGCAATCCTATGTTCATTGCAGCATTTTTCACAGTAGCCAAGATAAGGTAACAACCTAAGTATTTATCAATAGATGAATGGATAAAGAAGATGTGGTATATATATGCAATGGAATGCAGTTTAGCCATAATGAAGAACAAAATCTTTCCATTTGTGAAGACACAGATGGTCCTAGACGGTATTACACTAAGTGAAATAAGCCAGACAGAGAAATACAAATACCATATGATTTCATTTATATGTGTTTTCTAAAAAGCAAAACAAATGAACAAACATTACAAAACAGAAGCAGACTCATAGATACAGAGAACAAACTGGTGGTTGCCAGAGGGAAGCAGTTGGAGGGATGAAGGAAATAGGTGAGGGAGACTAAGAGGTACAACCTTCTAATTATAAAATAAGTAAGGCACAGTGATATAATGTACAGGGTAGGTAATATATTCAGCATTTTAAGGACTTTGTATGGTGACAGATTGTAATGAGTTATTATGATATTCATTTTGTAATGTATAAAAATATTGAATCAATATGTTGTACACCTGACCTAATATAATATTACAAATCAATAATATTTCAACAAAAAAAAAGAAAAAGTGTGCTGAATACCATATTTATTTATGTCCTTTCTATTAAACTAATAGACACTTAAAAATAAATAAAATTGTGTAAAATAAAATAAAATGTCAGGGCATGGGAGTTGCTGAGGGGTAGATCTTAAAAAAAAAACATGTAAATATGTATGGTGATAAATGTTAACTAAACCTATTGTGGTAATCATTTCACAATATATACAGAAATCATTAAGTTGTATGCCTGAAACTAATACAATATTATATTGCAATTATATATCAAATTTTATAAAAGTGTTTTAGCTAATAATTTTTAAATGAATGATGGAATTAGGGTATCACCATTTTCAAGCCCTAATGAATTACAAGATCTAGATATTAAGCATTAATAGTAGTTAATATCACACACACACACACAAATAGACAACTAGACATTATACATCTCTTGACAGAAAAAAATAACCCTATCTATTAGGTATTCTTGCCATAAATTTGAATCTGAATCTTAGCAAGCTCCTACTTTTAGGAAATACAGGAGGCAGAAAAGCATGAGGAAAATGACACCTTGTGAATGCAATAAGCAAAACCAGAAAGTAGAGAAAAATCTGCAGCTATTTCAACAGATGAATTGCAAGAATGCAAGGGGGAAAAGCAAGAGCAAAAGTGAAAGAGGAAAGAAAGAGAGGTTATCAAAGATTAAAAGATTAAATGACATACCAATTTGATCGTGAATCAAAACTAACTGTAAAAAAAAAAGCTTTGCAAGAAAACAAACTTTAAACACTAATTAGGTACTTTATGACATTAAGAATTACCATTAACTGATACACACTACTATATATAAAATAAGTAAACAACAAGGATTTACTGTGTAACACAAGGAACTAAATTCAATATCTTGTAATAACCTATAATGGAAAAGAATATGAACAAGAATACATATAACTGCTGTACACCTGAAACTAACATAATATTGTAAATCAACTGTAGTTCAATATAAACAATTTTTTGAAGAATTAAGTGTGATAATTGTATTTTTACTATTTTTTAAATAATATAGTCATGTTTTAGACATACTTGAAATATTTTTGGATGAAACACCATGTCTGTGACATATTTTGAAATACTGTATAAAGAGAGTAGATGGGAGTAGAGATGCAATAAGCTGTCCATGAGCTGAAAATTATCAAAACTGAATAATGAGCATTCATTAAACTGCTCTGTGTACTTATCACATACATAACTTATCACACACTTCCATACATAGTTTGGAAGTTCTCCACTATATAATTTTAATTAAATTAGGTCAATTGGATATCCATATAATAAATTAATTTGACTGTCATCTCACTCCAAACCCCCCAAAAAATCAATTCCAGGTACCTTATAGATCTATATCCATAATATACTCTCAGAGACTATCTTTTTGACCTTGTGGTATAGAAAGATTTCTCAGATAAGACACAAAAAACACAAAAGATAAAAAAAAGGATAAACAAATTGCTTTACCTTAACATTAAAAATTTAAGAATTTCTCTTCACACATAAAAATACAAAAACCATGAAGAGAATGAAAGAGCAAACCACAAGGTGGGAGAACATGTTTGCAATACATCTATCAGTCAAAGGGCTCATATACAGAATACATAACAAATAGGCTTGTGCCACTGAGAAAACCACAAACGACAGAATGTGGGTAAGATACATGAAGAGGCAATCCACAGAAGAGGACCTTTAGGTAGCATATATGTGTGCATGTATGCAAGTGTAATATATACATATATAGCATATGTATTATTCATATGCCTATATGAATAAGGGATCTTACTTATTAGTAATCAAGGAAATTCCAATTAAAGCCATCAGGACTCAGAAGGCTAAAAGTAAGACAACTGACAATACCAAGGGTTAGCAAGGATTAAAATAAAATAATGAAAACATTTATACAAGTAAATTTATGGAAGTATAAATTTAGGTGGCTACTACCTTGGAAAGCTGGCATTTTCCACTGAAATCAAAGATATGCATACTTTATGATCCCAATATTTCACTCATAGATTTATACCCAACAGAATTGTGTGAGAATTACCCCAAGAGACAGATACAAGTTTTAATGACTATATTATTTACAACATGGCTGTGAGATAATAGAAATATATATATTGGGCTTGAAACCAAGAAGGACCCTGTGGGGCCTTCCCAGGAACAGACCCCCATGTCCCCTGCCTCTTGTTTTTAGAAGAGCTTTAGCCTCATAAATCTTTCCCTGGATGCTAAAGAGCAAATTTAATCAGAAAAATGCAGAAACAAAGGAAAACAGTCAAGCAAGACACAATAATAATAGTTTAACCCATAAAACAAAGACCTCTAATTCCTCCTTAAAGGCTGCAGATAATTCCTGAGCCATATCCTTGAGTTGTTCTGAAGGTACTAAAACCCCTACCAGGTGAAAAAGTTAACTGCTGACCACCAGCATGTAGACCCCAGACCAGCTGCAACCAGAAGGTTGATAATGTTAACTCTGAAACACCACTTGGTTACCAAACCACCAACCAATCCCAATATCCATGAGCTGATCAGGCAACCTGCAACCCTCTTCCTCACCTTGCATTTTAAAACCCTTTCCTGAAAGCTATCAGGGAGTTTGGGTCTTTTGTGCATGAGCATCCCATTCTCCTTTCTTGGCTCTGCAATAAATGCTGCCCTTTCCTTCACTAAACTCAGTGTTCATAAATTGGTTTTGCTGCGTGTTGGGCAGGTGGACTCAAGTTTGGTTCAGTAACAGTCTCTGCTCCTGGTTCCTGGCACAAAGCTCTTGAAATCCCTGTAATTTCAAGTGATAAGAGCATGAAGAGCATCTTTTGTTGTAATATTCAGTTTTTGACCCCAGTTCTTGACACAGGGCTCCTGAAAACCTTGTAAATTCCTGGGTTATAGGAGTGTCTTTTGTTCTAGTGAGGGGACTCTGGGTGAGCTGCTGGTTGAGGGCTTGTCACAGGGAAGACCGAGCCATGATTAGAAGTTTGACATTTTTAACCCTATTCTCCTCATTCTCTTGAGAGAAGAGAATGGTTGAAAAAGGAGTTAATAACCCATCATGCCTATATGATGAAGCCTCCATAAAACTCCCAATTATATGAGGTTGAGAGAGTTTCCAGGTTAGTGAACACAACAAAGTACCAGGAGCGAGACACAGCCTAACTCCAAGGGGACAGAAACTCCTGTACTCAAGACATGTCCAGACCTTTCCGTGTGTATCTCTTCATCTGGCTGTTCATCTGTATCCTTTATCATATCATTTAGCAAACTGGTAAGTTTTCCCCTGAGTTCTGTGAGCTGTTCTAGCAAATAATTGAATCCAATGGGGGAAAACTATGAAAACATTTGATTTTAAGCCGTCATACAGAACTTATGGGTAACCTAGTGACCTACTACTTGAGATTGGCATCTGAGGGATAGTCTCATGGGCCCTTAACCAATGGATCTGATGCTATCCTCAGGTAAACAGTGTCACAATTTGGTTAAATTGTAGAACATCCAGCTGGTATCACAAAATTGTTTGGTGGGAGAAACTCCCACACACCTGGTGTCAGAAGCATTGTGAGTGTGGTAGTAATGTGAGAGTAAAGGAAAAACACAGGAGGATAACTGTGTTCTTCCTTACACAGCAGGGAAAGCTTACAGTCCTTTCCTTAAAACAATGGTGAAAACCTGAAAACAAAAACAACTAAGCATTTACATTAGAATAGATAAAATGTGAGATATTCATACAATGAAATACTGCACAGCAATAAAAATGGGTTACAGTTACACAGAGGAATGTGGAAATATAACAGAAATACATACTAAGCAAAAAAGGGAAAAAATCCAGGCCCAAGACTATAAACAGCATGATTCTGTTATGTAAAGTGTAAAAACAGAGACAAAACTACATCATAGTGTTTAAGGACACATGCTTAGGTGATAAAACATTTTTTAAGCAAGAAAATGATTACTATAAAATCAGAATAATAATTAATTTGAGAAGCATGAGAGAGAAATGGGGACTGAAGGGGAGGCCATAGGAGAGATTGCTGAAGTGCTAGCAATGTTTTATTTCTTTAATTTGGTGGTGGATTTGCTTTGCAATAAATCCATGACTTGTACATTTTTGTTTTGTGCATTTTTATGGATGTATTTCACAGTTAATAATAGGAAATAAAAACTCAATGAAAAAAAAAACTACAGTTGAAGCATTGAAAAGAAGCTTGGATTTAGAAAACTGATTTTTTGGAACAGAAGCAAAGCTCTAGAAATTTTTGCCTAGAACTAAGGGGCAAAAGATTCAAAATGAAGAAAGTCACTCATGACCACCTTTGACACTGTTCTTTGTAACATCTTTTCATCTTATTAAACTGCCATGTATATTTATCTTAAGTTAATTTGCAATGCATGAACAGTCTGCAATCAGCAAAGTGTAAGTTATTTCACATGACTCCATTTCCTTGAAGAAAATTGCCCTTGTGGTGTGTCACATAGAGGTTAAAACAAAAGGCTTCAGATAATGTTGCCTGGATTGAATCACTTTCTAACTAGCACATTAACTTGGGAAGTATTTTAATGTGTTTTATTGAGGTAACATTGCTTTATAACACTACATAAGTTTCATGTGTACAACACTATGTTAAACTTCTGTATACACTAAAGCATGCTCACCGAAAAAAGTTTTTCCATTCATCACAATGCAGTTGGCCCCTTTACCAATTTTTCCTTCCCCCTACCACCCTTGCCCCCAGGTAACTACTATTCTGTTCTCTGTATCTATATGGGGGGTGGGGGTTGTTGTTTGCTTTGGTTTCTTCATTGATTTTGTTTTTTTCCTTTTTTTATAGTCCATATATGGGTGAAATTATATGATATTTGTCTTTCTCTGTCTGACTTATTTCCCTTAATATCTTCAAGGTCCACCATGTTGTAGTGAATGGCAAGATTTTATCTTTTTATAGCTAAGCACTATTTCATTGTCCATCCTTATCCATTATCCGTGGATGGGCATATGGGTTATTTCCATATAGCTATTTTATTTATTTTTATATATTATATAACTATATATGATATTAACTCCTTACTGGATATGTGATTTGCTAAATCTTCTCCCTTTTGGTAAGTTGCCTCTTCATTCAGTTAATTATTTCCTTTTCTTGGCAGCAGTTTTTCAGTTCTTTGTAATTCCATGTGTTTATTTTTGCTTTTGTTTCCCTTTCCTAAGGAGACATATTCAGAAACATATTGCTGAGACCAGTGTCAAAGAGTATACTGAGTATTTTCTTCTAGGAGTTTTGTGGTTTCAGGTCTTATATTCAAGCCTTGCATCCATTTTGAGTTGATGTTTGTATATGCTATAAGGTAGTGATCTAGTTTCATTCTTTTGCATTCTGTCCCATTTTCCCAATACCATTTAAAGAGACTATCCTTTTCCCATTGTATGCTCTTTACTCCTATGTGCTAAATTAACTGAAAATATAGGTATGAATTTATTTCTGGGCTCTTAATTCTCCACTGATCTACATAACTCTTTTCCTGCCAATACCATGCTGTATTGATTACTATAGTTTGTAGTATAATTTGAGATCAAGGGGTATGATACCTCCAACTTTGTTCTTTTCTTTCAGGATTGCTTTCACTATTCAGGGTCTTTTATGGTTCCACATAAATTTAAGGATTTTTTGTTCTACTTCTGTGAAAAATGTCATTGGGGAGAGGAAAAAAGATGGCGGCAAAGTAGAAGGATGTGGAATGCATCCCTCTCCACAGATGCATCAGAAATACATCAAAAGAAGCAATAATTACCACAGAGAACCAGCTGAACACCAGCAGAAGACCTGGGACACCAGAAAGAACTGCAAAGATCCTGACATAACTGGGTAGGAAAGAGGGGGAAGGATAAAAGGAGAAAGAGGAGGAGAAGAAAGGAAAGGGACAGGTCCCACATCCTGGGGCAGGGGGAGCTGAAATAGAGGAGAGATTGCCAAATTAGGGGAAACATCCCTTATCTGACAGGGAAACCACTTCTCCAATGGGGAACTTCCCTGGATCAGAAGGGAGACATTTGAAACTGTTCAAAGAGGGTGAAGCGGCTGATCTGTGGCAGATGGGAAAGAGTGAGAAACACATGGAGGGTCTGCACTATGGCTCAGCATGTCTGGACTGAGATGTGGGTTCATAGTTGAACACTGAGTCTGGGAGCTGGAACATGGGAACCAGAGAACTGGTTCAGAATGAGAAACATTGTTGGCAGTGGGGAGATGGACAAGAGGGAAGAAATCTGCTGCAGAGAATGCCTACCGCAGAAAGCTGGGTGGCCATAGTGGTGGCTTGCTACTGCTGACTCACAAGCAGGGGGAGGAGCTGTGGTTGTAGTCTCTCTCTCGGCCTGAGCCACCAGTGTCCCTCTGCAATAGGCACTGCCACCACCACCCGGGCAACCACAACCCAGGCAGGGCGCTACTGCTTACTCACTCCCTGGGGAAGGAGCCACTATTGTACCCTCCCTCTTCCCCACTCACTGTTGCTTAAAGATGAACAATAAACAAAGCTCTGCTGGTCACAGAGTAATACAAAAAGCCCAAGGTGGGTAGAAGGACACTTACAGCTGAGACCCCAAGGAAACAGAAATATTATTATTTCTACTGATCTGGTCCATTCTGGGGTCAGTTCTAACTTTTTTTTTTTTTTAATTAATTACTATCTTAGTCCTAAGGGATCTACACATTTTATAACATAATTTTTCTTCTATTTTTTTCTTCTATTTTTATTTTAAGACTTTTTATATATTTCTATTTCTAGCTGTTTGTTGTAGTGCTGACTTTATCTCTCCTACCTTCTTTTCTTCTCTTTTATACATTTCTCTTTTTTCTTTTTCTTTTCATATTTCCAGTCACACTATGCTCTTCTGTTGCCCTGTCTTCTATCCTATTTTAGTTTATTTCATCTTAATATACTTATAATCAATATTATTGGTCTGCTCTTTTTCCTTGTTTTATTCTCCAGATGACACCTTGCTTTGGTTTTTATTATTAGGTTTGGTCTTTATCTTAGCTCTAATTATAATTGTCTGATTTTGTTTTGAGAATCTTCAGTCTGTCTGGTTCTAGTCTTTCTTTTTATTATATTTTATCCTAGCTTTCAAAATTTCTCTGGATATATGTTTGTGTGTGTGTGTTTTAATTAATTAAAATCTTAGTCCTCAGGGATCTACATATTTTATAACATATTTTTTCATCTATTTTTATTTTTAGACTTTTTATATATTTCTATTTTTGGCTAAGTTTCTTGTAGTACTGACTTTGTTTCTCCTACCTTCTTTCCTTCTCTATCTTTTATACATTTCTATTTTTTCTTTTCTTTTCATATTTCCAGTCACAATATGCTCTTCTGTTGCCCTGTCTTCTATACTTCCTTAGTTTATTTTATCTTAATATACTTATAATCAATATTATCAGCCTGCTCTGCTTCCTTGCTTTATTCTTCAGATGACACACTGCTTTGGTATTTATTGTTATGTTTTGTCTTTATCTTAGTTCTAATTATAATTGTCTGATTTTGATTTGGGAACCTTCAGTCTATCTGGTTGTACTCTTGTTCTTTATTATATTTGATCCTAGGTTTCAAAATTTCCCTGGGTTTGTGTTTGTGTATGTGTGGAGATTTTTGTTTTGTTTTGTTTTGTTTTCTTTTTTTTTTGGTTTTGAATTTTTGCTGGTTTTCACTTTGTCTGATTGCATACTGTGGTTCTTCTTTCAGGCATTTCTAGTGTCTTATTTTCTATTGGATTCAGTATTTGTATGTTTTGTGCATGTATGTGTTTCCTGATTTTAGTATCCATTTGACTCAACACTCTAACATCATTCTGGGGCTTGGACATTCTTTTTTAAAATCCTTTATTGCCGGGACAAGCAACCTCTAAAGTCTGGACAACTCAATCAGAAGTCAAGTAGGAGGCTGCACTGAATCCAGGATGCTAGACTACTAGAGAGTCCTCAACCACAGGAAAGTTTAACTGAAGAGAATTCTCACAGAGCCTTGTATCAGAGTCTAAGGCCTGGCTTCATCTGACTGTCTGCAACTGCCAGTGCTGGATACCTCACACCAAACTACAAACAAGACAGGAACACAAACACACCCATCAACACAGAGACTATATAAAGCCATATTAAGCTCACAGATACTCAAAAACACACCAACAGACATGGCCCTGCTCATCAGAGAGAAAAGACATAGAGCCACACACTGGAAAGCAGGCACCAGACCCTTCCACCAGGAAGTCTACTCAAGACACTGGACAAACCCCACCACAGGGGGCAGAGAGCAGAAACAAGAGGAATTACTACTAGGCAGCACAGGGAAAGCAGACAGCAAAATCCTACAAATTAGGCAAAATGAGAAAACAAAGAAACACCTTGCAGGCAAAGGAGCAAGAAAAAAACACACAAAACCAAATAAATGAAGAGGAAATAGGAAAATTGCCTGAAAAGGAATTCAGAGTAATTATAGTAAAGATGATCCAAAATCTCGATAACAAAATAGAGAAAATACAAGAAACAGTTAATAATGAATTAGAAGAACTAAAGAGCAAACAAACAGTAATGGACAACAAAATAACTGAAATTTAAAATACTCTAGATGGTATAAACAGCAGAATAACTGAGGCAGAAGAATGAGTAAGTGAGTTGGAAGATAGAATGGGGAAAATAACTGCCACAGAGCAGGAAAAAGAAAAAAGAACAAAAAGAATGGAAAACCGTCTCAGAGACCTTGGTGACAACATTAAGCACACCAACATTCGAATCATAGGGATCCCAGAACAAGAAGAAGAAAAGAAAGGGTCTAAGAAAATATTTGTAGAGATTATAGTGGAAAAATTCCCCAACATGGGAAAGGAAATAATTAATCAAGTCCAAGAAGCACACAGAGTCCCATACAGAAGAAGCCCAAGGAGAAATACACTGAGGTACATATTAATCAAACTAACAAAAGTTAAACACAAAGAAAAATAATAAAAGCAGCAAGAGAAAAGCAACAAATAACATATAAGGGAAAATCCATAAGGAAAACAGCAGATCTTTAGGCAGAAACTCTGCAGGCCATAAGGGAGTGGGAGGATATATTGAAAGTCCTGAAATAGAAAAACCTACAGCCAAGAATACTCTACCCAGCGAGAATCTCATTCAGATTCCACGGAGAAATCAAAAGCTTTACAGACAAGGAAAAGTTAAGAGAATTCAGCACCACCAAACCAGCCTTACAACAACTGCTAAAGGAACTTTTGTAAGTAGGAAACACAAGAGAAGGAAAAGACCTAAAAAACAAACCCAAAACAATTAAGAAAATGGTAATATGAACATACATGTCAATAATCACCTTAAATGTAAATGGAATGAAAGCTGCAACCAAAAGACAAAGACTGGCTAAATGGATACAAAAACAAGACCCTTATATATGCTGCCTACAAGAAATCCACTTCAGACCAAGGGACACATATAGACTGAAAGTAAGGAGATGGAAAAAGATGTTCCATGAAAATGGAAGTCAAAAGAAATCTGGAGTAGCAATATTCATATCAGACACATTTGACTGTAAAGACTATTACAAGAGACAAGAAAGGACACTACATAACAATCAAGGGATCAATCCAAGGAGAACATATAACAATTGTAAATATCTATGCACTTAACATAGGAGCACCTCAGTACATAAGGCAAATGCTAACAGCCATAAAAGAGGACATCGACAGTAACACAATAATAGTAGGAGACTTGAACACCCCACTTACATCAATGGACAGATCATCCAAACAGAAAATAAATAAGGACACACAGCTTTAAATGACACATTAGACCATCTTGACTTAAATGATATTTATAGGACATTCCATCCAAAGACTAGAGAATACACTTTCTTCTCAAGTGCACACAGAACATGCTCAAGGATAGATCACATCTTGAGTCACAAATCAAGCCTTGGTAAATTCAATAATTGAAATCATATCAGGCATCTCCTCTGACCACAATGCCAAGAGACTAGATATCAATTATCTGAAAAAAACTAAAAAATACAAATACATGGTGGCTAAACAATGCACTATTAAACAAACAAGAAATCACTGAAGAAATCAAAGACGAAATCAAAAAATATCTAGAAACAAATGACAATGAAAACACAACAACCCAAAACCTACGGGATGCAGCAAAAGCAGTTCTAAGAGGGAAGTTTATAACAATACAGTCCAACCTCAAGAAACAAGAAAAATATCAAATAAGCAATCTAACCTTACACCTAAAACAATCAGAGGAAGAAGAACAAAAAAACCCCAAAGTGAGCAGGAGAGAAATCATAAAGACCAGAGCAGAAATAAATGAAAAAGAAATGAAGGAAACAATAGCAAAGATCAATAAAACTAAAGCCTAGTTCTTTGAGAAGATAAACAAAATTGATAAACCATTAGCCAGATTCATCAAGAAAAAAAGGGAGAAGATGCAAATCAACAGAATTAGAAAAGAAAAAGAACTAAAAATGGACACTGCAGAAATGCAAAAGATCATGAGAGACTACTACAAGCAACTATATGCCAATAAATTGGATAACCTGGAAGAAATGGATAAATTCTTAGAAAAGTACAATCTTCCAAGTCTGAACCAGGAAGAAATAGAACATATGAACAGACCAATCACAAGTACGGAAATTGACACTATGATTAAAAATCTCCCAACAAACAAAAGCCCAGGGCCAGATGGCTTCACAGGCGAATTCCATCAAACATTTCAAGAAGCGCTAACACCTATCCTTTTCAAATTCTTCCAAAATACAGCAGAAGGAGGAACACTCTCAAACTCATTCTATGAGGCCACCATCACCCTGATACCAAAGCAGGCAAAGATATCACAAAAAAAGAACATTACAGGCCAATATCACTGAAGAATATAGATGCAAAAATCCTCAACAAAATACTAGCTAACAGAATCCAACAGCACATTAAAAAGGTCATGTGGGGTTTATACCTGGAATGCAAGGTTTCTTCAATATATGCAAATCAATCAATGTTATACATCATATTAACAAAATGAAGGATAAAAACCATATGATCATCTCAATAGACACAGGAAAAACTTTTGACAAAATTCAACATCCACTTATAAAAACTCTCCAGAAAATGGGCAAAGAAGGAAATTACCTCAACATAATAAAAGCCATCTATGAGAAACCAACAGCCAACATCATTCTAAATGGTGAAAAACTGGAAGAATTTCCTCTAAGAACAGGACAAGACAAGGGTGCCCACTTTCACCATTATTATTTAATATAGTTTTGGAAGTTTTAGCCCCAGCAATCAGAGAAGAAAATGAAATAAAAGGAATCCAAATTGGATAAGAAGAAGTAAACTTGTCACTCTTTGCAGATGACATGATATTATATATAGAAAACCCTAAAGACTCTACCAGAAAACTGCTAGCACTAATCAGTGATTTTATTAAAGTGGCAAGATACAAAATTAATACATAGAAATCTCTTGCATTCCTATACACTAACAATGAAAAAGCAGAAAGAGAAATTAAGGAAACTCTCCCATTTACCATTGCAACAGAAAGAATAATATACCTAGGAATAAACCTGTCTAAGGAGGCAAAATACTTTTATGCAGAAAACTATAAGACACGGATGAAAGAAATCAAGGATGACATGAACAAATGGAGAGACATACCATGTTCTTGGATTGGAAGAATCAAGATTGTGAAAATGACTATCCCACCCAAAGCAATTTACAGATTCAACACAATCCCTATCAAATTACCAATGGCATTTTTCACAGAACTAGAACAAGAAATGTTATGCTTTGTATGGAAACACAAAAGACCCCAAATAGCCAAAGCAATCTTGAGAAGGAAAGACGGAGTTGGTGGAACTGGGCTTCCTGACTTCAAACTATACTACAAGGCCACAGTGATCAAGACAGTATGGTACTGGCACAAAAATAGAAAGGAAGATCAATGGAACAAGTTAGAGAACCCAGAGGTAAACCCAAGCACATATGGGCAGCTTATCTTTGACAAAGGAGGCAGGAATATACAATGGAAAAAAGATGGCCTCTTCCATGCATGGTGCTGGGGAAACTGGACAGCAACATGTAAAAGATTGAAATTAGAACACTTCCTAACACCATACGCAGAAGTAAACTCAAAATGGATTAAAGACCTAAATGTAAGGCCAGACACTATAAAACTCCTAGAGGAAAACATAGGCAGAACACTCTATTACATACATTAAAGCAAGATCCTTTTTGACCCACCTCCTCGGATAATGGAAATTAAATCCAGAATAAACAAATGGGACGTAATGAAACTTCAAAGCTTTTGCACAGCAAAAGAAACCATAGAAAAGACACGAAGACAACCCTCAGAATGGGAGAAAATACTTGCCAATGAAGCAACGGACAAAGGATTCATCTCCAAAATATACAAGCAGCTCATGCAGCTTAATACCAAAAAAGCAAATAACCCAGTCCACAAATGGGCGGAAGACCTAAATAAACAGTTCTCCAAAGAAGACATACAGATGGCCCACAAATACATGAAAAGATGCTCAACATCACTAATCATTAGAGAAATGCAAGTCAAAGCCACAATGAGGTATTACCTCACACCAGTCAGAATGGCCATCATGAAAACATCTAGAAACAATAAATGTTGGAGAGGGTGTGGAGAAAAGGGAACCCTCCTGTACTGTTGGTGGGAATGTAATTTAGTACCGCCACTATGGAAAACAGTTTGGAGGTTCCTTAAAAAACTACAAATAGAACTACCATATGATCCAGTAATCCCACTCCTGGGCACATACCCAGAGAAAACCATAATCCCAAAAGAAACATGTACCATAATATTCCTTGCAGCACTATTTACAATAGCCAGAACATGGAAGCAACCGAAATGCCCATCAACAGATGAATGGATAAAGAAGATGTGGCACATATATACCATGGAATATTACTCAGCCATGAAAAAGAATGAAATGGAGCTATATGTAATGAGGTGGACAGACCTAGAGACTTTCATACAGAGCGAAGTAAGCCATAAAGAGAAAAACAAATACCGTATGTTAACTCATATATACGGAATCTAATAAAATGGTACTGATGAACCCCGTGGCAGGGCAAGAATAAGGATGCAGATGCAGAGAATGGACTGAAAGACATGGGGTTGGGGGGGTGAAGGGGAAGCTGGGACAAAGTGAGAGAGTAGCATAGACATATACATATATGACCAACTGTAAAATAGATAGTTAGCTGGAAGTTGCTGTATAACAAAGGGAGATCAACTTGATGATGGGTGATTCCTTAGAGGATCAGGATGGGGAGGGTGGGAGGGAGTCACAGGAGGGACGGGATATGGGGATATATGTATAAATACAGCTGATTCACTTTGGTGTACCTCAAAAGCTGGTACAAGAGTGTAAAGCAATTATGTTCCAAAAAACAGCTTAAAAAAAATCTATCCACCACTAATTCAAGACAACTATGCTAGATTAAGTTGTTTCAAACTAGTTTATTTAGGGGTTCCATTTTCACTCCTCAGTAGATTTGATGTATTTCTCATATGCTTCTTCACTTATTAGTTCACCTAGTTCTGGTGTCATCTTGATCAGCCAACAACCATAACAAGATTTGTTGACAAGTCCTGTATTTTCTGCTAGAGCTTCATTAATTTCAGTTACTTCTCCTGATAGAGGAGAATAGAGCTCACTAGCAGCTGTCACACTTTCCAAAGCACCAAATTCCTCTTGCTTGTTCAATTTTGTCCCAACTTCAGGCAGACTACAGTAAACAACCTCTCCCAAAACTTCCTGTGCAAAATTGCTGATTCCCACTGTTCCAACACCATTTTCTGTTGTTACTTATTCATGTTTGTGAATTTACGCACTGACAGCATAGCCGGCAGGAGCACAGCACCCAGACAGCGCCTGCCCTCAGTCCCCAGGGCCTGGGCAGGCAGGGTGCACGGAGATGGCGTGCAGGCTGCACACCACAGCCTGCATGCTTTGTGCCGCTGGCAAGGCCATGTTCGCAGGGATCTCTAATGCATTCTTCATCTCATTTTTTGAGATCTTCATCTCCAGAATTTCTGTTTCGTTCTTCTTTAGTTTCAGTCTCTTTGGCAAAGTATTCCTTTGATCATTAATTTTATTCTTGAGCTCATTTAACTGCCTTCCTGAGTTTTCCTAGAGCTTGTTGAGTTTCTTCCTGAAATCAGATCAGAATTCTGGAGAACTGTCATTTTCGTTCGTAATACTGTGTTATTGTGGTTTTTCATGGTGCTTGATGAGTTGTTCCTCTGCCAGAGCACTTGAAGTAGTAAACCCTTTTCTTCTTTAGGTAAAGCATTTTCTTCTTCATTCTAACAACACAACAGGTTAGTAATTAGAGGTCTTTATTTTCCCTATCAGTAAGTGGCATTAGAGCACAAGTTTTAGGTTTGTCTTACCTGAGCTTCCTCAGGCTACATTTGAGAATGCCACCCTCTTTTTACCCTCCACCTCCTCTTCCAGAGGTGTTGCCAGTGGCCTCATCCTCATTGCTTGTGTCTCCAGGGTCACTGGTACCTTGCTGCTGCCAGTATTGCTGCTGTCAATGGCATCACCACCTAGGGCAATGGGATGGCAGATGCCTCCATCACATCTAAGGTTGCCTGTGTCACACAGAGAGAAGGGAATGCTGGTAGGCAGAGCCAGGGTCACAGGCACATCTGCCATATCCAGGGCTTTTGGTTTGGGGGCACCAATGCTGTGAGCAGGGAGCCAGAACTGTGGGTACCTCCACAGCTAGAAGGACAGGGTCACAGTCCCCACTGCTGCTTCAGCCTGGTTTCCTATGGCCATGAGTGCTACAGTGGTCAGGATGCTTGAGTCACATATGCTACCTCCCCTGCTGCTACCAGGCTCTCTGGGGCTCAGCCCCCATGGCCAGAGGGCCAGGATCACAAGTACCACCTCCACTTTTCCCCTGGTTCTGTCTCTTCTATGTGTCCCAGTCCACCCACCTTCAGATGTACAGATTTGTGGAACTCTCCAGAATCTTGGTGTGTTGGGCAAAGAAAACTTTGCTGTCAGAGGTGTTTTACTGTTGTAGATTAAAGGGGGCAGACTAAAATAGCATCTCACACCATGATGCTGACATCTGTCCTTGGGAGCTTTTCTTAATTTTTCTTTCTGTAACTCTTTTTCCTCATCTGCTAAAGCAGGGATAATGCCACACCTAGTAAGATTGCTATGAGTATAAAATAAAATAATATATGTTAAGTGCTTGTCATAGTACCTGACATATAGTAGTTGCTCAATAAATTTTGGCTGCTATTATTATTTCATTGCCCACCAAAAATTGGTGCTTTTAAGACCTCACTCTTATAAGAAGTGAAACCAAAATAATTCCCTATCGCTGTGTTAAACAAAACTGAGATCAAATATGCTTTCTGGTTCCTGGGTTAAACAATTCTGAAAGAATTATATTTTCCTGCTTTTCATGCTAAATAATACTGGGCTGAACAAAGATTTTGTGTGTGTGTGTGTGTTTTTTGGTTTTTTTTAAAATAAATTTACTTATTCATTCATTTATTTATTGGCTATGTTGGGTCTTCGTTGCTGCTTTCGGACTTTCTCTAGTTGTGAGGAGTGGGGCCCACTCTTTTCTGTGGTGCACAGGCTCCTCAGTGTGGTGGCCCCTCTTGTGGAGCACGGGCTCTAGGCTCACAGGCTTCAGTAGCTGTGGCACGTGGGCTCAATAGTTGTGGCTCACGGGCTCTAGAGCACAATCTCCATAGTTGTGGCACACAGGCTCAGTGGCATGTGGGATCTTCCCGGACCAGGGCTTGAACCAGTGTCCCCTGCATTGGCAGGCGGATTCGTAACCACTGCGCCACCAGGGAAGCCCCAAGATATTTGTTAACACAAGTGCCTGCTCCTGGAAGATAAAACTGTGAGCCAACTAAAACCAGCTTACTTGTCAAGATTAAGAGCTGGCTCAAGATTGAAATCATATAAAGTATCTTTTCTGGCCACAGTGGTATGAAACTATAAATCAAAAAAAGGAAAGCTGGAAAACTTATAAATATGTGGAAACTAAACAATACACTCCTAAACAACCAATAGGTCAAAGAAGAAATAAAATTTTTAAAAAGTCTCAAAACAAATGAAGATGGAAATACAACACACCAAAACCTACAGCATGTTGCAAAATCAGTTAATAGAGGGAAGTTTATTGTGATAAATGCATATATTAAGAAAATAGAAAGATCTCAAATAAACTACATATCAAAGAACTAAAAAGAGAACAAACTAGCCCCAAAATAAGCAGAAGAAAGAAAATAACAAAGATCAGAATAAATGAAATAAAGACAGGAAAAAAATAGAAAATACCAACAAAATTAAAAGCTGTTGTTTTGAAAAGACAAACACAATTGACAAACTTTTAGCTAGACTAACCAAAGGGTGGGGGAGAAGAGACTCAAATAATGAAAGAGGAGACGTTACAAAATATACCACAAAATACATAAGATCATAAAAGACTACTGTGAACAATTATACACCAGCAAATTGAGTAACCTAGAATAAATAAATAAATTCCTAGAAACATACAACTTACCAAGACTAAATCATGAAGAAACAGAAAATATGAACAGACCGATATTGAATAAGGAGATTGAATCAGTAATCAAAAACCTCCCAACACAGAAAAGTCTAGGACCAGATGGTTTCATTAGTGAATTCTATCAAGCATGAATTAAAGATGAATTAAAGACAATCCTTCTCAAACTATTTCAAAAAAACTGAAGAAGAGGTAACCATCCCAAACTCATTTTAAGAGATCCTAATACCAAAGCCAGATAAGGTCATTACAAGAAAATTATAGACCAATATCCTTGATGGATATAGATACAAAAATTCTCAAGAAAATATTAGCAAGCTGAATTCAACAGCATATTAAAAGGATCATGCACCATGATCAAGTGGGATTTATCCCTGAGATGCAAGGATGATTTAACATATGGAAATCGAAAATGTGATATACCACATTAAATAGAATAAAAGATACAAATAATATGGTCTTCTCAATAGATGCAGAAAAGCATTTGATGAAATATAACATCCTTTCATGATAAAAACCCTCAACAAATTAGGTATAGAAGGAACATTCTTCAACATAATAAAGGCTGTATACAACAAGCCCCCAGCTAACATCATACTCAGTGATGAAATATTGAAAGCTTTTTCTCTAAGATCAAGAACAAGACATGCCCACTCTCACCTCTTATTCAATACAGTACTGAAATTCCTAGCTAGAGCAATTAGGCAAGATAAAGAAATAAAGATATCCAAATCACAAAGGAAGAAGTAAAATTGTCATTATTTGATCTTACATATAGGAAACCCTAAAAACTATACATGCACACACATATAAACACACACACATTGTTAGAAAGAATAAGTAAATTCAACAAAATTGCAGAATATAAAATCAACACGCAAAAATCAGTTGCATTTATACACACTAACAATGAAAAATTAAAAATGGAAATTTGGAAAACAATCCCACTTACTATAGCATCAAAAAGAAAATAGTACTTGAGAATAAATTCAACCAAGGAGGTAAAAGACATATACTGAAAAACACAAAACATTGATGAAAGAAATTAAAGAAAAAAACCATAAATGGAAAGACATCCTGTGTTCATGAATTGGAAGACAATAGTGTTACAATGTTCATACTACCTCCAAACAGTCTACATATTCAAAGCAATCACTATTAAAATCTCAATAGCATTTTTTAAGGAAATAGGAAAAACAATCCTAAAATTCATCTGGAACTACGAAGCACCCTGAACCACAAAGCAAAAACTTTACGAAAGAAAACAAAGTTGAAGGCATCACATCTCCTGATTTTTAAATGCACTGCAAAATAACAGTGATCAAAACAGTATGGTACTGCCATAAAGACAGACATATAGAACATATAGAACAATGACACAGAATAGAGAACCCAGAAACAACCCCACACATATAAACTCAACTGATCTTTGACAGAAGTACAAAGAATACACCATGGGAAAGAATAGTCTCTTCAACAGATGGTGCTGGGGAAACTGGATATCCACATGCAAAAGAATGAAATAGCATGCTTATCCTACACTGTCCATAAAAAACATTTCAAAATACATTAAACATTTAAATGTAAGATCTTAAGCTGTAAAATTCTTAAAAGAAAATTTAAGGGAAAATCTTCACGACATTGGTCTTGGCAGTGATTCATTGGATATGATGCCAAACGCATTGTCAACAGACTCAAAAGGAGACAAATGGGACTACATCAAACTGAAAAGCTTCTGCCCAGCAAAGGAAACAATCATAGTGAAAAGGCAACCTATGGAAAGGGAGAGAAATATTTACAAACCATATATCTGATAAGAGACTAATATCCAAAATATATAAGGTACTACTACAACTCAAAGACAAAACAAAACCACCACCAACAAAACTACATAACCTAATTTTAAAATGGGTAAAGGATTTGAATAGACTTTCTCCAAAGAAGCTAACAGGTATGTAAAAGATGCTCACTATCACTAATCAGGGAAATGCCAATCAAAACCACAATGAGATATCAGTTCACACCTGGTAGGATGGTCAGTATCAGTCAATAATAGTCAACAAATGTTGGCAAGGTTGTGGAGAAATTGGAATGTTTGCACACTGTTGGTGGGAGTGTGAAATATGCAGTTGTTACGGAAACCAGTATAGAAGTTCCTCAAAAAATTAAAATAAAACTAGCATATGATCCAGCAATCCCTCTTCTGGGTATTTATTTGAAAAGAATTGAAATCAGGATCTTGAAGACATATTTGCACTCCCACATTTATTGTAGCACTCTTCACAACAGCCGAGGTATAGAAACGGCCTAAATGTTTATTGTCCAATGAATGGATAAAGAAAATGTGGTGTATAGAGACTATGGAAGGAAATCCTGCTATACGTGACAAAATGGATGAACTTTGAGGAACATTATGCTAAGTCACAGAAGGATACTGCATGATTCCACTTACATGAGGTACTTAAAAGAGCCAAACTCATAGAAGCAAAAAAGGAAGATGATGATTGCCAGGAGCTGGGAGGAGGAAGAATGGGGAGTTAAAGTACAACAGGTTAAAAAGCTTCAGTTAAAAAGAAAAATTTCTAGAGATCTGCTGTGCAATACTGTGTTTATAATTAACAATACTGTACTATACACTTAAAAATTTGTTAAGAGGGTAAATCTTATGTTAAGTATGTTGAGCATTATTACTATTTTTTAAAGTAATTTCCAGCAAGCCCACCTGCAGGGCTAATTTGGCTAACAGCACCTGATCATTGGAGCAGGACTTCTGTGCATATTGTGACCCTTTGGTCCCAGGAGAAGGGACCAGCATAGTAAGTGCTCAAAAATAGATACTGAAAAAATGAAAACAAAATTAGGTCCATACTTTTATGGATGTATTTCCACAATAAGTGTTCTAATTCCCAAAAGAGAGAGTGAGAACTTACTTATTAATATGATTTCTCAAAATGTATTCTCTGAGAAAATCTGTCATAGGTTTGGCTCAAAGATGAAAATATATCCATTACTTATAACAAGAGAATGAAAAGTAGCTCTGTAATGCTAAAGGAGGCAATTTCCAAAGATTGACACAATCCTTCTGAAAGTAGCACATTTCTCACAAGAGGGAGCTCAGAACCCACTGATCAATGGCCAGAGAAGCAGAATAAAACATCACTTCACTAGGGGATAAACGATTTCTAGACATGGGGAATATTTCATGTGCCAATACCCTTTCAATTATTAACCTCTGCAATTTTAAATTATATAAAAGATGAATAATGCAGAGTTTCCTAATAACCTGTTGCTTAATTTAATAAGCTAGTATTTTAAATAAGTATGGTGGGGACAAATAAGATATATGGCATTATTAATTTCCTCTTGGGGGAAAAATTTCTAGTATTCACTAGAAAAAACAAATAATATAAGGTAGTGTTACTGTAATAACGGCTACTCTGTGCACCAAGGCCAAATAGAAATACAGAGACAGAGATTTTGGAGGAAGAAAGAGAGAGCTTTATGTTTCTGCCAGGAAGAAGGGAAGACACAGCAGGCTAGTGCCTCAAGAACCGTGTACCCCCTCCTTGGAAGTTGGGGAAGATTTTATCTGTGAGGCTTGCAGTCTGGCGTATGGGATAAGGATCAAGGTGGTGGAGGTCTTGTATTCTTTTTCCTTCACATTATTCCAATACAGTCATAGCTAGCATCAGGCCACCGGGTAACTGGGGTCCGGCAATCTGTTAGTTGTCAGTTTGCCTCCAGTTTATTGGCTGGAGACCTTCTTTCAGAAATGCAAAAACAAACAAACAAAAAACTACAGGGGATGATTTGTTACAATAGTCCTATAGAATGCAGGTGCTAAGTCCAAATTAGGTTAGGGAGTGAGGGGCAGGATGTAACTCACACAGAGTTAAGGGTGATAGGTGCTGTGTGTAATTTGTATAGTATTAGGGAGTTAGCTTTGTGAAATAAGATTCTAGTTACTATAGATCAATAACAGCTAAAGTAAAGCGAGGAATGATTAACTTTTTCAGGCCAGGTTATCTTTGTCTTCTAGCCTGTTTGATGTTCCTTGTTTTCCTCGCTCTCAAGAGGAAAAAGAACCATCACTTCTATTTGCATTGCAACAGCAGTGATGCTTATGGGTACCTGGAAAGATTTCTTGCTCCCTGGTTGCTCTTTATCTATTTCTATAGGTAATTCTGTGGGGCTGTCCTGCTTATCTCTACACTTCTTTTTAAACAACATCCCTTTTTTTTTTTTTTTTTTTTTTTCTTATGGACCAAAGTATTTAACCAGGTTCGACTGAAGCTTTGATGCCTGGAAGCGATAATTTGATTTTTGCTTACTCGTGTGCCTATCATTTATGTGCAGATTTTACTGTGCAGACTTTACTGCTTAGCTTTCAGAGACAAGCTCAAACACATACACACACACACACAGACGGGTTTTTTTGTTTGTTTATTTTAATTCTTGGTTGGAGAGCGAACTTCACTCTCTCCAGAAAGTAGAAGAGCAGATCCAGTCCCAGCCCAGGATGCGGGCACAACGTCTGATTCTCAGATAGGGTTTGCACAAGGAGAGCCTGCGAGCGCTGCTCTCCGCGGCACTCAGCTTGCGGAGGCTGCGAGAACCTCTCGGCGACCATCTGCACAAGCTGGTCTTGCAGAGCAAAGAGAACGCTCGACATCCCGGAGATCGGAGCCGCACTCGGGCCAAGAGAGCGCAGGAAGCAGAGCACGCATGCGCACGGCGCAGCCGGAGGCGGGGGCGAGCGGGTCGGGCGCGCGCTCGCGGTGGTGAAGAAGGAGGCGTGAGCGCGCGCCTGGTGGCTGCCGGGGACCCGTGGTGGCCGGCGCCGGAAGCGAGCTGCCATGGCTCACAGGCCGAAGAGGACTTTCCGGCAGCGCCGAGCAGACTCAAGCGACAGCGACAGCGCCCGGGAGCTGTCTGCTGAGCCCGGGGCGCCGGGAGAGCAGGCAGCCCTGGGCTCCGCGCAGGAAGGGCCAGAGCTGCCCCGCCGGAGCCGAGCCCGGGGCGGGGGCCGGGGCCGCGGCCTGGTCTGGGCTAGTTCCCGGCGCTGCGCGAGAGCCGCCCCGCGCCTGGACGGAGGCTCAAACGCACCAGGTGACGCGGGGCAGCTGGGCAGCGGGGCGCGGGGAGGATGGGGGCGAGCCCGCGGGTTCCTGAAGGTTCTTGTGGCCCGAAACCTACCCCGCCGTGCGGGGGTCGCGGGACGGTCGCCTGCTGCCTCGCCTCTGTGTCAGCCCTCGCGCCCGCAGACTCTCCTGCACGGGCTGCGCTGGTGTGTTTGCACCGTCGGGTGCACCCTCGCCGGTCACAGCTTCAGTGCTGCACTTGATGCTTACGGGGAACCGAAGTCGTCACAATACTCTGCAGTAGAGGAAAGTACTTTCTATGCTCAACTCTTTTTTTCTGGAAAACGCTTAAGCCATACGGTACACTGGAAGAATTTATGTGACAGGCTTTGGGACATTTTCTTTTGCTTTTCGTTTTTTAATTGGTTATTTAAAGAAAGGATAAAAATAGCAAGTGGGGAAAGCGAGGGGGTTGGGGTGGGATGAATTGGGAGATTGGGATTGCCATATATACATTACTAATAAGAAAAAAATTTCAAGTTGTACACTTTGGATATATTCAGTTTATTGTATGTCAATTGTATCTCAATAAATGTTCTTAAAGAAAAGAAGATAAAAATAGCAATATGTCACTAATAAGTAGATTGGTGATCCTGTAGACTACCGATAATGGTGTTAAATACAATGTAGTAATTTTGGGGTACCTTTCCATGCTTAAAAAAATAGGATTCAGGCAGCATAAAGTTGTTTACGAAGATGTGTTCTAGTTTGAATTGGAGTTTAATAAGAATATAGTCAGAAATAAAACTATATAGTTAGAAAACATTACAAATAAAAAACATAGGAACAAGCAGTTGGAAGGAGTTTGTAGTTTAAATACATTAACTTCTGACTCAGACCTCATAAAAATATTTAAGATTGTTTTATTCTAAAAGGAACTTCTAAAAAAATTCAGTAGTGAAGTTAGTAGTAAATGCCCTAAAAGCACCCAGCTTCTGCAAGGTAAATGGCAATTTTTACCTACTTTTTTGTCTGCGACCCATGTTGCTCCAGCATAGGTACACTCTGGTTTAATGAACTGGTGGAATCCCTGCCCTGTTGACATGAGTAGAGTCTCCAGTTTGTCGCATGTGGATGATGCCACCAGTAGAATGATGATTCAACATTTCTGATTTGTCACAGGGTGAAATGCCATGTAGAAAACAAACCTATGTAATATATGTTATATAATTTATTGTTGTTTTAAAGATGGTACACATGGTATAATTTCAATAAATAAAAAAGTGTGAAAAAAATCAGAATATAGTTTTTGGTTAGTCTCGAGGTAAAAAATTTTCTCCCCACTGTTTTTAGCCTAAGTGATTTTTGTGATTTCTTAGTCATTGTTATAATCACCTGTTTATCTGAAGTTTTGATTTTTTTAAAAATATTTTTGTGCTTTATGTAAGTCATCTGGTTAAACTTTAATAGGAAGGCCAGGAGTTGCCTTTTCTCTTTCTTTTCTAAAACAGAGGTTCTCAAACTTTTTGGTGTTAAAGGTGTACCCTTTATACTCTTTAATGAATGGTTAGAGATCCCAAAGAGCTTTTGTTTCTGTGGATTATATCTATAATGTTTAACATATTAGGAATTAAGATAAATTTTTATTATTTTTTTAAATTAACTAATTACATGTAAGGATAAGAAACATTTTTATGAAAAATAACTGTTTTCCAGAAAATAGTAAGAGTGCCTGTTGTTTTCAGTTTGCAAATAAATCTCTTTAATGTCTGGTTTAAAGTAAGACAGCTGAATTCTCAAAGCTGTTTCTGCATTCAGTCTGTTGAAATTTGTTGTTTTGTTTGAATGTGTGAAGAAAACCACGGATGGGTGATTGAGTATTTAATAGCCTTTTTAGATCATTGAGGGTGTTCTGCTTTAATATTACAATGAAGCTCAAAACGTAATAGGTTCTCAAAGGTTAGTTTGCCATGTGTGTCGGCTGAAAAAAATGCACAATGTGAGAGTTGTGAGTTAAGTGTTATTTGGGGCAAAGTGAGAACTATAGCCCAGCACAGAGCATTTCAGGTAGCTCTGAGAAACTGCTCCAAAGAGGTGGGGGTGGAGGTCAGTGTTATATAAGACTTTAGTGAAGAGGTTTGTTTAATCAAGTGCACTTTTTGGCAGAAAGCTTGCTGCTGGTCACAAGGAGCAGATGTCACCATTAATTATTTTAGTGCTTTTCTAGATATGAGGAGATGTGAGAATTGGGCTCATAAAATCGTCTCCTGAAAATATCTCTCTAAAGGCCTGTTCTGCCAGTTTTTCTCAGAGCACGGAGGGCCTCATTCCTGACCTCTGCTCTGAAGTCCTTTCAGGGGGTGTTGAAGGTCAGCAGCTACAGCAGTTTGTGGCTTAATCCTTGTAGAGGCAGAAGGCAAGTGCCAATTTTTAGTTGGCACGTGGATGCTGAAACTATATCAGTCAATTTTTTTGTACTCCACTGAATTAAAACCCATGGGGTGTGTTTTGCACTTTGAATGGAACTTTTACCCATATGCGATTGGTGACATCATGCATTGACTCTTTGGAAAGTATTGGTTCACTGAGTTGCAGTTCTTGCAAATGTTGGTACATTTTATTACAATATCCAAAAAAAACTCTTAATGCTGCTGTTGATATCATCAGTCTTCAAGTATTGGAAAGCTATCATATTCACAGAAGAGGATATGTTTCCCCCAAATTATAGACTTCACTTGAAATGTCTAATTCCTGAAGTGATAGGCACAACTTTGCTCATTTTTAAGAAAATGTTTTGTCATATACCCATGTCTGAATAACTAAAGTTTGTCTGTCATTCTTTCAAGTAAAAAGGTATTCCTCCCCAAAGACGGTGGTTAAGGTCAACTTGCAGCTCATCACGCAAGTGCTTTTTCTTGAGGCAGCCATTGCATTTCAGTATGCCCCAGAAGTGCTTTATGCATGCTTCCATTTTGATCCACAGAATATTGAAAAGATATGTACTCATGGCCAAGATTTAATAAAATTAATTTTTTCTTGCTTCATTAAGGACATCAAGTGAAACTGGCTATGATTCATACTAAAAGATCAGTAGTCTTACCTACCAACAGAGTAAAAATAGGGCAAGTGACATGTTAATGTTGTGATGAAAGTAGTTTTGGCTTCACAGCCCACTGAAAGGGTCTGAGGGACCTCTAAGGGTTGATGGATCATACTCTGAGAACCACTGCTCTCGTGTAACTTTACTTCACTTTAAGAAGATTTAGGATTTGTCATAAGTAGCAGTAGCTAAGAAAGATGTAAGCTGCAGCTATATTCCTCGTCTTCTACACTTGATCTTAGCCAAAAGGCCAAGAAGCAATATATTCCTTTGTCTTTTAAGTCTTGAGCTTACTCCAGATGTTTTTGAAATGTATATAGGTTTTCTAATTAAGCAACATTTTTAAGATAAGAGTACTTGTATATGTAACCTTAAATCTTAAGATTATTCACAAATAATACAAAATAATTGTGAACTAACAAGTCCTTTTTTGTCAATAATACTGTGAATTCCTTTACACTGCTCATTCAGTTCTCACAGCACCTCTGTGGGTGTTCTCTCTTAATGCTATCTTTAATAGATTGATTGACTGTTTTCTTTCCAGAATCACACAATGGAAATAGATCCGTGATTTGGTATGAGACTACAATACTCATTATAGTACTTTTTACCACCAGCCACTAAAATGTGACTTATTATTTATATTATGAGAGCCTAAATTCCAGAGTTGGATGAAATTAGATTGAAAGCCCAGTTTCTTTATTTAGTAACTTTGTGACATTGAACTTGTTACTTAGCCTTTCCAATCCTTAGTGTCCTCATCAGTAATAGCATTTACTTTATAGAATTGTGAGTATTAAATGAAATAAATCCTGTAAAATGAACTTCAGGATGCCTAGCACATAGGAAGTCTGCATTAAATATTCTTTTCTTTTACTTCTTATTCACTGCCACTATTTTTCTTTTCTCTTTTAAATATTCTTTCACTTTGTGTCATTTTCTTTTTTCTCTTATATTCCCTTTTCTCTTTTCATTTCATTCTTTAATGAAGGGAGTATTTTACTAGTTAAGTAGATAATACAAACAGGATACATCCTTGTACATTGATTAGACCATCCATTGATTTCAGAAAGAATGAAAGTTAGAGAAAGATGTGCATATCTATTTAAATATGTGGAGTAAAATTAAAACACCATGTTTTATATATGCCATGTGTTGTTCAGAATTTCAGTTATTGATTCCAATATCTTGATTCTAATTATATTTTTAAAATGTCCTGTTAGAATCCAGAACAGTTGATCTTTCAACAGATGAAGAGGATGGAACACATCATTCTTCAGAAAGTAAAGATGATCAGAGTTCATCTTCCAACAGCTCTAGCTCTCTGGAAGAAGGCAAGTTTTCATCAGTGGGTTGGTAATTTTTGCAATTTTGGTTAAGAACTTTATTTCTTATAGTATTTTTCTATACCAGTGATTCTTATTATTGATAAACTCTAGTGAAGTATGGGACAAGTAAGTCATTACTGATGATTGTCAAGGGACCAAAATTGGCTGCTCGTTTGCATTCCGTAACATGCCCAAGGTCAGATGGCTTATAAGAGGCAGAGCTAGGATTCCAACCTGAGGAATCTGCTCCAGAGCCTATGTTATTAACCACTGTGCTCTCCAGGGCGATCCATGCCAGTATCTGAAAGATGGTAAGGATTTGTCTGTGAGGATGTTTCAGGTATAGGATGTATCATCTGTAAAACCTAGGGAAGATAACATAGCATGTGCAGAGAACTAAAAAGTAGTTGGGCTGAAAAGACTTGATTGATCTAAATATGTGCAGTTTATTGTATGTTAACTGTATGTCAATAAAAGTTCTTAAAAAAAAAGAAAAGACTTGGATAAAGTTTAAGAAAGAAGAACAAAAAGAAAGCAGAGGGACAAATTAGAGTCAGATAATACAGGGTTTTGAGGGAACTACTGAAAATTTTATGCAAGTAGATGACATGACCATTTTTGTGTTTTAGAAGGGTAAGTCCAGTTCGGGGGTTACCACCTGTGGGTCATATCTGGCCTACTCTGCTTTTGTGAATGAAGTTTTATTAAAGCCACGCTCACTCAATTATGTGTTGTCTGTGGCTACTTTTGCATTACAGTGGCAGAGCTGAGACACTGTAGCAGAGACTTTATGGTGCAAAAAGCCAGAAATATTTACTTGGCCTTCTACTCTAGCTCAAGTGTTCCTAACTTGTCCTGTGCTGTGGACTCTCTTCAGTCGCATGAAGCCTTGACTCCTTCTGAGAAAAACAGTTAAATATATAGCTTTATAAAGGAAACAAGTTAATTTGAAATATAATTGTAAAAATATGTTTTTAAAGATTTGTAGTATAGTAGTAAGTGCTTTATTAACATATGAATAACAGGAACAGGAAGCTCTTATAATTTTTTTCTTGAACAAGTTCATAAGCTACAAAAGTACTTAGTAATGAAGCCAAGTATTAAGAATTGAGTCCTAGTAGAAAAGTGAAGCTTTGTTTAGACCCTAGATACAGTGCTATCCAGTACAACTTTCTGTGAAGGCTGTGTATCTTCACTGTCCAATACTTAGCCACTAGCCACGTGTGTCTGGAGTTCTTGCAGTGTGGTTAGTATGACTAAGGAAATGGATTTTTAATTTGCTTAAATGTAAACAGTCACATATGGCTAGTGGTTACTGTACTAACCATGCTGCTGTAGAAGATGGCAGATTAGATAGTGTAAAGCCGTAATTGTGAAGTGTTGGTAGCATTGGCAACCTAAGGAGAGAAGGCAGTGTTTGGAAATGTGTAGGATTGTTTTTAATTATCATAGTGCCTGAGGTGTTGCTGGCATGTAGTGCCCTGAAGGCAAGAGATGATAGAGGTAAAGAATGTGGGACAGTTAGCAAGGTGAAGAATTGTCCTTCCTCTGATGCCCCTTTGAGAAACACTGATTGAAAGTTGAAAACTTGTCCTGTAAGGAACACTTTTTTTTTCTTTTTTTCTGGAAAGGAAAAGAAGAAGTAGGAATGAGATAAGTTTAAAGATCGGTATATAGAAGATGGAATGCATTTATTTTTTGTTCAGATGATAAAACTATTAGAATGATCCAGTACTGGAATATCTGCCTTGAGATGTTCACTGTTGCAGAGACTGCTTACCAATGGGGTGTGATATTAACCTCTTCTTTTTTTTTTTAATTGGAGTGTAGTAGATTTATAATATTGTATTAGTTTCAGACGTAGAGCAAATTGATTCAGTTACATATATGTTTTTCAAATTATTTTCCATTAAAGGTTATTATAAGATATTGAATATAGTTCCCTGTGCTGTACAGCAAATCTTTATTTATCTATTTTATTTATAGTAGTTTGTATCTATTAATCCCATACTCCTAATTTATCCCTCCCCCAAACCCTTTGCCCTCTGGTAAATGTTTTTTCTGTGTCTGTGAGTCTGTTTCTATTCTGTTCTTGCTCCTTTGTAATAGATTAATTGACAGTAGATGTGTGGATATATTTCTGGGCTTTCTGTTCTTTTCTGTTCGCCTGCTTCTATGCCAGTACCATGCTGTTTTGATTACTGCAGCTCTACAGGATTGTCTGAAGCCTGGGACAGCTATGCTTCTAGCTTTCTTCTTTCTCCTCAGGATTGCTTTGGCAATTCTGGGTCTTTTGTGGTTCCTTATAAATTTTAGGATTATTTGTTCTAGTTCTGTGAAAAATGTCATGGGTAATTGATAGGGATTGCATTAAATCTGTAGGTTGCTTTGGGTAGTATGGCCATTTTAACAATATTAATTCTTCCAATCGAAGAGCATGGGATAGCTTTCCATTTCTTTGAATCATCTTCAGTTTCCTTTATCAGTGTTTTATAGTTTTTAGCATATAGGTCTTTCACCTCCTTAGTTAGATTTCTTTCTAGGAATTTTCGTTGTTGTTGTGATTTTAAATGGTTTCTTTTTTTTCTTTTTCTGATATTTCATTGTTAAAGAAATGCAACATTTCTGTATATTAATCTCATATGCTGGCTCTCTTGCCGAACTTATTCTAAGTTTTTATGTGTAATCTTTAGGGTTTTCTGTATAGAGTATCATGTCATCTATGTATAATGACAGTTTTATCTTTTACAGTCCAATTTGGATACATTTTATTTCTTTTTCTTGTCCAATTGCTGTGGCTAGGACTGCAGAAGTTATGTTGAATAGAAGTGGTAAGATACTTGTATTTCTCTGTGTGACTTAACTTCACTTAGTATGATAACCTGCAGGTCCATCCATGTTTCTGCAAATGGCATTATTTCATTCTTTTTAATAAATAGCACAACTATCATATGATATCACTTATATGTGGAATCTAAAAAAAAAAAATGATACAAATGAACTTATTTACAAAACAGAAACAGAGTCGCAGACTTCGAGAATGAATTTATGGTTACCGAAGGGAAAGGGTGGGAGGGAGGGATAGATTGGGAGTTTGGGATTGACATGTACACACTGCTGTATTTAAAATAGGTAACCAACAAGGATCTACTGAATAGCCCAGGGAACTCTACTCAATAATCTATAATAGCCTAAATAGGAAAAGAATTTGAAAAAAAGAGAAGATACGTGTATATGTATAACTGAATCACTTTGCTTTACACCTGAAACTAACACAACATTTTTATCAGTTTACTCCAATATAAAATAACAGATAAATAAGAGACACAATTCTTAGTTGCATTCCTTGTAGAAAAACCAAGTACACATAGCACTGTTGCCTAGAATCATTACATTTCTTTAAATATAAGCACAATTAAGTCTTTTGTAGTTATTTTATGAGATGGTAATATATTTTTCTCCTTTGACCAATGTACTTGGTAATGTATTGGAATAAATTCTAGAATGTATACTGACTAAGAGAAAAAAAAAGAAGTGGTAAGAGTGGGCATCCTTGTCTTGTTCAGAATTTAGTGGGAAGGCATTCAGCATTTCACCATTGAGTATTATATAGACTGTGGGTTTGTCATAAATAGCTTTTATTATGTTGAGATATGTTCCTTCTGTACCACTTTGGTGAGAGTTTTTGTCATGAAATTTTTATCATGAAGTTTTTATCATGTTGAAATTTTTCAAATGCTTTTTATGCATCTATTGAGATAGTCATGTGATTTTTGGCTTTCCTTTTGTCAATGTGGTATATCATATTGATTGATTTGCAAATGTTGAACCATCCTTGTGACCTGGAATGAATCCATCCTGATCATGGTGTATGTTTGTTTTTACATGTTGTTGGATTTGATTTGCTAATATTGTTGTGAGGATTTTTGCATCTATATTCATCAAAGATTTCGGCCTATAATTTTCTTTTTTTTGTAGTATCTTTGTCTGGTTTTGGTATAAGGGTGATGGTGGTTTCATAGAATTAATTTGGGAGTGTTCCCTCTTCTTCAGTCTTTTGGAAGAGTTCGAGAAGGATACATGTAAGTTCCTCATTGTACGTTTGGTAGGATTCCCTGGTGAAGCTGTCAGGTCCTGGGCTTTTGTTTGTAAGAAATTTTTTTATTACCAGTTCTGTTTCACTTCTAGTGATTGATCTGTTCACAGTATCTGTATCTTCTTGTTTCAGTTTTGGCAGGCTGTATGTTTCTAGAAGCTTGTCCATTCCTTCTTGGTTGTCCAATTTGTTGGCATTTAATTGTTCATAGTATCTATCCTCTTATGATCTTTTGTGTTTCTGTGTATCAGTGGTATTTGTCCTCTTTCACTTCTTATTTTGTTTTCTTATTTTGTTTACTTGCATTTCTTATTTTGTTTACTCGGTTCCTTTTTCTTTTCTTCTTGGTGAGCCTGGCTAGAGGTTTGTTGATTTTGTTTTTCTTTTCAGAAAACCAGCTCTTGGTTTTATTGATCTTTTCTATTGGTTTTTTTTTTAATCTCTATTTTATTTATCTCTGATCTTTATTATTTCCTTCCTTCTGCTGACTTTGGGTTTTGTTTGTTTTTCTTTTTCTAATTCTTTTAAGTCTTAGGTTAGGTTGTTTATTTGAGCTTTTCCTTGCTCCTTGAGCACTATGAACTTCCCTCCTGGAACTGCTTTTGCTGCATCCCATAGATTTTATATGGTTGTGTTTTCATTGTCATTTGTCTCAAGGTATTTTCTAACTTCTTTTATTTCATTGCTCACCCATTGGTTTTTTAGTAAGGTGTTGTTTAGTCTCCATGTGTTTGTTCTTTTCTCATTTTTCTTTCTGTGGTTGATTTCTACTTTCATACCAGTATGATCAGAAATGCTTGAAATAATTTCTGTACTCTTAAATTTGTTGAGGCTTGTTTTGTGCCCCAGTATGTGGTCAGCTCTAGAGAATGTTCCAAGTGCACCTGAAAACAATGTGTATTCTGCTTTTTTTGACTGTAGTGTCCTGTAGAAATCAATGAAGTCCTTCTGGTCTGTTGTGTCATTTAGGCCTTCTGTCTGGAAAATCTGTCCATTGATGTCAGTGGAGTATTAAAGTCTCCTACTGTTACTGTATTCCTGTCAATTTCTCCCTTTACGTCTGTTAGTATTTGCTATATATGTTTAGGTGCTCCTGCATTGGGTGCATATACATTAATGAGTGTAATGTTGTCTTCTTGTAGTAATCCCTTTATCATTATACAATGTCTTTCTTTATTTTTCTTTATGGCTTTTGTTTTAAAGTCTGTTTTGTCTCGTATAAGTATTGCTACCACCACTTTCTCATCCTTTCCATTTTCATGGAGTATCTTTTTCCATCCCCTCATTTTCTATCTGTGTGTGTCTTTCACCCTGAAGTGAGTCACTGGTAGGCAGCATATTGTAGGTTCTTGTTTTTTAATGCAAACTGTCACTCTGTCTTTTAATTGGAGCATTTAGTCCATTGACATTGAAAGTAATCATTGATAGGTATGTATTTGTTGCCTTGTTTTCCAGTTGTTTTGCAGTTGTTTTTTGTTTCCTCTTTTTGGTTTTCCTTTTCGTGGTTTGATGGTTTTCTTTTATATTGTGCTTGAGTTCCTTTCTTTTTGGTTTTTGTGAATCTATTGTATGTTTTTAATTTGTGGTTACCATATTGACCCATAACTATTTCTACTTGCTTTAAAGTGATAATCATACAAGTTCAAACACATTGTAAAAAAAAAAAAAAAACTATGTTTTTATAGCCCCTCCCCCACAGTTTATTTTGATGTCATGTTTTACATCTTCATGTTTATTCTTTTGCTGTTCATTGTGGTTATAATCACTTCTACAAAAATATTTTTTATTGTGTTTTAATTTATGTACTGGCTTAAGTGGTCTTCAATCCTTTCATGTATTTTCTCTTTCCTATAGATTCTTGTTTCTCTTTTATTTAGAGAAGACCTTTTAATATTTCTTTTAGGGTAGGTTTAGTAATACTGAATTCTTTTAGTTTTTGCTTGTCTGAGAAATTCATTATCTCTCCTTCTATTCTGAATGATAATCATTGCTGGGTAGAGTATTGTAGGTTGCAGGGTTTTCCCTTTCAGGACTTTGAATATATTATGCCACTCCCTTCTGGCCTGTGGAGTTTCTGCAGAGAAATCAATTGATAGCCTTATGGTGGTTCCCTTGTAATTGACTCTTTTTTTCTCCAAGTTCAGAATCCTCCCTTTAACTTTTGCCATTTTAATTAATACGTATCTTGGTGTGGGTCTCTTTGGGTTCATCTTGTTTGGGACCCTCTGTGCTTCCTGCGCTTGGACATCTGTTTCCTTCCTCAAGGTCTGGGAATTTTTCAGCCATAATTTCTTCAAATATATTTTCAGTCTCCTTTTTTTGCTCTTTGCTATGGAACTCCTACTGTGTGTAGGTTGGCACACTTTATGTTATCCCATAGATCTAATGTCACTTTCATATTTTTTCCATTTGTCTTTCTGTCTGCTATTTTGATTGAGCAATTTCCATTATTCTCTCTTCCAGATCACTTACACGTTCTGTGTTATTTGATTTGTTATTCATTGCTTCTGGATTGGTTTTTATGTCAGCAGTTGAGTTGTCTAATTTTGATTGGTTCATCATCACAGTTTCTAGCTCTCTTGCAGTGATCTGCATTTCTATTGATAATCTTTCTTAATTTCTCTAGCATTTTTATTACCTCCTTTTGAACACAAGGTCTAGTAGTCTTTTTCAGAAGTTATTTGTTCTTTTGGGGGATTCCTTTTGTTCTTTTAATTAAGATCAGTTCCTCTGCTTTTTCATTTTACTTACCTTTCTCTGTCTCTGTGAATTTAGGAGAAACATTTATCTACTGTGGTCTTGAAGGGATGTTTTTATGTGGGGGTGTCCCTGTATAGACTGTGTGAGTCATATATTTTTGGTGTATGGGCTGGTTTTGGTATGGATGCCAGCCTCGTCTTTCTTTAGCATTTGCTGGCCATTATCCCCCTAATTGGGGTGTAATTGGTGTTGTAGTGTCCAGAACCTGGGCTCTGTGGTGGGCAGGGCCTCCTCTTTGCTCTGATGCTATCACAGTTCTGTTAGGGGCAGGGTCTGCTCCACAGTTGTCAGAGTAGAAGCCCTGAAGGTTGTGTTTGATGAGACTTCATTGTACTTGAGTGCATGCCCTGGCCCAGAGGAGGTGACTGTTGATGCAGGTGGGGCCTGTGTGGTCACAGTGAACCTATGCGCTGCCCTTGAAGGCATCTGCAGTTCCTCTCAGATGCAGTGGAAGGCCATGTCCCTTTCTGCGTTGTGTTCATTCCAGACCTAGTGGTAGGCTCTGTTGTGGAGTGGGCTGGGGCTGGAGGCCAGGGCGCTGTGGCTGCAGGATTAAGATGGTTGTGCTGCTGCCTGGGACTTCTGTAGCAGACCTCTCCCAGGACCCATCCACCCTAATTCCGGCTCCATGCTGAGGTGTGGAGTGGGCAGGGCTGGAGCACTCCCGCTGGGAAATGAACCACTGCATGCTCCTGCCCAGGACCTTTCCACCAAGCCTCAGTGCCCAGCCACGGTACATTTCTATGGTACCACCTGGTATGCTCACTCACACAGTCTGCCACAGCTGGATCCACCCCCTACATTTGTACATTGACAGTGAGCTCCACGGTTCTGCCTGGACCACATTCTAGGCCCTCAGGACTGTCTTCATAGAGGTAAATGAAGTGCTCTCCCAGGTCCTGTCTACCAGAGATTCAACATTTAACGTATTTGTGGCCCCACTTGGTGCACGCTTCAGACTGGGAAGTGAGGTAAGGCTTGGGAAGTGCAGCAAGGCAGCACTGGTCCCTTTCCACCCTGATTGTTAGCAAGCCAGCATGCCTGCACTCCTCACAAGTAGAGTCTCGGCTTCCCCAGCCCCTCTGTCTTTCCCAGCAGGTTTCCCGTAGGAATGGGGCTCCCCAGGCAAGGATATGCCCATGTAGACCCTCTCTCCTTTATAGATCCCTCCTGGGGGTACAGGTCCTGTCCTGGTGCCTTTTTTTTCTCTTCTGTTCTACCCAGTTACATGGAGATCCTTCTTGCATCTTTGGTTATGTGAGAGACCTGCCTGTTTCCAGGTGGTTTTCTGTGAAAATTGTTCCACGTGTAAATGTATTTTTGATGTGTTTGTGGGGAGAGATGAGCTCCTACTCTACCATCTTGTTCCCCCTCCTAACCTCTACTTTTTAGATAGGATGATGTATGTGAAAATTATTTATGAGTTATAAATCTGTAAAAACATGATATTTTTATTATAAAGCAATATGCTAACATTATTAACTCATCTCACATCTGACCAGCACCTGCTGTGTGGGAACCTTTGAGCTAGATGTTAGATATAGATGGGACAGGTTAGAATACTCTTCTCTTCCTTGAACTTTTCTTTCTTTATTGTAGCTTGAGAGAGGGTTAACTTTAGGTAACACTAGTATCTCACTAGTGATTCCATTGCTTGTGATTTATTAATTATACCCTGCCAAGTCACTTGCTGGTGAATCACTTCCAATTCAAGTATTTCTGTTTCTGTATTCATACACTTGAGTATTTGAACCTGAGTGTATCACCTTAACCCTGGTGGCCCATTGAAATCCCCTAGGAGGCTATAAAAGTGTACTACTGCTCAGCTCCACCTCAGATCAACAGAATTTAGATCCCATGTTTTGTATGGAAGCCTAGTTATCAGATTATCAACTTTCCCAGGTGATTCTAATGTATAGCCAGGGTCAAGAAATATTAACATTATCCCAGTGCTTTGAGAGGATGAAGAAACATCTTACCTGCATCGTTTTCCCGGTACTATTGTACAAAAAATTCAAGTCTATAAAACAGGGGTCCGCAACCCCTGGGCTACAGACCATTCATTACCTGCTGTACCTCAGCCTGTTAGGAACCAGGCTGCACAGCAGGAGGTGAGCAGCAGGCAAGCAGACGAAGCTTCATCTTCTGCTCCCATCACTCACATTACTGCCTGAACCATCCCTCCCCCCACCCCCAGTCAGTGGAAAAATTGTCTTCCATGAAACTGGTCCCTGATGCCAAAAAGGCTGGGGACCACTGCTATAAAAAGTAAATCACTTATTTGATATTCCTTGTTTTAAATAAGCCTATGTTTGTTTCTGGTGTTTACCACTTACTGCCTTATAATTAATTCAAGCACTTCTTATTTTCCTTAGTTCTGGTATCAAGTATATTGATCTATAATTTCTGAAATCTATCTCTCCTTATCAGTTTCAAAAATTAGAGTATTTATGTATCTCCAGGCATATGGCATCCTTTCTATTTATTTCTCAAAGAATTTGAACCAGTTTGTAGGAAAGGTTAGAAAATTTTACTCAGTGGCTTGGTATCCCTAATTCATATTTTGAAGTGCTTGAAATGATGATTTCTCTTGCTATTTTGTTTATCTTAGTGTTTTGCTTAAGAAACCATTTGTTTCCAGAGTGTAAAGATAAATTTCGGCTTAGATCATGCGTGAAGAAGCTTGTTTTGAGTTAGAAGAGTTCATATTAATGAAATTTGTACTGAATAAAGAAAAAAAATAAAACAAGCTCTATTAAAAGATGTTGTCCTTTAAATATTTTAAACCTGGTAAATAACCTGATTATTTTTTTTAGACTTCTTAACTTATGTTTATTCCTGTGAGAATCGGCACAGGCCCTTGCGGCTGATTGGAGTGTGTGCTGGGTTTTAGTGTGTTTCTCAAAGGCAAGGGGCAGGTCATAGTAGAATGTCCCTCTTATAAGTCAGACTGCCTTACCCCGCCTCATCCTACCCTCCATGCTCCATGAGAAACTCGTGCTCAGCCCTCTCCACGTCCCTACCCTGATCATCTCAGAGCCTCTAGAAGGGAGTTGCAGCTAGCCCTCAACAAAGAGTTAGCAATAGCACCTGATGAGTAAGTGAGAGAGAAGATACATTGGAGTTGCTTCAGAATATTTTCTGATACTTCTAGATTTGCTTCATTTCTTTTTTTTTAAATTAATTAGTTTGTTTATTGTATTTTGGCTGCACTGTGTGGCATGCGGGATGGTCCCCTAGCCAGGTGTCGAACCCAGGCCTCCACAGTGAACGTGCCGAATCCTAACCACTGGGCAACCAGGGAACTCCCTAGATCTGCCTCATTTCTTTCATTTATATTTAATCTCTGTAAAAATAATTGTCTCCCATTATTGATACAGATTTTGAGTCATTTATTTGTATCAAAATAGTGAAAAAATTGGAAAAATGGTGCTTTTTCCTTTAAATATGAGGAATATTTCTTTCTATTGGTATTTTGTTTGCAGCGTCCTCTTCTTTGTTTCTTTCAGTAAATATCCCTGATGCAGCCTTTATTCAGACAGCCTACAGAAAACGCAGATTAGCCCGGGCCCAGGAGGACTATATTTCTTTGGATGTGAAACATGCCTTCACCATCTCTGATATGAAGAACAGCAGTGAAGGTCCTGAGAGTGAACCTGATGATCATGAAGATACAATACAATTTACCCTGAAGCCTCAAACACTGAGACAAAGAATGGCTGAAGGAAGAAGTACATACTTAACTTACTTATAATATACAAACATTAAGGAATTTTTCATTAGAATATTATGATTAAAATATCCATGAAAACATAATGTAGTGTCTCCTATTTTAAAGGGTGTTTAAGTCGTTTTTTTAATACCGATTTATTCATTGACATCATGGCTTCTAAAATACATATCTGTATCAAAATGTTATTATCAGAGTGTATCAAAATGTTATTATCAGAGTGTATGTGCAATAATGTTTACTGTTGTCTAATCTCCACTTGATCTTTCTTGATAGGTTAAAATTTTGTAGTGTCTTTGATATTGAAAACTTTTATTGTCACCTTTATAAGATTTTTTTTTTTTAACATGAAAGCATCTGTAGCGATTTTAGGTGTCATATATTAAAATCTTCCCTGCTCTAGTAAAAAGTTTTCCCCAACCAATAATCCTTAGGTCTCAAAGAACTGTTTTCACATTTCTCATTTATAAACAATGTTTTACCAAGTTTTTGTCACTTCAAATAATACTATTTAAGAGTGAGACTTTTGGTTCCTATTAACCCAGAAATTATTTTTGCATATTTAGATTCTCAGGTAGAATTAATATCTGTTAAAACCAGATATTTCATTTTTTTCCAAGCTTTTTCATATGTGAGACCATCATGTTTTGAGTGAGACAGTTTGGTGAAAAGTGCAGATTCTGAAGTCAAATTGCTAGATTCAAGTCCTGGGTTCAACACAGTCCTTAGATATAGGACTATGTTATATAACATCCTGACATCTGAATTTCTTTGTTTATAAAGAGAGGGTGAATTACATATTGTGAAGAAAAGGTTAACCATGTAAAGAGCTGCCAAGCCATTTATAAGCTCCCCAATTACTAATTGCTGCTGCTATTAGAATGGAAAAATATGGAATATTTATACATGAACTTTTTTTTTCTAGCAACCAGAAATGAAGAAACAAGTGAAGATAGTCAAGAAGATGAAAAATATCAAGATATTTGGGAACAGCAGCAGATGAGGAAAGCAGTTAAAATCACAGAGGTAATTATTTTTTATACCATATGTATTAGTTTCCTGGGGTGACTATATCAAATTACCACAAACTCGATGGCTAAAACAGCAGACATTTATACTCTCACAGTTGTTGAGGCTAGATGTCTCAATTCAAGGTGTTGGCAGGGCTGTGCTCCTTTTGAAAGCCCTAGGGAAGAATTCTTGTTTTTTTTTCTTTTTTTTCCCTTTTTCTTTTTTTTTTTTTTTTTCTTTTTTTAATTGAAGTAGAGTTGACAGACAGTATTGTGTTAGTTTCAGGTGTACAAGATAGTGACTGACTTTTACATACATTATGAAATAAATCACCATGGTAAGTCTAGTAGCTATCTTTCACCATACAAAATAATTACAGTGCAATTGACTGTGTTCCTTATGCTGTATATTACATCCTTGTGACATTTATTTTATAACTGGAAGTTTGTACCTCTTAATCCCCTTCATTTATTTCACCCACCCCCATCCCTCTCCCCTTGGGCAGTCACCAGTTTGCTCTTTGTATCCATAAGTTGTCTGTTTCTGTTTTGTTTTGTTTTTTTAGATTCCACATATAAGTGAGATCAAAGAGAATGTCTTTCTCTGTCTTGTTACACTTAGCATAATACCCTCTGTGTCCATCCATGTTGTTGCAGTCGGCATGATTTCGTTCTTTTTTATGGCTGGGTAATATTGCATTGTGTGTATTACCACATATTTGTTATCTGTGTATCAGTGGACACTTAAGTTGCTTCTATATCTTGGCAATTGTGAATAATGCTGCGATAAGCATAGGGTTGCATATAACTTTTCAAATTAGCATTTTCGTTTTCTTCAGGTAATTACCCAGAGTGGAATTGCTGAATTATATGGTAGTTCTATTTATAATATTTTGAGGAGTCTCCATGCTGTTTTCTGTGGTGGCTGCACCAATTTACATTCCCAGCAACAACGCACAGGGGTTCCCTATTCTCCACATCCTTGCCAACCCTTGTTATCTGTTTTCTTTTTGATAATAACCATTCTGGTAGGTGTGAAGTGTCTTATTTTGGTGTTGATTTGCATTTCCCTTGATGATTATTGATGTTGAGCATCTTTTCATGTGTCTGTTGGCCATTTGTAAATCTTCTTTGAAGAAATGTTTTTTCAGATCCTCATTTTCAGATGTATATTTTTTTGGTCAGATTGTTTTTTTAATATTGAGATGTATGAGTTCTTTATATAATTTGGATATTAACTTTATCAGATACATCATTTGCAAATATCTCCTCCCAGAGGAGATTTATTGCCTTTTTGTTTTACTGATGGTTTCCTTTACTGTGCAAAAGGTTGTTAGTTTTTAGTCCCATTTATTTATCTTTGCTTTTATTGCCCTTGCCTGAGAAGACATATCCAAAAAAATATTGCTGAGACTGATGTCTACCTATATTTTCTTCTAGAAGTTTTATGGTTTCAAAAATGATTTTTGTATAGGGTGTAAGAAAATGGTCCAGTTTCATTCTTTTACATGTCCAGTTTTCCCAGCACCATTTATTGAAGGGGCTGTCTTTTCCCCATTGTATATTCTTGCCTCCTTTGTTTTAGATTAATTGGCTATGTAAGCATGGATTTATTCTGTTCCATTGATCTATGTGTCTGTTTTTGTTCCAGTAACATTGTTTTGATTACTATAGCTTTGTAGTGTAGTTTGAAATCAGGGTGCTTGATATCTCTAGCTTTGTTCTTTCTCAAGATTACTTTGGCTATTTCAGGGTCTTTTGTGATTCCATATAAATGTCAGGATTTTTTAGTCTAGTTCCATCAAAAATTTTATTGGTGTTTTGTTAGGGCTTGCATTGGCTCTCCCAGTGGAGAATTCTTTCTTGCTTCTTCTAAGGTCTGTTAGCTCCAGGTTTTCCTTGCTTTGTGACTGTAAATTCTGTCTCTGCCTCCTTCTTCACATGGTCTTCTCTGTGCCTCTACTTCGTGTGTCTCTTATAAGGATACTTGTCATTGGATTTAGGGCCTACTTAGATAATTCAAGATGATCTCATCTTGAGATTCTTCATTTAATTACAACCATAAAGACCCTTTTTCCAAATAAGGTCATTTTCAGAGGTTCCAGGGGTTAGGACATCATTCAGACCACTACACCATGTACATTATGTTCTTTTCCCACTAGATGATAAATAATTTCCACATACTGTCAGCCTCTTGAGGGAACCGTGTCTTTTTTATGTTTAATTTTACAATTATATGATAGATGCCTAAATGTGAAGTTCAAACAAATAAATAGTGAGAGTTAAAACAAAACTAACAAAAAAAAGTATTATACTTGGAGTCTAAAGTACTAGATTTGGGTTCTGGCTCTGCCACTGAAGTACGCTCTCCATGAAGTCAAGAATTATTAACTGTTTTTTTCAGTGTTATATCCCACAGTGCCTAATATTGTGAGAGCTTAGTAAATATTTGTATGACTGAGAACATCATTTCATTTTTCTAAATCTCAGTTTTCTCATCTATAAAGTGGGAATAATAAAGTGGGAATGATAATGTTACCTACCTAAGTAGCTATAAGGCTTAAAATTATGTGCTTATAAATTGCATAACAAATGCAAGGTTTATTTAAAGATATCTTTTTTATAGGAGTTCTTTGAAAGATTTTTTGCTCTTTTGAGCAAGAAAGTATTGTACTATCTTCATGTTATTAAAACTAAAAAGCTAAGTAAAAGTAAGCCTTCAGTTGTAATTTAGAAGTCTCTGAGCCATTCTTTTCTTTAGTTACCTGCAATCTGAATTTTTTTTGCTATTATTAGTAAGTACTGGTAAATATTTGCTTGGTTTTTTTTCTTCTGTTTTTTTTTTTCTTCTTTCTTTTGTCAGATGTGTTTTTTGAACTATTCTCTTAAGATAATGGCCAAGAGTGGTATTACTAATAAAGAAGATGAACATTTTTATGGCACTTACTACATTTTTCTCTGTTGCCTTCTAGAGAATATTTAGATAAATTTATAAGGCCACTGTTATTATGGGAATGTTTTACCATAATCTTGCCAGCTTTAGGTGTAAGTTCACTTGGTGAAAATGGAATTTGAAGTTTGATTTGTGTTTTTATTGCTAATATGGGTGCGTTTACTAATTTCTTTATTAAAGATTTACTGTGTGCCACTGAATTCACTTCCTGTGACTTTTGTAACAAATTACTACAAACTGAATGGCTTGAAACAACTGAATTCTATTTTCTCACATTTTTGGAAGCCAGAAGTCCAAAATCAAGGTGTTGGTTTAGCTACACTCCTCTGAGAAGCTCTAGAGGATAACGTGTTCCATGACTGTTGCAGCTGCTGATGGCTGTTGGCACTCCTTGGCTCATAGCTGTCTCTCTCCACTCCATCCTCACCTGCTCTCCTTGCATCCCAAACTCTCTTCCTCTCTCTTACAAGGCTGTGTGTAATTCTAGTTAGGACTCATGTGGTTAATCCATAACAAGCTCCTGTTCTCCAGAAACTGAACTTGATCATGTCTCTTGTTATATAAGGTAATATTCATTCACAGGCTTTGGACTGTAGGACCTGGGCATATCTAATTGGGATCACTGTATAGCTGCTATAGCCACTTAACAGTGGTAGACAAAAGAATGCACAATCTTTGCAGGGGAGAGACAGCTAAACAAAATAATTATAGTAAAATCTTAGAAGTTCTGTGACAGAATTCTGTACAGAGTTTTGAGATGGCACAAAGGAACAAGGGAGTGGTCTGTTTTATTGGTGAGAGGGTGGATTCGAAGATTTGGAAACAGCTGTAAAAAAAATTGTCACATTTGAATGAGTCTTTGCAAGATGTTTATGATGTAAAGGATTTGAGGCAAAAGAGGATATCAGGAGTAAAGACATGAAGTTTGAAATAGTCTTGTTAATTTGGGAATTTGTAGGTATGATTTGAACTAGATGTGAGACTTGGTAAAAATTGATATGAGAAATGATGGAAACTCATGGAAAGTATAAAAACTATAGTTAAGCCAATGAGTTGACTAATTATCTGGCCCACTTCTTCACATATCCTTTCCTAAAACAGATTCTTCAGAGCCTTTTCAACATTCTAAGCATGGTGGTGATGAGATATGATGAGGCAGAGGACATTAATGTGAAATACACTGTTACAACATGTATTATCTAGGAATGCATTCCTCTGCAAGTAACAGAAAACCCAAATAATGGTGGCTTAATCAAAATTAAAAGCTTTACCTAGAAACCCACCAGCAGACTTGCATTTGCTTTCCTTTCACCGAGACTGGAGTTAGGTGGCAACTTCTATCATGAAAAACAGGTATTTGGTTTGTTGTTGTTTTTAATTTATTTTATTGAAGTACAGTTTATTTACAATATTGTGTTAATTTCCACTGTACAGAAAAGTGATTCAGTTATATATATATATACACACATTCTTTTTCTTTATGATTTATCACAAGATATTGAATATTGTTCCCTGGTCTGTAGAGTAGGACCTTGTTGATTATCCATTCTGTATGTAATAGTTTTCCATCTGCTAATCCCAAATTCCCAATTCATTCCTCCCCTACTCGCCTCCCCCTTGGTAACCACAAGTCTGTTCTCTGTGTCTGTGAGTGTGTTTCTGTTTTGTAGATAAGTTCATTTGTGTCATATTTTAGACTCCACATGTAAGTGATATCATATGATGTTTGTGTTTCTCTGACTTACTTCACTTAGAATGATAATCTCCAGGTACATCCATGTTCCTGCAAATGGCATTATTTCATTCTTTTTTATGGCTGAGTAATATTCCATGGTATGTACGTACCACATCATCTTTATCCATTCATCTGTTGATAGACATTCAGGTTGTTTCCATGTCTTGGCTATTGTGAATAGTGTTTCAGTGAACATTGGGGCACATGCATCTTTTCAGGAATTATAGTTATCTCCAGATATATGCCCAGGAGTGGGATTGCAAGATCACATGGCAACTCTATTTTTAGTTTTTTGAGGAACCTCCATACTGTTTCCACAGTGGCTGCTCCAATTTACATTACCAGCAACACTGTGGGAGGGTTCCCTTTTCTCCACACCCTCTCCAGCATTTGTTATTTGTATACTTTTTAATGATGCCCATTCTGACTGGTGCGAGGTGATACCTCATTGTAATTTTGATTTGCATTTTTCTAATAATTAACAGTGTTGAGCATCTTTTCATGTGCCTGTTGGCCATCTGTGTGTCTTTTTAGAGAAATGTCTATTTAGGCCTTCTGCCCATTTTTCGATTGGGATTTTTTGTTGTTGTTACTGAGCTGTATGAGCTGTTTGTAGGTTTTATAAATTAAGCCCTTGTTGATGGCATCATTTGCAAATATTTTCTTCCAGTCCATAGGTTGTCTTTTCTTTTTGTTTATGGTTTCCTTTGCTATGCAAAAGCTTATAAGTTTCATTAGGTCCCACTTGTTTGTTTTTGCTCCTGTTTCTGTTGCCTTGGGAGACTGACCTAAGAAAACATCGGTACGATTTATGTCAGAGAATGTTTTGCCTATGGTCTCTTGTAAGAGTTTTATGGTATCGTGTCTTATATTTAAGTCTCTTAAGCCATTTTGAGTTTATTTTTTGTGTATGGAGTAAAGATATGTTCTGACTTCATTGATTGACACATGGCTGTCCAACTTTCCCAACACCACTTGCTGAAGAGACTGTCTTTCCTCCATTGTATATTCTTACCTCCTTTATTGAAGATTAATTGACTGTAGGTGTGTGGGTTTATTTCTGGGCTCTCTATCCTTTTCCATTGATCTATATGTGTGTTTTGTGCCAGTACCATGCTGTTTTGATTACTGAAGCTTTGTAGGATTTTCTGAAGTTTGGGAGGGTTATGCTTCCAGTTTTGTTCTTTTTCCTCAGGATTGCTTTGGCAATTCTGGGTCTTTTATGGTTCCATATAAATTTTAGGATTATTTGTTCTAGTTCTGTGAAAAATGGCATGGGTTATTTGATAGGGCTCACATTAAATCTGTAGATTGCTTTTGGTAGCTTGGCCATTTTAACAATGTTAATTCTTCCAATCCAAGAGCATGGGATATCTTCCATTTCTTTAAATCATCTTCAACTTTCTTTATTAATGTTTTATAGTTTTCAGCATATGTGTTTTCACCTCCTTGGTGAGGTTTATTCCTAAGTTTTTGTTTTTGTTTTTGATGTGATTTTAAAAGGGATTGTTTATTTTTTTTTCCCTTTCTGGTATTTCATTGTTAGTGTAAAGAAATGCAGCCAATTTCTGTGTGTTCATCTTGTAGCCTGGCTACCTTGTGAATTCGTTTACCAGTTCTGATAGTTTTTCTGTGGGTCATTAAGATTTTCTATATATCATGTCATCTTCATATAATGACAGTTTTTACCTCTTCCCTTCCAATTTAGATACCTTTTATTTTTGTTTCTTGTCTGATTTCTGTGGCTAGGACTTCCAGTACTATATTGAATAGAACAGGTGAGAGTGGGTATCCTTGTCTTGATCTAGATTTTAGCAGGAAGGCTTTCAGTTTTTCACCGTTGAGTATTATATTGGCTGTAGGTTTGTCATAAATAGCTGTTTTTATGTTGAAATATGTTCTCCCATACTCAGTGTGGTAAGAGTTTTTTTATCATGAATGAATGTTTAATTTTGTCAAAGGCTTTTTCTGCGTCTATTGAGATGATCATGTAGTTTTTGTCTTTTCTGTGTCAATGTGATTTATCAAATTGATTAATTTGCATTATGTTGAACCATCCTTGTGACCCTGGGATAAATCCACCTTGGTCATGGTGTATGATCTCTTTATATGTTGTTGAATTCGGTTTGCTAGTATTTTATTGAGAATTTTTGCATGTGTATTCCTCAAAGATACTGCCCTGTAATTTTCTTTTTTTATAGTGTCTTTGTCTGGTTTTGGTATCAGGGTGGTGGTGGCTTCATAGAATGTCTTTGGGAGTGTTCCCGCCTCTTCAGTCTTTTCAGAGAGTTTGAGAAGGATCAGTATCTGTTCTTTTTTGTATGCTTGGTAGGATTCACCTGGGAAGCCATCAGGCCCGGGACTTTTGTTTGTAGGGAGTTTTTTTTATTACAGATTCTGTTTCACTTCTAATGATTGGTCTGTCTAAACTATCTATTTCTTCTTGATTCAGTTTTGGTGGGATGTTTCTAGAAACTTTCCATTTCTTCTAGGTTGTTCAGTTTGTTGGCGTATAATTGTTCATAGTGTTTGCTTATGTTTTTTTGTATTTCTGCAGTATCAATTGTGGTTTATCCTCTTTCATTTCTCATTTTGTTTATTTGATTCCTCTCTCTTTTCTTCTTGGCGAGCCTGGCTAGAGATTTGTTAATCTTGTTTATTCTTTCAAAGAACCAGTTCTTGTTTTTATTGATTTCTTTCTATTGTTTTTTTAATCCCTATTTTATTTATTTCCCCTCTGATCATTATTATTTCCTCCCTTTTGCTGACTTTGGGTTTTGTTCTTTTTCTGATTCTTTTAGGTGTTAAGTTTTTTATTTGAGATTTTTCTTATTTTTTGAGAGAGGCATGTATCACTATGAACTGCCCTGTAAGAACTGCTTTTGCTGCATCCCATAGATTTTTGTATGAATGTATTTTCATCATCATCTGTCTCAAGATATTTTTTAATTTCCTCTTTGACTTCATCATTAACCCATTGGGAATTTTTTAGTAGCATGTTGTTTAGTCTCCATGTGATCTTTTTTTTTTTTTTTTCTCATTTTTTTTTTTCTGTGGTTCATTTCAGTTTCATGCTGTTGTGGTCAGAAAAGCTGCTTGAAAAAATTTCTATACTCTTAAATTTGTTTAGGCTTGTTTTGTGTACCAATATGTGGTCAGCCCTTAGAGAATGTTCCATGTGCATGTGAAAAGGATGTGTATTGGCTTTTTGGATATAATGTCCTGAAAATTAAGTCTAAATGTTCTAGTGTATCATTGAGGCTCTGTTGCCTTATTGATTTTCTGTCTAGAAGATCTGTCCATTGATATGAGTAGCATGTTAAAGTCTCCTACTGTTGTTGTATTCCTGTCCATTTCTCCCTTTATGTCTGTTAGTATTTGTTTTATGTATTTGGGTGCTCCTGTATTGGGTGCATATATGTTGATGAATGTAATATTCTCTTCTTGTATTAACACTTTCATCATTATATAGTGTCCTTCTTTATTTTTCTTTATGCCCTTTGTTTTAAAGTTCATTTTGCCTGATATGAGTATTGCTACCCCTGCTTTCTTGTCACTTCCGTTTGCACAAATTGTCTTTTTCCATCCCCTCGCTTTCAGGATATGTGTCCTTCACCCTAAAGTGGGTCTCTTGTAGGCAGCAATTGTAGGCTCTTGTTTTTGCTTTTTGTTTTTTCTTTTTAAACATATGTATTTATTTATTTATTGGCTGTGTTGGGTCTTCGTTGCTGCACGTGGGCTTCCTCAAGTTGCAGTGAGCGGGGGTCACTATTGTGGTGCACAGGCTCCTCGTTGTAGTGGCTTTTCTTGTTGTGGAGCACAGGCTCTATGCATGCAGGCTTCAGTAGTTGCAGGACACAGGCTCAATAGTTGTGGCTCATGGGCTCTAGAGCACAGGCTCAGTAATTGTGGCACACGGGCTTAGTTGCTCCATGGCACGTGGGATCTTCCTGGAGCAGGGATTAAACTGTGTCCCCTGCATTGGCGGGAGGATTCTTAACCACTGCGCCACCTAGGAAGTCCTGTAGGCTCTTGTTTTTTTTATCCAGTCTGCCACTCAGTGTCTTCTTTTTTTTTTTTTTTTTTTAATTTTATTTATTTATTTATTATTTTTGGGGGGGTACACCAAGTTCAATCATCTGTTTTTATACACATATCCCCATCAGTCTTTTGATTGCAGCATTTAGTCCATTGACATTTAAGGTAATCATTGATAGATATGTACTTATTGCCATTTTTAACCTTGTTTTCCAGTTGATTTTGTATTTCTTCTTTGTTCCTTTCTTTTTGTTTTTCCTTTTGCGGTTTGATGATTTTCTTTTGTATTGTGCTTGTTCTCTTCCTTTTGGTTTTTGTGAATCTGTTGTATGTTTTTGATTTGTGGTCACCCATACCACAAGTATGTTCACCCATTACTATATCTACTTGCTTTAGACTATTAGTCATAGAGGCTCAAACACATTCTAAAATTTAAAGATCTACTTTTTTTTCTCTCCTACCCAACATTTTATGATTTTGATGCCCTCTTTTACATCTTCATGTTTATCCTTTTATCATCACTTTCACAAAAATGTTTTTGTTTTTAATTTAATCTGTGTACTGAATTATTTCAGTGATTTACTTTCCATTTTTCATTTTCTCTTTTCTATGGGTTATTGCTTCTTTTCTATTTAAAGAAGGCCTTTTATTATTTCTTTTAGTATAGGTTTAGTATTGCTGCTGTTCTTTTACTTTTTGCTCTTCTGAGAAATTCTATCTCTTTCCTTCTATTCTAAATGATAATTTCCTGGGTAGAGTATCCTAAGTTGAAGATTTTTTCCTTTCAGGACTTTGAATATATCTTGCCACTCCCTTCTGACCTGCAACATTTTTTATAGAGAAATCAGGTAATAGCCTTATGCGGGTTCCCTTGTAATTAACTCTTATTCTCTTGCTGCCTTTAGAATCCTTTCTTTAACTTTTGCCATTTTAATCATAATATGTCTTGGGGTAGGTCTGCTTGGGTTCATCTTGCTTGGGACCTTCTGTGCTTCCTGTACCTAGATATCTATTTTCTTCTTTACATTTGGTAGGTTTTCAGCCATAATTTCTTCAAATACATTTTCAACCCCCTTTTGTCTTTCTTCCCCTCTGGAATTCCTATTATGCATAGATTGGCATGCTTTGTATTATCCCATAGCTCCCTTGTGTTGCTTTCACTTTTTTCATTTGGCTTTCTGTCTGCTCCTCTGTTTGCATGATTTCCATTATTCTGTCTTCCAGAACACTTATTCATTCCACATTATTCAGTCTCGTGTTTATTGCCTTTAGCTCAGCTTTTATTTTGGCAAGTGAGTTTTCTCATTTTTCTTGGCCTGTTTTTCTAGTTTCTAGTTCCTTTTTTACAGTAATCTGCATTTCAGTTGATAGCCTTCCTTAATTCCTTCAGTATTTTCATTATCTCCCTTTTGAAATCAATGTCTATTAGACTGAAGAGGTCTGCTTCACAGTTTGTTTTTTCAGGGCAATTCTCTTGATCTTTTTAAGTGATTCTTCTGCTTCATTTTACTTATATTTTTTTACTCTGAGTTTAGGAGAAACAGTATTCTACTGTGATCTTGGGGGGCCATTTTTATGTGTGAATGTCCCTGTGTAGCCTGCGTGGGTTTAGTATTTTTGGTGGGAAGGCTGTTTTTAGTATGGATGCTTCTTTCCTTAGTGTGTGTTGGCCGTTATCAGCTTGACAGCAGGTGTGACTAGTGTTGTGATGACCTGGGCCTGCACTGAATGTGGAGCAGAGCTTCCTCTTTGCTCTATGGTTGTCACAGCCCTGTTGGGGACAGAGTCTACTCCCTAGTCATTGGAGTACAAGCCCCTAGATCCTTTTCTGATGTGCGCTGTGAGCTAGGTTGAATTGGAGCACTTCCAGTGGGAAAGGAGCCACTGCGTATTCCTACCAGAGCTATCCACTGCTGAGTGCTCTCCGTAGTGTCACCTGAAACCCATTGTGCGGGCTCACAAAGTACACTGTTGTTGGCATGCCCTCAGCCCCACCTCAACTGTGGGAATGCAGTCAGTAGGCCTTGGTGTCTCTCAGGCCCTGTGTTTACAAAGCCTCCAGCGCAAATCAACCAGTGCAGATCCGCTGAAGTCAGGTACCATAACCGCAGTAGTTGCATGCCTGGACCTGCCATGGGAGCTATGGAAGAAACTCAGACCCTGGCCCAGCTTCCATGTGCATGTGCCCACAGAGCCCACAGTTGCTAAGGCCAGACCCATCAGAGCTGCAGGAACACCCGTTGTTCATTCAGGTGTCCTGTAGTCACTAAGTTTACAAAGCCAGTGGCAGTGGCTTAAATCCACGGATCACACAGCCACGGGGAGATGGCTCAGATTTCAGCCCCACTTCTTAAGTTATGTGGCCCCTGGTGATCAACTCTGATTTCAGCCCCACCTCTACTTGTGAGCAATCCACTGGCACTTGCACGCTCCCAGAGCTCATAGAGGTGGTGCCAAACCAGCTGAAAGTGTGCAGAGAAAGAAGCTGCTGTGGCACCCCACCTTCCCTTCACTAGCATGCACATTCACAGTGGGATTTCAGCGGCAGCCCCACTCCCACTGTGAGCATGCAAAGTGTGAGGCTTCTGTGGCAGGCATCACCCCTCCTTTCTCATGCCCCCAACAGTGATGCTTCGCTTCAGTGGTGGGCCCAGCTTCTTCCACACACACCCACCAGTTGCCACCGTACCACACTCCAGCCCCTTCTGGCTGTCTCCACACAGCCAGCCCCAGTCCTCTCCCTGAGTCTGTTGTGGCGTATCAGCCCCCAGCCCCCATGCACACCAGCAGATGCACATCTTGGCTTGGGGAGTGCAGGGCAGTGGCCCAAACCATCTGTTCTGGTCTCTCTGTTCTGCCTTCTGCACACAGGCTGCTGTGCTCTCCTCCAAGCCTCTGAAGCTCCCTTTCTGTCCCAGCTGAGGGGGCTTCCCATGGTGTGGGAACCTTTTCCCCTTTCATGGCTCCCTCCCAGGGACAGAGGTCCCATCCTGCTTCCTTTTTTTCTTTTTTCTCTTTCATCCTACCCAGTTACATGGAGATCTTACTTGCACTTTTAGGTTCTGAGATCTGCCAGGTTCAGTAGGTTTTCTGAGAGAATTGTTCCACAGAGATGTATTACTTACGGGCAGAGATAAGCTCCACATCCTTCTACTCTGCCATCTTGATTGGAAACTCCAGCATTTGGTTTTTTGAGAGTATATTAGGTCATAAACAGAACTAGCTTTAAAAACACTGAGAACCAAACTTTTGTGAAAAATAAGATTTTGTAATTTGCCTCTTACATGTGAATTTAAAGTTCTAAAATTTTAAAACTGTGTGATAATCTTAAAAACATTTTATTACAACCATGAAAAATGTCAGAGGCGTGGACTTTTGAACTGTTGAGACCTTGGTGTATCCAGTCTGTTTTCATACTGTGAGTATTTGTTAAGACTAGTGAGTGCTGAAAACCACACAAGTTTTCGTGTTGTTTTTAGGGACAAGACATAGACCTTTCTCGTAGCAGAGAGTCTCACACAGTGAAGAAATTTGATGTTTCCATTTCATTTCCTCCAATAAATTTAGAAATTATAAAGACGCAACTAAGTACTAGGTAAGTAATATTAATTTTAAAGTTTATATTTGTCAGACATTTAATAGTGAAAAAATTAACACTATAATCTTTTTAACTATTAACTGCTAATATTAAATTAATAGGAAAAAAATTAGCATCACCTGTGTTGACACACCAACATAACTGGTTTCCCTTTTTGTGTATGTCTTTTAGTGTTTATAATAGATATATATCATATAGTTAAAATCAGTGAATAATATCAAGTTCTGCTTTTTTTACTTAGTATTTTCATTGGCATTTATCTGCATTGTTAAATAGCCTTTAGTTTTTAAAAATAATATGTCAGGAGTGATGGCAGCAAGAGGCCAGAATAAGAAGCCCCAGACCTTGTTGCCACACAGAGGTACCAACTTAACAACAACATACTGTCCAGAAAGCCCTTATGAGTACTCCATGAATCAGGAGGTTGTAGTACCCCAGGCAAACTCAAAGCCCAGAGTAGCCGCATTGTCATGGGTAAGAAAAGCCATTTCGTTCCAGCTGCATCTAGCCCCTCTCACAAGACAGCACTGCTTTCGATGGAGAGAAAAAACCCAACTCATAGCTTCTCCATTGGGAGGGAAAAGGAAGAGTGGAACATATATTCTATCTTTTGGAGGTACTGCCCAAGGGGCTTGTTTCTACCTTGTCTGTCTCAGAGCATTGTGGAGAAACCAACATACATTAGATGCCCAAGGGCCACACAGGACAAGAAGGAGCTAAGCAGCCTGTTGCAGAGCCAGAAAGCCTGGAGTACTACAAACACCAGAGGGACCAAGACACTACAAAATCCTGAGAAAGAAACTCACAGAGCTCTTTAATTGGAAGATTTCATTTAGAAGCTCAGAGAATATGCATCCCCCATGAAAGGTTTGAGAAGACACTCTTCCCCACACAGCACCACTGGGAATCTCCAGCCAGACTGATTGAAATGCACTTAAGGGAAACAGCTTCATATGGGGGAGAAATTCCCCTTAAGTGCATTTTCAAATACACAAAACACAGCAAAAAGATAACCAGACACATAGAGAAACGAGGAAGTATGGCCCAATCAAAGGACCAGAATTAATCTCCAGAATCAAAAGAAACAGAGGTCTTTAAAATACCTGACAGAGAATTCAGAATAATCCTTTTAAAGAAGCCTAATGGGCCGTAAGAGCACAGATGAGTAAAGAAGTCAGGGAACAGATACATGAGCAAGGTTGCAACACCAACAGAGATGGAAACTGTAAAAAAGAACCAGAGGTTCTGGAGCGGAAAATACAATAACTGCACTGAAAAGTTCACTAAAGGTAGCAGACCCTATCAAGCAGAAAAAACATGTGACCTCAAAGAGTGGTCATTTGCAATTACCAAGTCAGAGTAACAAAAAGAAGAAAGAATGAAGAAAAGTAAAGAAGGTCTAAGGGATTTATGTGATGTTATCAAGCAAAACAACATGTACCTTATGGGAATCCAAGAAGGAGGAGAGTAGCAGAATGGGACAGACAGCTTATCTGAAGATGTAATGGCCAAAGACTTTCCAGCCTGAGGAAGGAAATGGGCATTCAGCTTCAGAAAGTTAAAAGGACTCCAACAAGGATGAACTAAAAGAGGCTTACGCTAAGGCACATTATAGTCAAACTTTCTAGATACAAAGAAAGAATTTTAAAACCCTTAAAACAAAAGCATCTCATCATGTACAAGAGTGCCCTGTAAGCTTAAAAGGAGACTTCTCAATAGAAAGGAACAAAATCAGGACTATAGGGAGGATGCTTTAACACCTCAAAACAAAGTTTCTGCAGAGTGTTGGCAGTGTGGGCAAAAGTGTGCAGACATGCATCTTCATGCACAATCACAACGCCCTTAGATAGCAATCCTCTGTGTTTAATCCAAAGTTTAGGCTTCAGCTCTTCAATAAACATCTCATTGTAATAAGCACTGTTGATTGTTGAACATTTTTCCTGATAATGTCCCAATACTGGCACTTGAGAATCCCAGAAAACTGTAAGCATCAATTTTTCAGCTGATGGTTGACTTTTTAACTTTTTCTTGGTCAGCAATTGAGGATGTTTCCATTCCATACTCTGCCGTTTACTCTCAGGCTCATAGGGGTGAATCCATGTCTCATCACCAGTAATGATTCTCTTTAAGAAACTTTCAACTTCCTTAGAGTATCAGTCCAAATTTTGTTTGCAGATATCCAAATGCTTCTGTTTATGCTGTTCCATGAGTTGTTTCATTACCCATCTCACACAAACTTTTTGAAAACTTTTTGAGTCTGTCATGGATTACTTTGTTTTGAGGTGTTAAAGCATCCTCCCTATAGTCCTGAGCTTGCTCCATCAGACTTTCACCTGTTTGGTCCCCTAAAAGCAGCCCTACGAGGATGAAAATGCAGTTCTGATGAAGAAGTGCATGTGTGGCCTGCAGCTCAGCCTAAAACATTTTTTAATGAGGGAATACAAAAGCTTGTTGACAGTTGGACAGAGTGTATTGAAAAGCAAGGAGATTATGTCAAAAAGTGATGTAAATTTCTTTTCTAAAAGTTAATTAAAATAGATTCTACAGCCAGAGTGCAAATAATTTTTGATTTACCCTCGTAGATTTAAGGGTGCATCTAGAATGAAAGTGAAACGATTGCAAAAAGATTCCATGAAAACAGTAACAAAAGAGAAGGAGTGGCATTACTTAGAGAAAAGGATTTTAAGTTAAAAACTACAAGAGACAAAGAAGGACATTATATAATATAAAAAGATCAATTTATTGGGAAAATGTAGCAATTATATATATATGTACCCAACATTAGAGCACCTAAGTATATAAAACAAATATTGACAGAGCTGAAGGGAGAAATAGCAGTCCAATAATAGAATGAGACTTCAGTATCACACTTTTGAATAATTGATAAAATAGTTGTTAAGGAAACAGTGATCTTGAACAAAGCTAAATGAACCTAACAAACATACAGAATGTTCCACCCAATAGCAGCAAAATATACTTTCTTTTCAAGCACAAAGAGCATACTCTGCAGGATAGTTCCCGCATTAGGTCACAAACAAGTCTTAACAAATTTAAGGTTGAAATCATATCTTTTCCAAGCACAGTGCAGTGAGACTAGAAACCAGTGATGGAAAGGAAAAGGGAAAATTCACAAATGTGTGGAAACTAAATACACTCTTGAATCAGCAGTGTACCAAAGAAGAAATCAAAGTGGACACTATAAATTATGTTGAGGCAAATGAAAACAGAAACACAAAAAGCAGCAAAAGCAGTACTAAGAGGGAAGTTTATAGCAAAAAGCACGTTAAAAAGGAAGAAAGATATCAAATCAACAACCTAACTGTACCTCAACAAACTGAAAAAGAAACAGAGCCCAGAGTTATCAGAAAGAAGGAAATAGTAAAGATCAGAGCAGAAATTAACAAAATAGTAGAAAAACAACTGAAGAAAAATCAAAACTGAGAGTTGTGGGTTTTTTTTAAGATCAGAAAAATTGACAAACCCTTATGTAGGCCAAGTGAAAAAGGGAATAGTTTCAAATAACAAAAATAGGAAAGAGGAACCATAACAACAAATGCCACAGAAACTAAAAGAATCATAAGATATTACTCTGACCAATTATATACCAAAAATCTAGATAACCAAGGAGAAATGGATCAATTTCAAGAAACATATAGCCTACCAAGAATGATTTATAAAGAGGTGAAAAATTTGAACAAACCTGTTACTAGTAAGGAGATTGAATTAGTAGTCAAAAACCTGCCCAACAAAGAAAAGCCCAGGACAGATGGCCTTACTGGCTGATTCTACCAAACATTTAAAAGTGAATTAACACCATTCCTTCTCAAACCCTTCCAAAAAACTGAAGAGAAGATAACATTCCCAAACTCATTCTGTGAGGTCAGCATTACCCTGATCCCAGACAAAGATAGTACAAGAAAAGGAAATTAATAAGCCAGTATTCCTGATAAATGTTGATGTAAAAGTCCTCAACAAAATACTAGCAGACATAATTAACAACACAGTAAAGGGATTATACACCATGACCAAGTGGGATTTATTCCTGGAATACAAGATGACTCGTAAAATCAGTGTGATACACCATATTAACAGGATGAAGGGCAAAACCACATGGTCATCTCAATTGATACAGAGAAAGCCTTTGACCAAATTAAGCACGCTTTCACAATAGAAACACTCACCCAGCTAGGAATAGGAGGAAATTACTTGAATATAATAAAGACCATATATGAGTAGCCTACAGCTAACATCATATTCAGTGGTGGAAAACTGAAAGCCTTCCCTGTAAGATCAGGAACAAGGCAAGGATGCCTGTTCTTGTCAATTCTATTCAACAAAGTATTGGAAGTCCTAGCCAGAGAATTCAGGCAAGTAAAAATAAAATGAAATAAAAAACATCTGAATAGGAAAGGAAGAAGTAAAATTATCTCTGTTCACAAATGATATGATCTTATATGTAGGAAAGCCTGAAGACTACGCTTACACACACACACACAGACACACACACACACACATCCTGTTAGTGCTAATAAACAAATTTAGCAAATTGCAGAATGAAAAAATCAACAAACAAAAATCAGTTGTTTTTATGCACTAACAATGAAGAGTCCAAAAATGTGTATTTAGAAAACACTCATTTACAATATCATTAGAAAGAATAAACTTAGGAATTAACTTAGTCAAGGAGGCAAAAGATTTGTACACAAAAAATTAGAAAACATTGCTGAAAGAAATTGAAGACATAAATGGAAAGACATCCCATGTTCATGGATTAGAAAAATTAATATTGTTAAAATGTCCATATTACCCAAAGCAATCTATGGATGCAGTGCATTCTCTATCAAAATCTTAATGCCATTTTTTGAAGACATAGGAAAAAAATCCTAAAATTAATCTGGAACCTCAAAGGACCCAAGAAAGAAAAAGCACAGGCAACAAAAGCAAGAATAGACAGGTGGAACTACATCAAACTAAAAAATTTCTGCCTAGCAAAGGAAATAATCAACTGATTGAAAAGGCAACCAATGGAATAGGGGATAATATTTGCAAACCAAATATATGATGCTGTTAATACCCAAAATATGTAAGTAGCTCATTTAACTCAACAACAAGCTATCCAACTGAAAACTGGGCAAAGGACTGGAATAGACATTTCTCAAAGAAGACATACAGATGACTAATAAACATGAAAAGATGCTCAACATCAGTAATCATCAGGGAATTACAGATCATGACCACACTGAGCTATCACCTCATACCCATTAAAATGGCCACTATGAAAAATGCAGAAATTGACTAGTGTTGTCAAAGGTATAGAGAAAAGGGAACTCATACACTGTTGGTGGGAATGTAAAATAATGGTGCAGGTACTATGGAGAATAATTTCCAAAAAAGTTAAAAATAGATTTGCCATGTGATCCAGCGATCCAACTTTTGGATATAGAGCCAAAAGAATTCAGAAGAAAACAGTTCGAGATATTTGCACATTATAGCACTGTTTACAATAGCTTAGAGGTAGGAGCAACCTAAACTTCCATCAGCAGATGAATGGATAAAGATGACGTGGCATTGACATACAATGGAATATTATCAGTGGTAAAAAAAGGAAGAAATCCTGTCATGCCACAGCATGAATGCACCTTGAGGACTAAGTGAAATAAGCCAGTTACAAAAAGTTAAATACTATAAAATTCTATTTATATGAGGTGTCTGAAGTAGTCATACTCTTAGAAACTGAAAGTAGAATGGTGGTTGCCAAGGGTGAGGGGAAATGGGGAGTTGCTGACCAGTGAGTATAGAGTTTCAGTTCAGCAAGATGAAAAAGTACAGATCTGTTGCACAACAATGTGTATATCGTTAATACTACTGGTTTAAAATGGTTAAGATTATAAGTTTTGTTATATGTTTTTGACTACAATAAAAAATAATAAGCATATTAGTAATATTTTGTTCATCCATATAGTTAGTACATCACAGTTGATTTCTGTATTGGACATTGACATTTTGACTTCTAAACTTGTCTGTTATAAACAATGCTACAGGTTATGAACATTTTGTTCCTGTAAATCATTTAAACTGTTATATTATTTCTTAAGATAAATTTCCAGGGAAAGTTAACTGTAGCAAAAGTTAGGCATATTTTTATGGTTCCTGATACAATACATTTTGAAAGCACAGCTAACCATTATCTATTCCTATTAATAGTTATGTCTCAAATAGTATTAATCTCACGTTTATAAGTGGTAGTTTTTGTTAAAAATAAGGCAAACCCCGTGATAGGTTGTTGTTTTATTTTAAATATTTATATATTTTCTGTTTTACTACTCAGGATCTAGTGTGCATCTTTAGATATATGAAAGAATAAGTTGTGACAGTAAAAGTCCAGTTAGTAGTCCTTAAAACATTTAATACAAGGAGAGAGCTTGGTTCTCCTGCTGCCAAAGCAAGTATTCTTAAAGAACGTTTTCATTCCCTTTTTTTTTTTTTAATACCTGGGAATTTTTTTCTAATACCTTGGAATAGGTTCAGAATTTCCTCCCCCTGCATCTTTTGTATAAATCAGGTTTAAAGTAGCTGCATTCCTTGATCACATTGCAACTAAAATATGTTGGTCATAGTTCATTTAAATAGTTTGATGCAGTAAAGGACCCTTTTGTAACATTTTATTGTGGAATAAATATATGAAAATTTTAGATGTACCATTTTTTAGATTTCAGGTTATTTCTGTATTCTAGGAGGCTGGCAAACTACCAGCATACTGCCTGTTTTTGTAAATAAGGTTTTATTGAAACACAGCCTGCTTGTGCATTTATGAATTGCCTATAGCGGCTTTCATGCTGCAACAGAAAATGGAGGAGTTACAACAGCAGCCATCGAGCTTCCAAAGCCCAAAATGTTTACTGTCTGCCCCTTTACAGAAAAAGTTTGCCAGCCTTTATTCTAGGTCATGGTTCACCAGTAGTGATACTAAATGATTGTCTTCATTAAAGATGTTTTCCAGTAGTGATATTAAATGATTGTCTTGATTAGAGATGATTTTTGTAATATTTTCACTATCATTTACTCTCCTGATATAAAGCTAGAATTGTAGAGTGCATCTAGAATTGCATATATCTCAGAACTTTTTTTTTGAGATTGTGTTTGAGAGAATTGTCTTGCATGAGTAATAGAAGAGAAAAAAAGATAGCAGACCACTGATATAGATCAGCATTTCACTTAATCCAGATAAGTGTTATTTTTAACTTTAGTGTACTTTCTTTTTTTATTAATGGGGTTCTTCATTTTAAAAGAAAATGTATTCTTATGGTTTAAAGACAAAAAAGTCAAACAGTACAAAAGTTTATTACAGAGAAAAGGAAGTCACCTTCACTAGAGGAAACCATTACTATCAGTTTCCTATGTTTCGTTACAGAAGTAGTGTGTATGTCTATGTAAGTACATATGTACTTATATATTGCCCCATTTTTAAAACAAAATTGAAGCACACTTATATACCCTGTTCCATACGTTGTTTTTTCCTATATGTACTTACACTTTTACTGCTATAACCAGTAATACTATACCTAATTAAAGCATTTTGTTAATGATGCTTGCTATACATCATTATCTTTATTTATTTCTTAACTGTCTCTGTTTTTTATATAAAGCAAGGAAAGACTTTGAAAGACAAATGCAATAGTCATTGTTCCAGGGAAACTTGAGAAGAGGACATTTGGCCTAAGCAAGTGCTTGCAAATGAATTTTCATTATAGATGAGGTTAGCAAGTTTTAATTTTTTTAAATTGTTTGATTCAAGTTCAATTATTATGAATTTGTTGTTTAATTTGTAGTTAATTCTCTAATTCTAATGTGCTCATAGTGTCAAATATTAGTGTAAAACACATTCCAGACTTTTTTTAAGTGTTTCTTATTCCCCCATTGGCATGTATATGCAAGTGAATTTTAGAAGATAAGCAGATGTTGAATTATATAAGGTTTTTTTTATGTTGCATCACTTGATATATGTGATATTCACAAAAGCTGAAAGAAACTGGGCTGTCTGAACACCAGCAGAGCAGTATAGGGGCTACAGCAACAACAGAGGCAATGAAATGTGCCCTGCGCCTCAACGAACAGCAAATTCTAATGACATATAAAACAGAAACGATTATGAATCACAAAACAAATTATACCAAATCATAACATGCTCAGATGGTTTTAATAGCAGCTCAGATACCCATATTCCAAGGAAGACCACAGACTGATCTAACAGTAACTCCACATGGACTCCTTTGTTTCAAATATAAGACCAGTGATTATTCCAGGAACTCACCTAGTTTATAAATTCTAATCAGTCCACACTTATTGACTTCTCCTCTAAAACTACCTTATGATTAGCTCCAGCACCTAAAAACCTAAGTGTCCTTTCCTACCTTTCCCTTTGAAACCTTTTATCTTGGTGTTCTCCTCTGATCCACAAGTCTTATACATCCAGGTTTTTAGTATTGTCAGTTTCCTTGGTGATCTTTGTAAGGTAGCTTTGAAAAAATTTTCATTAGACTGCTACTTACTGTAATAGAAGTAAAAGTTTATAATATAAAGCAATTCTTATTTATTTTTATTTTATATTTATTTAGATTAGCAGGACTACAGGATACTCACCGCTCACACCTGAGGGAATATGAAAAGTATATACAAGACATCAGGAGCTCAAAGAGTACCATCCAGAACCTAGAGAATTCATCAAATCAAGCTCTAAATTTAAAATTCTATAAAAGCATGAAAGTTTATGTGGAAAATTTAATTGACTGTCTTAATGAAAAGGTACGTGGCTATAAATACTTAATCATTTCCTTTTTATAGAGAAATTCCCTTACCATGTGATTTTTTTAAAAGTCTAAATCCTATAACTAAATATTTCGTCTAGGGTTCTTCCTACACATTTTTGACATACTGGAATATTAAGTATTGCTTTAATGTTGGACAGTTAGGTGTTTTTTGTAATTATTTTGCAACTTATAAATAGCAGTATAAATTTTTCAAATTCCATCTATTTAAGAAAAATTTCTAGAAAGTGAATTAAGTGAAAAGGTATAAATATTTTTAAGGCTTATGAAACATTGTTAAATTATCCCGGAGAAAGATTGTGTCAATTTCTAGTTTACTACATTAAAAAACGGTTTTTGTTTTTACATGCTTATTTTTATCTCAAATGCTTTGTTTTGTTGACACATGTAATTTTTCTTTTTCTGAATTCTTTGTGTCCTTTGCCCTGCTATCTTCTCGGTTTGTACCAAGAGTTTGGTTTTCTTTCCCCCCTTTTTTTTTTCCCAGTATATGATGAATAGTTCTTTATTGCTTAAAAATTTGAGTGCTGTATTCTATTTGATGTAGGTAAACGTTCCACTTTGTTTTGTCTTTTGATTTTGTTTGCAGTGGTTTTTTGACATTAGATGTGGTTTTTTATTTTATTTTATTTCTTTATTGAAGTACAGCTGACTTACAGTGTGTTAGGTCCTGGTGTGCAGCAGAGTGATTCAGTTATGTACATGCATGTTCTTTTTCATATGCTTTTCCATTGTGGTTTATCACAGGATATTGAATATAGTTCCCCGTGATACACAATAGGACCTGATTGTTTATTTTATGTGTAGTAGTTTGTATCTACTACTCCCAAACTCCTAATTTATCCCTCCCTCACCCCCTTTCCCCTTTGGTAACCATAAATTTGTTTGTTGAGTCTGGTTCTGTTTTGTAAATAAGTTCATATATATCATATTTTAGATTCCACATATAAGTGATATCATGTCGTATTTGTCTTTCTCTTTGTAACTTAATTCACTTAGTATGACAGTGTCTAGATCCATCCATGTTGCTGCAGATGGCATTATTTCATTCTTTTTAAGGGCTAATATTCCATTCTATATTTATAACACGTCTTCTTTATTTATCCATTTGTCAGTGGACAAACTATATGGATGAACAAAATATTACTAATATGCTTATTATTTTTTATTGTAGTCAAAAATGTATAGGTACTTGGTTCATCAGTACCATTTTTTTAGATTCCATATATATGCAGCACATTATGGTATTTGATTATCTCTTTCTGTCTTACTTCACTCTACATGACAGACTCTAGGTCCATCCACCTCACTACGATTAACTTAATTTCATTCCTTTTTACAGCTGAGTAATATTCCATTGTATATGTATGCCATGTCTTCTTTATCCATTCATCTGTTGATGGGCATTTAGGTTGCCTCCATGTCCGGGCTATTGTAAATAGTGCTGCAATGAACATTTTGGTACATGCATCTTTTTGAATTATGGTTTTTGCAGTATGCTCAGTAATGGGATTGCTGGGTCATATGGTAGTTCTGTTTTTAGTTTTTTTCAGGAATCTCCATACTTTTCTCCATAGTGGCTGTATCATTTTACATTCCCACCAACAGTGCAGAAGGATTCCCTTTTCTCCGCACCCTCTCCAACATTTATTGTTTGTAGATTTTTTGATGATGGCCATTCTGACTGGTGTTAGGTGATATGATACATCATTATAGTTTTGACTTTCATTTCTCTAATGATTAATGATGTTCAGCATCTTTTCATGTGACTCTTGGCCATCTGTATATCTTCTTTGGAGAAATGTCTAGGTCTTCTGACCATTTTTGATATTGAGCTGCATGAGCTGCTTGTATATTTTGGAAATTAATCCTTTGTCAGTTGCTTCATTTGCAGATATTTTCTCCCATTTTGAGGGTTGTCTTTTTGTGTTGTTTATGTTTTCCTTTGGTGTGCAAAAACTTTTAAGTTTCATTAGGTCCCATTTGTTTATGTTTGTTTTTATTTCCATTATTCTAGGATGTCGGTCAGAAAGGATCTTGCTTTAATTTATGTCATAGAGTGTTCTGTGTTTTCCTCTAAGAGTTTTATAGTGTCTGGCCTTACATTTAGGTCTTTCATCCATTTTGAGTTTATTTTTGTGTATGGTGCTAGGGAGTGTTCTAATTTCATTCTTATAATGTAGCTGTCCAATTTTCCCAGCACCACTTATTGAAGAGGCTGTCTTTTCTCCATTGTGTGTTCTTGCCTCCTTTCTCAAAGGTAAGGTGACCATATGTATGTGGGTTTATCTCTGGGCTTTCTGTCCTGTTCCATTGATCTATATTCCTGTTTTTGTGCCAGTACCATAGTGTCTTGATTACTGTAGCTTTGTAGTATAGTCTGAAGTCAGGGAGCTTGATTCCTCCAGCTCCGTTTTTTCTTCTCAAGATTGCTTTGGCTATTCGGGGTCTTTTGTGTTTCCATCTAAATTGTATAATTTTTTGTTCTAGTTCTGTGAAAAATGCCATTGGTAATTTGATAGAGATTACATTGGATCTGTAGATTGTTTTGGGTAGTATAGTCATTTTCACAGTGTTGATTCTTCCCATATAAGTATATGGCATATCTCTCCATCTGTTTGTATCGTCTTTGATTTCTTTCATCAGTGTCTTATAGTTTTCTGAGTGCAGGTCTTTTACCTCCTTGGTTAGGTTTTTATTCCTAGGTATTTTATTCTTATTGTTGCAATGGTAAATGAGATTGTTTCCTTAATTTCTCTTTCTGATATTTCATTGTTAGTGTATAGGAATGCAAGAGATTTCTGTGCATTAATTTTGTATCCTGCTACTGTACCAAATTCTTTGATTAGCTCTAGTAGTTTTCTCTTAGCATCTTTAGGATTTTCTATATGTCATGTCATCTGCCAACAGTGACAGTTTTACTTCTTTCCAATTTGGATTCCTTTTGTTTCTTTTTCTTCTCTGATTGCTGTGGCCAAAACTTCCAAAACTGAATAATGGTGGTGAGAGTGGGCATCTTGTCTTGTTCCTGATCTTAGAGGAAATGCTTTCAGTTTTTCACCATTTGAGAATGGTATTAGCTGTGGGTTTGTCATATATGGCCTTTATTATGTTTAGATAGGTTCCCGCTATGCCCAATTGCTGGAGAGTTTTTAACATAAATTGGTGTTGAATTTTGTCAAAAGTTTTTCCTCCAATCTATTGAGATTATCATATGGTTTTTATCCTTCAATTTGTTAGTATGGTGTATCACATTGTTTGATTTGCATGTATTGAAGAATCCTTGCATTCCTGGGGTAAACCTCACTTGATCATGGTGTATGATCCTTTTAATGTGCTGTTAGATTCTGTTTGCTAGTATTTTGAGTATTTTTGTATCTATGTTTATCAGTGATATTGGCCTGTAATTTTTTTTGTGTGACATCTTTGGTTTTGGTATCAGGGTGATGGTGGCCTCGTAGAATGAGTTTGGGAGTGTTCCTCCCTCTGCTGTATTTCGGAAGAATTTTTGAGAAGGATAGATGTTAGCTCTTCTCAGTCTTGGAACTGAGCAATAAAACACTCTACAGTATGTCTCTCTGCTGTCCATCATTGAATACACTGGAAGCAACTTTGAAATGAAGGAAAAAAAGGAAAAGAAAAAAGGAGCTGTGTCCCCTTTTATTTTCTCTGTTTAAAATCAAACAGAAAACAAACATCAGTTCTGTTATACACTAACATTTCCAAAGTACATCATTTGTACAAGAGAAGGACTAAGAAACAAAAATGTGTTTACAGAGATCCAAATGTGAGTGATTATAAGCACCTTGTACAGCCTTCCAGTGGTGCCCAGGAGGAGCCACTTCATAATCGCTGGCACTAAACAAAGGTGCAGGGTTCTTTGCCAGCTATTTTAGGAAATTATGAAGATAACTCAGTAATAAAGCAAGACTCTTCTCATCTAGAGGCGTATAGGCCAGCACTGCGTACAAATAATCTCAGTAGATGTGGCACTCCATACACCTGGGACATGGGCACATCAGGGTGATCTGTGAGGATTTCAGCACACTGTCATCTCTCAAAGTTGTAAGGCAGCTGAGTGCCCAACATCACATTGATGTATTCCTTTATCCCTGCCACAACTTCATTAGCAGCATATTCCTTATTATCTGTGTTTCCTCAAGTATTCTTCTAATTTGCATAATCCTTTAGAATGGAACCTATATTCTTCTTGGCAGGAGGATAAAAGAGCTGTTTTTGGTGGATAATTAATTCCCAGTCATCAACAAGCCATGGTTTAGCAATTCAGGAATCTTTAACTTCCACTCTCTTCGTAAGTGTTTCCTCATTTTCAACAGTAGGATCTATTCGGGCCCTTTTCTTGCGAGGAGGCTGAGGTGTCTCACTGGTACTACCACCATCTCCATTTCCAAGTATTTTCTGTTTGTTCTTTTTTGTTTTCACTTCAGCATTTTCTGGTGCAAACCAGAAGTCTTCTTTCCAGAGGCAGCCCCTCTCATCTTCCTTTCTGCATACTGCTCCTGATTTGCTTTTTGAAGTTCTCTTTGTTTCTGCAAATTGCTATCCACATATTTGAGTACTCTGTTTTCTGGAAGCTGTTCATCCCAATTTTTATTCCAACCACCATAATGTATAACATACTTCACTTCATCCTTTCTGGCAACATTAACACACTTGCTTCTTAAAGAAGAGGCCCCTGGAAGCACAGCACTTGCTCCCCCTCCTGGAATTCAGGCTTCAGGTCCTGCTTCGGCACCATTTATAAGTGACTCACCACCGCCTCCTCCTTCTCCCATCGCCCCCTACTCCCTACCCGACCCAACTCAGTGTCAGATGCACTGTCAGGTACTGCCAGCTCCACATCCTGTCTCCATCAAATCTGAATGAGATCCTTGCTGGGTACTGTAATCTTAGTTGTAAGTTTTTCCCTTTCATCACTTTAAATATATTCTGCCACTCCCTCCTTGCCTGCAGAGTTTCTGCTGAAAGGTCAGCTGTTAACTTTATGGAGGTTTCCTTGTATGTTATTTGTTGCTTTTCCCTTGCTGCTTTTAGTATTTTTTCTTTGTATTTAATTTTTGATAGTTTGATTGCTATGTGTCTTAGTGTGTTTCTCCTTGTGTTTATCCTATATGGGACTCTCTGTGCTTTCTGGATGTGATTGACTATTTCTTTTCCCATGTTAGGAGAGTTTTTGACTAATCTCTTCAAATATTTTCTCAGACCCTTTCTTTTTCTCTTCTTCTTCTGGGACCCCTATAATTTGAATGTTTGAACATTTAATGTTGTCCCAGACGTCTCTGAGACTGTCATCAATTCTTTTCATTTTTAATTCTGTTCTGTGGCAGTAATTTCCACCATTCTATCTTCCAGGTCACTTATCTGCTCTTCTCTCACCATTATTCTGCTCTTGAGTCCTAGAGTATTTTTAATTTCAGTTATTCTGTTGTTCATCACTGCTCTTTAGTTCTTGTAGCTCCTTGTTAAACATTTCTTGTATTTGCTCCATCTGTGCCTCCATACTATTTCTGAGATCTTGGGTCATCTTTACTATCATTACTCAAAATTCTTTTTCAGGTAGACTGCCTATCTCTTCTTCATTTGTTTGGCCTTGTGGGTTTTTACTTTGTTCCTTCATCAGCTGCATCTTTCTCTGTTTTCTCATTTTATTTAATTTACTGTGTTTGGGGTCTTCTTTCCTCAGGCTGCATGGTCATAGTTATTCTTAACTCTGTTGTCTGTTCCCAGTGGGGAGGTTGGTCCAATGACTTGTGTAGGCTTCTTGGTGAGGGGACTGGTACCTGTGTTCTTGTGTGTGGAGCTGAATCTTGTCCTTCTAATGTGCAGTGTCATGTCCAGTGATGTGTTTTGGGGTGTCTGTGAGCTTAGTATTTAGGCAGCTTGGCTGCTAATGGGTGGTGTGTGTTCCTATCTTGGTAGTTGTTTGGCATGAGGCATCCAGCACTGGAGCTTGCTGGCTATTGGGTGGAGCTGCATCTTAGTGTTGAGATGGAGACCTCTAGGAGAGCTCTTGCTGGTTAATATTCCATGGGGTTGGGACTTTGGGATTACGTCCTGGACTCAGCTGTCCCACCACAGCCCAGGTCCGACCCTGGCCGGGGCACCAAGGCCCTGCCAGCTGCACAACATGGAAGAAAAGGAAGAAGAAGGAAAAAATAAAAGAAAGGAAGGAAGGAGAACAGACAAAACTCCAGGACAAATGGTAAAAGCAAAATCACACAAAGAGACTTATACACATGCACTCACAAAAAGAAAAGGAAAGAGAAGAAAAAGAGAAAACAAAGAGAGCAACCAAACCAATAAACATACGAAAATGTACCTAAAAACTAAACTAGCAAAGACATAGAACCAGAAAGAAGTCAGAAGTGGAAAACAAACCAGGAAGTCCTTCAGTACTTCTAGGTAGGTCTCTGCACCTGCTCTGGGCACTGTGGTGTCAGCTCAAACTCTGATCTGGCCTTACTCCTGTGTATACTTGCCCCAAAAGTCCACACTTTCCCCCAAAGTCCACAGCCTCATTTGTAGGAACACTGGTCTGTTCAGGTAATCCACAAATGCAGGGTCTACCAAGCTGACTGTGGGTATTTTACCTGCTCCTCCTTCACAGAAGTTTCCCTTTCTCTTCTTTGGTCCCACAGTCCCCAGGGTTCAGTTTTGGTTTTGGTCCTGCTTCTGTGTGTGGACTGCTTTCAGGCCTCAGTTCCCTACCCAGGCAGGAGGGGGCAAAAGCAGTGGCTGATTGGGGCTCACTTGCTACTCAGTCTGGGGGAAGGGAGAGATATGCCCATCCCATTGAAATGTGCAGGGAGTGCTTGTAGCAACAGAGGTCAGAGTGAGCCTGAGGTGCACCATGCATTCTCACGGGGAAGTTGGTCCCGGATCACGGCACCCTTGGCAGTGGCGGCCTGTACCAGCTGCCAGGAGTGTGTGGACAGTAGCCTGCCTTGCACACAGGACCCTTGATGGCTGCGGTGGCAGGCTCTGTGTTCCGATATAATAGCCGTGTCTTGTACTGTCACTCGTGTAGGTGTTGCCCTGCCGTCTGTGAGCCTGTGGAGCAGGAAGCTCCTATGGTGGGCCACGTCTTGAGCACCCTCAAACAAAGGTCTCTTGCCTCTCCATCAGGCCCAGGCTTTTCCCCAGACTCCCTCCCAGCTAGCTATGGCACACCTAGGCTGTCCTCACGCAGCCAACCCCAGTCCTCTCTTTGGTGTGTGTCCTCCAAAGCCCAAGCCTCCATGCCCAGCCCCCTCCCACTGCTGTGGGTGAGCAGACAAGCGTCTTCCAGCTGGGAAGTGCTGTTTGGCACCGATCCTCTGTGTGGGGGTCTCTCTGCTCTGCCCTCTGTGCACCTGTTGCTGCCCTCTCCTCCAAGGCTCTGAAGCACCCCCATCCCCACCAGTGAGGGGGCTTCCTAGTGTGTGGAAAGTTTTCCCCCTTCACAACTCCCTCCCCGAGGGGCAGGTCCCATCCTGATTCCTTTGTCTCTTTTTTTCCCTTTTTTCTATTACTCTATCCAGATCGTGGGGATTTTCTTGCTTTTTGGAAGTCTGAGGTCCCTGCCAGTGTTCGGTAGATGTTCTGTAGGAGCTGTTCCACATGTAGATGTATTCTTGATGTAATTGTGGAGAGGAAGGTGATCTCCACGTCTTATTCCTCCACCACCTTCCTCTCTGCATTACTTTTAATTTACTTTTAAAATATTACCAAATAATTGTATTTTCACCCCTGTTGTTTTAAGTTGACTACCTCTAATGTCACTTCGTAGTTGCTTTTCTGACATAATCTACCACAGTGTAAGTTTCTACACTGTCAGAGGCTTGAATCCATAGCACCAGCTGTGGAGCATCATGGGGGTGGGGGAGGAGGAATGCTGCCCCAGAAATATAAAAATGCCAGTTTCAACTAATCACTCAATTCTGCTTCACAGCTTTCTTACTTGTCTGGTTAGGTCTCCTCCATTCTCTATTTTTTGTGTATTTTGCCAGTTTCCTCAGGTGTTTCCCTACAGTGTGCCACCCCTGAACCTGTGAAAAATAGCTGCAGTCATTGTTTCCTCCTCCTCTGCTATCTCAAAAAAGAATCCTTCTTTTTCTCTATCTACTCTTACCCATGTTCCTGACTCCAGCCCGTTAAGTTTTATTACTTATGATATTTATAGCTGTTTTAGTACAGTAAGTTGATTTTCTAGTTTTATTAATATTAAAAGTATTGGAAGCTAGGTCTTCCTCACGATGTTCTTTTAAATCGAGATGTGATGGTATTAAAAATGTCTCCATATATGAGAATTGAGCATATAATGTGCTTATATATAAGTATTATTTTTCATAACTCATTCATGATGACCCACACAATGTTACTTGTATATGTATTTCAGATTATCAACATCCAAGAAATAGAATCAGCCATGCATGCACTCCTTTTAAAACAAGCCATGACCTTTATGAAACGCAGGCAAGATGAATTAAAATATGAATCAGCGTATTTACAACAGTTATCATGTTAGTGTTTTTCATGTTCAATGTGATTTTTTTATTCATTAAGCTAAATTATCAGCTAAAAGATAAAAATATTTTTATTCCTGCATTAAAAAAATGTTTTTTGAGTATTTTCCCACTAACCTTTCACCTACCCCCTTCCAAAAATCCCAAACCATTTAAGCTAGGGCTTCAAAATGCCTTAAGTCTAAAAACAAAAAAATAAAAATTATAACTTCTAATCACTTAGTATTTGAAACAAAATATTTATATGACCATTCAGTGACTGTTTTGAGATGACTTGACATATAGACTATGTCAGAAATCTAACTTTATAAATTTTCCATAGCCCATCCACAGATTGTTTGTGGAGGTTAAAGAAATTCTGGTGGGTTTCAGTATAGAATCATTTATAAGATCTCATTATATCAATAAAAGATTTGGATGCTGCCCTTTAGTTCTCATACTGGTTTTGTATTTTCAAAGATGTCTTCATTTGATTATGGTACTGTCAGGGTAGAGTGAAAGAAATGAGACCATAGCATCAAGTAAATGAAAAAAGCAAAATCAAAATGACTCAAATACGTGACAGTGAGTTGGTCATAAATTATGGTACATGCTAAAATAGGAAATAATATGAATAACATATTGGTAATGCAAATGTTTCTAGCATTTGACTATAGGGACAGGAAAAAAAACGGTGAAAATTGCTGAAAAAGAATATGAGGGAAAGAAACTTTAAAGTAGAATTTTGTTACTGTTCTCGGGTGCTCAACTATATTCACCAGACAAGGTACATTTTCTTAGACTAGCAAACTCAATGCCTGATAATATTATGATAGGGAGGTTAACAATGCAGTTTCATTGCATGATGAAATATGCAATTTAATCATATTCTGTGTGTGTATTTATATATACAGATATGTATATATACCTAAGATACAACTTTTGTTTTCAAAGTGTTCCACTGTATTTCTTTTGAGAATTTGCAGTATGAAATCAATTTTATTCATTAACAGGCAAAGCTGAGTCATCAACAAATGGAAGCTTGGCTATAAATGAAAAAACTCAATGGATTTTAGAAGAAATCGAATCTCAAAGGTAACTATATAGAGACTTAAAGCATCACTGAGGAAATATTTTTTGCTACTTAAATACAATTTGTGAGAGTAATGTAAAACCAAAATTTAGTTACGCGGTCCTCTATCCTGTGGTTTAAAGACACACTGGTATATTGGGATCAGTCAGAAGGAATGGGTAAAATGGCATTTATCAGGCTGGGAATGGCTCATGTCTAGAAGCCAGTCCTGATTACATTGTTACCCCCTCTTCCAAATCTGGGTAGCCTATGAGAATGTCTTGCCAGAGAAAAGAGGGAGAACCAATTCAGGTTAATAAAGCCAGAATGTCAAAAATATTAACATAAAATTGTGTGAAAATATGATGGTATATCTCTGGGCATTGTAAGTAAGTTATGACTTTGTTTTAAAGCATTTATTTTCAACAGGAGCTATTTGTTTTTTATTTATTTTTGGTTTATTGCAAAATATAGGGCACAAAGAAGACAAACAAGTGTTCTTTCCGGGAATTGTACTCATCAGGAAGGAACATCTAGTGATGATGAACTATCTTCAGCAGACATGATTGACTTCCAAAAAAGCCAAGGTCAGTTATCAAGTTTCTAATGTGTCTTGAAGTATTGAAATAATGGAAGATGCTTTGCTGTTATTGCCCTTAATTATTTAAGCGATCTAAAATAATTGGGAAAATTCAGGAAAAAAGGAATACCTTTTTTTCCCCCATAAGACTGTCCTTACCTCTGAAAAAAATGGATAAAATAGAGGAGCATGGTGAGTATTCCTGCACCTGTATAGTTTTTTCCCCTCAACCTTTTTCATCTCATGTTATAAAGGAACTATGAATATTTTGGCTTCATTTCTCTACTGCATACTTTCTGTATTATAATTTTTTAATTTAAAATAATTGAATTTAGTAAAGCCCATTTTTAGCATTATGAGAAGGTGAAATATGTATAGTTGAGTGTGGGCTTTACAGCCAAATCGATGAGTTCAAAGAGGGGATCTATTCTCTGTGATCTTTGGCAGATTGCTTGACTTCACTGTATCTGATATTGTTGTCTGCTTGCTTGTTCTTTGTCTGTAAATAGGTAGGCTAGAAGAAACACCTACCTTATAAGGAAGATAGTTATGATGATGAAATGAGATAATGTATTTGTAATGTTTGGCATATAAGGGACCCAATAAATGGTAGAATTTAGTAGTATTAATTGTTACCGAAGTGCTTTTTTTTTTTTATAAAGACTAATTCATATGTTAATGTCAAAGGATAGTTTTCAGCTCAGCTGATTACATAAGTTATACATAACTATTTTTGTAGGAAACAAACTTAAAAATCACAAACTTAAAATGCATAATATACAGAGACTCATTTTCTTCACAGGTGACATTTTACAGGATCATAAGAAGATTTTTGAAGATGTACACAGTGATTTTTGTAATATCCAAAATATTTTATTGAAATTTCAACAATGGCGAGAAAAGTTTCCTGATTCTTATTATGAAGCTTTCATTAGTTTATGCATTCCGAAGCTTTTAAATCCCCTAATACGATTTCAGTTGATTGATTGGAATCCTCTTAAGGTATATAAGCTTAATGTGTGAAAAAAATAATCCTGATCACATTTATTTACTTAAATCCTCTTGTTATCAGGTTAAGTATAAAGTACCTTACCTTTAGAGTTAGAATTGATGATTTGTGTTTTGGTGTAATCGTCTGCATTCATCTTTTCTTAGTTCTTACTCTGTTTTTTAAGGCTGAGTGATGCTTAACATCAGTAAAGGAAACACTTTTTTTTTTTAATCTTCTTCTATGATAAGTTTAAGATCATTCAAAAGAGTAAAGGTAGTGTTAGACCTTAAGAATTTTATAGTCTGTTTGAGTGAAATTCAAAACAGGTACCAAGAGTTCTGAAGTTGGAGATGACATAATGGGAATACTTGGCTAGGAAAGCTTCAATAAAGATGAGGAATTTCAACCAGGATTTGAAGCGTACAGAGAATTTAAGCAGGAAAAGAGGGAAAAAAAGGTGTTTCATAAAGGTACATAGGGAGAAATATTAGTTTAGTAGAGACTACATAGATCCTAAATTAAGAGATATGAACTTGTTTTGATAGATAATGGGAGGAGTGACATGGTTAACATAATGTTTTAGGAAGCCCTGAGCAGTAGGCTAACTTGGAAATTAGGGAGAAAGAGTTGAAGGTATATACTGAAAGGCTGTTGCTGTAGCCAAGTCCAAGGTGATGAATTCCTCGCATGGGGTAATAGTGACAAAGGGAAGAGAAAGAAAGTGTTAGTTACAAGTGGTGTTATGAAGTGAGAATCAGTAAAATACTGGGAATAACTCTAGCACAACACATTAAAAAGATGACCGCAAGGTTTGGATTCTGAGTTATTAGTACAATGGTAGTTCCAGTCATAGGAATGGTGACTTTTCAGAGAAGGAAAGGGTTTTGATGGAAGTTTTACTTTATAGACAGTGAGATGATGATGGGAAACCCATGTGGATATGCCTGTTAAGCAAACAGAAATGAGGAAATGAAACTCTAGGAAGAGAAGAGAGCTGGAAATAAGGATTTAACAATGCAGTGGATGGGTCCCCATCATTTTACCTTCCTCTGCCCTAGTCATTGTGTGCCTCTAGGCTGTGTGGTAGGGTTAGGGCCATGCAGTGTTCGTAGCTTAGGAACCAAGCTTATACCTAAGAAAGTGGTGGGTGGCTGGTCAGACAGCCTCCTAGCTGTTGACCACTCACGCTGAATTGAGTACTCTGTTACACATAGCAGAGATCTGTTCATTCAGTCATTCCACAGATAATAATTGGCCATCTGCTATTTGCTAAATAATAAGCAAAACCATATGCAAAGTATACATTTGTCCAGTGAGGCTTGAGAGAGCCAAAGTGAATTTTGCATGAGGTAAGTATATCTTTATAAACAATTTCCATGCTTATTTTAACTGCTATTGTTATACATGTATATTTTGCTCCTAACAGTAGGAGACTCTGAACACACAGTGGACGTTTCTGGATATAAGTGAATGCATGAAATGCAGTGTCCTGTCCCTGTTAGACATCATGTCTTAGCCATGTCTTCCTGTCTAGCCTTGGTGGTCTAGTACTGTATATGCTGGGTTAAAATATGGAATTATTCTCCTTTTATCCTTAGAAAAGCTCTGGTAATTACTGAAAAAGTTAAGTACTTAAAAATAAACTAATGTTTAAGAATTTGTTTATAACTTGGATAATTTTATTTATAAGTTTGATTCTGTAGGTTTAAAACAGATGCCATGGTTCGCATCTGTAGAAGAATTTATAGATAGCAGTTTAGAAGGTTCAAAGAAGGAAGATAGTTCTGATAAGAAAATCTTGTCTACTGTCATCAACAAAACAGTTCTTCCTCGACTTACAGGTAATGTTTTGTACTGTTGGTAAAAGTAAATTGTTCTTTGGCAAATTTTTAATTTTTCTTGGAGTATTGTTGATTTACAATGTTTAGCTTCAGGTGTACAGTAAAGTGAGTCAGTTATATGTATACATTACATCCACTCTTTTTTGTTTTGAGTTCTTTTCCCATATAGGCCATTACAGAGTATTGAGTAGCGTTCCCTGTGCTATGTAGTAGGTTCTGATTAGTTATCTGTTTTATATAGAGTAGTGTGTATATGTCGATGCCAGTCTCCCAATTTACCCCTCCCCCCACCCCCTGGTAACCATGTTTGTTTTCTATATCCGTGACTCTACTTCTGTTTTGTAAATAAGTTCATTTGTACCCTTTTTTTTAGATTCCACATGTAAGAGATATCATGTGATGTTTGTCCTGCTGTGTCTGACTTACTTCACTCAGTATGACAATTTCTGGGTCCACCCATGTTGCTGCAAATGGCATTATTTTGTTCTTTTTTATGACTGAGTAATATTCCGTTGTGTATATATACCACATGTTCTTTATCCATTCCTCTGTTGATGGGCATTTAGGTTGCTTCCATGTCCTGGCTATTGTAAAAAGTGCTGCAATGAACATTGTGGTACATGTATCATTTTGAATTATGGTTTTCTCCAGATATAAGCCCAGGAGTGAGATTGCTGGGTCATATGGTAGTTCTATTTTCAGTTTCTTAAGGAACCTCCATACTGTTTTCCATAGTTCCTGTACCAATTCACATTCCTACCAGCAGTGTAGGAGGGTTCCCTTCTCTCCACACCCACTCCAGCATTTATCGTTTGTAGATTTTTTGAGGATGGCCATTCTGACCAAGTGTGAGGTGATATCTCACTGTAGTTTTGATTTGCATTTCTCTAATAATTAGTGATGTTGAGCATCTTTTCATGTGCTTTTTGGCCATCTGTATGTCTTCTTTGGAGAAATGCCTATTTAGATCTCCTGCCCATTTTTTGATTGGGTTATTTGGTTTTTTGATATTGAGCTGCATGAGGTGTTGGTTTATTTTGGAGATAAATCCCTTGTCAGTTCTTTCATTCGCAAATATTTTATTCTGAGGGTTGTCTTTTTGTTTTGTTTATGGTTTCCTTTGCTATGCAAAAGGCTTTAAGTTTAGGGAATTCCCTGGAAGTCCAGAGGTTAGGACACTGTGCTCTCACTGCTGAGGGCCTGAGTTCGATCCCTGGTCAGGGAACTAAAATCCCACAAGCCATGTGGCGTGGCCAAAAAAAAAAAAAGCTTTTAAGATTAATTAAATCCCATTTTTTAATTTTTGTTTTTATTTTCATTACTTTAGGAGGTGGGTCAAAAAAGATCTCGCTGTGATTTGTGTCAAAGAGTGTTCTGCCTGTGTTTTCCTCTAAGAATTTTATAGTGTCCGGGCTTAACATTTAGATCTTTAATCCATTCTGAGTTAATTTTTGTGTATGGTGTATTTTTTCTTTCTTTAAAAAACATTACTACCTTTCCCTCACATCCGCCGCTAGCACTCAGAAGCCCTGGGGTATTGATGCTTGTGCTTCAGTCTGAAGACTTGGTTCATCTGAAATTGTACTTGATAAGGATCCCTTCCACCATGTCACTGAGAATGGATTCTGACAGCTAAGTCTGCAGAACTCTTAAAAGATAAAACCATCTACTTTCTATTGCTTCTCAGCTAACTTGACTAAATTTTAAAGATTTTTCTCAATATAACTTGCAGTGCAATCATGGGGTATCTTAGAAAGATAGTACTTTTAACTATTTACTTTTAGCCATTAAGCACTATTAATGATAGGATAGAATATGTGTCTCATTCAAGTACTCATCTGAAAACTCCAAATACTTCACTTATAATTAAACAGTTTCTCAAACAAGTAGCATTATGAGAAATTAATACTCTATGTTTATTCTCAAGTCCTGTCCTGGGCCCTCTGCATATGCTTCATGAGCTCCCTGGGTAATTGCATACCCTCCTTTAGTGCCATCTGCATCTGGGTGGTTCAGTATGGTAAGCACTGACAATATGTGTAGCTATTAAAATACAAATTTCAAATTAGTAAAATTAAAATTCAGTTCTCAGTCACACTAGCCACATTTTAAATCTTCAGTAGCCACATAGCACTCATGGCTATCATAGTAAACAGTGCAGATGTAAGCTGTTTTTTTCCCTTATCACAGAAAGTTCCTTTGAACAGTGCTATTCTTCTTGATTTTAAGTCAAAAAGAACTGGAAGAACAAGTCCAGATCTCTTCTTAGAGCATGAGATTTCTCTTATCAGAGTATCTTCTGAGTACATCTACTTGTTAACTCAAACTCCACATGCAGAATCATACTTGTCATCTTTGCTGCAGACCTGCTTCTCTTATGTTCCTTGTTTAAAAAATGGTACCTCCATCTACCCACATATTCAAACCAGAATCTCTCCGTCATCCACTCCACCCTTTTTCTTACCTGCTTATATAAGCAATTGCCAAGTCTATTATTTTTTTCCTTTTTCTAACTCATTTTCTATAGTGCAACCATGGTGATCTGTCTAAAATGCAAGTCTGATTCGACCATACCTCACTTAAAACACTTCAATTACTCTTAACTGCCTTTAGAATGAGGTCTAAACTCTAACATGCTTTCTAGGCCTTTCAGTATTTTGTCTCTGAAGTAGTTCTCCAGCCCCATCTCTTGGCAAGTTCAATTCCTTCTTCCTGTCATGTCCACCTCTGCTGGACTTAAGCTATATTCTCCTTGGCCTTTACATCTTCTGCACTCCGTCCACGTGACAAATCCCCTAACCCTACCTCTTTCATCTGGCTAACTAACTCCTCTTCATCTTTCAGAACTCAGGATAGACATCACTTTTAGGAACTGCATTAGGCATCCCTTTTGGGGTTCCTGTGGCACTCTGAACTCATACTTAGGGTAACACCTACACATCAAATTATAATTGCTTACCTAAACATTTGCATTTGCCATTAGATAAAATTGTTCAGAGGCAGTTACCTAGTCTTACTTATTGCTTTGTTTCCTGTAGTTAATGGTGGGCACATAGTAGGCTCTCAGTATTAGTTGACCAGGTATTTCTAAGATTATTGCAAGCCTGACCTAGATGCCTGAGAAGTCACTGTTTTATATTTGACCTGGGGTGTTGTTTTTAACCTATTTAAATTTTTTAAAATTATTTAGCTTGTATTTAATACAAGCACAGTTGTTACTTCAGCTTGTACAACAATGAACAAAATAATCCCTGCTCCCATGGGCTTACATTCCATGAAGAAGACAGATGATAAACAAGATAAATAAACTCTAGAGTATGTTAGTTACAAGGGCCAAGGAGAAAAATAAAGTGATGGAAAGGGATACAAATTATGAAAGAGGAATGCAGTTTAAAATAGGTTGGGGCTTCCCTGGTGTTGCAGTGGTTAAGAATCCGCCTGCCAATGCAGGGAACACAGGTTCGATCCCTGGTCCCAGAAGATCCCACATGCTGTGGAGCCAACTAAACCTGTGAGCCACAACTACTGAGCCTGCGTTCTAGAGCCCACGGGCCACAGTTAATGAGCTCATATGCCACAACTGCCTGAAGCCCTTGAGCCTAGAGCCCGTGCTCCACAAGAGAAGCCATTGCACTGAGAAGCCTGTGCACCGCAACGAGGAGTAGCCCCCACTCGCCACAACTAGAGACAGCCTGCGTGCAGCAACGAAGACCCAACATAGCCAATTAAAAAATAAATTTATTTTTTAAAAAAATTGAAAAATAAATAAAATAGGTTGGCCATGGGACTTCCCTGGTGATCCAGTGGGTAAGACTAGGTGCTCCCAATGCAGGGGGCCCAGGATCAATCCCTGGTCGGGGAACTATGTCCCACATTCATGCCACAACTAAGAGTTCACAGGCCGCAACTATAAAAAGATCCCGGATGCCACAGCTAAAGACCCTGCATGCCACAGCTCCCGCATGCTGCAACTAAGACCCAGAGCAGCCAAGATAAATAAATAAATACATAGGTTGGCCAGGGAGGGCCTTCCTGGGAAGGTCACAAATGAGCAGATTCCAAAAGGAAGGAAGGCGTGGGCCATACGAGTATCTGAGGTAACAGCATCCAAGGCAGCAGAAACAGCAAACGCAAAGGCCCTGAGGCAGGAGCTAGCCTGATTTGTTTGAAAAGCATCACATAAGCCAGGGTAACATTAGTAGAGTGAGCAAGGGAGAGAGTGAAAAGAGGTTAGCAGGATGACAGTGGTGCTGTGTTGTATGGGGCCTCTTAATCATTTGTAAGGACTTTTACTGTAAGTGAAACAATGAGAAGCAATGGGAGAGTTTTGAGGAGAGAAGTGACAAGATCTGCCTTAACATTTTAACAGAATCACTCTGGTTACTGTGTTGAGAATGAACTGTAGGCAGACCAGTCAGGAAGCTTTTGCAGTAATCCAAGCAACAGGTAATAGTAGCTTACACTTGAGTGTTACAAGTGGAGGTGTCTGGGAAGTGATTGAATTCTGTATATATTTCAAATGTAGTAGCACTAACAGAATTTGCTAAAGGATTGATTGTGGAACAAGAGAGAAAGAAAGGAATCGAGAATGACAGTGGTTTTTGGCCTGAGCAGCTGGAAGGACAGAATTGCCGTATCCTGAAATGGGAAGGGCTGAGAGGAACGAGTTTATGGTGGGAGGTACATCAAGAGCTCGATCTGACACGTTTTGGGTTTCAGGTGCCTGTCGTCCGAGTGGAGCTGTCAGCTAGGCTGTTGAGTCTATGAGTCTACAGGATAGACCGGATGGGAGATAGAAATTTGTAACGTGTCAGCACATAGATGGCATTTAAAGCCACAAAAAAACTGACTTGAGATACTAAGAATGTAAATATAAATAGGGAAGAGAAGGTAAGTGCCTGAGTCCTGAGGGACTCCAGCGTTTGGAAGGTCAACAAGATGAGCAGACAGTAAAGGAGACCAGAGAGGTAGGTGGGAAACCAAGCAGGAGTAGTGTCCTGGAAGCCTAGTGGAGAAGTGTCACAGTGTTGCTGATAAATCAGAGGGGACCAGAATCAACCACCAGGTTTCAAATGTGAAGGTTATCTGTGACTTGATAAGAGTAGTTTAGGAGAGGAGTTGGCGGTAAGGCCTAACTGAAGTGAATCCAGGAGTTTGAGAAGAGAATTTGGAGATACGAAGTTACAACAGTTTTTTGAGTAATTTTGTTGTGTGAGAGTGAAGGAAAGAAATAGGGCAGCTCTGGGAGGGGAAGTAGGGTCAAGAGGGGTTACTTTTAATACACGAGACATAATTCAAGAGTGATGGTAAAGATCCAGTAGAAGAGAGGGCAGAATTCCAGGAGCAGGATCTTCAAGTAAGCCAAAGGGGTTGGGGTCTTTTTACAAATAAAAGGTTGGCCTTGGCAACGAGTGCAGTGCTTCATCCATAGGAATGGGAGGCAAGTTAGAGTTATGAGCACAGGTGCTGGTAGGTATGTAGATGCTGTAGTAGGAGCTTGTGGAGCTTCTCTCCTGATTGATTCTCTTTTTTCATCAAATTGGGAAGTCAGCTGAGAGTGGGAGCAAGGGTGGAGAAAAGAACGTAAGAAGTAGTTACCTGGAAGAGTAAAGTCCATTAACTGAGAGCAGGGAGGAAGGAGAAGGCAGGAAATAATTGTCAAGGCAAGAGGGGAAGAGAATGGGCCAGGGAGACAGAATGTATTTGTTTGCTGGGCAGCATTTAGGTCTCACTGGAGTTTCATGATGATCAATTTAAAGTGTATCTTTTTCTGTCCATGTTTTAGCCACAGGGCTGCAGGTACAGACACTGGGACAAGGTTATTTAACTGGGTTGCAGTTGAGCCAGACAAGTTCAACAAAACCCAGAAAGGACAAGAAAATTGAATATATATGGAAATATGTAATGGTACTGATTGGCATGGATTTTAAACCACATAAGGAGGGAAGCAGTGTTTGCTAAAGGCCTCAATCGTTTATATGTGACAAGCAAAGAGTCTAGTAACTAATTGTACACTGCTGAAAATTTTTGTTTCAGACTTTGTAGAATTCATTTGGGATCCCTTGTCAGCCTCACAGACAACAAGTTTAATAACACAGTGCAGAATGATTCTTGAAGAACATTCCTCTTGTGAAAATGAAGTTAGTAAAGGCAAACAGGTAATAAGTTATAGAATTATAAATTTCTTGATTTATTTGAAATCAATATAATTTATTATAAATCTTTGTTTACAGATGATGCAGAAAAAATAATTATTAGGAAACTAGGAAGAAATATTTAGGGTTGACCATCTTTTGCTCTTTATAATTAATGAGGAAAGAATACAGCTTGATTTTTCTGAACATTCTTAGAGGAATGGTAATCATTATAAAAGGATACACATACATGCAATAAAGCTCAGATTGTTACTTTCTTTCTTATTGGCTTGTTTCTCTCTGTACAGTCGTGTAGTTTGTGTCTTCAGGGCCCAGCCAGCCATCTTTCAGGTATGTGAATATATGTTGGCCCTGCAGGGATGTCAGGCATAAATACATTAGTGCAAATTCATTCCTTCAAAAAGAAAAAAAACTATCTTTGTTCTTTTGGCAAAAGTCTAGTAGTATTATGACCTTACTTTAATAATGATTTTAAAGCTAGGCTAACATTCATTATGTTAGCTAGTTATCTGCAGTCTGTCAAAGTTAAGAATAGTAATCATTTTGAGAATTCAAACTTCGATAGGATAGATTCTCATTTTAGGATGGTTTAGAATTGAGTTTTATTGAACATAAGACAAAGAGGAAGGAACTTTTTAGAGGCTATGGTGAGAGTCTGTTGAATTTTACTTTTATTATAGTACTCTGTCTTTTTTATCATTCTGTTCATTGATAATAATATTGTATACTCCTTCAGTTAAGTAAACCAATTCTATGTTGAGTTTTAAGAGAATTAAGAGAGAGATTGACAGACTGAGGGTACCCAGAGTGGAATATGTATGGAAATATGTAATGGTACTGATTGGCATGGATTTTAAACCACATAAGGAGGGAAGTAGTGTTTGCTAAAGGCCTCAATTGTTTATATGTGACAAGCAGAGTTAGGAAAAAGCAGGCAGACGTGTCATATTCATATTCTGAACACCAGTAAGTTTTAGCACTTGGCATTGCTGTCATGAAGGAAGGAAACTGTAAGAAATAGGAGGGAGAATGGGGATACCAGCATGATTCTGCCTTCAAGAAGCATGTTATCTTAGAGGAAGCAAGATGTACATATGCTGTTATTTCAAACAGGAGGTAAGTAGGAGTGACAGGGAGCACTTATTTATCTAATTCCTGCTGTTACTAAGCACTCTGTTAGATCTTACTCCTGTGTCATCCCACTTAGTCCCAGCAATCCTATTAAAAATGGGTGATAGCTTCATCTTACAGATGAAGAATCTGAGAATCTTGAAAACTTGAGTTAGAACTAGGATTTGTACCTTGGTTAGTCTTACTTGAAAGCCCACGCTCATCTCACTGACCAAATTGCCTCCCCATGAGTGGCCCAGATACAGTGCTGTGAAACTTCAAAAAAGAGGCAGTAGAGAGAAATTACTTTCTACAGTGAAAAATTTTTGTTGGATGCAGCATTTGAGCAGGGACCTAAAGGGAAGAATAAGATTTGACCAGAAGCAACTGATGGAGAAAGGGCATTTTCCACTTACCTCTAACAGGATAAAAGCATGTGAAAATCATGCAAGAATTAGAGAGCTTTAACTTAAAAGAAGATGTTCATGGAGATAGTGTTTATATTTGAGGACGGAATAGGTTTATTCTGTATTGTTACAAAGCATAGAACCAAGATTAGTAGGTTAGAGCTACAAGGAAGCAGCTATATAATCCCGTGTTGCTCTTTACATGGGATTATGTAGTTATAGCCCAAATGTAAATAGTGCTTTGCCATTTTTTAAACACTTACACATTTTTTCATATGATCTTCACAAACTTGTAAAATGTGTTGACTCTAATTGCATTTTACAGGTGAAGAAGCTGGGGCCCAGAGGGCCAAGTCACTTTCAAGAGATAAAAGTGGCAGGCTTGGCACTTTGTATCCAGTAAAGTCTTTCAACAGTGTTATGGATACACTCATGAAGTTTTTATACTGGTAATTTTAATTCTGGAAACCCTCCCACTATGAATGTTTAAAATGGGTTCTTTGCATTAGTAGGAGGCTAGAACTACATCAGGACTTTTCACCTTTGGCACTCTTGACATTTGGAACACATAGTTCTTTGTGGAAAGCTGTCCTGTGCATTAAGTTCCCCTGGCCTCTACTCACTAGATGCCAGTAGCACTTCCCAGTCCTGACAACCAAAAATATCTCTAGACTCAGAAAATATTCTGAGGCATAGCAAAGTGACTCCTGTTTGCCAATCAGTATGCTACATAATATTCCATGTTAGTAACACAGTTTGCCAGGGAGCTCACTCTGTTATTTTCAATGATGTTTAAGAATCGAAGAGAATGAGGAAGGTTCCAGAAGAACAAGTCAGACAACATACTTCCTGATTTTGAAGTGAAAAGCGAGTGATTCTGTAAGCTCATGCCTGGTGAAAATAGTTTTGATTCTGGTTAAAGTTCTAAAATAGGTGATTACAGAGATGGATTATGAGCACTAAAAATAAGAAACAGTGAATACTATAGTCTCATTGATGGGGTTCCTAAATGCACATAATTGTTTATCAAAGCATATTCTTCCATATTATCTTAGTTACTTTCACTGATAAATAAGGTACTAAACAGGTACAGTGAATAATGTACTTAAATATGTTATGATTTTCTTATGGATCAAATAAGAAAAGATATGGTATAGTTAGACACAAAGAAAGCTGGTAGAGTGCACTTAAAGAATACTGACCCATAGGGCCAGAATCCTCTCAGCCTTGTCCTGTTCAGTATTTTTATTGAACTGGATAAAGATGTGAAATACATGCTAATAAAATTTCTCACTGGCAGAAAGCTAGGAATTTTATCATAGATCTATGGGTAATAGAATTAGAATCCAAAAGAATTTCAAAATACTGAGAAAATGGACTGACTCTCAAAATGTAAAATGTAAAAGGAATATGTATGTATGTCCTAACATTGTGTTCAGAAATTCAGCTGCATAAAAGATGGGAGAGGCACAACTTTGAAGCAACATAGGTAAGACAGAGAGGAATTATAATCGACTGTAAACCCGTGTGAGTCACAGTGTCACTCGAGTAGCAGAAAAACTTACGGGAGTTCATCCTACTAGGTGCTTCAGCAGCACATACACTGAAATTGGAATGATACACAGATTAGCATGGCCCTGCACAAGGATGACACACAAATTCGTGAAGCATCCCATATTTTTATCATGTTTGTGTGAAACTTTTCAAAGTTGTAAAGCATTATAGAATTTAAAGAATCTTTCACTGAATAAAAAAAATAAAAATAAAGTTTATATACAGAAGTGTATGGAGCTGTTAAAACTTTACTGTTTAGAGAACTTTTTTTCACCAAATGTATTTTAATACTTGGAAAAGTTAATGAGCTCTGAGTTTTAAAATATGTGAATTTAGGTTTACTTTTGTTTTAAACAATTATTTGGAAATCATGGCAAACTTACAGAAAACTCTCATGAATAAAAATAGCGTATGCATAGGCCCTTCACCCAGATTGACCTGTTGTTAATATTTTGCCCCATTTGCTTTCCCGTTAGATATACACACACAGTTTTTTTTGTCCTGAACACTTTGAGAGTAAGTTGTGTATTTGCTGAGTCTGTTACATAACCATAGTACAGTTATCAATTTCAGTAAATTTAACAGTATTTAACCTACCATCCATATTTTACTTCTGTCATTTGACTCAATAAAGTTCTTTACAGCATTTTTTTAAGGGAACTATTTTTAAGAAACAAAAATTTTGAATCTCAGCCTATTTGTCAAGGCTGAGATTCAAAATAATTTACATAGAGTGGAAAAAAGTCAAAGCATAACTGTCTTTTAAAAGAATTCAAAATGTTTAAGAGAGAGTAAAAGAAAATTGTTTTTATTTGATTTTAATGTTAATGTTGATATGCAGCCATTTGAGGACTATGTTACAGATATTTAAGTGAAAAGAGAAATGGGACTTCAGTTAGATATACTTTTTTTTTTTTTTGAGTTTGAGGTTTTTTTGTTTGGTTGATTTATAAATTTATTTATTTATTTTATTGGCTGTGTTGGGTCTTTTTTGCTGTGCGTGGGCTTTCTTTTTAGTTGAGGTGAGTGGGGGCTGCTCTTCGTTGTGGTGCGCGGGCTCCTCATTGCCGTGGCTTCTCTTGTTGCGGAGCACAGGCTCTAGACGTGTGGGCTTCAGTAGTTGCAGTACATGGGCTGCAATAGTTGTGGCTCACGGGCTCTAAAGCGCAGGCTCAATAGTTGTGGCACACGGGCTTAGTTGCTCCACAGCATGTGGGATCTTCCTGGAGTAGGGATCGAACCCGTGTCCCCTGCATTGGCAGGCAGATTCTCAACCACTGCACCACCTAGGAAGCCCCTAGATATACTTTTTTATGAAAAAATATATTTGGTTAAATTCTATATTTATCAATAATTTACCTAGTATAAGGGTATCTGACAGCTTAACTTGTGCTACACACATTGTCACCAACTTAAAAATATAACTTCCCCTCTAGTGTGTAGTATGTCGTTTCAATTTTTCAAATATTAATTCCTTTTTTAAGTATAAGAACAGTATCTTATAGAAATTTTTCATCCTGGTACAAGACATACCATTATAGGATATTTTTAGCCTACCTTTTATTTCAGAATTATAATACTAATGGACATGTTCCCTTGTATCCTACTTATTCCACTTAAATATTAAATATTTAAATTTGCATGTTACTACAGTCTTCATAAACTTCAGGTAAATATTTCATGCAATGGATGGACATAACATGATGTCCTTAAAAGTCCCCATGTTTCATGAACTTCTCTGGTGACACAGTGGTTAGGAATCTACCTGCTAATTCAGGGGACGTGGGTTCGAGCCCTGGTCCGGGAAGATCCCACATGCTGTGAAGCCCATGCACCACAACTACTGAGGCTGAGTGCTACAAATACTGAAGCCCACTCACCTAGAGCCCATGCTCCACGGCAAGAAAAGCTACTGTACTGAGAAGCTCGTGCACCACAACGAGGAGTAGCCCCCACTCACCGCAAGTAGAGAAAGTCTGCGCATAGCAACGAAGACTCAATGCAGCCTAAATAAATAAATTTATTTATTTATTTATTTAAAAAAAAAAGTCCCCATGATTCAGTATTTTGGTTATTTTCAATTTTTTACATACAAATAATAAAATGAATTTGCCAAAGTGAATATACTATGTTAAAGGATATTGACAAACCAAGGAAGAACTTGAAGAGTATTTAAAAAGCATCTACAAATGAATAATAAATTTAAATTAAAAAAAAACCAGATATGTAGACAAGCAGCTTAATTGGGTACTTTGCAAAGGAGCATGTCCAAATGGCAAATAAGAATATGGGAGGATGTTCAACATCATATTACTCAACAGGAAAATAAAAATAAAATGTAATAAAATGACTATATACTCAGCAGAATTGCGAGCATTTAAAAACCCTAAAAATACCAAGATTTAGTAAAGGTGTAGGGAAACAGGATTTCTCATACATGGCTAGTGGGAATGTAATAAATGGGATACTGCTATTTCAGAAAACATTTTGGCATTCTGTACAGAAGTGAACATATAGACATGAACTATATTCCAACAGTTCCATCTCTACCTATCCCCATTAGAAAAGCATGCCCACGCATGCTAAAGTACATGTTCTACAAGAACTTTTATAGCAGTGTAATAACCCCTAAACTGAAGACTGTCTGAATAAATGTCCCATCATGCAGCAGAATACGATGCTGCAGTGAAAAGGTGCCAACTACTGCAGTGTGCGACAGCATGGGGGAGTGAAATTCTCTTGTATCTAATTGATGGTTACTTTAGCACCTAAGTCTGTGAGTGTGTACAGATTTGTACTGTTCTGTTAAAATTGCTCCTTTGGTAAATACATTTCTACCTATGACTGTCAGTGATGCTTTTAAATTATTTAAAAATAGGATTTACTTGAATCCATTGTTTCAAGAATGAAGAAGGCAGTAGAAGATGATGTTTTTATTCCTCTGTATCCAAAGAGGTAAGAGTTGCTAACTTCTAGATTTTATGAAATAGTTACTCCTGCAATACAGATTCATTTAAGAGTGTTATGTAGAAGAAACTAAACATATTGTTTTCAAAACACACATACCTGTTAAGATGCAAATTGAGATTTCAACATGTATTTCTCAGTCACCTTTTATATGCCATGTGTGATGCCTAGCACTTGGACGTAGGTTTGGGGGTGGATATTCCTAAGAACATGACAGCTGGCATAGCAGAGTGATTAGAAACACAGATTCTGGAGCCCACATTTACTATTACGAGATAATTGACCTTGGACTTTTCTGTGCATCAGTGTCCGTGTGTATAAAGTGGGGCATTAACTTAATGTCTACCTCACAGGACATTGTGAATATAAAAGAGAGTGCTCAGAACAGTACCTGACACGGAAAGCCCAGCATAAGGCCTGGAACACCACTGAGGGGCCGGCTACTGCACCTTCGAATTCTGTATTTACCTTTAAATGATCTAACAAGTAGTATTTGGCGCATATCCGTACATTTGCTAAGAAAGCGTCAGTTACAGTGATGGGTCATGACCTGAAGCTGTAGAATGAGTACTCAGAGGATGGAAGAGCTTTATGGAAAGAAAAGAAAGGAACTTCTAGGCTAGTTAATTTGAATCCTGAAGCGATGTCCACATGTAAAAATTCTCCCCGTTAGGGTTTATGTTTGAAATGTCTTTAAACATATCACTGCAGCTTTGTTTTCAGTAACAGAATATTGAAAGCAGGTTAAAATTCCTGGTATCGAGGAGCAGGTTAAATAAATATTGGTAGGTTTACTTAATGGAATATTAAGAATCTGTTAAAAATGATGACTGATGACTGGAAAAAAGTCACAATATATTATTAAAGAAACAATCTGTAAAAAAAAAAAAAAAAAAATGAAAAGTATTACTCCCTCCTGTTCCTGACCTGCATCCACCCACTTTTTGCCCTTCTTCCTCTGTGCACATACATGCATGCAAGAATACTCGCTGTTGGTAATTTTTTTTTTACCTTTTCAGAATTTCTTTATGCAATTTAAGTACTTATAAATAGAATTTTAATACTTATCATGCAATTAGAATTAATCTTATCTTCCCCTCTTTTTTTAAAGTGTATTGTAGTCATAACCATTGTTTTGTGCCTTACTTTTTTGACTTAGTACATCTTTGAGATCTTTTTATGTCGTCACATAAGTTGTTTTCTCATTCTTTTTCAAGCTGCGCAATAGGCCATTATACAGATGTACTGTAATTGATGAGCATCTAAGCAGTAAACCATTACTAGCAGTGTTGTGTGTAATTTTATGGACATTATTCTGTACATGTGCAAATGTATCTACAGAAAGCATTCTCAGACGTGGATTTGTTGAGTCAAAGTATACATGTGTTTGTAATTTTAGTAGATATCACCAGAGCATCCCCATTTATATTCTGTTAGGCTTAGCTTGGTTGGTTTTAAAAAAAACAAAACCATTCAGGTTTTTTAAACTCTGTTTCTGAAAGATGAATGGTCATTTGCATTTTCTTCTTTCTCTTTCTTTTGCTTCAAACTAGTGCTGTAGAAGACAGAACATCACCACATTCAAAGTTCCAAGAAAGACAGTTCTGGTCAGGTCTAAAGGTAAGCAGAAAACTGCAAAAATAAAAGTAATTGTTTTTCTTTTAAAGAAATATTTACTGTAGAGTGAAGATGAGCAAAATTCTTCTGTAAAGGACCAGATAGTATTTCAAGCTTTGTAGGTCAAATGGTCTCTGTTGAACTGTTCAGCTCTGTCACTTAGTGCAAACAGTCACAGACAACATATAAACAAATGAGCATGTATGTAGTTCAATAAAACTTTATTTATGGACACTGAAATTTGAATGTCATATGATTTTCATGTGTGACAAAATATTATTTTTTTCCCCAATCATTTAAAATTATGAAAACCATCCTTGGGACTTCCCTGGTGGTCTAGTGGTTAAGACTCTGTGCTCCCAATGCAGGGGGCCTGGGTTTGATCCCCGATCAGGGAACTGGATCTCACATGTGTGCCGCAATGAAGATCCCTCGTGCCGCAGCTAAGACCCAGTGCAGCCAAATACATAAATAAATATTGAGTTGGCCAAAAATCCCTTTGATTTTTAAGTAAAAATAAAAGACACATTTTTCATTTTCAACAAGAACTTTATTGAACAGCATACTCACCGTTTTGTTCCACTACCTTCTGCCATTTTTCAGGCAACTTCATAATTCCATCTTCCCAAAACTTTTTATCTTTTCAAGCAAAGAACTATTCCTGGTGCCTTTTATAGTCTTCCAGGAAATTGAAATTTTTTCCATTCAGAGAATTTTGTAAAGCCTGAAATAAGTGGAAATCTGAAGGTACAATGTCTGGTGAATACAGCAGATGAATCAGAACTTCCCAGCTAAGCTGTACCAGTTTTTTCCTGGTCATCAAAGAAACATGCAGTCTTGCTTTATCCTGATGGAAGATTATGCGTTTTCTGTTGACTGCTTCTGGATGCCTTTCGTCGAGTGCTGCTTTCAGTTGGCCTAATTGGGAGCAGTAGTTGTTGGAATTATTGTTTGGTTTTCCCGAAGGAGCTCATAATAAAGGACTCCCTTCCAATCCCACCATATACACTACATCACCTTCTTTGGATGAAGACCGGCCTTTGGTGTGGTTGGTGGCGGTTCATTTCGCATGCCCCACAGTCTCTTCTGTTCCACATTATTGTACAGTATCTACTTTTCATCGCCCGTCACCGTTTGTTTTGAAAACATAACGTTTTCATTATGTTTCAGTAGAGAATTGCATATGGAAATATGATCAAGAAGGTTTTTTTCACTTAACTTACATGGAATCCAGACATCAAAGTAATGAACGTAACCAGGATGGTGCAAGTGATTTTCAGAGCTTTACTTGGGTATTTTGAGTATGTCAGCTGTCTCCCAAACTTCAGCTGGTCTACCCGACTGTGGAGCATTGGCCAGTAAGAAATCTCCGGCACAAACCTTCACAAACCACTTTTGACATGTTCAGTCAGTCACGGCACCTTCTCCATACAGTGCACAAATCTTTTTTTGCATTTCAGTTGCCTTTTTACCTTTCTTCAAATAATAAAGTATAACATGCCGAAAATGTTGCTTTTTTTCTTCCATCTTCAATATTAAAATGGCTACACAAAAATTCACTAATTTTTGAAAGTTTTTTTAAAAATGTACTCTGATACAACAGCTGTCACAATACAATCTAACAAAACTGTTTCAAATGAAGTTAAAGACAACTAAGCACTACAGAGCCATCTTAGGGAAAAAAACTGAACAACCCCTTTTGGCCAACCCAATTAATATTTTTAAAAATAAATAACATACTTAGTTCACCAACTCTACAAAAACAGGCAGTAAACTGGATTTAACTCACAAGCCATAGTTGTCTAACCCTTGGTCTAAACGATAAAGGATGAAGTCAGTGCTAAGTCAGTGGCAAAGGGATGGTAAAGAAAAGATGGATTCAAAGGATACTTAGGATTTGAAAGAAGCCAATGACTGACTGACTACTTGTGAAAACTGTAGGGTGCTAGTCAAGGTTCTGACTTTGGCAACCTGGTAACTTATGATGTCATTCTTTGAGGGCATTGGAGGGGTTACAGGAAGAAGAAAAGATTTGAGAGGAAAGGTGAGATCTGTTTTGGACATAGTGAATTTAAGATACCTGTGGGACAAATGGAGGCAGTTGGATACATGAGTCCGAACTGCAGGGGACAGAACTGAGCTGGAGATTTGGGAGTCAGCCACATATAGGCAGTATTTGGAGGCATGGTCATGAATGACAACCTCTAACATTGCATGAAACATAAGAAGGCTAAGGATAGACCCTTGGGAAATAGTGACACAAGAGGTGGGCAGAGAAAGTGGAAAGGCCTTACGAATGAGTTGTGAAACTAAGAATGGTCACAAGAGAGTGATATCAGGGGAACTAAGTGAAGGATTTTCAAGAATGAAACAGTATTAATGCCACTGAAGAGAATTAGGAGGAGGATTGAAAATTTTTACTGGATTTGACAATTACAAGGTCATGGGTGACCTCAGCAAGAATAGTCTTGATAGGGTGAATCAATAATTGTCATGTGGTTGAGTCAGAAAGAAGGCTTTTTAGAAAGTGGGAGCAGGGACTTCCTAGGTGGCGCAGTGTTAAGAACCTGCCTGCCAATGCAGGGGACAAAGGTCAGTCCCTGCCCAGGAAGATCCCACATGCTGTGGAGCAACTAAGCCTGTGCGCCACAACTATTGAGCCTGTGCTCTAGAGCCCGAGAGCCACAACTGTTGAGCCCATGTGCCGCAACTACTGAAGCCCATGCGCCTAAAGCCCGTGCTCTGCAACAAGAGAAGCCACCACAATGAAGGGCCCACACACTGCAATGAAGAGTAGCCCCTGCTCGCCGCAACTAGAGAAAGCCCATGTGCAGCAACGAAGACCCAGTGCAGCCAATAAATAAATACATAAATAACTAGAATAATGAATAAAAAAATAAGATACATTAAAAAAAAGAAGAAGAAACTGGGAGCAGGCTTCTCTGGTGGCGCAGTGGTTAAGAATCCGCCTGCCAATGTAGGGGACATGGGTTCGAGCCCTGGGCTGGCAAGATCCCACATGCTGCAGAGCAACTAATCCCATGTGCCACAGCTACTGAGCCTGCACTCTAGAGCCCATGACTCACAACTACTGAGCCCACACTCCGCAAATACTGAAGCCAGTGCACCTAGAGTCTGTGCTCCACCACAAGAGAAGCCACCACAATAAGAAGCCTGTACACTGCAATGAAGAGTAACCTCCACTCTCCACAGCAAAGAGTAGCCCCTGCTCTCTACAACTACAGAAGCCCAGGCGCAGCAACGAAGACCCAACACAGCCAATAAATAAAAGATAAATAAATAAATAATAAAATTATTTTTTTTGAAAATTGGGAGCAACATCAACAATGACGTGAAAAAGCGTTGCATGTTAGTACAGTTGGATGTATTTCAGCGCTTAGTGTGACAGCTGTAGTACTGGAGAAGGAAGTGGAAGATACCATAAAATTCACAGAAAGATCTGCATTTAGAGGGGGGAAATGCAACCCATATTATTTTTATTAGAATTTTATTAGAATTTCTTAAAACTGTTTACCCAAGGTATCCCCAAATGCACAGGTTATTATTAATCTTATTTTCTATGTTAGAGCAGTGAGGTTCCCAGGTTTGATTTCTCAAGGTTACACATTGGTAACAACAGCACTGGCTTTAACGGCAGTACTTTTATGAATCCTCGGGTCCTGCAGTCTTGTATCCGACGGCCCCAGCTTCCAGGAGAGTATCGATTGAAAGGGAAGATTATTGATCTAGAAAGGCTCCAGCAAGGTAATTTGAAATAGATTTTGAGCGGTTGTCCTAAAAAATGAAAATAGGATGAACAAATATATGGAGGTTGGAAAGAATCAAGTGTTTATTCAGAAATGTTTTCTATTCTAAAATTGATGGTTCCTACAGTGCTAATTGTATTAAGAGTTTAAAAGAGTGTGACCAACTTTTTATGTTTGTTGAAGATTATTACAATTTTCCTTTGGAGAAAAGGTACACAGTCACTTGACATTTTATTGTATTTTAGCTCTTCCGCAATATTCTTCTTTGGAATGAACTCCTCCCAGAAGACACCTTGCAAGAGCTAGGACTAGGGAAGCTGCTGAATCGTTACCTCATTATAGCTCTTCTCAATGCCATACCTGGGCCAGATGTTGTTAAAAAGTGCAACCAGGTAAGTTGTATAGAAACTGATTCTAATTTTATTATTTTTAAAATTTAGTTATTAAAAGCACTTTTGTACCAAAATAATTAAAATTGTGGTACTCACATAGTAGCAAATTAATTTAACAGACTAGAAACCAAGAAGAACCCAATATCTAAAAACTAGTATACTGGTTAACTGTTTACAAAATGAATGTTAGATCCTCACCTCTCATTAAATACCAATGTAAATTACAGATGAAGTAAAGAATTCAGTGTAAAAAAATGAAACTTTAAAATATTGTACTAAGAAGATAAATGACTATACCTGATGTTAAGGGAGTCCTTTCTGAACTTAAAAGCAAAAAAAAGAAATGGTGAGGAAAAAAAAAGATTTGACAAAAATATGAAACTTCAGGGGGCTTCCTAGGTGGCGCAGTGGGTAAGAATCCGGCTGCCAATGCAGGGGACATGGGTTCAAGCCCTGCCCCAGGAAGATACCACATGACGCGGAGCAACTAAGCCCGTGCGCCACAACTATTGAGCCTGCGCTCTAGAGCCTGTGAGCCACAGCTATTGAGCCCATGTGCCTCAGCTACTGAAGCCCACGTGCCTAGAGCCCATGCTCTGCAACAAGAGAGGCCATCCCAATGAGGAGCACGCGCATCACAACAAAGAGTAGCCCCCGTTCACTGCAACTAGAGAAAGCCCATGTGCAGCAACAAAGACCCAACACAGCCAATAAAATAAATAAATAAATAAATGTAAAAAATATATATATGACACTTCAGTCAACCAAAAATGTATCAGTATTATTTGATTATTGTTAAAACTGGAAGGTGGGTTCATCGGGCTCAGCATGTTTATATTTGAAATTTTGTATAATAAAAAGTTAAAAAGAAAGTTGGAAAACAGAAATAAGTTATAATGCACAATGAGGATAAATACCCACATTTTTAAAAAGCTCTTAAATCAGTAAACAATTTGAATATTTTTATTGAAAATGATCAAAGACAGGCAACAGGCAATTCACCAAAAAAAGAATATGCAAAAATAACCTCTAAACGTGGAAAATATTAACAGTACTGATACTCAGAGAATTGCAAATACAGTAAGGATATTATTTTTAACAGTTATGCTGGCAAATTTTTTGCTGTTATTTTCATTATAGTTCCCAGTATTGTCATAAGCACAGGGAAACAGCCCCACATCATTCCAGGGACACCATTCGTCTGGCATGTGTAGAGCAGCTGTTCTGGGAAACAGTTTCTGCGCTGCGGAAAGAGGAGTACAGCTCTGAAGACTATTTTGACGTGATTGATATAAAACCTTTAAGTTTATACCCTTTTACTTAGCAATTTTACTTCTAAGAAATTATTCTAAGTTAAAAAATCAGATGGAATAAAGGTTTCTAAGTACAAAGAATATTATTGTAGCATTATTTATAGTAGAAGATAGTTGGAAAGAACCTAAATGTCTAAAAACATTATCATCTATCCCATAAGATAAAAGTCATGAGAACAGTTTTTTAAGAATGTAATGTTAGATAGCAGTTCCTAGACAGCCATCATTTTTCTAGATGTGGTTTTTATATCATGTAGTTTTAAACTACATTATCTACCAGAAACTTCAATCATCATCCATCCTATGTGTGTTTCAGATTTCAGTTTAGTTTTCTTTGACCATAGGTTCTACTGTGCAGAAGTAAGGAAGAGGGTATATGACATTCTCCCCAAAGCTTATGGCCAGAAAACCAGGCTGAGACAATGTGGCTTTAAGTCCGAGGATCGTTTATGGAAAAGCTAGTTAGTTCCTTCAGAATTTTATTGAGGCTTGTGATACAAGACAAGGGAAAAGCAAGTGCAAATGAATTAAATTCCAAGCCAGTAATGGCTGGTTTTAAAACTGTAAAAAGAGACAGTTTGCATAACAAGACTTAAAGGATTTTCTGCCTTAGGCAGTCAGTGTGTCTGTATTTTTTCTGGATAATTTAAAAAGGTGATTAAGATATAGGATGTATCATTTTCCTCAACTGTGTTTTCAGTGTTGACCAGTCAGATTTATTTTAGAAAGAGTTCATTCCAGAACTTTCATTTAATGTATTTTATAATATATATACGGTGCAACTTTCTGCTTTCTAGAAGTATACACTGATCTTGATCTTACCAACTACAGCAAAACCAAGAATTTCTTTAAATAGTATAATCTCAGATTTTTCCTTGCTCCCATTCTCTCTCCTTTTTAAAAAAATTCTTCCTTCTGCTATGAGGAAGTTTTTCTTTTCTTTTTTACTTTGTTAACATTTTTCTGTATTGTCCAGAACTTTTCCCCAAATCATGTATTACCTTTAGCATGATGATGATGTGTTGTTTGAAGTTTTTTTTATCCCCAAAGAAAAAAATGAATACACGTACATTGACTCTTTATGCTGCCATGGACGTTTAAAGCAATGTATTAAATTACAAGAAAATCAAAACCATAATTAATTTTTTTACTCTGTATCTTAGAATGACCTTCTTGATTTCTTAACTCTAATTTGTTCATGTAGATTATACAGTCCCCCAATTTCTTATTGTGAAATCATATTAAATGTACCTATTTTATACAGTTGACCCTTGAACAACATAGATTTGAACTGCGTGGATCCACTTCTATGTGAATTTTTTCAATAAATACATACTAGAGTAGTACACAATCCATAGTTGGTTGAATCCGTGGACGCAGAACCACAGATATGGAGGGCCTACTGTAAAGTTAATAGACTAATTTTCAGCTGTGCATGGATCACTGCCCCTAAATATGTTAACTAAGTGTTTCGTGTCTACACATTTCTGGTGTTTAGTTATAAAATATGTTTTGTACAATTTAATTGCTCAGGAATACAGAGTATTGAAAGTATTCAATTACTAGGAAGTATTTATAAAGAGTGGTCTATTTGAAGCTCTTGGTATCAAAATATGATTTTTTTTTAAAGTATAAAACCTGACAAAAGGGAAATTCTCAAAAGTTATTTAACCATGCACTATAAAATGGAAGAATAATAACCAGTGTGAATACTATGATGATGAAGTGAAATTGTGTTAGCTAAAGTCCTTAGATTATAACTGTCATTATTAAAAACCAGTCATGTGTTTTGATTATCAGATAGCAGCATTTTTACCAGAAAAATGGTTCAAAAATTCTGCCATGAGAACATCTATTCCCCAGCTAGAAAACTTCATCCAGTTTTTACTGCAGTCTGCACGTAAATTATCTGGAAGTGAAATCAGGTAATATATATTTTATTTGTACCTCCACAGACATAATTTAGGGTTCTATGATAGTCTCAGCATGTTTAAAAGATTTGTACTTTACTTTTAAAAATTTGAGACAATCACTGTAGAGTTAGGAGATATTTTCTTGTGCGACCTTTAGAATCAATCAATATTTTATATTCACACCTCATGCATATTAGTTCATATTTTTAAATGTAAAGCTCTTCCAAGTAAACACTTCCAGAAAACTATCACAGGGGAATTTGAGTTAAAACTGTAAATCAAAAGCCTCTTATTAAGCATATTTTTAATGTCTTTTTAATTTTCCTTGCCATTTCAAAATCTCAGCACTTATTAAGAACCAGTCTGCAACCTGGCATTTACCCAACAGTAGCTACATCTCCGTTTTGCTCTCATTCACAGCACTAGATGTCTAAGGACTTAAATACAGTGGTGATCTGGTAAACCACCTCTCCAAAAAAAAAAAAAATTAAAACCTCAAATCGTAGCATTTGATGATATCTGTGGGATAAATACTCCTGCCATGATAGCTCATGCAAGTTGCTGGTAGCCGCATACCACAACTCAGATTTCTGATGATAGATTTGCTCTGTGCTTTTTACTTTTTTATAGACATTCACATTAAAATTTGCCAGAATACATCTACTAATAGTCTGTATTGGAACTTCATGATCATGTGGAGAAGGTACCATCTAAATATTTTATGCTATTTTTAGATATTGGCATAAGGTTGAGTTTTTGTTTCAGGTTAACTAGTGATGATCCACTGTGCCCTTATACATTGCATTTCTAAGAGGGAAAATGCTTTTTTATTGTTTGTTTTTTTCAGGGATGAAGTCAAAGAAATAATTCTTATTCTGGTGAAAATAAAAGCTTTGAATCAAGCAGAATCCTTCATAGAAGAATATCATCTAGACCATCTTAAATCAGTAATTGAAGAAGTTTGAGTAAACTTTATAGGAAAGTACTAAAATGAGATTTTAATATAGTCACACTTGCCTCTTCTGCTTGAAGAAAAAGGAAAAAAAAAAAAAAAAAGTTGCCTCTTCTTTATTTCCAGTAATGGAGGGAAGGATTTGCAAAACCAGAAAAGCAGGACTGTGTCCTTTCATTCCCTCCACCTTCTGCCTTCTGGTATTATGAAAGGCTGACCCTCCTTTGCAGTGTTTGCAAGAATTAAACACACAGGAACAATAAGAGTTTAACGTATTTCCATTTGATTCTTCTGACGACTTTTCCACCTTAAGAAAGGAGTTGAAGGAAGCTTGTTATACCTCTTTTGGCTTTGGTGAATCTTCTGTCCTGAACCATAAAAACATCTTTTAGTTCTCTTCATTTTAACTATATTTAATAATGAGTTAAAATGGAAATCTTAATTGGAATGAATTATTAAGTATTCTGATTAAGACATTTTAAGGCTTTTGATAACTAATGGTTGTCAAATTCTTCTCCAGAAATCTGTTCCAATGTATTTGTACCAACACAAGTCTAACAGAGGCCAATGAATCTCTACTAGCAATAGGTATTATCATTTTTTAACTCATTTGCACTTCATAGGTGAAAAAAACCTTATTTTAATTATATGTTTTGACTGTTAGTGATTACTTGTTTTTTTGGCCATTTGTAATTCTTTTGAAATAGCTGTTCATCTTTTTCTTATGGATTTGTAAGAGCTTTATATTTTAAAGATACTGATGTTTTGGGAATTCCCTGGCATCCATTGGTTAGGATTCTGTGCTTTCACTGCTGAGGGCACAGGTTCAATCCCTGGTCAGGGGAAACTAAGATTCTGCAAGCCAAAAATAAAAACAAAAACAAAACAGAAAAAACAGCAAAGAAGATACTGATGTTTTGCCTATGCTATGTTACAGTTTCCCTCATTTGCCATTTTCCTTAAATTTGTGTATGATGTTCTTGGTGTACTAAGTTATTGCTTGTTAGGTAGTTCCTCTTTTTTTTTTTTTTTTTTTTTTTTTTGGTCATGGTGGTAGGCTTACACAGGAAACAAGTATTTTAAATTTCAGCACATGATTCATTTTCTAATAAAAGTTTGTGTGATTAAGAAAATGAGGCAAGGTCATTGAATGAAGAAGAAATTGAGGGCTTCCCTGGTGGTGCAGTGGTTAATCCGCCTGCCAGTGCAGGGGACACGGGTTCAAGCCCTGGTCTGGGAAGATCCCACATGCCACGGAGCAACTAAGCCCGTACGCCACAACTACTGAGCCTGTGCTCTAGAGCCTGCAACCCACAACTACTGAGCCCACATGCCACAACTACTAAAGCCCATGTGCCTAGAGCCTGTGCTCCGCAACAAGAGAAACTACCACAATGAGAAGCCAGCGCACTGCAAGAAAGAGTAGCCCCTGCTCTCCACAAGTAGAGAAGCCCGTGTGCAGCAACAAAGACCCAACACAGTCAATGAATAAATAAATAAATTTATTTTTAAAAAAATTGAGAACATTTTTCAAAGTGAGTTTACTACCAGTTTTTCTTAAATCTATTTGTTTAAATAACTTGAGGGCAGTCCTAAATGTATTATGCAGATTGTTGCCCAAAAGATAATCAGGAAAAAATTGATTATATGTAGGATTTGAGCATGTGCCCTTTGACATTATCACCCTTAGTTTTGAAGCGACGTATAATTTATTTTAGCAGGTTGGTGTGTGATTGCGACTACAGTGAAGACTCATGATTCACTAGTATGAACCATTTTTTAAAGTTTATTTTGGTTACACAAATTATACAGAATAAAATCTCATCCTGAAAATTCAAGCCATTGGTGAAAAGGATTTAGCATTTTTACACAATTTTTGTTCCCAGAGATAACTGCTGTTTTCATTTTGTTTCAGACCTTTTTTCTACTTAAAAAGTATGTGTGTGTACACACACACAGCTTTCTTTTTTATATAAATGACATTGTGTATGAAATTTGTAATTTTTTTTTTATTGTTAAGTGTACATTTGAAATTTCCCTGTGATTTTTGCATTTGTAATTAAAGGTGTGTTAGATGATCCCTTACATTTTTAACTTGGGCAGAGAGATTTCTCTTGCTTTATATAGAATATAAAATATTAAAATTGTTTTTAAAACCACAAATTGATTTAAACTCCCAGTAGTTTTCAACTAAATTTCATTATGCTTGGAACTTGAGTCTCAGGATTTTTATCCATCATATGTAGTTAAATACTATAACTGAGAATATTCAAAAGCATTTGTGAAGCTTGCCTAATCCTCAGTGCAGAGTTCTTTTTTTTTTTTTCTTTCTTTCTTTCCTGTTACTGTGAAAAGCATGGAATGAGGTAGAGAAACACAACTAGCAAAAATGAACCATTGAGTTAGCAACTTATCTTGCATCTCAGTTCTTTCCCTGGATTTTTTCAGCTTTTTGTTCACTTAAAGAATGTAGGGACTTCCCTGGTTGTGCAGTGGTTAAGACTCAATGCTCCCAATGCAGGGGGCCCTGGTTTGATCCCTAGTCAGGGAACTAGATCCCACAGGCATGCCACAACTAAGGAGCCCATGTGCTGCAACTAAGAAGCCGGAGACTGAGCCCATAAGCCACAACTAAGGAGCCTGCCTGCCTGCAACTAAGACCCAGTGCAACCAAATACATAAATATTTTTTTAAAAAAGAAAATTTTTACAGATTCAGATGGCCTTTTTGTTTTTATTTTTTTCATATGGCTTTTAGGAAACTTTCAATGCCCGTGAAAACAATGGCTTGTGACAAAATATTTATATAGATGACTCCTAAGAAATACCATATGTGATACAAAACCTGAAAAAGGTATTTCAAGAAAAGAAAATAGACCAATATTCCTCATGAACACAGAAATAAGTCCTTAAAATGTTAGCAATTTGAACCCAGCAATGTATAAAAAGGAAAATAATAATACATCATGACCAAATAGGGTTTATTATTACAGGAAGGCAAGTTTGGCTCAACATTAGAAATTTAATCAGTGTAATTCACCTATGAACAGAATAAAAGAGGAAAACCATACGATCCTCCCAGTGATTACAGACAAAGCATTGGAACAAATTCAACACCCTCTCAGTATAAAACAGTAATATAAGTTCTTTAATAAAGAGCATCTGCAAAAGAACACCCACACTGTAAACCCAAGCACATATAGGCACCTTATCTTTGACAAAGGAGGCAAGAATATACAATGGAAAAAAGACAGCCTCTTCAATAAGTGGTGCTGGGGAAATTGGACAGCTACATGTAAAAGAATGAAATTAGAACACTTCCTAACACCACACACAAAAATAAACTCAAAATGGATTAAAGACCTAAATATAAGGCCAGACACTATAAAACTCCTAGAGGGAAACATAGGCAGAACATTCTATAATATACATCAAAGCAAGATCCTTTTCGACTCACCTTCTAGAATAATGGAAATAAAATAAAAAATACACAGATGGGACCTAGTGAAACTTAAAAGCATTTGCACAGCAAAAGAAACCATAAACAAGGAGACAGTCCTCAGAATGGGAGAAAATACTTGCCAACAAAGCAACGGACAAAGGATTAATCTCCAAAATATACAAGCAGCTCATGCAGCTTAATACCAAAAATGCAAATAACCCAATCCACAAATGGGCAGAAGACCTAAATAGACATTTCTCCAAAGAAGACATGCAGGTGGCTACCAAACACATGAAACGATGCTCAACATCACTAATCATTAGAGAAATGCAAGTCAAAGCCACAATGAGGTATGACCTTACACCAGTCAGAATGGCCAGCATCAAAAAATCTAGAAACAATAAATGTTGGAGAGGGTGTGGAGAAATGGGAACTCTCCTGCACTGTTGGTGGGAATGTAAGTTAGTACAGCCACTACAGAAAACAGTTTGAAGGTTCCTTTGAAAACTAAAAATAGAACTACCATATGATCCAGTAATCCCACTACTGGGCATATACACAGATAAAACCATAATCCCGAAAGAAATGTACCATAATGTTCCTTGCAGCACTGTTTACAATAGCCAAGACATGGAAGCAACCTAAATGCCCATCAACAGATGAATGGATAAAGAAGATGTAGCACATATATACAATGGAATATTACTCAGCTATAAAAAGGAATGAAATGGAGCTGTATGTAATGAGGTGGATAGACCTAGAGACTTTCATACAGAGCGAAGTAAGCCACAAAGAGAGAAACAAATACCGTATGCTAACTCATATACACGGAACCTAAAAAATTGTACTGATGAACCCAGTAACAGGGCAAGAATAAGGATGCAGATGCAGAGAATGGACTGGAGGACACGGGGTTGGGGCAGGGGGATGAAGGGGAAGCTGGGACAAAGAGTAGCATAGACATATATACACTACCAACTGTAAAATAGGTAGCTAGTGGGAAGTTACTGTGTGACAGAGAGATCAACTTGACCATGGGTGATGCCTTAGAGGGCCAGGACAGGGATGGTGGGAGGGAATTGCGGGAGGGAGGGGATATGGGAATATATGTAGAAATACAGCTGATTCACTTTGGTGTGCCTCAAAAACTGGTACAAGAGTGTAAAGCAATTATATTCCTATAAAGACCTGGAAAAAAAAATGAGAACAGCAAAAAAAAATCCACACTTAACATCATACTTAGTGGTGAAATATTAAAGCAAGGGTATCTGCTCTCACCATTTCTGTTCAACATTGTTCTGTAGGTCCTAACCATGCACTCAGTCAGGAAAAAGGCATAAAGACTAAAACACAAGATTTGAGTCATTCACAAATAACAAGATTGTTTAAATAGGAAACCTTATGCAGTCTACAAAAGAAGAAAAAAAATTCAGTCAGAACTAGAAAGTGAATTTAGCAAGATCTTACACAAATCAAAGCCCAGGGCCATGCTAGTGATCTAATTGGAAACATGTTTAAAAGAAGAACACTTCAGTAGCAGTGAAAAACAACAACTACCTAGGAACAAATATATAGAAAGACTTTACACTGAGGAGTACAAAAATTGCTGAGGAAAAAAAAAAGTTTAAACCTAAATAAAAAGATGTATCATGTTTATGAATTGGAAAACTCAATTATTGTTAAAGGTATCTTTTCCCTATATTGATTAAGTTATGCAGTCCCTATCAAAATTCTATCAGGCTTTAAAAAAAAGAAAAAAACTGGTTGATCAAAATATACTAAAACTAAAGTTTATGTAGATGTACAGAGGCCTTAAAATAGCCAAGCCAATCTTGAAACGGAAGAACAAGTTGGAAGACTTGCTCTTTCTGATTTCAGGACTTACTATTAAGCTATAGTAATTAAGGCTATACTATTAGGATAAGAATAAATTTATACATCAATGGAGAAGAATCAGGAGTCCTGAAATAGACCTACATGTATATAATCAATATTTGACCACAGTGTCAATACAGTGGGAAAAGGAGAGTATAACAGTATTGGGGGGACAGCTGAATAACTGAAATGAAATGAGCCTTGACCCTTGTTTTCTACACAGACACACAAAGGTGAATCATAGATCTAAATGTAAAGCCCAGAAACAGAAGCTTGCAGGAAGAAACTAGACTGTCTTTGGCCGTGGAATAAGTGAAGATTCTTTGGGGTAGGACACGGAAGGCACTAACCAAGAAAGAAAAAAAAAGGGTAAGCTGGACTTTATCAGAATTTTAAATTTACTCAGAAGTATTCTACATCTTAGTTCTGCTGGGAAGTACAGATGAGAACCACAATGACATACCAGTTCACATCAACTAGAATGACTGAAGAAGACTAATGTCAACTAATGCTGCCAAGAGTATGAAGTCATGGGAACACTCCTTGGTGCTGACGGAAGTGAAAATGAAGCCACCACTTTGGAAAGCTGTTCATCAGTTTCTTACTAAACATTTACTAACCATACAACTCAGCAATACCACTGCTAAATATTTACCTTAGAAAATAAAAATATGTTCACAAGAAAAGCTTGTACAAGAGTGTGGATAGGAGCCTTGTCAATTCTAGCTCAAAACTCTAACCAAAATGGATACAGTGGTGGATTCATAAATGGAAAACTACTCAACATTAGAAATAAACTAAGGTATACAGTAAGCAAACCTCAAAAGCATCATTAAATGAACGAAGTTAGGCAAGAATACATTATGATTCAATGTTCATTAAATATAGGAACAGCCATGATTAAAATGATGGAAGAATGTAAAAAAGGCAAGGAAACTTTCAGTAATGATGGAAATGCTCTATGTCTAGATTTGCATCATGGGTACATTGGGTATACTCGGTTGTTAAAAATTCAAAGAGAAAACCCAAATTCTGTATATTTTATTGTGCATTAATTCACATCAGGTTTTTTTAATACCTTGTACATCAGACAAGTGTCTCGAATGGTGAACTATCTCTGGTAGTGTTACAATAGGCTGAGCGCCATTGAAGACCTTACTTCATGAAACTGTCTTCAAAGGCCTTCAGTGGACATTAATGGAGGAAAACTGATAGTGATATTCAGAGACGTTTTTGCTTTGAACATAACACAGTCCATTTCACCAGTGGTTCTTAACCTCTTTTCTGTGCAAACCTAAAACTAACAAGTTTTCAACAAGGATAGTGCTTTAGGATCACTGCCCTGGGTATTTCAATATGATCTGCTAACCAGAAATGTCCCAGGAAGATTCTGTGAGACAGTCACAAACACAACATTTATGCTGATGATATTCTCTTAAACTTAAATAAGGTTCAGAGTTAGTCCAGAGAAATGTGAATTAATGTGAGTTAAAACAGGTTTTACAAGCTTCTTACAAAATGTCAAAAGAGCATTAAGGTTGACTATTCATTTGAATATTTTTTTATTTTTTATCATTTTTATTTATTTTATTTATTAGCTGCATTTGGTCTTCATAGCTGCACATGGGCTTTCTCTTGTTGTGGCGAGCAGGGGCTAGTCTTCGTTGGGGTGCATGGGCTTCTCATTGTGGTGACTTCTCTTTTGTGGCAGAGCACATGCTCTAGGCATCTAGGCTTTAGTAGGTGTGGCACACAGGCTTAGTTGCTCCATGGCATGTGGGATCTTCCCAGCCTAGGGATTGAACCTGTGATTCTTAACCACTGAGCCACCAGGGAAGTCCTGAATATTTTCATATAGTGGTTGCATGACAGAATTAAATGTCTATGGACCCACAGTTCCCAAACTGTGATCTGAGATGCCCTGTGGCAGTACTGTGAACTGAGAGGTATTGTGGGGCATTTTAAATTTTCAAGGAAAACAGCAGTACCTGTCAGAACCACTGGAGCTTACTTATAGCCCAAGGTTGTTCAGTTTCAACATTAGATCATGTGACATTATTTTAAAAGATGATATGTATTTGTGAAGCTGGGTTTTCAGAGGTTGCTGTGGTAAAAAGCAAATGCCACATGAAATTCCATGTGGAAATGAGTTGGTAGTGTTAAATCTGATTCCAAGTTTTGATAAGTTATGTAGTGGCCAGCAGATGAACACAACCCCCATTAGTAATTATGATTGAAGGATGCAATAAAATTAATTTATGTTTTTGTTTTTTTTTTAATATTTGGACCTAAATGGTTAAAAACAGGCACTAAGTATCTTTTGACAGGGGATGTGAGGGGAGATAAGAGCTGGGGCACCCTTTTAAAATTTCTGCAAAACTAAAGGCTCTGTGAAATGAGAATGTGAGAACCACTGATAGCTTGTTCATTGGAAAGCAACGAATGTTTCTGGACATATTTAGGCTTCTTACAGCAAAGTCATAAAGGAATACATAAGAATACCACCTCCCTATTGTGCCCTAATTTTCAGGAACCCATCTAAGATTCCTAAATTATAAAAGGCTATTACAGGGACCTCCCTGGCAGTCCAGTGGTTAAGACTCCATGCTCCCAATTCAGGGGGCACAGGTTTGAACCCTAGTCAGGGAACTAACATCCTGCATGCAGCATGGCATAACAACAACAACAACAACAAAGGCTAATACAGATAATTAAATTCCATAAATATATGGGTGATAGGGTGACCAGCCATCTTGGTTTTCTTGGACTAAAAGAATTCCCGGGGACTTCCTAGGTGGTACAGTTGTTAAGAATCCACCTGCCAATGCAGGGGTTCGATCCCTGAGCTGGGAATATTCCACATGCCACGGAGCAGCTAAGCCTCTGTGCCACAACCATTGAAGCCTGCATGCCTAAAGCCTGTGCTCCACAACAAAAGAAGCCTGCATACCACAATAAAGAGTAGCCCCCACTCGTAGCAACTACAGAAAGCCCGTGTGCAGCAACGAAGACCCAATGCAGCCAATAAACAAATAAACAAAAATAAATAAGTTTATTAAAAAAAATTTCCCAAGATGCAAGATTTTCAATACTATATGGAATCTAGAAAAATGGTACTGATGAACCTAGTGACAGGGCAGGAATAGAGATGCAGACATAGAGAACGGACTTGAGGACATGGCCGGGGACGGGGGAGCTGGGACAAAGTGAAAGAGTAGCATTGCCATATACACTACCAAAAGTAAAATAGATGCGTAGTGGGAAGATGCTGCATAACATTGAGATCAACTGGATGATTGGTGATGAACTAAAGGGGTGGGATAGGGAGGGTGGGAGGGAGGCTCAAGAGGGAGGGGATATGGGGATATATGTATACACATATAGCTGATTCACTTTGTTGTACAACAGAAACTAACACAATACTGTAAAGCAATTACATGCCAATAAAGATGAAAAAATTAAAAATAAATAAATAACAGCAAACCAGGACAAGTTAGTCACTCTACTCACTTCACTGAAAACCATATGTGGATATTTTGGTTAGCTGCCTGATTTAGAACAAAACGACCTGCCTTGAATTTCACCTCCATTCTGCTGTTCTTATAGGAGGAGCAGGATGTTACATGCAGTGGTTCTCAAAACTAGCTGTACATTAGAGTCACAATGATACCTTTTTAAAAAATGAATATCCATCCCTCACCTTCCCTATCATAATCTGATACAGTCTGGAGATTTTTTTTTTAACTGAGTTTAAAACAGTTTTGAAAACTCAGATATTTCTGTGTTTTAACATTAGCCTCATCACCTATTTCCTATACCACTTTAGACAAGCTACTTTCCTCTCCCAAGCTACCTCATTTGTAAAAATAAAGACACCTATCTCACCAGATTTTTGTGAATATTAAGAGACACAAAATGCCTTGTACAGTGTCTGAAATATAGGAGACCTTCTAATGGAGCATAGACTAGCCTATCCTTGAAAATTGAATTTTAAAATCATTTTTCTATGTATAATAGGAAAACATAACTTTTTGAACTCTGAGTTACACAAAAGACTCAGGGAGTTATTTCTTTTAAGATAACAACTGTCCTACCACAATGCTTAAGGGAGGTTTAAAAGTAACACACACTTGAGAAAAACGATGGACTGGGCACATCCAAGATCTTGATGTCCCGGAGAAACACTGAAAAAACGGGGGGCATTCACAACCAACTTTTCCAGAACTCTGGGAAACAGTCAATAGTTTATAGCAGCCAAGCAAACACTGAATCAAAAAAAAAAAAAAAAAAAGAAAGAAAGAAAAAAAGGCAACTTTCGTCAGGAAGTCACCAAGATAGCAACATAGGTCATGCCAGGCTTTGCTCCTGACTTCACTCCCCTTCACAAGTTGAATTAACAACTTTTCATAGACAAGACACTGCTAGAAAACCCTAGAACACAGAGGTGAGGCTGAAACACTCCCCTGCACCACAGAAACTGAGACAGACTGCATTAGGAGGGTAAGAGAAGCAACTACACACTGAGCACACTGGCCTCCCCCAGGCCAGGGCAGCGCCACACCAAGGGGGTTCCCCTGAGCCTACAGTTCCTCCAGTGGATAAAAGAGCCCCAGATGGACATCCAGCTCCCCCAGCACTGCTGGCTGCTCCTTTGGGAGTTCCACTCCAGCCTCACCTCGCAGGGAAAGCATGGTTGGAACACCTGGAAAGCTGTGTAACAAAACAACACTCCAGCAGAGAGTACAGTAGGCAGAGCTTATCATCCACAGAACAAAGCCAGGGACACCACTCAGCCAGGGGATTTGGGGTGAGGGTTCCAGATTACAAACAGCTTTTCCAGATTTGGAGCTGGTTCACTCTGCGCCCAGGCAGAGGAGCAAATTCATAGCCTCACCCACTGCTGAGTGTGGCTGCCAAACCCCTGAGCCACAGATCCTGGCTGGAGCACCATAGACTCTGACAGGCACAGGTGATCATCTGCAAGTCCAGTGGCCCCATTTGGCAAGGGAAATTGGCACATGGGTTGGCCTGAGTCAAGACCACAAAGATCCTTGCCAACCTTGGATCTGATTATTCCACTCTGCCTGACAGGAAAATTAATGTGTAGCCTTGCCCACCTGACCAGGGAACATAACCAGAGCAATTGGGAAGCTGCAAAGCTTATCCAACAGCTCTGCTTACAGTGGCACTTGAACTCAGAGCTAGCCTGTGGTTTCCCTGCCTGCAGAACAAAAGTAGTGGCCCCATCTGGCCAGGGAATTCAGTGTAGAGTCTTGCATGATTCAGGTCCTCAAACAACAAGTAATGCAGGACCTAGGACCCATTCTGTTGCCCAGCCAGGTCATGCAAGCTAAGTGCTGAGTACAGTACCCAGTCCTGACCATCTAGTAACCCCAACCAGAGAACCTGTACAGCCTCACTTGGGCAGGGAACTAAGCCAGCAGTCCTTTCCAACTGTTCTCAGACAGCAGCACTCCCCCAGCCTCAGGTCTCAGGTCTCAGGTCTCTATAGACCCTGATAGCAAAACCCACCTGCCCTTAGTTGACAGGTCCAAAAACCCAAACTGAGCTGACTGCCAAGGCAAAACTATAATGTCTAGAACAGGAGACTGCTAACTCAAATGCATAGATACCAGTGTAAGGAGTCCAGGGTCACAATCAGGTAAACAGGACAACACCAAAGGAAACTAATAAAGTTCTAATAACTGACCCTAAAGAAATGGAGATCTATAAACTGTCGAGGGAAAAAAATTAAGAATAATCCTCTTAAAGAAATTTAGTGAGCTACAAGAACTAAAGGAAATTAGGAAAACAATACATGAAAAAATAAGAGAAGTACAACAAAGAAATAGAAACCATCAAAAAACAAACTGGAAGAAAACCCTAAGAAATCCTATAGCTGAAAAAATACAACTGAAGAATTCAATAGAGCAAACTCAAACATGCAGAAGAATCACAGTGACTTATAAGACAGTTGAAATTATCTAATCAGAGCAACAGAAAGAAAAAAGGGTGAGAGTGGGGAAAAAACAAAACAAAACAAAACAAAACAAAAAACTATGGGACTTATATACACAATCAAAAGAGACAATATCTACATTAGAGGAATTCCAGAAGGAAAAGAGAAAGGGGCAAAGTATATTTAAAGTAATAATGGCTGAAAACTTGCATAACTTTGGGAGAGAAATGAGAGTTACATCCATTCAGATCCATAAGGCCCAAAGGACAACACTGAGACAAATTATAATTAAATTGTCAAATCAAAGGCAAAGACTTTTGAAAGTAGGAAAAAAAAAAAGTAATATACAAGGGAACCCTGTAATAGTATCGGTGGATTTCTCACAGAAACATTATCAAGCCAGGAGAGAATGGGGTAATATTTTTTAAAGTATCAAACAAAAAAGCCTGTCAACTAGGAATTCTATACTTGGAAAAGCTGTCCTTCAGAAATGAAGAAGAGGGCTTCCCTGGTGGCACAGTGGTTAAGAACCTGCCTGCCAATGCTGGAGACATGGGTTTAAACCCTGGTCTGGGAAAATCCCACATGCCTCGGAGCAACTAACCCTGTGTGCCACAACTACTGAGCCTGCGCTCTAGAGCCCGTGAGCCACAACTATTGAGCCCATGTGCCACAACTACTGAAGCCCACATGCCTAGAGCCCCTGCTCTGCAACACGAGAAGCCACTGCAATGAGAAGCCCATGCACAACAATGAAGAGTAGCCCCCACTCTCTGCAACTAGAGAAAGATCACACACAGCAACAAAGACCCAATGCAGCCAATAAACAAATAAATAAATTGATTTTAAAAAAAATGAAGGAGAGATAACTTTCCCAAACAAAAGCTTAAGGATTTCATCAGCATTAACCTGCCTTACAAGAGAAGCTAAAGGGAGTTCTTTGAATGGAACTAAAAGGACATAAAATGACTTAGTGTAAAACTCACAGATGATGATATATAGTTAAATTCTGTAATATGGTATGGTGGTATGTAATCCACTTACAATTCTAGTTTAAAAGTTAAAACATAAAGGTGAAAATAACTACAATAACCTGTTGTTGGATGTACAATGTAAATATATATATAAACTATAACATCAATAACCTAAAATGTGAGGGAGAAAACTCAAAGTGTAAATTGTAAGGATGCTATCAAAGTTGTTATCAGTTTAAAATAAGGTGTTATAAAATTAAGATTTTTATGTAGGCCTCAAGGTAACTACAAGGGGGAAAACCTGTAGCGATTACACAAAAGAACAAGATAAAAAAGTCAGAACATCTGATACCAAAAGACATCAAACAAGAAAAATAAAAAAACAGAAACAAAAACAAAAACAACCAAACCAAAACAAAACAAAAAAACAGGATAAGAAGCAAGGAACAATGTATCTACAAAACAGCCAGACAGCCATTACACAATGAAAAGGTCATTGTAATTCCCACCTATCAATAATTACTTTAAACAAAAATAGATTACTTCTGCAGTCAAAAGACATTGAATGGCTGCAAAGATAAACAAAAAGACCCATTGATATGCTGCCTACAAGATACACATAGATTGAGCTTGATGGGATGGAAAAGTGTATTTCAAATAAAGAAAAAAAAAATAACAGTAGCTGCTATACTTATTTCAGACCATATAGGCTTTAAGCTAAAAATGGTAAAAGAGACAAAGAAGGTCATTATATAATTATAAAGAGGTCAATCAATCAAGATATAACAATTTCAAATACTTATGCACCCAACATTGGAGCACCTAAATATATAAAATAAAAACTATCAGAGCTAAAAGGAGAAGAAAACAGCAATATAATAATAGTTGGGGATTTTAATATTTGACTCAATAATAGATAGATCATCAAAACAACGAGTCAAAGAGAAAAGAGTTAATTGAAACAGCAGAGATCAAATGAACCTAACAGACATATACAGAACATTCTATCCAAAACAGCATATTCTTCTCAAGCTCAAAGGAACATTCTCTAGGATAAACCATAAGTTAGGGCATAAAACAAGTCTAAGCAAATTTAAGAAGATGGAAATCATACCAAGTACCTTCTTTGACCACAATGGTATGAAACTAGAAATCAATAACAGGAGGAAACTGAAAAACTCAAATACAGGGAATGTAAACAACACTTTCCTGAACAACCAATGGATAAAAGAAATTAAAGGAGAAATTAAAATTATCTTGAGACAAATGAAAATGGAAACACAGTATGCCAAAAGTTATGGGATGCAACAAAAGAAGTTATGAGGGAAGTTCATAGAAAAAACACGTACATTGAGAAACAAGTAGGAGCTCAAATAAACAACCTAACTCTACACCTCAAGGAACTAGGCAAGGAAGAACAAACTAAGCCCAAAATTAGCAGAAGGAAGGAAATAATAAAGATCAGAGAAGAAATAAATGAAATAGAAAACAGAAAAACAATAGAAAATATTAACAAAAGAGTTGGTTCTTTGAAAGATAGATAAAATTGACAAAACTTTAGCTAGCCAACCAAGGGAAAAAAGAGAGAGGGCTCAAATAACAAATTTATAAATGAAAGAGGAGACATTTAAAACTAATACCACAGGAATACAAAGGATCATAAGAAGCTACTATGAACAATTATATGCCAACAAACTGGAAAACCTCAAAATGGAAAAATTCTTAGAAGCATGCAACCTAACAAGAAGAAATCAGGAAAAAATAGAAAATCCGAACAGATTAATTACTAGTAAGGAGATTGAATTAATAACCAAAAATCCCCCAAAGAAGAACAGGTCAAGACTAGATGGCTTCACTCATGAATTTTACCAGGCATTTAAAGAAGAATTAATACTAATCCTTCTCAAATTCTTCCCCAAAAATGAAGAGGAGTCAATATCCTCAAACTTATTTTATGAGACCAGCATTACCCTGATACCAAATCCAGGAAATGACACTACATGTAAACTACAGGCCAATATCCCTGATGAATATGAATGCAAAAATTCTCAAAAAAATACTAGCAAACTGAATTCAGTAGCACATTATAAGGATCATTCACCATGATCAAGTGTGATTTATCCCTGCAAGGATGGCTCAACATGCACAAAGCGATAAATGTGATATAGCACATTAATAAAATTAAAGAAAATAAAACTTAAGAGGCAGAAAAAAAGCATTTGATAAAATTCAACATTTGTTGATGATAAAAACTCTTAGCAAATTCAGGACAGAAGAACCAAATCTCAACATAATATAGGCCATATAGGACAAGACCACAGTTAACATCATACTCAATAGTGAAAGATTGATAGCTTTTCCTCTAAGACCAGGAACACAGCAAAGTTGCCCACTCTTATCATTACTATTCAACAAAGTACTGGAAGTTCTAGATGGAGGAATCAGGCAAGAAAAAGAAATAAGAGCCATCAGAATTGGAAAGAAGGAAGTAAAATGGATTCTATTTGCAGATAACATGATTTTATAACCCTAAAGATCCACTCCCCCCCAAAAAAAACTATTAGATCTAATCAATAAATTTAATCAAGTTGTAGGATACAAAATTAATGTAAAAAATCTGTGATGTTTTTATGCACTAACAACTATTATCTGAAAAAGAAATGAAAACAATTCCATTTACAATAGCATCAAAATAATTAGAAAAACTAAAGAATAAAATTAAGGAGACAAAAGATCTCTCACTTAAGATGCTGATGAAAGAAACTGGAGAAGATATAAATGGAAAGTTATCCCATGTTCATGGATTGGGAGAATCAATGCTGTTAAAATGCCCATACTACCCAAAGCCATCTATCGATTCAATGCAATCCCTGTTAAGCTTCCAATGGCATTTTTTAGATGGGAAGAAACAATCCTAAAATATAAGAAACCACAAAAAACATTGAATAAGCAAAGCAATCCTGAGAAAGGAGAAGCAGGAAGCACCACACTTCCTGATTTCAAGCTATATTAAAAAACTACAGTAATCAAAACAGTACAGTCCTGGACAAAAAAAAAAAAAAAAAAAAAAAACAACAACAACAAACAGACACAAAGACTAATGGAACAATACTGAGAACCCAGTAATAAACCCATGCATATGCATCAACTAATATTTGACAAGGCAGCCAAGAATATTCAATGGAGAAAAGACAGTCTCTTCAATAAATGGTGCTGGGAAAATTGGATATTCACAGGTAAAAGAATGAAACTAGACCCCTGTATTTCACTGCTCAAAAAAATAACTTGAAGTGGATTAAAGATTTAAATGTAAGACTGGAAACCTTAAAAATCCTAGAAGAAAACATAGGAAAAATGCTCCTTTACATGAGTCTTGGTGATGATTTTTTGGATATGACACCTAAAGCTCAAGCAACAAAATTAAAAGTAAACAACTGAGACTATATCAAACTAAAAAAAAAATATACAGAGCAAAAAAAAAAAATCACAAAATGAAAATAAACAGCTTACACAATGGGAAAAATATTTGCAAACCACTTGTCTGATAATATCCAAAGTATATAAAGAACTCGTAAAACTCAATAGCAAAACAAATAATCCAATTTAAAATGGGCAAAGTACCTGAACTGACATTTTTCCAAAGAAGATATACAAAATGCAAATCAAAGCCACAATTAGATATTACCTCAAACTTATTAGAATGACTACCATTAAAAAGACATGTGGTAACAAATGCCGAGGAGGATGTGGAGAAAGGGGAATCCTTGTGCCGTGTTTGTGGGAATGTAAATTGGTGTAGCCACTATGGAAATTAGTATGGAGATGTCTCAAAAAGTTAAATATATAATGATCCAGCACTTCTACTCCTGGGTGTATAGCCAAAGAAACAAAAACACTATGTCAAAGAATTAACTATACCCTCAAGTTCATAGTAGCATTATTTACAACACCCAAAGCATGGAAACATGTGTCCACCACCAGATAAATAGATAAGTTGTGATATCTAATATACATACAATGGCATATTATTCTGCCATTTAAAAAAAAAAAAAGGAAATCCTTCCATTTGCAACAACATGGGTGGATTTTGAGGGGCATTATGCTAAGTGAAATGAGTCAGAGAAAGAAAAATACTGTATGATCTCACTTATTTGTAAAACTGAAACAAACACTCAAAAAGGGATCAGATTCCTGCTTGCTCTAGGCAAGGAACAGGAGGTGGAGGAATTGGACAAAGGTGTCCACAAAGTACAACCTTCCAGTTATAAGATAAATAAGTACTGGGGAGGTAATATACAATTTGATGCCTATACTTAACACTGCTGTATAGTATACTTTAAAGTAATTAAGAGAGTAAATTCTAAGTTCTTATCACAAGGAAATATTTTTTCTCTTTGTATAAATGAGGTCATTGATATTAACTTACTGTGATAATCATTTCATAATATACAAAAGTAAACCATTAAATTTTATAACTTCTGCTTACACAGTACTCAATTATATCTCAATTAAACTAGAAAAAATTTTAATAAAAACAAATGATAGGAAAGCTTTTTGGCCTTTTTAATGCCCTTCCCCCACCCCTCCTTGATGTGGCAGCTGTCTTAAAAATGACAGCTTCATTCTTGGTGTTGAATCTCAGTCCCTGTCTCTGGATGGCACAGAGAAGACCTCATTCACAAATTAATGTTTATGTCTATATTCTAGTCTCTCTGGGGGTTCCTTAAGGACTTAAGCAAAGCACTCATTTCTGTTTTGCCTAACTTGAAGCTCAGGACAGAATGTAAGGCAAACCAACAATCCACAAGTGCCTGGGTCAAAAGATTATAGTTGAGATACACAATAGACCATCTAAGGACTGAGAGAAAAAGCTGGGGGTGGGGAGTTACTTTGGGCAATTAAGATATTCAAAAGCATATATAGGGAAATTTAGAAAGCAACAGATATCCAGGACAAGAAGCATGCTTTAAAAAGACCCCAAAGACCCTAAGCTTTCACATCAGGCTAGTTGTTAGGTTTAGGGCAAGCCTGGTTTAGTGTTGAAGGAGTACCCTAGAAAAGTGACAACCTGCAAAAACTGGGAGAGGTGTATTTGTTTTAGCTCCTGACTTTCAAGCAAACCTGTCAAGACAGTATCTAAAGATAAGGTAAGAAACAGTTTGGTGACCACACACAAGGAATATATTATTTGCAAAAATAATTTGAAAACATCATTAAGCAAATGGACTACTACAGTCCAATAATTGAAATAAAGAAAACCCTAGGAGGGTGAATGTGATTTCCAGAATCACATTAGAATACGTAAATGTCCAATTTTTGACAAAAATAATCACAATACATTCAAAGACATGGGAATGCATGGCCAGCTAAAGGAACAAATTACATAGAAACAATCACTGCAGAAGAAGAAATATCAGAATTATAGACAAAGACTTTAAATAGTGGTCTTAACATGCTCAAAGAGCTAAAGGAAAATATGGACAAATAACAAAAATTCTGAAAAGAGATATATGAACAAAATAAGAATATCAAAAAAGGCATAGAAATTATAAAAAGGAACCAAATTCTGAGGATGAAAAGTATAATAACTGACATTTAAAAAAAAAATCACTTGAAGAGTTCAACAACCAGTAAGAGCAGGCAGAAAAAAGAATCAGCAAACTTAAAACCAGTACAAATACAATGATTATCCCTGTGGAGCAGAAAGAAAAAAAGAATGAAGAAAAGTGAACACAGTCTACAAAACTGATGGGACACCATCAAAAAGACCAACATGTGCATTATGAATTTCCCAGAAGAAGAAAGGAGCAGAAGGAATATTTGAAGAAGAATGGCCAAACACATCCAAAATTTGATGAAATACATAAATCTGCAAATCCAAGAATCTCAATGAACTCCAAGCAGGGTAAACTCAGAGGCCCACACCAAAACATTTTATAATCAAACTGGCAAAAGGCAAGGGCAGAGAGAATCCTTAAAAGGGCAAAGGAGAAGTAATTCCTCATGATCAAAAGATTCTCAATAAATTTAACTGTCAATTCTTATCAGAAACTAGGAAGGGCAGAAGGCAGCGGGATGAGATATTTAACTTGCTGAGAGAAAAATACTGTCAACCAAGAATTCTCTATGTAGCAAAACTGGCCTTCAAAAATTAGGGAGAAATAAAGACATTCACAGATAAACAAAACCTGAGGCAGTTCATTGCGATTACACCTGTCCTACAAGAAATGCTAAAGGGAGACCTTCAGGAAGAAGTGAAAGGACTCTAGGCAGTAACTTGAATCTACATTTAGTTTGTGATGAAATAAACATGTCCAGTAAAGGTAAATACGAGGGAAAATATAATAGCTACTATTATTGTAATTTTGTCTTGTAATCCTACTTTTTATCTCCTACATGACTTAAGAGACAAATGCATACAAAAGAATTATAAATCTGTTATCAGGCACACAATATATGAAGATATAATTTGTGACATCAATAAAGGGAATAGAGCTTTATAGGAGTAGCAATTTTTTATGCTACTGAATTCAAACTGGTATCAATTCAAATTAGATTGTATAATGTTGACTATAATCCCCACAGTAACCACAAAGAAAACACTGAACAATTACACACAAAAGAAAATGAGAAGGGAATCATAATGGTTCACCACAAAAAATCAACACAGAGGAAGACAGTAAAGGAGAAAATGGGAAACAAAAAAAGATATAAAGCATAAAGATGAGTAAAATGGCAGAAGTTCCTCCTTATACTAATTACTTTTTAAAAAAATTTTTTTGATGTGGATCCTTTTTTTGGTTTGTTTAAGTCTTTATTGAATTTATTACAATATTGCTTCTGTTTTATGTTTTGGTTTTTTAGCCATGAGACATTTGGGATCCTAGCTCCCCAACTAGGGATCGAACCCACACCCTCTGTATTGGAAGGCAAAGTCTTAACCACTGGACCACCAGTAAAGTCTCATAGTAATTACTTTAAATGTAAATGGATTAAACTCTCCAAACAGAAAGCAAAGATTGGAAAAATGGGTAAAAAAAAAAAAAAAAAAAAAAAAAAAAATCCAGCTATATGCTATCTATAAGAGACTTACTTCAGCTCCAAAGACACAAATACATTAAAAGTGAAAAAACAGAAAAAGATATTCTGTGTACACAGTAACCAAAAGAGAATTGGAGTGGGTATACTAGTATTAGACAAAATAGACTATAAGCCAAAAACTGTTTTAAGAAATAAAAGTGTACACCATATATTGATAAAAAAAAGTCAATTCATCAAGAAGATATAACTTATGCACCAAAGAACAGAGTCCCCAAAATATATGAAGCAAACATTGACAGAATTAAAGAGAAAACTGAATCATCTATAAGAATTGTTAGAAATGTAAATATTCTGCTGTGAAAAAAATTGGGTAAAATCTTTAGACAGAAAATCAATGAGGAAAGAGAAGACTTGAACAACACTATAAACACTCTACCCAACAACAATAAAATACACGTTTCTCAAGTGCACAAGGAACATTCTCCAGTGTACACTATATGCTAGACCACAGAACAATTTTCAATACATTTAAAAAAACTATAATAATAAAAAACAAAAAGGAGGGGAGGGTACTTCCCTGGCAGTCCAGTGGTTAAAAATCCACCTTCCCAATGCATGGGACACGAGTTCGACCCCTGGTCGGGGACCTAAGATCCCACATTCTGCGGGACAACAAAGTCTGTGTAGCACAACTGCTGAGCCCATGCTCTGGGGCCCACATGCCACAACTAAAGAGCCCATGTGCCACAATGAAAGATCCCACATGCTGCAATGAAGATACCATGTGCCAGAACTAAGACCCAATGAAGCCAAATAATAAAAAATAAAAACTGAAGATTGAAATCATACTAAATATCTTCTCAAAATCAACAACAAAAGGAAAAGTGGAAAATTCACTTCTGGCATATTAAATGTGGCAATTAAACTACACACTCTTTAACAACCTATAGGTCAAACAAGAAAGTATAAGGAAAATTTTAAAATAAGAGCTGATCTAGCAATTCTACTCCAAGGTATGTATATACCTAGAGTATATATTTTTAAAATATTAAAAAAAAGCAACTCAGAGAGATACTTGTATATCAGTGCTCATTGCGGCATATTCACAACCACCAAAAGGTGGAAACAGTCCAAGTGTTCACAACAGATGAATGGACAAGCAAAATGGCATACATATGCAATAGAAAATCATTTAGCCGTTAAAAGAGATGAGATTCTGATACATGCTATAACATGAATGAATCCTGAAAACATAAGTAAAATAAGCCAGGCACAAAAGAACAAATACTGTATGATTCCACTTATAAGAAGCAGAATAGGAAAATTCATAAAGTGAGATTAGAGCTTACCAGAAGCTGTCGGGAAGAGAGGAATAGGGAGTTATAACTTACTGGTTAGAGTTCCTCTCTGGAGTGAAAAAGTTTTGAAGATAATGGTGAAAGCTGCACATGAATGTAATTAATGCCACTGAAGTTGTACATTTAAAAATGGTTAAAATGATAGATTTTATGTTATATATGTGTATGGTTATAAACATTTTAATAACAATTTTATTATGGTAAAATATATGTATATATTACCACAGTAAAAAATTTAATATATTAAAATTTACTTTTTCTGGTGAAAAATCCACAAGAATTTTAGAGAATCTTACAGAGTAAAAGCATGACTTGCTGTGTTGTTATGAGCACATATACTAGTAAGCCGATAATTTATTTGCACAGCTTTAAATCTCAAAATGCACCACTCATCTGCCTTTCTTCCAAGAAGGCTGAAGTGTGTTTATTAAGGTAAACAATGAACAGGATTTAATTGTTCTCTTCTGAAAAGTTAAAGAGAAGAAAAATATAGGATACAGGTGTTGAAATTTTACTTTGAGAGGCTATCTCAGCAAGTAATCTAAATAAGTGAATGATGGTATATACATTGCTTTTTGAAAATAGTTAGATGGCTTTGTAACTTTTAGTGAAACAGTGAGGTGGCATTGAATGTTTTGAATCCTAAGGGTTAATATATGAAAATTTCTCTCAAAAGAAATTATTGGGGAAAGTGGCTAAATAGGTTAATTTTTCACATAAATTATTCAAACACCCACTAAAATATATGACAGGGAAAAAGACAAACCCTCAAGGAAGGAGCAAGCAGGACAAGATGCAAGTGGCACAAAATGTTGAGAAACACGCAGATGAGATCTAGAACTACGAGAGAGAACAGGACAAGAAACAAACAGAATGAAACTTTGAAAGCTGAAAAAGCATATAGACAGGTTAGCAGACTCAAGAAACTCAGATCAAGCCAGCAGTGGAGAAAGCTGAGAATCAACCAGTTCACCTCTCACAACTGCCAGTCAGCAGATCCAGTACCTCAGCAACTGGGGTGAAGGACAGTGGCTAAAATAATGAGAACTGGATGAAAACTATTTGCAGATTAAATCCCTGGTATCCATTTCCCAATTCCCCATCAGTGCTTGTCTGGTCCTCCCCCACACCAGCTAAAGTCTAGAGGTTTACTCTCTAGAGAAGTTAACACACTTTTTTGAACTGCAGACACTTGGTACTAAGCCAAAAGTGTGCACAAGGGGATGAACAGGATGGCCATACCAATGTGGAGTGCCAGAAATCCCATTCTTCTTCTCCGATATGGCACCCAGAACACTGGCAGACAAACGCTTGCCCTCCAGGAAGGAGATTGGAAAGTTCTGCTCTGGAGAATCTGAGTAAAGTAAGATATTCATGTGGAGGAGGGAACTCCCAGATAACCCTAAAATAACCCCCTTAAACAAGTCTAAGGCTTCTGATCAACTGTTTAGTCCACTATTTATCTACCATAAGTAGACAGCCAAGGATTGCCAGGTATCCTAGAAAAGCCTAAAACATAGGAAAAATAAATACACGAGAAGAAATTTGGAGTTAACAGATTCTGCAGAAATACAATTTCAAAACAAAGAACACAAACACTACCATGAACATCCTTAATGGTAACAGAACAAATCCACAGACAAGAATATAAAATAAGAACAGAGTACCATATAAGAAAAGGAACTTTCAGAAATCAAAACGGGATCTTGAGATCTAAAAATATAACAGAGTTGGAAGACTGAATCAAACAGCTAAAGAAGAGATGGAGGGAGGGTAGGAAAATAGAGGTCCAATCCAACATCAAAATACCACTTCTAGGACTTCCCTGATGGTGCAGTGGTTAAGAATCTGCCTGCCAATGCAAGGGACATGGGTGCGAGCCATGGTCCAGGAGGATCCCACATGCTGAGGAGCAACAGAACCAGTGCACCACAACTATTGAGACTGCGCTCTAGAGCCTGTGACCCACAACAACTGAGCCTGCATGCCACAACTACTGAAGCCCAAGTGCCTAGAGGGTGCTACGCAACAAGAGAAGCCACCACAATGAGAAGCCCACACACCACAATGAAGAGTAGCCTCTGCTCACCGCTACTGGAAAAAAGCCTGCACACAGAAATGAAGACCAAACACAGCCAAAAAAGAAAAAGAAAGAAAGAAAGAAAGAAGTTCCAGAAACAGAGAAGCAGGATAGGAAATCATCAATGAACACTGAAAGTTTCCCAGAACTGAAAGATATGAGCTACCACATGAAAAATGTTCACCAAATACCTAACAGTGAATAGGAAGAGACCCACACCAATGCATGTCACTGTGACATTGCACTATCCTGAGAACCAAGGTATTCTACAAAGCTTTCAAATCACGTTCAAAGAGCAGAAATCAAAATAGTTTTGGATTTCTCAACACAACTGGAAATAAGACAATGAAACAATACCTTAAAAATTCTGAAGGAAACTGATTTCCCACCCAGAATTTTTTAAAATATCAAGTATGATAGATATGCAAGGTCAAAAAATTTACTATATATTGATACTTCATCCTCTTGAAGTTGCCAAAGGATGCGCTTCACCAAAATGGCAAACAATAAAGCCAATAAAAGGGAGAACACAGCATCCAGAAAGCAGACCAACACAGGAGGAGTATATACAAATCCCCCAAATCAGGCACAAAAGTACAAACCTGAGCAGAAAGATCCAAGAGACAGGTTATGGTTACATGCATCAAGACTGGTGCTGGTACTGTAATCTTTCAAACTCAAGGAATAGCATCTCCAGGAGAAATTGGCATACCGAGTATGATGACATGCCAGCTTCCCATTCCATGTCAGCTACATGGGTCAGCAAAGACACTCACGTCACCCTATGGAAGTATTGTTTTGATCTTCTCCTTTGAGCTAGAGTTTAATTCTCATGGACTAAGAACCAGCTAAATACAGAGAAGTCTACTCCATCCCACCACATTTTTGCTAGCTGTCAGATACCCAGTCCACACTACAGCACTTCCAGAAGTCCTCGAGTGAGTGAGCCCTCTATTTAGCAGGACTCACACTTGACCTTAGCCATGAACTTCCTCAAAAGTAATTTTTGTACCCTTATGGAAGCTGAAGTCAGACTGTGACACAAAGACTTCACTATGCTCTCCCTGAAGCCTTCATGTAGTAATGACAATGTTGTCCTTTTATACCTGCTAACAGATATTTCAAAAGTAAATATATTGTTTAAGAATGTATGTGGGGAGGAATCAAGATGGCAGAGTAGGAGGACATGGGCTCATTCCCTCTTGCAAGAGCATTGGAATTACAACTGCTGAACAACAATCGACAGAAAGACCCTGGAACTCACCAAAAAAAGACACCCCACATCCAGAGACAAAGGAGAAGCTGCAATGAGACTGTAGGAGGGCAGAAATCACGTTAAACTCAAATCCCATAAATGCTGGGTGGGTGACTCACAAACTGGAGAACAATTATACTGCAGAAGTCCAGCCACTAAAGTGAAGGTTCTGAGCCTCACGTCAGGCTTCCAAACCTGGGGGTCCAGCAATGGGAGGAGGAATCCCTAGAGAATCAGACTTTGAAAGTCAGTGGGATTTGATTGCAGGACCTCCACAGGATGGGGGGGGGGGGGGGAAGGAGACTCCAATCGTGGAGGGCACACAGAAAATTGTGCTCACCAGGACCCAGGAAGAAGGAGCAGGGACCACATAGGAGAGTGAACCATACATACCTGCTGGTGTTGGAGGCCTGCCTGCAGAGGTGGAGAGAGCTGTGGCTCACCAAGGAGACAGGGGCACTGGTGGCAGGGGTTCTGCGAAGTGCTCATTGGTGTGAGCCCTCCCAGAGCCTGCCATTAGCCCCAGCAAAGAGCCTGTAAGCTCTAGTGCTGGGTAGCCTCAGGTCAACCAACAAACAGGATGGGAACACAATACCACCCACTGGCAGACAAGCAGATTAAAGTTTTACTGATCTCCGCCCACCCAGTCCAACCCACCATCAGTCCCTCCCATCAGGAAGTCTCCAAGAGCCTCCTAGATAGCTTCCTCCACAAGAGGGCAGACAGCACTATCAAGCAGTATCAGCAGCATTTCATCTTGTGGAACTGAAAACCACAGCCACAGAAAGACAGAGAAAATGAAAAGGCAGAAGATTTTGTACCAGATGAAGGGACAAGATAAAATGCCAGAAAAACAACTAAATGAAGAGGAGATAGGCACCCTTACAGAAAAAGAATTCAGAATAATGATGGCAAAGATGGTCCAGGACTTTGAAAAAAGACTGGATGCAAAGATCGAAAAGTTGCAAGAAAAGTTTACCAAAGACCTAGAAGAATTAAAGTACAAACAAAAAGAGATATGCAACACAATAACTGAAATGAAAAATACACCAGAAGGAACCAACAGCAGATTAACTGAGGCAGAAGAGTGAATAAGTGAGCTGGAAGACAGAATGGTGATAATCAATGATGCAGAAAAGAATAAAGAAAAAAGAATGAAAAGAACTGAAGACAGCCTAAGAGACCTCTACAACAATGTTAAACGCACCAACATTCGCATTAAAATGCACCACCATGCACATTATACGGGTCCCAGAAGGAGAAGAGAGAAAGGACCCAAGAAAATATTGGAAGAGATTATACTTGAAAACTTCCCTAACATGGGAAAGGAAATAGATACCCAAGTCCAGGAAGTGCAGAGTCCCAGCCAGGATAAACCCAAGAAGAAACACACCAAGACATATAGTAGTCAAATTGACGAAAATTAAAGACAGAGAAAAGTTATTAAAACAACAAGGGAAAAACGAAAAATAACATACAAGGGAACTCCATTAAAGTTAACAGCAGATTTCTCAGCAAAAACTCTGCAAGCCAGAAGGGAGTGGCACAATATATTTAAAGTGATGAAAGGGAAGAACCTACAACCAAGAATACTCTACCCAACAAGGATCTTATTCACAGTCGACGGAGAAATCAAAAGCTTTATAGACTAGCAACAGCTAAGAGAGTTCAGCACCACAAAACCAGCCTTACAACAAATGCTAAAGGAACGTCTCTAAGTGGGAAACATAAGAGAAGAAAAGGACCTACAAAAACAAAAACAAAACAATTAAGAAAATGGCAATAGGAACATACATATCGATAATGACCTTGAATATAAATGGACTAAATGCACCAATCAAAAGATACAGGCTGGCTGAATGGATACAAAAACAAGACCCATATATATGATGCCTACAAGACAACCACTTCAGACCTAGGGACAGATACAGACTGAAAGTGAGGGGATGGAAAAAGATATTGCATGCAAATGGAAATCAAAAGAAAGCTGGAGTAGCGATACTCATATCAGATAAAATACACTTTAAAATGAAAAATGTTACAAGAGACTAAAAAGGACACTACATAAAGATCAAAGATCAATCCAAGAAGAGATAACAATTATAAATATATATGCACCCAATATAGGAGCACCACAATACATAAGGCAGATGTTAACAACTATGAAAGAGGAAATTGACAGTAACACAGTAATAGTGGGGGACTTTAACATCCCACTTACAACAATGGACAGATCATTCACATAGAGAATTAATAAGGAAACACAAGCTTTAAATGACACAATAAATCAGCTTGATTTAATAGATATGTATAGGACATTACATCCAAAAACAGCAGATTACACATTCTTCTCAAGGGTACATGGAACACTCTCAAGGATAGATCATATTTTGGGTCATAAATAAAGCCTTGCTAAATTCAAGAAAATTGAAATCGTATCAAGCATCTTTTGTGAGCGCAAGACTATGAGATTAGAAATCAATTACAGGAAAAAAATTGTAAAAAACACAAACACATGGAAGCTAAACAATATGCCACTAAATAAGCAACAGATCACTGAAGAAATCAAAGAGGAAATAAAAAAATACCTAGAGACAAATGACAAGGAAAACACAATGATCCAAAACCAATGGGATGCAGCAAAGGCAGTTCTAAGAGGGAAGCTTATAGCAATACAATCCTACCTCAAGAAACAAGAAAAATCCCAAATAAACAATCTAACTTTACACCTATAGAACTAGAGAAAGAAGGGCAAACAAAATCCAAAGTTAGTAGACAGAGAGAAATCATAAAGATCAGTGCACAAATAAATGAAGCAGAAACAAAGAAAACAATAGCAAAAATTAATAAAACTAAAGGCTGGTTCTTTGAGAAGATAAATAAAATTGAAAAACCTCTAGCAAGACTCCTCAAGAAAAAGAGGGAGAGGACTCAAATCAATAAAATTAGAAATGAAACAGCAGAAGTTACAACAGACACTGCAGAAATAAAAAGCACCATAAGAGACTACTACAAGCAACTACATGCCAATAAAATGGACAACCTGGAGGAAATGGACAGATTCTTAGAAAGGTATAACGTTCCAAGACTGAATCAGGAAGACACAGAAAATATGAACAGAACAGTCACAAGTAAAGAAATTGAAACTGTGATTAAAAATCTCCCAACAAACAAAAGTCCAGGACCAGAGGGATTCACAGGTGAATTTTATCAAACATTTAGAGAAGAGCTAACATCCATCCTTCTCAAGCTCTTCCAAAACATTGCAGAAGAAGGAACACTCCCAAACTCATTTTATGAGGTCACCATCACCCTGATATCAAAACCAGACAAAGATACTACAAAAAAAGAAACTACAGACCAATATCACTGATGAATTTAGATGCACAAATCCTCAACAAAATACTAGCCAACAGAATCCAATAACACATTAAAAGGATCATACACCAGATCAAGTGGGGTTTATCCCTGGAATGCAAGGATTCTTCAATATACCCAAATCCAATAATGTGATACACTATATTAAAAAAATGAAAAAAAAAAGAAAAAGAAAAAATAAATGAAGGATAAAAACTACATGATCATCTCAATAGATGCAAAAAAAGCTTTTGACAAAATTCAACACTCATATATGGCAAAAACTTTCCAGAAGGTGGGCATAGAGGGAACCTACCTCAACATAATAAAGGCCATATATGACAAACCCACAGCAAACATCATTCTCAATGGAGAAAAACTGCAAGCATTCCCTCTAAGATCAGGAAGAAGACAAGGATGTCCACTCTCACCACTACTATTCAACATAGTTTTGGAAGTCCTTGCCACAGCAATCAGAGAAGAAAAAGAAACAAAAGGAATCCAAATTGGAAGAGAAGAAGTAAAACTGTCACTGTTCACTGATGACATGATACTATACATAGAAAATCCTAAAGATGCCACTGGAAAACTACTTGAGCTAATCAATGAATTTGGTAAAGTTGCAGGATACAAAATTAACACACAGAAATCTCTTGCATTTCTATACACTAACAATGAAAGACTAGAAAGGAAATTAAGGAAACAATCCCATTCACCATTGCAACAAAGAGAATAAAATACCTAGGAATAAACCTAACCAAGGAGGTAAAAGACCTGTACTCAGAAAACTATAAGACACGAATGAAAGAAATCAAAGATGACACAAACAGATGGAGGGACATACCATGTTCTTGGATTGGGAGAATCAACATTGTGAAAATGACTATACTACCCAAAGTAATTTACAGATTCAATGCAATCCCCATCAAATTACTAATGGCGTTTTTCACAGAACTAGAACAAGAAATTTTACGATTTGTATGGAAATGCAAAAGACTCCGAATAGCCAAAACAATCTTGAGAAGGAAAGACTGAGTTGGTGGAATCAGGCTTCCTGACTTCAGGCTATACTCCAAGGCTACATTGATCAAGACAATATGGTACTGGCACAAATACAGAAATACAGATCAATGGAACAGAATAGAAAGCCCGGAGATAAACTACAGTCAACTAATCTATGAGAAACGAACCAGGGATATACAATGGAGAAAAGGCAGCCTCTTCAACAAGTGGTGCTGGGAAAACTGGACAGCTACATGTAAAATAATGAAATTAGAACACTCCTAAACACCATACACAAAAATAAACTCAAAATGGATGATTAAAGACCTAAATGTAAGGCCAGACACTTTAAAATTCCTAGAGGAAAACATAGGAAGACTGTTGTCTGCAACATAAATAACAGCAAGATTTTTTTTTTTTTTTGATCCATCCCCTAGAGTAATGGAAATAAAAGCAAAAATAAATAAGTGGGACCTAATGAAACTTCAAAGCTTCTGCATAGCAAAGGAAAGTATAAGCAAGACGAAAAGACAATCCTCAGAATGGGAGAAAATATTTGCAAACAAATCTGCAGGCAAAGGATTAATCTCCAAAATATATAAACTGTTCATCCACCTCAATATCAAAAAAACAAACAACCCAATCCAAAAATGGGCAGAAGACCTAAATAGGCATTTCTCCAAAGAAGACATACGGATGGCCAAGAGGCACATGAAAAGCTGCTCAGTATCACTAATTATTAGAGAAATGCAAATCAAAACGACAGTGAGGTACCACTTCACACTGGTCAGAATGGGCATCATCAGAAAATCTACAAACAGTAAATGCTGGAGAGGGTGTGGAGAAAAAGGAATGCTCTTGCACTGTTTGTGGAAATGTAAACTGATACAGCCACTATGGAGGATAGTATGGAGGTTCCTTGCAAAACTAAAAATAGAGTTACCATATGAGCCAGCAATCCCACTGCTGGGCATATACCCAGAGAACACCATCATTCAAAAAGACACATGCACTCCAATGTTCACCACAGCACTATTTACAACAGCCAGGATATGGAAGCAACCTAAATGTCCATTAACAGATGAATGGATATAAAAGATGTGGTACATATATAGAATGGAATATTACTCAGCTGTAAAAAGCAATGAAACTGGGACATTTCTAGAGACATGGATGGCCCTAGAGACTGTCGTACAGTGTGAAGTGAGTCAGAAAGAGAAAAACAAATATCATATATTAACACATATATGCAGACTATAGAAAAATGGTACAAATCAACTGGTTTGCAAGGCAGAAATAGAGACACAAATGTAGAGAACATATGGAAATCAAGTGGGGAAAGCGGGGAGGGTTGGGGGAAAATGAAATGGGAGATTGGGAAACCAAGTAGTAGACTCTTATACATGCAGTTTATTGTATGTTAACTGTATCTCAATAAAAGTTCTTAAAAAAAAAAAAGAAAAAGAATGTATGTGGATGGGCTTCCCTAGTGGCACAGTGGTTAGGTATCTGCCTGCCAATGCAGGGGACGCAGGTTCCAACCCTGGTCTGGGAAGATCCCACATACTGTGGAGCAACTAAACCTGTGTGCCACAACTACTGAGCCTGTGTGCCACGACTATTGAAGCCTGTGTGCCTAGAGCCCGTGCTCTGCAACAAGAGAAGCAACAGCAATAAGAAGCCTGTGCACTGCAATGAAGTGTAGCCCTTGCTCTCTGCAATTACAGAAAGCCCACACACAGCAACAAAGATCAAATGCAGCCAATAAAAAAAAAAATGCAGCCAATAAAAAAAATGTATATGTATCTAATAAAGTAAAATAAATGCAAGGGAATGATTAACATAAAGTCAGGATGGTGCCTACATCTAGGAGAGGGGAGGGATGCAATTACAGACATGTAGGAGTCTTCTTAGATTTTAGTAAATGCTCTATTTCTTAACCTTCTTAGGTATTACAAATGTTTTATTTCTTAACCTGATGGTGGTTGTATGAATGCTCATTTTATTATTACCCTTTAAATCATACCCTTCCTTGTATTTATAATTTCACAAATTTAAAAAATCATCCTATCCACTTCCTTATTCAGATTCCAAGCTCAGTGAAGAGCATCCCAGTACCAGTACTAGTTTGACTCTATTGTAGCTTTGCCTCCATTAAGAGAATGGACATCAGACCACTTGGCATGTACATTTTTCTTTTTAAAGTAATAAACTGGTATGCTAATTTTTAAAATATTCATAAAATAACAAATGTTTGGTTGATTTAATGATGATGTCCTTGTATAAGAGATTAAATTGGTTTCTAAACAAATCCTCTGGGTGTCATTATATCCTCTGCAAGTAACTAAACTCATTCTCAGATCAGGAATTTTTCGATGCTTCAATTTCATTCCATATTGCAGCTTCAATTCTGGAAGTGTCATATTCCCTCATCATATCAAACTCAAGCCATGGCTGACTCCACTTCTGGGCTTCTTTCATTTGCTCTTCAGTTAAACAAAGGTCAAATCTGATCCCCTTAATATTAAATTTTGGACGTTCCCAGCGTTTGGACCACGGCTTGGGCTTCATTTTTACTTTCAGCTAAAGAAGAAATGAGAAAAGGAACAAATTAGGCTGATAGTTGCAAGCAAAAATTCTTCTAAAAGTTTTTTTTAAAAATGATTCTTATTTTATACTTGAACTTCTTGTTCCAAACATACAACTTATACCTGATTAACAGGAACTTCTTGGCTAGGTTCTTGTGCTATTGGCTTCATACTCATATCGAAAGTGCTATATTCAGGGAGGGCATCTCGCAAGTATAGCAAGCTATCATCCAGCCGTTTCTCTAATTTGACTACTTGGATTTCCTGGATTCGAGGATTATAAAGTTCAAAACAAATCTCCACACCTAAAAGAGGAGAAAACATTATTACAATCTAAATTCTGATGCCTGCATATGCCTCATACTACAATAAAAACTATCTCATGAAGGAATTAGCTCAGGGTTTTGCATGTAGGAAATGTGATATAAATCTGTAATCTTTAAAATGAAGATTATTGAAAGAAATAGAAATAAACAAATCCATATGGATTAAAAAATGAAAAAACCTGAATTAGAATGATGAAGTCTAAAGAAAAATGTCTTGTATAAAAGTATTGAGCCACATCTCTTCGATTTTGATAGTATTAACTTAGTTGGAAGTTTGAATAAATTCTTCACTCTGTTATGCTCTTATTTCCCAATTACTTAAATAAAACTCTATCTTCTACATTTAGAGCATTAGAATTAATGATGCAAAAAGAGTAAGTACATTTTTAAGTTCTAACTTTTATTTAGAAGTCTTCTTCAGATGGCTTAGGTTTGTTGACACTCTGGAGCCCTCTATAGGAGCAATAGGTTTGAATGTGTCTAAGATGCTGATATAAAAGGTTAATATATATATCACCTGTATCATCAAATATTTAAAGGGAAGAGTGTATTCTGAGGTCTCCTGGAATAATCCAAAGAGAGATATAAATAGTACAACATATGATCAACATTAATATCTAGTGTTTAATATCAGGATTTAATCTGGTATTCACTGTACATCTATTCTGATATAGGCACTGTGCCACAGCAAAATCAAAATAGGTAAAATCCTTCTCTTCTCATAAAGCTTACATTCTAGTGGGCGATAAACAATAAATAAACAAGGTAATTTCATATAGTGAAGACAATACAGGGTGATGATGTGACTGGGGAAGAGGCAACTTTATTTATGTATATATGTATGTATGTATGTCACACCGCATGGGCTTGTGGGATCTTAGTTCCCTGACCAAGGACTGAACCTGGGCCCCTGGCAGTGAGAGTGCCAAGTCCTAACCAGTGGACCACCAAGGAATTTCCAGGGGCAGCTTTAAATAGTATAGTCAGGGAAAACAGCTCTGAAAAGATGACATTTAAACTGATGCTACAAAGGGCCAAGAATGCCTCAGGCAGAAAGAACAGCAAATGCAAAGGCTCTGGGGTCTTTACAGACCAGCCATGTTGGAAACACCAGAGAAAGATCCATCTGGCTAGAGCACAGTAACTTGGTGGGCCAGGAAAGTAAGCCAGAGATACGGCACAGTTGCAGGGCAGGAGATCATGGTGGCATGGACAACAGTGGTAGTAATGGAGATGGAGAAACAGACAAAATTGGGATAAAAGCTTTGGAAACTGAGCCATGAAAACTTGCTGATTGACTGGATGTATGAAAGAGAATAACTAAAAATAGCTCCTAAGTTTTGGGTTTAAGTAAATAGGTATGGAGTGCTACAACTTATGGAAATAGAAAAAACGGTGAAAAAAAACACACCGTGAAGGAAATAGAGTTCTGTTCGGAACTTGTTTTTTGCTTATAAGATGCCGAGACGGAGATGTCATATAGGTAGCTGTATGTGCAAATCTGGAACAAAAAAAGGGTCAGTCCTTGACACAGAAATCTGCAAATTTAATACCACATGGATGGTATTTAAAGCCAATGGACTAGAAAGAATCATCAACGTAGGAAGTATCAATGGGGAAGGTGCAGGCAGGTCACAGTCAAAATGTTAATGGTAGAAAATGGCAAGAGACAGCTAACACTTCTGAGTAGCCTGTGTCCAGTACTTCAAATACAACATCACAATCAAGTGACCACAACCCTGGGAGACAGAAACTATTATCTCAAATTTAAAGAAAAAACATCAACTCAAGTCTATCACACCTTAATCCAGTCCTGCTGAGTTCCTACATGCACAGCACCAGAGGTCCCTACAGGATAAGGAAGACAGCAACCATTCTCACATGTTCAGTTTCTTTCAATATACCACTTCACTGTTGGGGACCATGAGGCATACAACTTTAAGTATGAAAATTTACTGTTTCTGCCAATTTTTTTTGTCTTTTTTTTATTTCTTAAAAAAAAACTTTTTAGTTTTATTCATGTTTATTTATATTATTGAAGTATAGTTGCTGTACAATATTATGTTATAGGTGTATAATATAGTGATTCACAATTTTTAAAAATTACACTCCATTTGTAATCACTATAAAATATTGGCTATATTCCTTGTGTTGTACAATATATCCTTGTAGTTTATTTTATACGTAATAGTTTGTACCTCTTAATCCCCCTATATTGCCCCTCTCCTCTTCCCTCTCCCCACTGGTAACCACTGCTTTGTTCTCTATATCTGTGAGTCTGCTTCTTTTTGGTTATATTCACTAGTTTGTTCTATTTTTTAGATTCCACATAGAAGTGATAACATACAGTACTTGTCTTTCTCCATCTGATTTATTTCACTTAGCATAATACTCTCCAAGTCCATCCATGTTCCTGCCATTTTGATTCATAGTTTTTCTATAATTTTACCACTTGTTCCCCATCTTACTGGCATAGCAAACGTAATTTTGCCTTTTTAAAAATTCCTCCAACTCTCATAAAACTAATAATTATGGTGACTGTTGTAATATAAAGCAAAATGGGGGCCATTCATTTTATCTTAATGTTTTCAAGGATTATTTGCTCCTAAAATGAATGTCCCCGCACTGCTTTACAGTCACGTCTCCTCCTTTGTTGTCGCAATGATTTGGAAAGTCTACTTCTAATGGTTGTTGTCCCTGTAACAAAAGAAGCCTTCGGAAGAAAGCAAAGCACCAACTGTATTTCCTTAGCAATGTCAATTCTCACAGCATTCTTAGGCCACAGGCTCAATGTCATCCCTCAGAGCTCCCTTTCACTTTCAAGTTTCAAATGTCTTAACCCACGATGCAGAAAATAAAAAAGACTCCTGAGATAGCATTTTCCAGAAAATCAAAATAATGAACCTACCCTGTCCTTCAATAGTATTCCTAAGGACAAACGTAGCTCCAAGTCCTGCTCCTGATCTCTGGATGCAAATCCCCAGGAACTGGCTGGTTTTCCCACTGGCATATGGGTCAGCAGTTGTAACACGCAGAATGCTTCCTACAAATTCAAAAGGGAAATGAAATTTCACATAGATGCAGACTCTAACAACAGCGTTTCCAGGTAACTCCAAAACTCCCTACATATTTTAATGTAATATTAGCAATAAGTACCTCATGTGGGCAAAACCCAGAAAGGTGAAAAACAATTTTCTCTATATCAAGAAAACCAACCCTCCAACCACTAATAATAAAAGCATCCAACTCTTACTGACCAACATAGAATTCTGGAATGTCGAGTATTTTTCTCCTTTCTAACATATCTTTTCTTTCAATTTGAAATTTCAGAGGATTTGTTCTTCCCCTTGGAGGAATGAATTCAGGACTCAAGAACCTGTGAAAAATATACAATAAAATAAACTAAAAGCAAACTTAAAAGACCACTAAAAGAGAAATCATTGCTTTACCAAAAAAAAAGTGAAAGATTAGGATGTTAACATGTTTTATTCTTCTTTCTCTAAATAAGAAAAGTCCATCTTATTTCTAAAATTGTTGTCAATTCTCATGAAAATAGCTAACAATTCCTGAGTACTCACCCAGCATTGTGGTAAAAGCTTATTAAACATCGATACCATAAATTAATCCTTACGACAACCAGGTATGTTTGATGTCATCACCTCCTTTTCACAGATGAAGAAAATGAAACTTGGAGATGGTAAATAACTGACCTATTATGACATCAGCTATAAACTTATCAAGTCAAGACTTAAATGTAGGCATGTCTGTCAGATTCCAAAGCCTGTGACCCACAGGCCTCATGCTGAATTCTACATGTTATAGTAAATTATGTTGTAAAAGATATAAACACAGAAATCATCAACTGCAAACTAGCTTTAAAAATAATCTTCCTGGGCTTCCTAGGTGGCGCAGTGGTTAAGAATCCGCCTGCCACTGCAGGGGACACGGGTTCGATCCCTGCTCCAGGAAGATCTCACATGCTACGGAGCAACTAAGCCCACATGCCACAACTACTGAGCCTGTGCTCTAGAGCCCATGAGCCACAACTACTGAGCCCACGTGCTGCAACTACTGAAGCCCATGTGCCTAGAGCCCGTGCTCTGCAACAAGAGAAGCCATGGCAATGAGAGGCCCGAGCATCGTAAAAAAGAGTAGCCCCAGCTTGCCACAACTAGAGAAAGCCCATATGCAGCAACGAAGACCCAACAAAACCAATAAATTAATTAATTAATTAATTTAAAAAAATTCTCCCTATTCTCAAACTGATTTTAAACTCATTATGAAATATTTAATCTATAGAAAAGTATAAATGACATTACAATGAAAGTACATGTCCCTATTGCCCATCTCAAGGAATAAATTATCAATATAGTTGAAGCCCCTGTGCACCCCTCCCTACCCTCATAGTTATTTACTATGGTTAATTACTATGATTAATCCTATGAATTTCTTCCTTTTCTTCAATTTCCTAGTTTGAAATGTTACAAACCTACAAAATGATGAATGGTAATACAATGAACACCCACATATACTTCACCTAATTTCACCAACTGCCAACATTTTGCCATATTTGCTTTGCATATAATTTTTTTCCTGAACCATCTGAAAACATCAAACAGCAAGGCATCTCATCCCTCAATACTTTAGAAGGCTTCTGTTAAGAGTAAGGACTTTCTCTTACACTTATCACAATACCGTTGCGAGACCTAAGGACTTCAGCATTAATTCAACAGTATAACCTAATACAGTTCCTATTTAAATATACCTAGTTGGTCCTGGAAAAGGTCTTTCATAGCTGTTTGTTGCCCAATCCAAGTTATAATCAAGCTTCACATACTACATCTGGTTGTTGGTCTCAAACTAGTACTCTTCCCCATATCTGTATTTTTGTAACACTGATTTTTTTGAAGAGTCAAAGCCTATCATCTTATAGACCATCCCTGGATTCTGGATTTGTTTATTGTTTCCACATGCCTGGATCAGGATTATACATTTTTGGTAAAAATATTACAGAGGTGACGATGTGATCTTATTCTGTCACATCAGGAGACACATAACATCAGCTTGCGCTGCTACTGGGAAAACTAGGTTCGATTCCTCTGTGAAAGTAGAGAATTTCCCCTGCATATTTTTTTATACTTTACATACATATATCTCTGGGCAATATAAAAACGCTACCATATTTGTCAATTCTTCTGCAGGCTGCTTTTTTCACACATCACAGTTGTGAAGCTCATCCCCCCCTTAACTCTAGTTCATTCATGTTTCACTGCTGTATAACAGTTCATTACATGAATGTATTTGCCCATTCACCTACTGAAAAAGATTTAGGCTGCTTCTAAATTCTTATTACAAACATCACTTTTGTGTTCACTTTTGTAGGTCTCCTTGTACATATTGCCTTCTTTAAGTTGCATACCGTCTGAGTGGAAAGGCACAGACAACGTCAAATTTACTAAATTTTGTCAAGTTTATGGTGTGCTCCAAGGACAAAGAACAAGATAGACTCAAAGCGCCAATATTGCCAGAACAAAGGGCTACAGGACTTCTATCACACTGTACAATGTAACAGTTGCAATGTCCCAAAACCTTCCCAAGCAGTATGCCACGACCCTTGTCCATCCCATATAAGGAAAGATATTTGCCCCATTTTTCTCCCGCTCAGCACACTAAAAGTATACGTAGGTTCCCTGGCTATAAAAAAAGGCAAGCACCCATGCTCAGGGTTGACTTTCCCTGGCTACCAGGAAGTCGGCCCCTCTCTCTAATAAACTGTCTTCTCTGCATTCTGCCTTGTGTCTGGAAATTCTTTTCCAACCAACGCTTGCACCATGACAAAGTTGTTTTGTAAAGCAGTTATTCCCATTTAACTGAATTATATTAAGTGTTGCCATTTAAGAGAAATATTCCTTTTCCACCTTAAAAAAAAAGTTGTACAGAGAAATCTTTTCTGAATCTCTACATTCCATAAATTTAAGTTTATTTCAACTTAGAACCACAGGATATTTTAAATGTTTAACACAAAACATATGCAGAGATAACCCAATCGACAATATAAGGGCCTTTTCATAATCACATGCCTAAATCACACCAATCTTCCCCCCTATAATTAGCTTTTTAATAAGGTTGTTATTACAGTTCTATAGAAACACTTTCTGCAAATCCTAGATGGTCAAAATTTACATGTACTTCCAAAGTTACCACTGTCCACTTAAGTGAATCAGGTTTTTCAGCACACTGTTTTGAAGAGCAAATTTCAGATTACAACTTAATGGAAATTTTTACCACTGCATCGCTTTTGCAGAAACACTAAAACACGGTTAGCTGGGAAACTAAAACAGGGTGAGTTCTAGCAATCCATATCCATCTAGGGAGGAAAGACCCGTTCCTTAACGTCAACAGGTAAGATATGATGTACTTCAGAGAAAAAATCTTGATACAGGCCAAAGAGCCTCACATCTATGGAACCGCTCCTTGCAGTTCTGATCTAATTATAACTGCAGAGAAAGTTCAACGCCCGCCTGGGAGGAGCCGGGAGGACAAACCCAAGTCGGGTGCGCTCTCCAGATTCACGAATCCTGCGCACAAGCTCTTACTCTGGGAGTTCCAGACCCCTGGAGAAGCCCCGCTTCAGTCCTCTGCAGCGGCTACAGGTTCGCGAGCGCAGAGACCCCAAAGCAGGATCGCAGCAGGGCGAAGCCTCACCTGCTTTCCCGGCGCTGCAGCCGGCGCTTGTCCACGATTAGCGGCTTCAGCGGCGGCTGGAACGCGCCAGGTTCAGAAGGTCCCGTGATGTGCCGCCAGCCCGGCCCCGCGAGGGCCCCTGCGGGAGCGGACCACAGAGGTCAAGGCGGCTGGCGCCGGCCCAGAGTTCCTGCGAAGCCCTGCAATCTCCCCTAACTCGAGGTCCCACGAGAGGCCTCCTCCCAGATCACCCCTAACTTCCAGACTCACCTCCCTCCAGCCTGATTCTAATCACCTTCTGCCCCCGGCTGGGAAGCCCCATGCACTTACGGCAGGTGACAGAGGCCGGCACAGGGAGCAGAGCCCTGGCAGATGGAAAGTTCCCGCCTGGGACCATGGTAGCCCAGCAGCCCCTTGCAACAGATGCCGCCATGCTTGCTCCCTCGGTGAGACTACAACTCCCAGTAATCCGTGCGACAAGGTTGCGGCCAGATGGCGGCTGCTAAGGGACAAAGTAGCCGAGTCTTTCTCCGTTCACCCCACCCCCACTCCTCACAAGGGCTCCGATGTCTTAGGGAAAGTGCACTGTATTTCTCTAGTTCTCCCCAATGTGCGGAGTTACAGCCCTCCACCAGGGTGTTCTTTCAGCCTACAAAGCTTTTCTCCCTCATTGAATCAACTCTATCTTCAATTTCTCAGGTAAGGATTCAGTTTGTCAAAATTCTCATTACAGGCAGCTCTGATGTCATTTACAATTTTAGTTTTTCATTTAATTTAATTTTTAATTACTTGTGTAATTGCTGGATTAGTGTCTAACTCTGCATATACTGTAAGCTCCTGAGGGCATGGAGGTTGTCTTTTGCTCACCATTTTCTCTCAGCATCTAGCTGGTCCTCATGTTGCAATGCAAATAGAAGTGGTTGTTCCTTTTTCCTCTTGAGAGCAATGAAAACAGAACAGAGAGCAGGGTAGAGAAGAAAGATAACCTGGCCTGAAAGAGTAAGTCACTCCTTGTTTTACCTTAACTGTCACTGATCCCTAGAACCTAGATTTGCACTTAGCTGGTCTCACTCCGTGATGCTATGTAGCTTATACTATATCACCCTTAACTCTGTATGTTACCTCCTACCTCTCACTCCCTTAACCCTATTGTGGTCCTGGCACTCCACACGACCATTGTAACAAATCATCCCTGTACTTTGTTTGTGTTTCAGAAAGGAGGTCTCCAGTGGATAAACTGGAGGCAAATGGACAATTAACAGACTGCTGGACCCCAATTACCCGGCTATGACTGTTCTGGAATAATGCAAAGGAAAAAGAATACAAGACCTCCACCACCTTGATCCTTATCACATATCCCAGACTGCAAGCGCCATGTATAACATCTTCCCCAACTTCTGCGGGGGCGGGGACACAGTTGAGGTTAATTTGTAAATGAACTCTATTTGATTGTCTTAAGGAAAATTAGGCGCTTACGAATCAAACAGTTCTAAAGTACAAGAGAAATTAAGCTAAGTAAATTTCAGGTTCACGTACACTGGGAAATATTTAGTATCAAATTAATAACTGGTAATAATGTTTGTTTGTTGATCTAATTGTGGCTCCAAAAACAATCCAAAGCCCACCAATTCTTTTATTACTCCCCAAACCTTCCCTATGTATCTTAAGAGGCTTGTGAGTATTAAACAAGGAGAAAACAGCATCATCTTAGGAGGAACTTGCTTGTGCCTTTGAGATGCAAATGTCCTATCTGGTTGTCTCAGGAACACATATCTCTGCCATCTTTTAATACAATTTAAAAAAAAAGAGGGTAAAATAATTTAGAACTTGACTTGTCAAGGATAAATAGAAATCTTGTGTCTTTTCTATAAACAGTAGTAAAAGGGTTTAGCCATCTAGATAGGTGACCTCTATTTGTTCCAACTGCTAGGAGCCAATTTGAATCCAACCCCTTGTAACTGATGGCTTTTATGTTGTACCTGACTCAGTGCATCTGGCCAGAATGAACTTCAGGTTCATGACATATGGAAAATTCAGTTCTAAATTGATATCTGGTATTGAAGGTGGCTTAAGCTTGTTGGTTTAATTAATATAGACATGTTTTAGAGTCATCAACATTAAGGATAATTTTTATATGTATTTTATTGTGCCTAGATATAATATAAGCTAAATAAAATCTTGTTGTGATGAGGAAATTGAAACTTCCATACTTGTAATTGCTTACTCTCCTCTATCTTGCAAAGGCCTGCTGGCCACTCTCAGTTAAACAGTAAAATGAATTACTAAGAGTGATCAGATAAGGGAAGAATGTCTCGCTCTCAGGAACCCACCCCAAGCCTTTGTTTGAGACCCTTTGCATATAGACTTGTTAAGTGACCATTAACTTCAACCTGCAACCAAGCAAATTGTGACCTTAGTCCTGATAGGAATGGAATGTCCGGCTCCTACAAGTTCCTGTTAGGACCCCCTACTATGTGGGTAACCCGTGGCAACTCCTGCGCTTTGTAACTGCCTGTGACCTATAGTAATTTGTAGCCAATCAGTTTGTACCAATTATAGCTGTATGTTTTAACCTATATAAGGAGAAGACTCCCCTGAAACAGGGCCCCAGAATTTTGGAGCCTTAGCTCCTCTGGGTCTTCCAGCTCAATAAACCTGAGTTCTCCAAATCTCCTGAGTGTTGTGCTTGGTTTCTTATGGGATCAGTTCTTTTCTGCAACAGTTGTATCTGTTACAAATTTGTCAGCAAGGAAAGTAACTTGATGTGAAGAAACTTCTAAGGAAAGAAAATGTAAATGAGATAACCTTTAGATAAACTCTATTAAGAATAATTAAGCTTTAGGAATATCTACCTAAAATAATCTCTCTAGATTCTGGTAACTTGAAATTCTAGAGTTGCACTAAATTAAGTGATGAAATCTTATTGACTAGCTAGGTCATTCCCAAATAAGATACTGAAACATTAATTACTGAGCACTGGCTTCCTTTTACAGAGAAACAAAAGGGTATTTAGGACTATTGATGAATATGTTTGGTGCCATGTTCCATAAAGAAAGCAAATGTTTTTTAGAAAATATCACTGGTATTTATGTTCACCAATCTACAGAATGCTAACATAAAGGACAGTTCATGGTTACTTAAGAAAAGTAGGATGTGTGTTCTCAAGAAGGCATAAGGAATGGAATTACATTTTATTAAAGGAAAAGTAGGTCTGACTTACAGCTGGCTGTTTCTGAATGGGAAATAAACTAATGATACAGAAAGTGATAAGAAGGTTTGTGGAAAGTGCATCCTGAGAATAGAGTTTTGTGCATGATCTGGATTGACTAAGTTTAGATAAATTTAGTTGAGTAAATTAATTTTAAAAGTAAGCTGGTGCAAAACTTGAATTTGGCTTTTCTCTCTGTTAAGAGGACAAATTTTCTAAAAATGTTGAACTTCCTTTTGATAACAGATTTTGTTTCCTTACCTTTTAAGTGATCTGTTCTGTATTTGCCTTTGAAATCTTTTATTATTATTTTGGCTAAGTGAATAACTATTATTTCACAGTGACATGTGAGCCTATCTGACTGAGTGTTCTAAACCCTTTTTGGTATTTTTGACAAAACTTCCTAAAACACATTCTGATGAAGTCCTTTTGACCTCCAGCTAACTTTGGGATGCTTCAAAGGGCCCCTGAAACATCCCAAAGAGAGATATAAACTGGGTTCATTTGGTACATTAAGTTACATGGGAAGTATTGTCAAATGAATAATAAATCTTAGATATTAGTGCATGGTAATCATTATTAATATTGATATTCTAGAAATTATATGGAGTTCCTAAAATTCTTATATGTCCTGGTAAAATGTTATCAGTCATAATTCTAGTTATTATCTTAAAGTTGATGAATGGAATATTTATAAATGGAATATTTCCTGTGATATCAGTAAACAAAGGATGATTTACAGAAATTTGGTAAATTATACTTTTGTAAAGCAGGATTGAAACATTTATCTTTCTCTCTATCTGTTCAATTGGAAACTCTTAGGTTCCAGCAGCTTTATCAGATAAATTAGGAAGGCTACCTCACTAACAGGTATAGAAAACTCAAGGTATTTTGGGGAACTTGAAAAGGGAGAAATTCACCTACATCTGTTAGGCAAAAATCTTTGATAAGCCCAAGTCTTTGGCATGGCTTTCCTATCCCTGAGAGGTCTTTTCAAAGTCCAGGCTGAGACTTCCTACAAAAGTTTCAACAAAGCAAACAGCCTATATGATCAATTATAGTTACATAAGTTATCAGGCCAAGTTTCCTTTGAGACCAGACTTATTTTGCAAACAAATTAGTCTTAATTTGATTACATATGGTAAAAATGAGGGTAATTTTAGAGAGAAAAAGATTATGTTTCAATGAATATTAAGTGCCAGTTTTGCTGATGGAGGTCTGTATTTACTAAGATTCACTCCGTGGATAGTTCCTTGCTGTTATGCTATATTCATGTTTCTTTTCTTTTCTTTTCTTTTTAGAACTTTTATTGAGATGCAGTTAACATACAATAAACTGCATATATTTAGAGCGTACAATTTGGTATCCCAATCTCCCAGTTCATTCCCCCGCAACCCTCCCCGCTTTTGCCACTTGGTGTCCATATGTTTGTTCTCTACATCTGTGTCTCTATTTCTGCCTTGCAAACCGGTTGATTTGTACCATTTTTCTATAGTCCGCATATATGTGTTAATATACGGTATTTGTTTTTCTCTTTCTGACTCACTTCACTCTGTATGACAGTCTCCAAGTCCATCCATGTCTCTAGAAATGTCCCAGTTTCCTTGCTTTTTACAGCTGAGTAATATTCCATTCTATATATGTACCACATCTTTTTTATCCATTCATCTGTTGATGGACATTTAGGTTGATTCCATGTCCTGGCTATTGTAAATAGTACTGCAATGAACACTGGAGTGCATGTGTCTTTTTGAATGATGGTGTTCTCTGGGTATATGCCCAGCAGTGGGATTGCTGGCTCATATGGTAACTCTATTTTTAGTTTTGCAAGGAACTTCCATACTATTCTCCACATTGGCTGTATCAATTTACATTCCCACCAACACTGCAAGCATGTTCCCTTTTCTCCACACTCTCTCCAGCATTTACTGTTTGTAGATTTTCTGATGATGCCCATTCAAACTGGTATGAGGTGATGTCTCATTGTAGTTTTGATTTGCATTTCTCTAATAATTAGTGATGTTGAGCAGCTTTTCATGTGCCTCTTGGCCATCCGTATGTCTTCTTTGGAGAAATATCTATTTAGGTCTGCCCATTTTTTGATTGGGTTGCTTGCTTTTTGATATTGAGGTGGATGAACTGTTTATATATTTTGGAGATTAGTCCTTTGTCTGTTGATTCATTTGCAAATATTTTCTCCCATTCTGAGGATTGTCTTTTCGTCTTGCTTATACTTTCCTTTGCTGTGCAGAAGCTTTGAAGTTTCATTAGGTCCCACTTATTTATTTTTGCTTTTATTTCCATTATTCTAGGGGGTGGGTCAAAAAAGATCTTGCTGTTATTTACGTCAAAGAGTGTTCTTCCTATGTTTTCCTCTAGGAATTTTATAGTGTCTGGCCTTGCATTTAAGTCTTTAATCCATTTGGAGTTTATTTTTGTGTATGGTGTTAGAGAGTGTTCTAATCTCAGTCTTTTACATGTAGCTGTCCAGTTTTCCCAGAACCACTTGTTGAAGAGGCTGCCTTTCCTCCATTGTATATCCCTGGTTCGTTTCTCATAGATTAGTTGACCGTAGTTTATCTCCGGGCTTTCTATTCTGTTCCATTGATCTGTATTTCTGTATTTGTGCCAGTACCATATTGTCTTGATCAATGTAGCCTTGGAGTACAGCCTGAAGTCAGGAAGCCTGATTCCACCAACTCAGTCTTTCCTTCTCAAGATTGTTTTGGCTATTCGGAGTCTTTTGCATTTCCATACAAATCGTAAAATTTCTTGTTCTAGTTCTGTGAAAAACGCCATTGGTAATTTGACGGGGATTGCATTGAATCTGTAAATTGCTTTGGGTAGTATAGTCATTTTCACAATGTTGATTCTCCCAATCCAAGAACATGGTATGTCCCTCCATCTGTTTGTGTCATCTTTGATTTCTTTCATTCGTGTCTTATAGTTTTCTGAGTACAGGTCTTTTACCTCCTTGGTTAGGTTTATTCCTAGGTATTTTATTCTCTTTGTTGCAATGGTGAATGGGATTGTTTCCTTAATTTCCTTTCTAGTCTTTCATTGTCAGTGTATAGAAATGCAAGAGATTTCTGTGTGTTAATTTTGTATCCTGCAACTTTACCAAATTCATTGATTAGCTCAAGTAGTTTTCCAGTGGCATCTTTAGGATTTTCTATGTATAGTATCATGTCATCAGTGAACAGTGACAGTTTTACTTCTTCTCTTCCAATTTGGATTCCTTTTGTTTCTTTTTCTTCTCTGATTGCTGTGGCAAGGACTTCCAAAACTATGTTGAATAGTAGTGGTGAGAGTGGACATCCTTGTCTTCTTCCTGATCTTAGAGGGAATGCTTGCAGTTTTTCTCCATTGAGAATGATGTTTGCTGTGGGTTTGTCATATATGGCCTTTATTATGTTGAGGTAGGTTCCCTCTATGCCCACCTTCTGGAAAGTTTTTGCCATATATGAGTGTTGAATTTTGTCAAAAGCTTTTTTTGCATCTATTGAGATGATCATGTAGTTTTTATCCTTCATTTATTTTTTCATTTTTTTTCATTTTTTTAATATAGTGTATCACATTATTGGATTTGGGTATATTGAAGAATCCTTGCATTCCAGGGATAAACCCCACTTGATCTGGTGTATGATCCTTTTAATGTGTTATTGGATTCTGTTGGCTAGTATTTTGTTGAGGATTTGTGCATCTAAATTCATCAGTGATATTGGTCTGTAGTTTCTTTTTTTGTAGTATCTTTGTCTGGTTTTGATATCAGGGTGATGGTGACCTCATAAAATGAGTTTGGGAGTGTTCCTTCCTCTGCAATTTTTTTTGGAAGAGCTTGAGAAGGATGGGTGTTAGCTCTTCTCTAAATGTTTGATAAAATTCACCTGTGAATCCCTCTGGTCCTGGACTTCTGTTTGTTGGGAGATTTTTAATCACAGTTTCAATTTCTTTACTTGTGACTGTTCTGTTCATATTTTCTATGTCTTCCTGATTCAGTCTTGGAATGTTATACCTTTCTAAGAATCTGTCCATTTCCTCCAGGTTGTCCATTTTATTGGCATGTAGTTGCTTGTAGTAGTCTCTTATGGTGCTTTTTATTTCTGCAGTGTCTGTTGTAACTTCTGCTGTTTCATTTCTAATTTTATTGATTTGAGTCCTCTCTCTTTTTCTTGATGAGTCTTCCTAGAGGTTTATCAATTTTATTTATCTTCTCAAAGAACCAGCCTTTAGTTTTATTGTTTTGCTATCGTTTTCTTTGTTTCTATTTCATTTATTTCTGCCTGAACTTTATGATTTCTCTGCATCTACTAACTTTGGGTTTTGTTTGCTCTTCCTTCTCTAGTTTCTTTAGGTGTAAGGTTAGATTGTTTATTTGGGATTTTTCTTGTTTCTTGAGGTAGGATTGTATTGCTATAATCTTCCCTCTTAGAACTGCCTTTGCTGCATCCCATAGGTTTTGGATCATTGTGTTTTCATTGTCATTTATCTCTAGGTATTTTTTGATTTCCTCTTTGATTTCTTCAGTGATCTGCTGGTTATTTAGTAGTGTATTGTTTAGCCTCCATGTGCTTATATTTTTTAAAGTTTTTTTCCTGTAATTGATTTCTAATCTCATAGCATTGTGGTTGGAAAAGATGCTTGATATGATTTCAACTTTCTTGAATTTAGCAAGGCTTGATTTATGACCCAAAATATGATCTATCCTGGAGAATGTTCCATGTGCACTTGAGAAGAATGTGTAATCTGCTGTTTTTGGATGTAATGTCCTATAGATATCTGTTAAATCAAGCTGATTTATTGTGTCATTTAAAGCTTGTGTTTCCTTATTAATTTTCTGTGTGGATGATCTGTCCATTGGTGTAAGTGGAGTGTTAAAATCCCCCACTATTATTGTGTTACTGTCAATTTCCTCATTCATAGTTCTTAGCATTTGCCTTACGTATTGAGGTGTTCCTATATTGGGTGCTTGTATATTTATAATTGTTATCTCTTCTTCTTGGATTGATCCCTCAATCTTTTTGTAGTGTCCTTTCCTGTCTCTTGTAACATTTTTTATGTTAAAGTCTATTTTATGTGATATGAGTATTGCTACTACAGCATTCTTTTGATTTCCAGTTGCATGCAATATCTTTTTCCATCCCCTCACTTTCAGTCTGTATGTGTCCCTAGGTCTGAAGTGAGTCTTTTGGAGACAGCATATATATGAGTCTTGTTTTTATATCCATTCAGCGCATCTGTATCTTTTAGTTGGGGCATTTAGTCCATTTACATTCAAGATAATTATCGATATGAATGTTCCTATTACCATTTTCTTAATTGTTTTGTTTTTGTTTTTGTAGGTCCTTTTCTTCTCTTATGTTTCCCACTTAGAGACGTTCCTTTAGCATTTGTTGTAAGGCTGGTTTTGTGGTGCTGAACTCTCTTAGCTGTTGCTTGTCTGTAAAGCTTTTGATTTCTCCATTGTCTCTGAATAAGATCCTTGTTGGGTAGAGTATTCTTGGTTGTAGGTTCTTCCCTTTCATCACTTTAAGTATATCATGCCAGTCCCTTTTGGCTTGCAGAGTTTCTGCTGAAAAATCAGCTGTTAACCTGATGGGAGTTCCCTTGTATGTTATTTGTTGTTTTTCCCTTGTTGCTTTTAATAACTTTTCTCTGTCTTTAATTTTTATCCATTTGACTACTATATGTCTTGGTGTGTTTCTCCTTGGGTTTATCCTGCCTGGGACTCTCTGCGCTTCCTGGACTTGGGTATCTATTTCCTTTCCCATGTTAGGGAAGTTTTCAACTATAATTTCTTCCAGTATTTTCTCGGGTCCTTTCTCTCTCTCTTCTCCTTCTGGGACCCGTATAATGCGAATGTTGGTATGTTTAACATTGTCCCAGAGGTCTTCTTGGCTGTCTTCAGTTCTTTTCATTCTTTTTTCTTTATTTTTTTCAGCATCATTGATTATCACCATTCTGTCTTCCAGCTCACTTATTCACCCTTCTGCTTCAGTTAACCTGCTATTGGTTCCTTCTGGTGTATTTTTCATTTCAGTTATTGTGTTGCATAACTGTTTGTTTGCTCTTTAATTCTTCTAGGTCTTCGCTAAACTTTTCAATCTTTGCATCCAGTCTTTTTTCAAAGTCCTGGATCATCTTCACCATCATTATTCTGAATTCTTTTTCTGGAAGGATGCCTATCTCCTATTCATTTTTGTTTTTCTGGGGTTTTAGCTTGTCCCTTCATCTGGTACAAAGTCCTCTGCTTTTTCATTTTCTGTACCTTTCTGTGGCTGTGGTTTTCAGTTCCACAGAAGGAAATACTGCTGGTACTGCTTGATACTGCTGTCTGCCCTCTTGTGGAGGAAGCTATCTAGGAGGCTCATGGGTGCTTCCTGATGGGAGGGACTGATGGTGAGTAGGGCTGGGTGGGTGGAGCTCAGTAAGACGTTAATCCGATTTGGTGGGCAGAGATCAGTAAAACTTTAATCTTCTGTCTGCCAAAGGGTGGGGCTGTGTTCCCACCTTGTTTGATGTTTGGCCTGAGGCTACACAGAAATGGAGGTTACAGGCTCTTTAGTGGGGCTAATGGTAGACCTTGGGAGGGGCTCACACCAATGAGCACTTCCCAGAACCCTTGCTGCCAGTGCCCCTGTCTCCTCAGTGAGCCACAGCTGCCCCCCACCTCTGCAGGCAACCCTCCAACACCAGAAGGTAGGTCTGATTCAATCTCCTATGGGGTCACTTCTCCTTCCCCCTAGGTCCCGATGAGCACAGTTTTTTGTGTGCCTTCCAAGAGTGGAGTCTGTTTCCCCCAGTCCTGTGGATGTCCTGCAGTCAAAACCCACTGGCTTTCAAAGTCTGATTCTCTGGGGATTCCTCCCCCTGTTGCTGGACTCCCCAGTTGGGAAGCCTGATGTGGCGCTCAGAACCCTCACTTTAATGGGTGGACTTTTGCGGTATAACTTGTTCTCCAGTTTATGAGTCACCCACCCAGCATTTATGGGATTTGATTTTAATGTGATTGTGCCACTCCTACCATCTCATTGCAGCTTCTCCTTTGTCTCTGGATGTGGGGTGTCTTTTTTGGTGCATTCCAGTGTCTTTCTGTCAATGATTATTCAGCAGTTAGTTGCAATTCCAGTGCTCTTGCAAGAGGGATTGAGCGCATGCCCTCCCACTCCGCCATCTTGATCCACCTCCCTATTTTTTTTTTCTTCTTTTTTTTTCTTCTTTTTTTTTTTCTTTTTTTTCTTTTTTTTTCTTAAAAGGACACTCTAAGTTTGTTTCTGAAGATTATCTCAGTGATCTATCGTTGGTTAAAAATCAGATGCCCCACAACCTGCAACCAGGGGATTGTGCATACTAAAAAGTACATAATTTAAAGGACAGTCTCCAACCTAGATGGAAGGACACTTATCAGAGGAGAAACTATACTGACACCAGGATGAGAAGAAGCTGATGTCAGAAGTAGACAGCTAGCCCAAGATCCTGGACCTGACTCCTATGAGCATTTATAATGTTTTCTTGACTCTTGGAGTTTTGTATATGAATCAAATGTTTTCCTATCATGGGCACAATCCTATGCTAATTTTAAAAATCTATCCAAATTGTTGGGTTTGCAGCCAATTACCTATGACTAGTACTTTTGGGTTGCCTTGGTGGGTTTCTCCCCTTCAAGGCTCTAATTGGATGGTTCTTCCTTAGGAAATTTACTCTAGAGAAAGAGAAAAAAGTTATAGTTTGGGGGATCCCCTCACCTGGCCAATTAATAACACCTGCTCTGAACCTGGCCATAGATTTAAATTTTCTTTTAACGTCACCCAAGCTCAATCAGAATGACGAGGTAAGTCTTAAACAAAAACTGTCACCTGTCTATTAAAATGAAACCTCCCAAAATTATGGGATGGATTTATGTGGTTAACACCAGGCTATGATCATTTAAATTTAAAAACACCTCTATGTTGGGAATGATTAAATCATACTAAGGATGATCAGCCCAGTAACATCAGGAAATTGGGCTGGGTGCCTTATGAACAATGTCTACATGTTATTACCCTTAGACATAGTGATTGGTGTGGAACTGACCGAGTCAGATGACTCACTGGGTTGCACCTAATGGAACTCATTGGATTTGTGGTACTAATTTACAGCCTTGGCTTCCACTGGAATGGGTAGGAAGATGTTCCCTAGGATTCCCATGGACTCAAGGTCATATATGTAACAAATTAGAGACCACTGGCATGAGCTGATGGGTCAAGAGATCTATATTCTGCTGGTTTGACCATTTAGCAGCTATTTCTGTACCTTCTAGTCAGCCATATTGAAGCCTTAACAAAATTCACTCAACAGGCCTTAAATGATAGTAACCAGGCTATTAGCCTATTGAATTCTGAGGTCTCCATTAAGAGAAAAGCAGTGCTATAAAACCACATGGCCCTCGACATCCTTGCTACACCCCATGAAGGCACCTGTGCCATAATTCAAACTGAATACTGTGTTTTCATACTTGATGAATCCTCTAATGTAACACATTTAATGAAGCATATGAAAAGTCAGATTTCTGCCTTAGGCAACCCATTCCCAAGTCTTGACCTCTTCAAAAACCAGTTTGGTGTGAGAAGCTCTTGGCTTAAATATTTACTTATAAGTCTATTAATGATATTAACTATTTGTATTTTTGCCTGTTTTACAATATTTTTGTTTCTTGTATTACCAAATGTGTGACTGAGCCACTGACAAAAATAATGATGACTAGGTGACTTAAAGCAGTTGATCAAATATATAGTTCTTATGTGATCAATTATTGTAATAGTGTAACTCTGGATATGGGAAGATGTAACAAGAGGGAATTTTTCCTGGACCATAACAGATTAGGAATGCAGGTGGTCCAGAGAGCTTTGGCTTTTGTTACAAAGACCTAGCCCAGTACTGGCACATTGAGTGGCCTATCTGTGAAATCTTTATCAGACCTAGGAATGAGCCTTCCTAGCATCATGGTATGAAATGGTCATGAAATGCCTCCCAAAGTATGGTCGAATTTATGACCATGAGGGGGCCCTGTCAACTATAAATTGGCACTTGCCATGGGCACTTGCCATCTACCTCCACTATAAGGATTAAATCACTTAGTGCTGCTGCAGCAGCTGACCTTCAACAGCCCCTGAAGGAAATTCAGTGTGGAGACCAGAAATAAGGCACTCTGTGCTTTGGAAAATGGGCAGAACAGATCTTCAGATAGTTAGATGTTTTCAGGAACTGATTTTTTGAGCCCAACCCTTGCATCTCCTCATATCTAGAAAAGCACTAAATCCCTACATGGTGATGATTGCTCCTCATGACTAGCAGAAACCCCATAAAAAATTTAGTTGATTGCATGTACTCTGCCTTTATATATAAAGCTTCCCCCATGCCTCTTTGGAACAGTTTCTCAGAGCTATCTGGGATGCTGTCTCCCAGGCTGTAGTCCTAATTTTGCCCCAAATAAACTCAACTCGCAACTCTCACATTGTGCATTTTTTTTTAAGTTGACAGGACCATCAGCTATCTCAAGTATCTTAAACTTTCTCATCCTCCCAGCCACATTGCTAGGTTACCATCCATATTACTAATCCAGGTTACCATCCTTTATCCTCAGGATCACTGCAGAACACTGCAACTGAGTCTCATTGCCCTTCCTGCCTCCAGTTCCCTTCATCCTTCTCCACATAACAACCAAAATGTGGCTAAGAAATGCATACCTAGTCCTTATTTTTTCCCAGTTTAAAGGCTTCCACAGTTTTCAGTTGACAGACTAAAAACTCAAGCTCTCAAAAGAAGCAATCAAGGGGACTTTCTAGGTGGTGAAGTTGTTAAGAATCTGCCTGCCAATGCAGGGGACACGTGTTCTCTCCCTGCTCCAGGAAGATCCCACAGGCTTCAGAGCAACTAAACCTGTACACCACAACCATTGAGCCCATGTGCAACAACTACTGAAGCCCACATGCCTAGAGCCCATGCTCCGCAACAAGAGAAGCCATGGCAGTGAGGAGCCTGTGCACCGCAACAAAGAGTAGCCCTAGCTCACCACAACTAGAGAAAGCCTGGGCACAGCAATGAAGACCCAATCCAGCCAATTAATTAATTAATTAATTAATTAATTTAAAAAGAAGCAACCAAACTTTACAACCTGCCCCACATACTCTACTTTGCCATCCTGAAGGTACATCAGCCTAAGAAAGAGGGCCATTTGAACAGAATTTTGAACAGAATTCAAAGCTGTGACACAACAATGAAAACCCAACACAGCCAATAAATTAATAAATTAAATTTAAAAAAGAGCTGCACCAGAGATAAGCCCCCAAAATATCTAACTTTGAAAAAAGTAGAACTTGCATCTACAAAACTGTAGTGATCTGAGAAATGGGTCTTCAAGGACTCACCTGCTCCAGGGCCCAAGGCAGAAGCAGCCTATGGCAGCCAAATGAAGACTATCCTGGAACTCTCCTGGGATGCCAGGATGGAGGCTGGTGGGTACGACCTTTGCACTCTCCCTCTGTCTTACTATATAGCTGGGTGGGTGGTTGGGAGAAAATGGTGAAGTTGGTCAAAGATCACAAACTTTCAGTCACAAAATGAAAATTTAAAAAAAGAAAAACAACACAGGTATGTAAAATTCTCTTAAAACAAAAATGAAAAACTATGAAAGAGCTTGATAAACCTGATTACAGGTGTATCTCATTTCATTGTGCTTCACAGATACTGCAGATTTTACAGGTTGAAGGTTTGTGGCCACCCTGCACTGAGCACATCTATCAATGCCATTTTTCCAATATCATTTGCACACTTCGTGTCTCTGTCACATTTTGGTAATCTTACAATATTTCAAACCTTCCACCCTCAAAAGAATTATGACTTGCTGAAGGCTCAGGTGATGGTTAGCATTTTTTGGTTATAAAGTATTTTTTAATTAAGGTATGTACATTGTTTTCTTAGCCATAATGCTATTGCACACTTAAGAGACTATAGTATGCTGTAAACATAACTTTTATATTTTGTGTGACTCACTTTATTGCAATATTCACTTTACTGTGATAGTCTGGAGCTGGATTTGTAATATCTATGAGGTATGCCCATATATCAATACTGATGATGAAGAGGAAAATTAGAAGTTTGTGCTAAACTAGAAATAACTTCATGCTTGCTCTGCTTCTGTAAAATCTGCTTGCTGGGCTGAGATAAGAACAAGATGACCTAGCAATCTACTGTAACCTTAAGATGTTCTGATAAGTATGGAATGTTCTGCTCCTGCTCCTGCAAGTTTCTGTTTGGAAATTCCCTGTGCATAACCCATAGCATCTCCCGTGCTCTATAACTGCCCATAACCTATAGTAACCAGGTAACCAATCAACCAATGCTAACTGTAACCATGTGCACTGACCCCTATAAAAGTAAAGCTCACCCTGAGCTCAGGGCTCCAGAACTTTAGAACATTAGCTTAATAAGCCTGAGTTCTCCAACCCTCCGAGTGTGGTGCTTGGTTTCTCAACAGACCGATTTGATTTCTGCAACAATGAGAACAACAGAAGTAATCATAAACAGAATTAAAGACTGAGTAGTTATAACCAAGGACTAATATCCAGAATATACAAAGAAATCACATAAAAAAAAACCCACACATGCTTCAATATGTTAATAAGCATTCACAAAAGAAAATAATATAAATAACCATGAAATATGAGAACAATTTCCATCTAGTTAGTAATAAGAGGAATTAAAATTGGAGCAAAAATAAGATTATTTCTTCAGAGAGAGAACATAAGTGGAGACAACGTATTTACTCCACATATTGTTGACAGGATTTAAGATTGCATTGCTGAGGTCACAGGAAATTTCGCAGTGTCTTAGAACTTAAAGTATGCATACTCTCTGACTTAGTAATTCCACATCTTGTCTACTCCCAAGGAAACCTCACGCATATGCACAGCACACACAAGAGTGTTCAGTGCAGAAGTGCTTGTTGTAGCAAAGAACAGGCACATCAACAACTGTATATACTGTGGTTTGTTCCATCTTAAGATACTACACAACAGATTTTAAAGTTTACTTACATATGCACTGATGTGGACATTCAGTAAGAAAATGTAGGTTCAAAAGTAAAGCAATATTGGGAATTCCCTGGTGGCCGAGTGGTTAGGACTCTTCCCTTTCACTGCTGAGGGCTGGGGTTCAACACTTGGTTGGGGAAAAATGATCTCCCCAAAAAAAGAAAAAAAAAAAAAAAAGCAAAGCAGTATCATACACTGTTATATAACAATAAGCAGAGTGAAAAGAACTGCTTGCCTTATAAAGGAAAGGGAGTATTTGGTAACATTTGGTAAAGGGTGAGTAGTCATGAAGAAGTTAAACCTTTAACTTTTTTTTTTAACCACTGAACAACCAGGGAATTACCACTTTTAACTTTCTGAGAGTTTTGTTACAATACACAGCCTTAATAATACCATAAGAAAATTAAAAGAATATGCCAGATGTTACCCCTCCCCTTTCCTCTTCAGGAAAGGGAACAAACCCTGAGGATGAAGAATGAAACATAAGCAATTACATCAGAAAGAAATCCCTTAGCTTGCATTCTCTCCCTTTTATCCTTCCCAAAGGAAGAAAGAACAACCAAGAGCAAGCAGTAGGCCCACCAGCTGGCACTACTGGCCAGCTTCACACTCACAAAAAAACACTGCAGCTCACCAGGGTTTTTGATGCTATTTAGAAACACTTTTCTGGTAACAGACAATAGAAATGGTCCCTGGAAGTTTAGTCTTAAGCCTCTGCCATTTGCCTATGTTGAGACTAGGAAGCTTATTCCTAGTTTGTTGATGGAGAGATTTCTCCCACACCCCACCCAACAATCCTTCAGAATAAATTCCTTAGAGTTACATTCCATGGGGCTTTCCTGGTGGTGCAGTGGTTAAGAATCTACCTGCCAATGCAGGGGACATGGGTTCAAGCCCTGGTCCGGGAAGATCCCACATGCCACAGAGCAATTAAGCTCATGTGCCACAACTGAGCCTGTACTCTAGAGCCCATGAGCCTCAATAACTGAGCCCATGTGCTGCAATTACTGAAGGCCAAGCACCTAGAGCCTGTGCTCCACAAGAGAAGCCACTGCAATGAGAATCCCGCACACCACAGTGAAGAGTAGCCCCGGCTCACCACAAGTAGAGAAAGCCTGTGTGCAGCAACAAAGACCCAACACAGCCAATAAATACATACATACATACATAAATAAATAAATAAATAAATAAATAAATACATTCTGCAAATTTAACAAAGCACTTTGGAATCCATTAAACAATATTTCTTAAAGGAAGCTTAAGTCATAAAGTTCCTAATTAGCATAATACCACACAACTACTGAGAGGAACATGATGGGAATAAGATAAGCTTAAGCAAGAAGACACCCTATTAGGAGAATTTATGGGCCCGTTGTAAACACACAAACTAAATCAGAATGATAGTTGGCAGGTGCAGGGAGGCATTCACTAAGTCTTAAAGCTCCTGCTCTCTTCTTGGTGTTTATCTAAATGTTTCTAAAACTTACAAGGAGACATTCTGACTCTGGTAGGCTAACAATAATCCGGAGTGATAGTTAACAGGTGCAGGGAGGCCTTCACTAAGTCTTAGAGCTCTCTTTGTTTGGCATTTATCTAAAATGTTTGTAAAACTTACAGAGAACTCTTCTTTTAGGGGATATAAAACCCCATGTACACCCTCCTTGGGGAGTCTCTCACCCCTTCTGGTGTCTGTGCCAGAAGCTATTGTACTGTCTAACTGCTCTCTAAATAAACTGTTACTTTTTGCTTGAACCTCAGCAGTGACTTGTTACTGATCCCGAGGAGATATTCTTTTCTTCCGGAGATCATGAATCTGTTCCTCTAGATGGATCTCGCAGTCTTCATTACCGAATCATAAGCCTTTATCACCCAACTGATACCAGGCCCCTGACCCTGTAGCTGTTCAGCACACAAGAACCAGCTTCCCAGTTGGTGGGGGCTCCTCTCTGTGATGAGGACACTAGAAAGTTGATGGTACCTCCACTGGTATAAACCAGATATGGCTTATGTGTGGATTTGAGGATATTTTTAATCCTGCTTTGTGTTAGGGGTTCACTGTCAATGGAGATTTTTAATGCTCAAAACAGCAACAACTATGTTGTATCATTGTGTTTCTTAGATATCTAACTGGAGGTGATGAGTTGGCAACTTTTGGTCCCAGGTACAATAAAATGATCTGAGTTAGAGATAGGGTCCTTGTATGGTGGTCAGCATAACTGAGGCCTTCTCAGGCCCATAGATTTCCTTCTCTCCTTCCCCTGATCCCACCCAGTGTTACCGAGTCCAAGCTCACTCTGCTTACTACATGACAAGCCAATGAATCAGAGATGAGGTATTGAGGCAAGAATACAACTTTACTTGGAGAGCTGGCAGACAGAGAAGATGGCACACTAAAATCTCTGAAAAACCATGTTATTGGGGTCTGGATGCCAGTTTCTTTTACAGCACAGAGAGGGAGAGATGGGGAAGTAAAGTAAAAAAGTTATCAGTCTTGCAATGCATCTCCTGGCCTGGCTAGCCTCAGGGAAAAGATGTGTTAATTTCTTCTTTTCTGCAGCCATTCACAGGTGGTCAGGGTTCCCTGAGGCAGGCCATCATGTATGATTACAATAACAAAAGCAACAAAAAGCAAAGTTTAAAGTCAAAGAAACAGACACAACATGGAGTCCGATTTAGCTCTTCCCTGTTACACCAGGACTGTACTATGTAGCAAATCACTTCTCTGTAATCAAGGGCTTTGCAGTTAATACAAATTGTTTAATAATCATTAATGCCAGGTGGCCTCTATGCTCTGTTAGTCCTCAAACAATGATGAAGACATTCACTGATGTAGTCCTGGCACCCATGAGACAAGTTACCCATTCATAAATATTGACTTAGGAATGCGTATCCTGTTTCCAAGCATGTACCCCCATACCTTAGCTTAACTATAAAATTGCCCTGACAGCCCCTTGGTGGTGTAGAATGCATTTGTGAATGCTTTCGGATCATCACATGCCTGGTCCCCTCTGTGAGTACATTACCGTAGAGCAAACTGGCCATTGGTTATATAAAGCTGCCTGCCTCGTTCTTCCATCTCAAGATGCTCTCTCAGTTTGGTGGACACTTTTTGTTCCCTCTATCCTCCAACAGCCCTCTTCTGAGGAAATACAAACAGATGCAAGCATTCGAGTAATATTTGGAGACATTAATTGATGTTTTTCTCCTCTGTGAATTTTCCTTTATTTTTTTTTTTTCTGAACTTTCCCCCAACCATCTCCCCAGAAGTTGGTCCAGTTTGGTTGTCTCAAGGAAGGAGAGCAATAGCGGAAAACACCCTGCTGGTCTCTAGCTGAAGCTCAGGCTCACTAAGGAGATCAAGTGAGATGCCTCTAAAGGTACATGGAGGGTGTGCCATTTACCTAAAATTGTAATTAAAAATGCCTTTGGGTGGGGTGGGGTGGGGCTGGGAGGAAGTCAGGAGTCTGAAAAGTTAGGAAGATTTCAGAAAGGAATGGTCATAGCCTCCCAGTGGTGGTTCACAAGTCCAAGGCCCAGAGCATTGGGTGGGTCCCCACACATGGGTCTATGCATGATGCTACCTGGGCAGATTTCTTGGGGGAGTGGGAAGAGCAAAGGGCATTAAGACTCCCAAGAGATCGTAGGCATCCCAAGGCCAGTGGACAGGCAGTGATATCAGAGAGATGGCACAGAGAAGGCAGAGAGCTGTGAGATGGGGCAGGGATAAACTGAAATATATTGGGATTAAATTCCCACTCTTCATATGTAACAGTGGCATTGCTGGGGATGCTGGGGCTCCAAATAGGAATGGAAGTAAATATGGAAGAAGTTATATTCCTTTTATATGAGTCTGTGTGCCGAGACAAGCTCGGCGACTCAGGGCGAATGACAGGTGCCACAAGCTTAAAGAAACACAGACACAGATTTCAGAGACAGATGGGACTGGGGCACTCAAGACCTCTAGGATCAGAAGCCTCACTGATTCATCCCACGTTGCTTTTATTGAGCTCTCAGCATTCCAGAAGCAAGATAGCCTAAGGTTCTCACACTCCCAGTTTCATCCCACAATCAAGTTTATCTTTGAAGTAAACAAACAAAGGCCTCACATGATTGGGGGCAGTGATCTTTGTTTGCCTCCTGGGTCCCAATCTGAACTGGGCATGGAAAGCAAAGCAGCCCTAGGGGCAGGAGACCTCTCTCAGAAGGTGTAAGGGTCTGTGCCCCACCCCTGTTGGCCCCTCTGCCACACTGTGCCTGTCTTAGGTTGTTCCTCCCCTGAAGAATCTTACCCGTCTCTGGCTAACCAGCCATCCTCCATGGCCGAACAGGGTGATATGAGTTGTGCAAGTGAGGAAGGGGCTGTGCCCCCAGAGAGGGTCAATTTTCTGTTTCCACGGTAGCCTATGCTCTCATGGCCTCCATGCCCAGCACCCTTAGATCCTCTGCTGCTCAAGGAGGACATCCTGCACCCAGTTGCTCAGCCCACATACTTTAATTACTTTTAGTAACATTTTCAAGGCTTCAGAAAGACTTCTGAATGTTTTCCCACCTCTGAGGACTGAGATTCCACCCTGAGATACAGATACACCTTGTTTTCTCATCATTACTACACAGTAATAGAGCAGAAATGAATACTACACAGTAATGCAGCAGAAATGAAGGAGAGGAGAAAGAATCTTGAGACACTGGTGAGAGACAACAGACAGTCTTAATGACCAATTTGATGTGGGGGGTAAAGGAGAAGGAGCCACCATCTACAATGAACCTCAGGTTTCTTGAGAGTAGAAGGTGGGGCCATTTACTAGGACATAGAGTACAAGAGCAAGAGAGAGTTTAAGAGCCTAGGAGACTTGGGAAAGGCACATAATTTTCTCTCCTACGCTGTGACTTCATCTTTAAAATGGGGGCAATGCTGCACACCACAGGGCCCCACACATTTCACAAAGATATGTTAGAGTGCTGTGGGCTAGAGCTGATAACTGAGGAAATGCTAACAGTTGAGAGGTACAACAGTTGATGGAGAACATTAGACCAGAAGAAAAGTAAAGAAAGAAATGTTCCCCATCTCTCTAAGTGAATAGACCAGAGCCAGAGACATCCCTTCTTGTTTGACACTGCTACTTAGTATCCACATCATGGCCCACATTTACTGGGCCTTTGTCACCTGTAAAATGAAGGTCACAATGCTGTCCCACCTCTAAGCAGGTGCAGAATGTGAGGAGGGAAGGAAGAGGGGCTTCAGATGATGGTTACTACTGATTGATCTGTCCCCAGAAGCATGGCAACAGCATGCAAGATGAGGATGGGGCCAGGTCAGTGCCCAGAGAAGACTGGTTGCTGGAGAGGGACAGGGGCAGGAGGGACATGAGCCATGGGGGAGAAGTTGGTGCCTTGCAACTCAGTGTAGAGAGGAAAAGTGAAAGAGAGGAGATCATTGCCTTCAATGATCTCTGAACTCAAGGGCACCCAGTTTGGCCTTGAACTGCTTCCTCTTCTGACTAAATGTCACAGTGGAGGCACTAGACTTTTCTCCAAACTGACTGGCAGGCCCTTGAGGGTGGGGTTCTATTTTCTCCTCCTCCTCTGTCTTCCAAAGCCCAGCAAGGCATGACAAAGAGAGAGTGCTGGGTAAAGATTCAAGTCCTACTCAAATAGTTAGAGTCTAGCTTGTATAAAAATAAAAATTCAGGAGGGAGATGTGGTCACAGAAAGTGGGGAAAATGTGATGGTTTTCTCATATAATGCACGGCCTTGTGGAAAGGGGTTGGCCTCAATCATCTATTTGTGGACCATCCTGAGAGACAGCTGCACCTTAGTAATGATTCATGGAAGGAAAACAGCTATCAAAATGGTATTTGGAGGAGGTCAAGATGGTGGAGGAGTAGGAGGAGGTGGAGTTCATCTCTCCCCACAAGTGCATCTAGAATACATCTACAAAGGGAACAGTTCTCACAAAGCATCAGCTGAACACTAGCAGAGGACCTTGAACACCTAAAAGGGCAAAAATATCCCTGCATAACTGGGTAGGATAAAAGAAAGAAAAAGGGAAAAATAAGAGGAAAGGAAGCAGAACAGGACTGGCTCCCAGGGGTTGGGGGAGAGGAAGATAAGGAGAGATTCCTGCATCAGAGAAGACCTCTCACTGGCAGGGAAATCCATTGGGACAGTAGGGGAGCTTTGGAGGGTATCAGAGGAGATTGCAGCAACCGGTGTATGGCAGGCAGGACAGAGTAAGACTTACACAGACAGTCCATGTCACAGCCCTGCACACTCCAGCCTGAGACATGTGTCTGCCAGTGCAGATGGGGGCTGGGTGCTGGAAACTGGGGTTTAGAAAGAAAACCTGGGAAGAGGACACTTGTTGGCCACAACAAGATGGCCTGAGGGGATAAGAGTGAGGAAGTCCTCAACTGGAAATGCTTGTGGAGGAAACCCAGACTGCCATAGAAGAAAAGTGTCATTGTTAAGTGACATGTGAGGGCTGGGGTTGCCATTGCAGCCTCTCTCCCCATACACTGGCCCCTGCCTCTTAGGGAACTGGGAAGGGGTCCCACTGGGGCTGGCTCTCTCATGCCTTCAACCTCTAGCTCCCTCACACAACTTATCACTGCTAGGGCCAGCTATCTCACACCTGTGGCCAGGCACTAGGAAGGACCCCCTCCAGGGCCAACTCTCTTGCACCCAGGGCTGCTGGCTCCCATGGGTGTCCATTGTTACCCAGGCTCCCATGAACCCATCCACCACGCCACCCCCACACACCTTCTTCACCATGGTGGACTTGTGAGCTCCAGAGCAACTTCAGGAGCAGATCCCTGTGGGTGGCCCACAAGCATAGGTGAGGTTGAAACCACAGCTGAGCCCCAGGGACCATGCAACTAAGGAAGAAAAGCTCAAATCTCTCCTCACAGCTGTGCAAACTGAGAATTGACATCCCTGCAACTGGCTTTGTAAACTCAGCACCTACAGGATGTCTGAATGAATGAGTGCTCCCATAGCTAAGATGGGTCTGGTTTAGTAGCTGTAGACTTTGGGGGCATATACACAGGGCCTTGGGCCAGGCTAGAGTTTGAGCTGCCCCAATAGAACCCACAGTGGGTCCAGATCCATGATTACTGCAAACCTGGGAACTACTTCATTGGATCTACGCTGGGGGACTGGTAAAAACAATGTCTGAGAAACACCAGGGCAAATTGCTGGCATACCCACAGTTAAGGTGGGCCCGAGAGCAGTGCCAACAACAGTGTAATCTGAGAGCTCACACAACAGAGAACACCCACAGGTGAACAGCTCCAGAGGAGGTACTCAGTCACTTTCCTCCCAGTGGGAGTGACCTAATGCTGCCTACCTTGCACCACAGATCAGAAACATCTAAGAAACAGATCTGGAGGCCTCTACTCCAACAACTAGGGAGCAGCCATGCCCCTGACAGGGCAGTGACAACCACAGAGCAAAGGAGAGGCCCTGCTCAATATCCAGGACAGACTCTGGTCACCACACTTGTCAAACCCTCTATCAAGGGGAAGATGACACAATGCTCTGGACCAGCCTCACCCACCAGGGGCCAGAAGCAAGAGGAATTATGGTCCTGCAGCCTGTGGAAAGGAGACCATAAACACAGTAAGTTTAACAAAATGAAATGACAAAGTAATATGTTGCAGGTGAATGAGCAAGATAAAACCCTACAAAGGCAGCTAGATGAAGAGGAGATAGGCCATCTATCTGAAAAACGATTCAGAGTAATGATAGTAAAGATGATCCAAGATCATGGAAAAAGAATGGAGGCATGGATTGAGAAGACACAAAAAATGTTATCAAAGACCTAGAAGAACTAAAGAACAAACAGAGATGAACAATAAAATAACTGAAAAGAAAAATACACTAGAAGGAATCAACATTAGAGTAACTGAGGCATAAGAACGGTTAAGTGAGCTGGAAGACAGAATGGTGGAAATCACTGCAGTGGAACAGAAGGAAGAAAAAAGAATGAAAAGAAATGAGAGTCTCAGAGCTTCTGGGACAACATTAAATGCAGCAACATTGAAATTATAGGGGTCTCGGAAGAAGTAGTAAAAGAGAAAGGGCCTGAGAAAATATTTGAAGAAATTAGAGTCAAAAACTTCCCTAATATGGGAAAGGAAATAGTCACCCAAGTCCCTGAAATGCAGAGAGTCCCATACAGGGTAAATCCAAGCAGGAATATGCTGAGACACACAATAATCAGACTAACAAAAATCAATAGGAAGAAAAAATATTAAAAGAAACAGGGGAAAAGTGACAAATAACATATAAGGGAATCCCCATAATGTTATTGGGTAATTTTTTCATTAGAAACTCTGCAGGCCAGCAGGGAGTGGCAGGATATATTTAAAGTGATGAACGGGAAAAACTTACAAGGGAAAAACCTACAACCATGAATACTCTACACATCAAGGCTCTCATTCAGATTTGACAGAGAAATCAAAAGCTTTGCAGACAAGAAAAAGCTAATAGAATTCAGCACCACCAAACAAGCTTTATAATGAATGCTACAGGAACTTCTCTAGGCAGAGGGGGGAAAAAAAAGATGCCACAACTAGAAACAAGGAAATCACAAATGGGAAAGCTCACTGGTAAAAAGCAAACATATAATAAAAACAGGAAAATATCCATACACAAATATGATATCAAAAAAACAAGAATCATGAGAAGACACAAGTACCAATGCAGGAAATGGGAACTGCATTTGAAATTAAGAGACCAGCAACCAGCAACTTAAAACAACATTGTGTACATATATACATACAGACTGCTATATAAAAACCTCCTGGGAGATGCAAACCGAAAAACTGCAAGAGGTAAACACATGAAAAGGAAAAAGCAACCTAGACACAACACTAAAGATGGTCAACAAACCACAAGAGAAGAAAACAAAAGAGGAAGGGAAGAAAAAAGATGTACCAAAATAAACCCCAAACAATTAAGAAAATGACAATAGGAACATACATATTGATGTTACCTTGAATGTAAATGGATTAAATGCTCAAACCAAAAGACACAGACTGGCTGAATGGATACAAAAACAAGACCCTTATATATATTGTCTACAAGAGACCCACTTCAGACCTAGGGACACATATAAACTGAAAGTGAAGGAATGGAAAAAGATTCCATGCAAATGGAAATCAAAGGAAAGCTGGAGTAGCACTACTCATATCTGAAATAATAGACTTTAAAATAAAGACTGTTACAAGAGACAAGGGAAGACACTACATAATGATCAAGGGTGCAATCCAAGAAGAAGACATAACAATTGTAAATATATATGCACCCAACATAGGAGCACCTCAATACATAAGGCAAATGCTAACAGCCATAAAAAGGGAAATCAACGGTAACACAATAATAGTCAGGGACTTTAAACATACTTACACCAAAAGACAGATCATCCAGACAGAAAATGAATAAGGAAACACAAGCCTTAAATGACACATTAGACCAGATAAACTTAATTGATATTTATAGGACATTCCATCTGAAAGCACAACACACTTTCTCCTCAAGTGCGCATAGAATATTCTCTAGGATAGATCGCATCTTGGGTCACAAATCAAGCCTTAGTAAATTTAAGAAAATTGGTCATATCAAGCATCTTTTCCAACCACAACACTATGAGATTAGGAATCAATTACAGGAAAAATAAACTTTAAAAATTACAAATACATGGAGGCTAAACAATATGCTAAAAAATCAAGGAGGAATTCAAAAACTACCTAGAGACAAATAACAATGAAAACACAATGATCCAAAACCTATGGGATGCAGCAAAGGAGTTCTAAGAGGGAAGCTTATAGCAATACATTCTTATTTCAAGAAACAAGAAAAAATATCAAATAAACAACCTAAATTTACACCTAAAGCAGCTAGAGGAAGAACAATGAACAAAACCCAAAGTTAGTAGAAGGAAAGAAATCATAAACATCAGAGCAGAAATAAATGAAATAGAAACAGAAAAAGCACTAGCAAAGATCAATAAAACTAAAAGCTGTTTCTTTGAGAAGATAAACAAAACTGATAAACTTAGCCAGACTCATCAAGAAAGAAGGAGAGGACTCAATAAAATTAGAAATGAGAAAACAGAAGTTACAACTGACACCACAGAAATACAAAGGATCATAAGAGACTACTACAAGCAACTATATGCCAATAAAATGGACAACCTAGAAGAAATGGACAAATTCTTATAAAAGTACAACCTTCCAAGACTGAACCAAGAAGAAGTAGAAAATATGAACAGACTGATCACAAGTACTGAAATTGAAACTATTATTAAAAAATTCCAACAAACAAAAGTCCAGGACCAGATGGCTTCACAGGTGAATTCTATCAAACATTTAAAGAAGAGTTAACATCTATCTTTCTGAAACTATTCCAAAAAATTGCAAAAGAAGGAACACTCCCAAGCTCATTCTAAGAGGTCACCATCACCTGACACCAAAAACAAAGATACTACAGAAAAGAAAATTACAGGCCAATATCACTGATGAACATAGACACAAAAATACTCAACAAAATATTAGCAAACAGAATCCAACAACACATTTTAATGGATCATACACCATGATCAAGATTCTTTGACATGTGTAAATCAATCAACATGATACATCACATTAACAAACTGGAGAATAAATATCATATGATCATTTCCATAGCTGCAGAAAAAGCTTTTGATAAAATTCAACACCTATTTATGATAAAAACTCTTTAGAAAGTGGGCATTGAGGGAACCTACCTCAACATAATACAGGCCATATATGACAAATCCACAACTACCATCATTCTCAACAGTGAAGAATTGAAAGAATTTCCTCTAAGATCAGGAACAGGACAAGGATGTTCACTCTCACCACTCTTATGCAATAAAATTTTGGAATTCCTATCATGGCAATCAGAGAAGAAAAAGAAATAAAATGAATCCAAATTGGAAAAGAAGTAAAACTGTCACTATTTGCAGATGACATGATGTTTTGCACCAAAAATCCTAAAGATGCTAACAGAAAACTACTGGAGCTCCTCAATGAATTCAGTAAAGTTGTAGGATACAAAATTAATACACAGAAGTCTCTTGCATTCCTATATACTAACAACAAAAGATCAGAAAGAGAAATTAAGGAAACAACCCCATTCACGATTGCAACAAAAAGAATAAAATACCTAGGGGTAAACCTACCTAAGGAGGCAAAAGACTTGTACTCAGAAAACTGTAAGATACTGGTGAAGCAAATCAAAGATGACACAAACAAATGGAGAGACATACCATGTTCTTGAATTAGAAGAATCAATATTGTGAAAATGATTATTCTACCCAAAGTAATCTGCAGATTCAATGCAATCCCTATCAAATTACCAATAGCATTTTTCACAGAGTTAGAACAAAAAGTTGTACAATTTGTATGGAAACACAAAAGACTCTGAATAGTGAAAGCAATCTTGAGAAAGAAGAATGGAGCTGGAGGAATCAGGCTTCCTGACTTCTGATTATACTAAAAAGCTACAGTCATCAAAACAGTATGATACTGGCACAAGAACAGAAATATAGATCAATGGAACAGGGTTAAAAGCCCAGAGATAAACCCACACACCCATGGCCATCTAATCTATGACGAAGGAGGCGAAAATACACAATGGAGAAAAGACAGTTTCTTCAATAAGTGGTGCTGGGAAACTAGACAGCTATATGTAAAAGAATAAAACTAGAACACTTCCTTACCCCATACACAAAAATAAACTCAAAATGGATTATAAGACCTAAATATAAGACTGGATGTTATAAAATTCTTAGAGGAAAACATAGGCAGAACACTCTCTGACATAAATTGTAGAAAAATCTTTTTTGATCCACCTCCTAGAGTAATGAAAATAAAAACAAAAATAAACAAATGGTACCTAATGAAACAAAAAAATTTGCACAGGGGCTTCATTGGTGGTGCAGTGCTTAAGAATCCACCTGCCAGTTCATGGGACATGGGTTCAGTCTCTGGACTGGAAAGATCCCACATGCCGCAGAAAAACTAAGCCTGTGCGCCACAACTACTGAGCCCACATGCTATAACTACTGAAGGTCATGTGCCCATGCTTCACAACAAGAGAATCCACTTCAATGAGAAACCTGCACAACAAAGGATTAATCTCCAAAATATACAAACAGCACATGCAACTCAATATCAAAAAAGCAAACAACCCAATCAAAAAATGGGCAGAAGACCTAAATAGGCATTTCTCCAAAAATGACATATGGATGGCCAAGAGGCACATGAAAAGCTGCTCAACATCATTAATTATTAGAGAAATTCAAATAAAAACTACAAAAAGTTATCACCTCACACCAATTAGAATGGCCATCATCAAAATCTATAAACAATAAATGTTGGAGAGAATGTGGAGAAAAGGGAACCTTCCTATACTGTTGGTGGGAATGTAAACTTGTACAGCCACTGTAGAGAACAGTATGGAGATTCCTTAAAAAACTAAAAATAGAACTACTACATGACCCAGCAATCCCACTACTGGGCATATACCCAGAGAAAACCATAATTCAAAAAGATACATGTACCAAAATATTCATTGCAGCATTATTTACAATAGCCAGGACATGGAAGCAACCTAAATGTCTGTCGAGAGAAGAATGGATAAAGAAGATGTGGTACCTATATGCCATGGAATATTACTTAGCCATAAAAATGAACAAAATAGTGCCATTTGCAGCAACATGTATGGACTTAGAGAATGTCATACTGAGTGAAATAAGTCAGACACAGAAAGAGCAATATCATATAATATTGCTTATATGTGGAATCTTAAAATATGGTACAAATGAACATATTTAGAAAACAGAAATTGAATCACAGATGTAGAAAACAAACTTATGGTTACTAAGGGGGCAAGGGGGGGTGGAGGGATAAATTGGGAGATTGGGATTGACATAAACATACTAATATATATAAAATATAACTAATAAGAACCTACTGTATAGCAGAGAAAACTCTATTCAGTGTTCTGTAATGACCTATATGGGAATGGAGTCTAGAAGAGAGTGTGTGTGTGTATATATATATATATATATAATTGATATATGTAAATAGTATGATATAGATCTATAGATATATAATTGATTCACTTTGCTGTATAGCAGAAACTAACATAACATTGTAAATCAACTGTTCTCCAATAAAAATTAATTTAAAAAGTCAGAACTGAAATTAGCATTCAATCTTATCCTTTCCTCCTAGTGCAGCAGAAGGTAGGTGAAAACCTGCTGTCTTAGAGCCCTGGGTAGTCAGCTTCCTGCCTTCTCAGCTCATGTTCCCCAAACCTGCTATAGAAGGTTCGCAATTTGACTGGACACAAGTAATTAGGGGACAAGGACAGGGTCTCCTGCCATGTCTCATACAGCTGTTTTGAGAAGCAGATATCTGAGGCTGAGTTTTTCACTCATGGGCTCTTCAGAGACCCCTCTGCCAGTCCCTCTGACCATAGGCCCTGTGACGTGGGCAGTGTATTCTGTCCCTTTGCATGTCATTCCCCTGAGTTGCTGGTTTGCTCATGGCCCAATCTGCATCAGATCTCACTGTTGGGGTCCCCTCAGCCTCCAAGACTCTGCTCTCAGGCAGGGATTAAAACCTCTTCAGTCAGATTCTTCCACCTCTTCAAGGTCTGTGAAACACTCACACATCCTTACTCTGATGAATTCTGGGAGTACAGTCCAGTTCTGAAGCAGTATCTTGTATCTTGCTGCCTTAGCTATCCCAACATTTCCTGTACCCCCTGCCTTCTGGAATACAGTGCAAGGTCTTCTACTGCAACCATGAAGCCTCCCTCACTAAGCTTGAGGGAAAGAGGCTGTCTCTGGATGCTCCTCAAAAGGGAGTAGGGACTTGGCAACAACACACTCCAAACAAATCTTTTCAAAAATTCTCCCCCCTCTCCTCTCTAGATATAGGCTTTTCTATATTCTCACGTAAGGGGCAATGCTTGAGGATCATAGGACCGGATTTTGGAAATGTCCTTGTGAACTCTGCACACTGTGAGCTGGCCCACAACGCAGCCTTGCTCAGGCTTCCGTTGAGTCCCATCTGACAAGTCTGAGACATAAAGCTCTAGGAGAGTGTGCAGTCAATTCAGAGATTCTCAGTTCACTCATCTGCCCACTGCCTCATCACTCACACGGCACCTGTTCTTTGATTCAGGAACCTGGAAACACCCCAGGGACTGTCCATGTTAACTGGACAGTCCAGCAGCCCTTACTGCATTCAGTTTGGACTGTCTTTAAGCCATCCGTTTTTAGGTAAGGCTACCGTCTGGGACCAAATTCAGCAGCGTATGGAAGTTGTCAAAACTGCTCCACAAACTTGGGGTGCAAATGCTGGCACATCTTTCGTTTTTCCGATTGCATAGCATGTAACCTCCATCTATTCAGCTAAAAATCAGGCTTTCCTTGAGGTCACCCCTCTCACCTATCCGAGATGATCTGAGAAGGTGCGGGATGCACGGGGTAGAGAGCACTGGGACTCGCTGTGCCTGCCCGCTGCCACATGGTGGCGCCATTGAAGTTCCCTAAGCCTTCCAGGAAAGGGCCTCTGTCCTTGTCCTCACGCAGCCGCTCAGGCTCTCTAAGCAGGAGGACCAAATCGCCTCAAGCAGGAAGCTTAGCCCGGGATGACCGATCCCCCGGGGCTCACTAGGTTGCAGTTCAGTTGAGTTCTGCTGCCAGTCTTCTTTCACAGCCGGGTCCAGGTGCAAGCTGGTCCCAGGATCCCCAGGGCAGCCCAGTCTTCCAGGAATCCCAGCCAGCCTTTGTTTTCAACTCAAAACACAAGTGTCTTGTTATCACCTCCTCTTACTGGACAACTGGGATACTTGCCAATTGTCTAGAATTCTGAAAAAAAGTACCCTCAATAACTTGCTAGGGAATTCCACGATGCCCTGTCTCTTCCCTTCCCCTTCTTTCCACCTCAGGTTAGCAGCCCATGGAGGCCAAATTGGTTTTCTGTCAGAACCTGAAGAGGAAAATTAGAAGTTTGCACTCAGCTAGAAATAACTTCATGCTTGTTCTGCTTCTATAAAATCTGCTTGCTGGGCTGAGATAAGAACAAGATGACCTAGCAATCTACTGTAACCTTAAGATGTTCTGATAAGTATGGAATGTTCTGCTCCTGCTCCTGCAAGTTTCTGTTTGGAAACTCCCTGCACATAACCCATAGCAACTCCCGTGTTCTGTAACTGCCCATAACCTATAGTAACCAGGTAACCAATCAACCAATGCTAACTGTAACCATGTGCACTGACCCCTATAAAAGTAAAGCTCACCCTGAGCTCAGGGCCCCAGAACTTTAGAGTGTTAGCTCGTCTGGGACCGCCGGCTTAATAAACCTGAGTTCTCCAACCCTCCGAGTGTGGTGCTTGGTTTCTTGACAGACCAATTCGATTTCAGCAACAAATCCACAGGCCAAGAAGAAACTGGCACTTTTCTCACTTAAGAAAGGGACTGCAAGGGAGGGAATACGGGGATATGTGTATAAAAACAGATGATTGAACTTGGTGTACCCCCAAATAAATAATAAATAAATAAAAAAAAAGAAAGGGACTGCAGATGTTACCTTTTAATCTTCCTTAGGCACCCCTCTGAGGAAGGTGTGCCTCAAAGTCATTCTGCCTCAGAGTAAAGCCCGTCTCACATGCTGTAAGATCTGAAACAGTCTATGGTCCTCACCTTCAGAGCAGACCTCTGGGAGTGCATTTGAAAATAGTGCCACAGTCTGACCCCTCTGAATTGAGGAAGTAATTTTAGATTCCAAGGGCTTGTTCATGCATGACAATTAGTTTTGAAAGCTTCTAAGGACAAAGGTTAGTCTCCAAGGAGATGCAGAGTGGGGAATCCAGTGTTGTGTTGCAGGGATGGAAGCTGCGGAGTGCTGGATATCACACTGGTGACTAAACCACGTCTCACTTTTACTAAGAGCCAGGTACTGAGGGGATCAGAAGGCTCACAGGTGAGAGGGTGAGACAGTACATCCCACCATCTGGGATAGTAACAGTTAACATCTTCCAACATGGGCTATATGCAAAGCATTTTGGGGATTACTCTGTGTATGTTATTTCTAATCTTCATGATCACTCTATTGGTAGGTATTTATTACACCCATTTTGCAGATGAGTAAAGTGTGGCTCAGAAAAGTCACCAGTCCAGTGTCACACAGCTAGTTATTAGTGGATTTGGAATTCACACCCAGATCTTAGGACACTACAACTCATTCTCTTCCCATTATTCACATTGCCTCTCAAGAATAGTGTCCATCTTGGAAGATGGATGGCAAGGAGAAGGTGGCTGGGAATGGATCTTGCCATATTGCAGGATTCCTTGAGAGATTTCAAATTTACAAAAAATGATAGCTTTGCCTATGAGTCAACAATTAAAATTATTCTTATCTACCGTCCCTGGAAGAAAAAGTGGTGGAAGCCAAGGGCACAGAATAAATGTGAGCACTTCTTTTCCTAACACCTCTTGTTAATCTGGCATCCTCTTTCATGTCTCTGTGCCTTTGCCCCCACTGCTCCTCTGCCTGGAGTTACCTTCAAACCCCACCTTGCTTCATGTGGGGAAAAAGTCTCACTATCTCCTCTGCAGAAGAAGGCTTTCTTTTCCTGTTGGGGCCCCCAGTACACAGGTGCAGTTAGACACTCTCTCATCTGTGTCCCCATGGTTCCTGTGCAGGCACCAGTACAGCATTATTCAAATCACACTCATTGTTTAAGCCTTGGACTAAACATGATGGCAGGGGAGCTATTTTTTAGACAAGACAAAAGCAGATGCCAGGAATGCTCAGAGCTCCAACCAGTCAAGAACAGAGGGTTCTGAAGGGAGTCTGAATGGCCCAAAGGCAGCCATGGTTAGGGAGTGAAGCTGGGGCCAGGAGCCAGGAACCTGGAGAGCATGATGGAAGCAAGTGCTGGCATGCCAAACTGGAAGTGCAGCACCTAGTGTGGGGCCTGCATGTAGACAGTTGGTCCTCAGTAAGCAGGTGGGGAATTGGAGAGGAGCCAGAGAAGTATGATGAACAGCCTGTCTTAAACCAAACCTGAGGCTGTATTTGTTACAGGCAGTTGCTGGAGTCAGGATTGAAACCATAATCCTCCCAAGAACTCATCATGCTCCTGGAACCTCCCCTGTGTTTCCCAATGACTTCCCCACAGATTTGACCAAAGACCTGGGCCTCTTGAACTGGTAAACATACCAACCATCCTGGCCAGCCACACTCTGAGCAACACTTCCCTGTTTAGATGCCTGCTTGCAGATCTAGAATTAGCTGAACCCAAAATGACAGCTCAGGATAACTCAACCCCTTCATTTGGGAGCCAGCCTTTATTCCTGGCCATGAATCTAATTGTGTCCAATACCTCTTTGTTTTTCTCGGAGATGGGACTTTCCTCAAGCCTCAAGGTCTTCCCTATTTCTGCATTTAATGAGCTCATTTCTTTTTCACTTAACAGGTTTTAGGGCTGGTTAATGAGTGGTGGGGTTCTCTTTAACAGCCAAATTGGGCCAAGCTCAAGGCACTTTCCTTGCTATTTCCAGATCTCAAGTCCCCAGCATTGTAACAGGGAAGAGCCAAATTTGATTACATGTTGGATCTGTTTCTTTTACTTTAATCTTTGCTTCTCCTTTGCTTTTGTTCACTAAAAGGATGCTATCTATACATAATGGCCTGCCTCCAGGAACACTACATCTCTGCCTGAATGTTAAACCAAAGTACCTTTGTTCAGGGAAACATCCTGACTCTGTCCACCTGTGGGTGGCTGCAAGAAAGAAGAAATTAACACATCCCCTCCACAAGGCTGACATTCCAGGGGACATTTGCAAAACTTATGTCCAAAAAGGATTTCCTCATTCCCCTCCCCCTCTCTGTGCTATAAAAGAAACTGGCATAGAAACCCGGATAAGATGGTTATTTTGAGACACTAGTCTGACATCTTCTTGGTCTGCCAGCTTTCTGAATAAAGTCATATTCCTAGCCTCAATACCTTGTCTCTGATTTACTGGCCTGTCCTGCGGTGAGCAGAGCGAGCTTGGACTTAATAACAGCATCTCTTGCAATCTCTCCCCAACTCTGGCAATTGCCCTTTTCAGTACAGTTCCAATCTGTGAAAGTTTCTGGAGTGCAATGACTTATAGATCTCAAGGTTTTGTTTTGTTTATCCACATATCATCCCTGGGACAGTTGTTTCAAGATGAGCTTATACTTTTTAAAAAGAAGAAGCTGTTGAAGTATCAGGGAAAGAGATTGGTTTTTATTTTCTATTTATTTTTTGAGAGTTATATTTTTTTTGGCAGGAATTTTTAGTTCTTCAAGTCCCAGAGGCAACATTTCAACTAACCCTGAGAGAACTGCTCCAAGGAGGGGAGGAGAGGAGCCAGGTTATATAGAAGTTTTGCAACATAGAGTAGGTACTCAGAACATCAAAACATTACTGTTAATTAAAGAAAACCAGATATGGCAAGTTAAGGAAGATAAGAATGTGTGTATTCAGTAAAAAAGCTATGAGGAATGAAATTACACTTTATTGAGGGGAAACAAATTTCTGCATTTTTAGAGTTAACTAAATTTAGATTAAGTTAATTAAGTAAATGGATTTTGTTGTTTAGTAAGGTAATACAAGACTGGAATTTGATTTCTCTCTCTGTTAGTGTGCTCCTTTTTGATAACAGATTGTGTGAGTTTCTGGGCCCTTAAGTGATCTGTATTTAGTTGTTTTTTTTTTTTTAATCTTTTTGTGACTTTGGTTAAATGAATAAGTATTGTTTCATAGAGACCTACAATCCTGTTGTGTTTTCAAACATTTTTGATGTTTTTAACAAACTTCCCAAATGTCAAAATCTAACTAAAATTCTTTGAGATTTGTTTTTAAATAGAGTTTCTTCTCTGGATTTTGTCTGAAGCTTTTGGTCAATTTTGGGATGGGGGCTGGCTGTGAATTCCTAGGAAACTTGCCAGAGGCTGTTTCAGCTTCCTTTGTGGGAAGCATTGTAAAGAGCAGCCAGGAGGGAGCATTAATGAAAGGGAACTTGGAAGCCTTGCTGTGGTGATTGGCATCTGGGGAATTCTCAGCCTAGAGAGAATGATAAAGAGTGTAGGGTCCCTGTGGCAAAAACCAAAATCTACAGTGACTCAACAGCTGACTCAGTTCCTAGTAGCTCCTTGTGGTAATGACATCACAGCTGCTTTGTTGAATCATGTACCACAGAAAGTTTAGCTCAAAGAATCTCCTCATATGTTTGCCCATCCAACCATCCCTCTTCATCCATTGATCTTCCATCCATTGATCTTCTATCTGTCCAGCTATCTATCCATCCAATAAATGAAGACTGAGCACTTACTGTGAGGCAGGCACTGAGGTAGGTATGGGAGTGGCAGGAGGAATTGTTGGACATAGCCTAATGAATAACCACAGATCATCTTTGCACATTCCAGAGTGAGGATTCTTGTGTGGTAGAGGCCAAAAGACAGTAGGGAGCACTACAGCATAATTCACAGAAACCTCAGCATGCCATGCTCAGGTAGTTCACAGAGTGGCGGTCAACTCCTCATCTGAAGCTTGGACACAACAGTCCTCTCCTGAGCTCTGCTACCCCTGTGAAGTCCTGGCTTCCAGCCTGCTTCTGCATGGGGTCTAGGTTGTGGGTGGCCTCAGGGAGTTTGAGGTGCTTCCAGCCCAGGTGAGAGCAGAAAGATGAGCTCAGGTGGGGAGGCAGTCTGCCTTCATCTCTGCTGGGCTGCATATGTGTATTAGTTTGCTAAGGCTGATGTGACAGAGCACCACAATCTGGGTGGCTTAAACAACAAAAATTTATTTTCTCACAGTTCTGGAGGCTAGGAATCCAAGATCAAAGTGTCAGTAGGGTTGGTTCCTCCTGAGGGCTGTGAGGGAGAATCTGTTCCAGGCATTCATCTGGCTTCTGGTGGTTTGCTGACAACCTTTGGTTGTCCTTGGCTTTTAGAAGCAGCACCCCGATCTCTGCCTTCATTTTCACATGGCATTCTCTGTGTGTGTGTGTTTCTCAGTCTAAATTTTTATTTTTGGTAAGAACATCAGGGACTTCCCTGGTAGAGCAGTGGGTAAGACTCCATGTTCCCAATGCAGGGGGCCCAGGTTCCACCCCCAGTCAAGGAACTAGATCCCACACACATGCCATGATTAAAAGTTGGTATGCCACAACTAAGGAGCCTATGAGCTGCAACTAAGAAGCCCACCTGCTGCAAATAAGGAGCCCATGTGCCTCTACTAAGGAGCTGGTGAGCCACAACTAAGGCACCCTGAAGCCACAACTAAGGAGCCCACCTGCCACAATTAAGACCTGGCACAACTAAATAAATAAATAAATAAATAAATAAATATTAAAAAAAATAAGGATACTAGTCATATTGGATGAAGGCCCACTCTAATGACTTAACTAATTTTATTTATAACGACCCTATTTCCAAATAAGTCACATTCTAAGGTACTGGGGGTTAGACTTTAGTGTATAAATTTTAGGGGAACACAGTTCTACCCAGAGCATCGTGCTTCTGACTTTATCCTCTTCTTCCTGCCATCAGCAGTACTTATGAAAAGGAGGCCAGGGTGAATGTGTTGGAGAGCAGCACGGCCCACAGGCAACTGTAGAAATGTGGAGAAGCAGCTAAATGGGTGCCAGGGATGTGGTCCTCTATACTTTTGTGCTCAGAGACAGCAGGAACCTGAAGGGGAGGAAAATGCCAAGCATGTAGCCCTTTAGCCTGGGATAGAGTTACCAGAGGAGAGCAGGGGGCAGGTTGCCCCTAGGATCTGGGTGAGGCAGTCCCTGGGAGCATAGGGGTCAGGGCCCAAAGTTCTGTAAGACTTCAGGGGATCTTGTGGGCAGGATTTGGAGTATGAAACTGCTCACAGGGGCACCTGGGGTGACTGAGGCTGTGTAAATGACTTGGTGTTCACGTGTGCAGCTATCCAGGACCCACTGAGGTTCTCTTAACTACATCCTCTTTGAAACATAGATGCATTTAATTAAAATCATAATTATAGTGGAGCATTGTAATAGAGTACTTTTATTTAAAAAAAAAAATAGGGGACAGTTGCCGTACAAATATTAAAGTTTAAGATAAAGTTATTGTCATCTAAAGAATATGTTTTGGCACATGAATGAATTTCTCAATGGAATAGGCTAGATTTCAGAATTGGACACAGTATGTTTACATACTTAAAATTTAGTAAAGCTGATATTTCAACGCAGTGGGAAACTTATGATTGATTCAAGAAATGGTGTTGACCTGATTGGCCCTCCATCTGGGGGAAAATTTGAGGTAGACCCCATCTCATATTATATCCAACAATAAATCCAGATGGGTCTGGGTCCAAGAGCTAACTTAAGTAAATAGATAAACACATACATTAAATATTTGAAGAAAATTTAGTGGAAAGTTCATTTTTCAAATTTCTAAATTTGTATAGCTTTGCAGTATTTTTAATAATTTTTAATAAAAATAAAGTGATATTTTTATTAATTGTTGAAATAAAAAAAAACTGTGAAGGGAAAAAGAAAAGGATACATGTTCCTACATTTTTTTACAAATTTTAAGGAAAAAAGCCACCATAAAATCAAATGACAAATTTTAGATTCAGATAAACATTTGCAGAATGTATGAAAGGTTATTATCCCTAATTTATCCAAAGCTCACATAAATTGGTAATAAAACGACAAAAAACAATAGGACTATAGGTAAAAAAAAATATGAACAGGCAACTTACAGAAAAGGAAATGAAATTTCAAATGGAGTTAAGAATTAGTCAGGCAAAATCAAATTTAATTATTTAAGGAGTTCCCTGGTGGTCTAATGGTTAGGATTTAGTGCTTTCACTGCTGTGGCCTGCATTTACTCCCTGGTCGGGAACTGAGATCCCATAAGCTGCCTGGTGTGGCCAAAAAAAAATTAATTATTTATTCATCAGATTGGCCAAAATTAAAAAGACCAGTGACATCCTGTGCTAGAGAGAATGCAGGGAAATGAGCATTTTATACCTTGTTGGTAGGAGTGTGAGGTGTTGAAACCTCCAGGGAAAAATAATCTGGCAATGGTTATTAGAGTTCAAAATGCACACCATTGACTCAGCAATCCCATTTTTCTTTTACTTTAATCATTTAATACCATTAAATCCATTATGTACCTTTTAATTTTTTTATTGAAGTACAGTTGATTTACAATGTTGTGTTCATTTCAGGTGTAGAGCAAAGTGATTCAGTTTTATATATATATTCTTTTTCAGATTCTTTTCCCTTATAGGTTATTACAAAATATTGAGCATTGTTCTCTGTGTCATAGAGTAGATCCTCATTGGTTATTTATTTTATGTATAGTAGTGTGTATATGTTAATCCCGAACTCCTAATTTATCCATTCCCCCCTTCCCCTTTGGTAACCATAACTTTGTTTTCTATGTCTGTGGGTCTATTCTGTTTTGTATATAAGTTCATTTGTATCATTTTCTTTTTAAATTCCACATACAAGCAATATCATATAATATTTGTCTTTGTCTGGATTACTTTACTTAGTATGGTAATCTCTAGGTCCATACATGTTGCTGCAAATGACATTATTTTGTTCTTTTTTATGGTTGAGTAATATTCCTTTATATATTATAAAGGAATATATACCTTTAAACATACACACACCACATCTTCTTTATCCATTTATCTGTTGATGGCCATTTAGGTTGCTTCCCATGCCTTGGCTATTACAAGTAGTGCTGCAATAAACATTGGGTTGCAAGTATTTTTTCAAATTATGTTTTTCTCCGGATATATGCCCAGGAGTGGGATTGCAGGATCATATGGTAATTCTATTTTTAGTTTTTAAAGGAACCTCCGTAGTGTTCCCCATAGTGACTGAACAAATTTACATTCCCACCAACAAAGCAGGAGGGTTCCTTTTTCTCCACACCCTCTCCAGCATTTATCATTTGTAGATTTTTTGAGGATGGCCATTCTGACCTGTGTGCAGTGATAACTTATTGTGGTTTTGATTTGTGTTTCTCTAATAATTAGTAATGTTGAGCATCTTTTCATGTGCCTGTTAGCCATCTATATGTCTTCTTTGAAGAAAGTCTGTTTAGATCTTCTGCCCATTTTTTGATTTTTTTTTTTATATTGAGCTGTATGTTTGTATATTTTGGAGATCAATCCCTTGCATTGTTTCAGCAACCCCATTTTAAGCTGTCATTCCAGTAGATATAAAAGTACCAGAACCTAAGAATATATGACAGAGGTGTTCATGGAAGCACTGTTTGCTGTGGCAAAATATTGGGCAATGCACAATTATCTGTAAATGATCAAATAAACATGATGCCTCCATGCTATGGCATATCATCTAACTATCACAAAGAGTAAATAAGTTAGATCTATCAACATATTCACATAGAGAAATGTCAGTGTATTAAGTGCAAAAGCAAGTTGTTTCCAAATGTGCATACAATAAGTGCATTTTTGTAAAAAAGTTGAATAAGTAAATAAAACCCAATATTCATGTCTGTTCTGTGTTTCCATGTGTTTATAACAGCTTGGAGAAGCATGGCTTTAACAGCATGAGTTGCCTCAGGGAATAGGAATGAGAGGGAGTGGTTTTTAACTTAATGTTTCTATCCTTTTGGTTGTTTTGCTTTTTACGAGAATCATGCTTTTGCATTTTAAATTAAAAGCAATTGGTTAAAGGCAATTTTAAAAGAAAAAAAGGACAGCACTTAAATCATTTCTATGACTTATTGGGCCCTCAGGTTAAAGTCCACTCTCTTTAATGGACTCACAAGGCCCCTGGGATCTGATGTCTATATACAGCAGCAGCCTTTTCCCCCTTTATCCTGCTCTTTCTCCTCTGTTCCACAGTTGTACGGGATCAGGAGCATTCTTCCCTCCCCACACAGCTGGATCTCACTTCCCATGGGAATCCCTGAGACTGGGCAAAGTATACACCTAACTATTCCCGTAGTTCCTTGTGCCTATGTCCCTGATGGTATTGCTATAATTGACTGCTTATTTAGTTTTATCCACACTGGATGGTAAGTACCAAGAAGGGAGGAATAGCTTTTGTCATGGTGTCCCCAGTGCCTTGTCTAGTTCATTGTAGGTACTAAGTACAATAAATGTTTGTTGAATGAATAAAGGAAAGAAGAACAAAATGAATGAATGCCAACATTAGAGACACAAAGAAGAAAACGTAGTCTGTGTCCTCAAAATTGTGTGATGGAGAGACAGGCATTTAAACAGCCCAGTTATAAAAGAAAGAGATGATTATTGTCATAGGACAGAGGGAACATAAGCTACCTAAAATTACCTGGAGAAGGTCTGGAAGACTTCATAAGTGAGGAAACATTTAATCAGAGATTTGAAGGATAAATAGACATTCACCAGGAAAATAAGAGGGTGAGTGACGTTTCTGACACATGGACCAGCCCCTGCAAGGGCACAGAGGCATGAAAAAGCATAATATATTCTGAAAAATTTCAATGGATTTAGTATTGCTTAAGTGTAAGTTCAAGTTTGAGAAAAGCAGTATGTGAAAGGTCATAAATGGAAGCAGTTATATTGGAACCAAATCATTAATGATGGTCCCTGCTTGGCCATGCCCATTAGTTTAGAATTCACATGGGGAAACACTGAGGAAGATTTTAAGCAGGGGTGTGACATGAGAGGTTTTAGATCATACTGACAAGATGTGAAGTTTGGGAAAGGAGATGATTATCATATAAAGGAAGATTGACCAGGAGTACAACAGAAAGGAGGTTACTACAATCTTCTCCTGGAGAAGTAATCTGGGATGAACCACGACAGAGACTAGGCTTCAAAGAGGAGGGGCTGGTGAAGTACTAAGGATGTCAAGTTGACATGACTCAGTGCTTGATGGGCTGCAGTGGTCAAAAGTCAAAGTGACCCCTCAAATTTTTGGTTTGGCAACTTTGGAAATATCACCACAAGAAATATTAAAGGAGAAAGAAGTCTGAGAAAGGTAGAAAACAAACTCAGTCTGGGCCGTGTTGAGAGTATTCATTTCCTAGGGCTTAAGTTCCAAAAACTGCATGGCTCAAATCAACAGCAATTTATTCTTTCAGTTTTGGAGGCTGGAAGGTCAAAATCAAGATGTTAGCAGGGCCATGCTCCCTCTGAAGGCTATAGAGGAGAACCCTTCTTTTCTTCCTAGCTTCCTGGTGGTCATGCTCAATCTTCAGTGTTTCTTGGCTTGCATCTCCAATCTCTGCCTCTGTCACCACGTGAATTCTCCCCGTGTGTCTCTATCTCCATGTGGCATTTTCCTCTTTTTATAAGGGTTAGTCATATTTGATTAGGACCCACCCTACCAACCTCATCTTAACCTGATTATATCTGCAAAGACCCTATTTCCAAATAAGGTCACATACACAGGTACTGGGAGTTAAGACTTCAACATTATTTTGGGGAGATGCAATTCAATCCATTTCTGAGTTTAAAGGGTTGTGGGACCCTTGATGGAGGTGTCCAGGAGGCCTCTTGATGGAGGGCTCATGGGAGAAGCCTGGGCTGCATATCTTTAATTAGAATCTACCAGCAAAGAGATAGCATGGATTGATCACAGCAAATACATAAGTGGCCTGAGAAGAGAAATCTTGGGGAAGGTCAAGGTTACAGAGATGCAAGGGCAGGGGATCCCATACAAGAGATGACTGAGAAGGAAGGGCCAGAGTGTGAGTGTCTGCAAGAGACCCTTGTGGGTATGGCTGTAACAGAATGAATGGCCTGCGTCCATCCTCTGCTAACTGTCACCCACTGGAGCACCAGACTGTGTTTCCTGTTGCCTGTTTCTTTCATGTCTGAATCTCTTCCCCCATTTAACATAGCTTTTCTCTCTTATTCAGGAAGAATTGGAGCCCTGCAGCCACCTTCTGGAGTCAGCAGGGAATTTTTGGGGGCAGTCACCTTCCTAAACTCAGCACTACAGTATAGCATTGGCAGAATAAACAAGGCCAGCTTGTCTGTGTTTTGCATTTCTTCAGAAATAAGCTGGCAGTTTTGTAATAACATTGAGGAATTACACTTTATCATATCACCAAAATATTCCAACATGGTCATAAAAGTGTTGTCAGGGTGTACATGGTCTTTCCCTTTCAATTACACTCCTCCACCCCTAAGAGAGGGGGCGAAGCGAGCTTTCAGTCATCAGAGAAAGCTTCAGATTCTATAAAGTGAGACTGAAGGTAAGGGCAGACCAGAATAACTCACCCAAAGTCTGACCAGCAATGTTCACCTGATGTAGAACTCCCACCCTCATGCTAAGTGAGCAGGAGTGCTTGCAGCACTGGTCTTTTCTTTTCCTTTGTGGGGACAGCAGTTGTCAATGGTCAGACCTACTGCAGGTTGGCAATTCTGAGCCAAATCTTGCTTGCTCCAGCAAGATTCATTTTCTCTGGCTCTAGAAACTGTTGCATTTTTTACAAAATTAATTTTATTATTTTTATTTATTTATTTTTGGCTGCATTGGATCTTAGTTGCTGTGTGTAGGCTTTCTCTAGTTGTGGCAAGCAGGGACTACTCTTCGTTGTGGTGCTGGGGCTTCTCATTGTGGTGGCTTCTCTTGTTGCAGAGCACGGGCCCTAGGCACATGGGCTCCAGTAGTTGTGGTACTCAGGCTCAGTAGTTGTGGCTCACTGGCTCTAGAACACAGGCTCAGTAGTTGTGGTACACTGGCTTGGTTGCTCTGCGACATGTCAGATCTTACCACGCCAGGGATCGAAACTGTGTCCCCTGCAGGTGGATTCTTAACCACTGCACCATCAGGAAAGTCCCAGTATTCTTGAGGCCCACCCTAGTTGTATATTGAATTATAATCCTTAAGTGTGTGAGGTTTCTAATTTTTAAAGCTTCTCAGGTGATTCTGATGATCAGCCAGCTTTGGAAACCATCAGTCATGATTTATGTGTGAGCAACTTGCAGAAAAGTCCCAACATCACTGACATGTGCAGATTATCCTAAAGTAGACATTTCTCAAATTTTTCCACTGTGTTAGGGTTCCTGGACAGAATGAGTTATTTCTACTTCCTGGTTAAGCCAGTCTGGGGCCAAGTTCTTAGCACAGTTACCCTTCATTTAACTTGGTGTTGGCCTAGAATCTTCAGTGTAGATTATTACTGATGACCCTGAACCAGGCTAATGTGTGTATCTTTTTTTTTTTTTGGCACACGGGCTTAGTTGCTCCGCTGCATGTGGGATCTTCCTGGAGCTGGGATCGAACCCATGACCTCTGCATTGGCAGGCGGATTCATAACCACTGCGCCACCTAGGAAGCCCCAGGCTAATGTGTGTAAATAAAAGGAAGGCACTCAATAGTCATTAGTGTTGTTTGCCAAATATTTATTTGAAGAGGCTCTCTCTTTTTCTTGGCATATAATAGGATTGCTTTTCCTGGCCCCTGCAATTGAGTAGAACCAAATAAGCAACGCTGGCCGATGAACAGAAGTGATGTGTGTCACTTTTGCGCCAGCACATTTTATTACAAGTCCAAGACCCCCCAGAATTCTCTTTTTGTATGCATTATGAGTAGCAATGTTCCAGATGGTGCTTGTTCTATCAGCATGGGCTCCTGAGTGACAGTGATGCACAGGGCTTCCTTGTTTAACCTACAAAGGACACACAGTATTAGCAAAAAAGGAAGTTTAATTGTTTGAAGCCATTGAAATTTGGGAGATGTTTGTTATTGTAGCATAATCCAGGCTAGTTTGACTGACACAGCTAGAAATGGTAGACTTATCTCTCTGAAGCCTCCTTTCTCTTCTATGTTCACTGGTTAGAAGCATACTCTATAACCAATTTGAATTTTTATGTTTTTCCACTTTAAACACTTATTGATTACAAAGTTCTATTCCCATTCTTGCATGAACAAACACTTTTCCTCCCAGCAAACTTGTCAGGGGCCTGTCTGTATTCTCAGAACAGACAGTAAGTATGGAGAACTTGATGTTACCCATTTATGGCTTTTGTTTACCTATTACATGGGACTGATTATTATGAATGCTGGGGCATAACTTATAGAAAATTCTACTTAAGTGTTTCAAATGCTTTGTTGAATATTGTCTTTTTTAAAGGCTGTCTTACATGGCATGTTTCCTGATTTTTCTGTAAAGCTGGTTGTGTGAAATAATCTGTCAGTGAAATGAGTATAGGTTTTCTACACCCAGCAATGGTGTGCTGTATATTAAGATTTTAAGATGTCATTTTTCTCTCACATTGTGATAGAGAAATTGAGATCCCTGATATTCAAAAGGAGGAAGTGTTACTGTCTCCTGAGCCAGCATATAGGGCTGAATCCATGCAGCTGTGATTTGTCACTGATGATTATTCTTTTCCATAGAAGAACATAAAATGAGAGGTTACTTTCTTTCATCTTGTTTGCAAAAACAGTCACCAATGCTTTCTTATATCCTGGATGGTAGGTTTTCTTTATCATTTAACAAGTAATTAAGTCTCTCCCTACTTGATCTACACTTGAATTTAGCTTCTGAACTTGGAAGTTTTAACAATTTATTCAAGTAATGTGTATATATTCTGTTAATAATTCAAATATTGAGAATAATGCTGAAATCCCTCTTTGCCACATCCCAGTTTCCATTCTCCTTCCCAGGGTGGATTGCCATTACTGATTTTATGTGTACCTCTTTAAATTTTTATACACATATTTATATGTAATAAATGTACCTTCAAAATTATATAGTATTTTTGTGTTTTAATTTTCTTTACATACGTGGAATTTGTTGTACATACTGTCTGCAAATTGCTTTCTTCACTTAACATAGCTTGGGGGTTTTTCAAGTCAGTATAAATAGAGAAATCTTATTGTTTTCTGTTTGTTTTCTATAATGTGGATGTATCATGGTACATTTAATAATTTCCCTATTTAAAGACATTAAGATTATTTCCCAGATTTTGTATTACAAACAGTGTGACTTCAAGTATCTTTATATACGTGACTTTATGCACATACATGAATGTTGCCTTAGAGTTGATACAGAAAAATGTAATAGCGTTGTCAAAGCTTTCATTTTATTTTATTAAAAAATATTTTTTAAAATGTGGCAAAATACACATAATATAAAATTTACAATTTTAATCATTTTTAAGTGTATAGTTCAGTAGCATTAAACTCATTCACATACTGTTAAAACATCACCACAATCTAGCCATAGAAATTTTTTCATCTTGCAAAATCGAAACTCTGTACCTGTTACACATTAAACCCATTTCCCCTTACCCTAAGCCCCAGGCCACCGCCATTCTACTTTCTGACTCTGAATTTGACTACTTTAAGTACATCCTTTGGGTGGAATCATACAGTATTTGTCCTTTTGTTATTGGCTTATCTCACATGTCATAATGTCTTCAGTGTTCATCTGTGTTGTAGAATTTGTCAGAATTTCCTTCCTTTTTAAGGCTGAATAATATTTTGTCGTATGTATATACCTCATTTTGTTTTGGAACTTTCATCTTAATAGATTCTACTCAACCTCCCTCCAAGTGACTGGATCATTACATAAGAGCACCCATTTCCCCCTATTTTTGCCATCATTCTATATTAGAAAACTTTTATCTTGGAGATAAAAGTGGTATTTCATTTAAATTTGCATTTCTCCAATTAATAGTGAGATTAAACTCTTTTTATATTTTTATTTCTGTAAATTACTTCTTTACAATCTTTTCTCATTTTCTTATTGGATTATCTTTTTCTCATTGATTTATTGGAGTTTATATATTCTGCATACTCTCCTTTGTCTGTCATATTCATTGCAATTATTTTCTCTGAGCGTGTCTCTTTTAACTTTGTGGCTGTTTTTCTGCTTGCCCCTTTATCTCTGTTTTTCATTAGTCAAGTTCTTCTATTCCTTGAGTTTGGTGCTTCTTTTCAATGGTGTTAGCTTTCCTCAAATGTTTAATGATTTGTGATTGTGAGCGATTCTTTGTAATTTTTCCCTTTTAACTGGTATGCATACATTATTGTTTGCAAGCCTGCAAAGGATAGGTGAGAGGAAGGAGAGAGGGGCATTCCGTGCTGCTGTGCTTGTACTCTAGTGTGCATAAAGTGAGCCTAGGGAGAAGCAAATTGCTGCCAGGTGTGTTACTCTGATAGCCTCCTGGGCAGTAGAGCTCCTCATACTTGCAAGGGGTTGTGAGTTGCCCAAAGCAAGTCTGCTTTTCTATCCAAGCACACATGCTCATTGCTCATCTCTAACTGCAGACAGCTCTATTGTCTACTGCCTGATCCAAGCAGATCAGTTCAAGTAAGACAAAGTGGTGGGGGGGTGGGGAGGTGAGAGGGTGGAAGGAGAGGAAGGTTTCCACAAGCCTGTTGGCTCTTACTGTGGAACTTTAGATACTAACCCTGTCAGTGACTCCTGGACTCCTCCTTCTCTACCCTCCTGGTACACTGTGTCTTATCTTTGCTTCACTTTTTGTAGTTGCCTATGTGCATTTTGGTTGTGGTTTCCTTCTTCAATCCAATCCTAACTGTATCCCAGGTTTTAGTAATTTTTTTTCTGATATCTGGTCCACTGAGGGTACATATTGTTTTCCAGAGTGGATCCTCTTAAGAACTTAGGGTGGAAGGAGATGTTGCCATGTGAACTCTGTCAGCTATCTTGAATCAGAAGATCAAAAGTCATCCTACCTGATTTATATTGCAATATTTGGTCTGATATTTCTGAAATATTAAATGCTGCTCTTGAGCAAGAGAGAACAGAGGAAGATTGGAGGGTTTGCCTCATTAATGTAAATATCCTCATCTAGCGGTAGTTGTGCTAAACTATACAAGCTAGGGAGGGTAAATAAAAAGAAGAAACACAGACAGCATAGCAAAAATCTATCCTCAGATTTATCTCTGACAATACTGTCTACTTGAATTTCCCCAAGGCCCTATCCAGACTCACACGTGGCATATGCCAATTGTGTTTGAATGTAATGTACATATTCACATCCATAATATATTTATATTTCAAGTTGCAACATGTCTACAGCCCTTACTCACTAATAAGTGTTCTGGGAATGAAACTGTCTTCCACCAAAACTGGCTGAGTGAAGTAGAAACAGACCATAAATCTCATAGAGCAGCCTTGGCACATGGCTTGTGGCTCAGGGGCAGTATTTTTATAAGTTGTTCATGCTGATGACAAATGTGTGCCCTTGCAACTTCTGCTTGATCAGGCCTTGCTGCAGGTGGACAGGGGACATCCTGCTTATGGACTGTGGGCCTTGGCAAACAGCTCTTAATTTTTCCTCTCTCTCTTCCTCACTTTCAGGAACCCAGGCTTTCTATGAGAGCCAAGGGACCTATAAGAATAGCGAAGGATCAAAAAGATTAACTCATTTCAGTGAGTTTCAGTCAATGTGTTATTTAATCCTGGGGTGACATCTACTGCATTGAGCTCCTCTTTACCAATACACACAATACCTTGGAAAAATTTAGTTCACATGGGCCATTACAATGAAAAATAGAACTGGCATCTATATTTATGATAACAGAGAAGGTGGGTGCCCCCAGCTTCCATTAATCTCCTATCAGGAAACTTTCTCTTGTGAATGTTTATATCAGTTTTCTTACATGATAAGAAAAAATGAGCAAGGCTGAATTTCCTTTAAGACTACACGTTGAAAGATACTTAAATAAGTTGAAGCAGAGAATAGAAGTTTATATAATCAGAGGAGTTTTATGGACTTTGTTCTTGGATCCAGAATTTTGAGAAAAGAATATTACCCCTAAGATTTATCCATCTCTCAATGGCTAAGAGAATTTTTCATCCTTGGTGAAATGACATGACATCCAAACACATTAATCTTTAAATTGCAAGGGGGGAAAGTCAAGAGTACCTCTCATTTATTGAAGAAAGTGAAGGTATTCAGATTTAAACTAGATATATTTTCCTTTATAAAACTGCCCTGAGTTCAGTAGGAATACAGATGCATGGAAATTAAAAACATTTGATGGAAATGAATTCACAGTATTAGTCCTAGATTTTTTAATGCATACAAGTCATTTTTTAATGCATACAAGTTTCTTTAGCTGCTCGTAGAATGGAAACTTCAGGATCTTCAGAAATGATGAAGATTTGCTCTAACAGATTGACTGCTAAAAGTATGTTGTATCCACTGGGAAGAAGTCACAATCCTGGAGTTTTGGAGATAGAAATGCATACTAGACTAAACTATGAATATATTCCAAAGGCTTGATAACAACTTAGCCTGTTGATACCAGTTCTGTAATTAACAGGGCAAAAATTGAACTGATACCAGTAACAGACCTATAAATGTTTTACAGAAGCAACATTTATCAAAATGTGTTTTGATTTGCTTTGGTATTAGAGCTAAAAAGCCCATATTTTGGGCTAGCAGCAGACAGCAGACTATGAGTGAAATTTATAGTTTATACGTTTTTCCACTTCATTGGAAAAATGAAATGCCCAGCTGGATGGGGTGCCTTTGGAGGGTTACTGACCTATGGCTAGTCTGTGCAACAGTTTCTGGATTCCTGAATACCCAAGGATAGTTGTGCTCGATGGGCACAGGCACCAGCATCATCTGGCCAGACTACTTTTTCCCCAACATAAAAAGGATGATGCTCTCTTTCATCTTTCTGCATGAGATTGTTTTCATCAGCATTCTGTGAGGAGCCCTCATGGAGAGGGAATGACTGGCTCATCCAAACAAAATCTCTCCATGACACAGTGCAGTCCCTGTATACTTTGTGTTCAGTGTTTTATCTGTGGCATCTCAGTTCCCTAACTTGGATTTTCTGTGCTCTGTATTTGATGGTTGCATGAAGCATTTTTGGTAATGAAACTTGAATCTTTGTTCTGGGTAAATGTCGTCTGTAAGTATATGCTTTGTAGCTTGGATTACACAGCCTTATTTATTTTATGAACATTATGTACACTAAGATATAATGTTTTGTTTTTTTGTCCAGGGTCTGCGGCAGATTCTAATTCCTCTCTCTGTAGCTTGTTTTATGTCTTTGTGTACAGAACACTCATTTCCAGCTGAGATATCTTTGGCACACCCTTTTATCTTGTGGGCCCTCCTGCCTCTAAGCCATTTGTGACTGCTTAGAAGCACATAGACAATTTTTTTCCAGGTCTAATGGATTGCCATAGTTCATGTTTTAAAAAAAATCCTTGTAAGTTATTTTATGCTGTGCAATTTTCAGACTTTCATTCTCAGTCCTTTAACATTCTGTAGTCAGGCAAAGCCTGGAGGAGAGAGGAGAGAGGTTGACTTAGAGGTTGAAACTAGCTCAAATCTTATGAATATTTTATTACAAAAGTATTGTACATCTATTAGAGAAACCCAGAAAATAGAGAAAAGAATACACTATCCAGAGAAAATGTGCATTAGTGTTGAGAGTTTTTTTCCTAAAGTTTTTTCTATTCACTTAAATTGTATAGTAATTAGGGCTACAGCTCAGATTTGTACCCAGCTTTCAAATTTCATTTTACAATATAATTTCCTCATGTTAATACCAACTTCATAAACATCTGTAATGGCTTCAAGACAATTAATCATGGAGATGTGCCATAACTTAATAACTCCTACAGTGCTGAACACTTTGTTTCCAGATGTCCATGAGTGTACATCATCATGTAATGAACATCTTTGTGCAAGTGGCTTTTTAAAATTATTTTCTTAAGTTGGTAGTTTGCTGACCATAACTAGACTCAAAATTCCAGAAGTCCCTCCAATACAAAGTTCAAATGTTTAAAGAAGAAAAATGGGGAAATCTGAATAACCCTCTTATATAACCATGGTACATTTAACAAAACTAAGAATTTGACATAGGTGTCATACATTAACAAAGGTATAGACTTTTTCAGTATTTCCCCCATTTTTCACCCATGTCTTTTTTCTTTTTATTAATTTTATTTATTTATTTATTTATTTATTTATTTATTTATTTATTGTCGTATTGCGTCTTCCTTGCTGTGTGCAGGCTTTTCTCTAGTTGTGACAAATGGGTGCTACTCTTCATTGAGGTTTGTGGGCTTCTCAGTGCAGTGACTTCTCTTGTGGAGTGCAGGCTCTAGGTGCGCGAGGGCTTCAGTAGTTAAGGCACTCAGGCTCAGTAGTTGTGGCTCGTGGGCTCTAGAGCACAGGCTCAGTAGCTGTGGTGCACGGCTTGGTTGCTCCGTGGCATGTGGGATCTTCCTGGACCTGTGTCCCCTGCATTGGCAGGCGGATTCTTAACCACTGTGCCACCAGGGAAGTCCCACTCATGTCTTTTTTCTGTTGTACGATGCCATCCAGGATGCCATATTATTTTTAGGATTCAGCTTTTAGAAAATGGTGACAGTAGCTTATTCAGAAAGGGAGCTGAGTTATGCATTTTGTGGGTCCTTATTTAGCTAACGTCTTCCTCTTACTGAGTCATAAATGACAACCTTGTTGTGGGTGGGACTCTTGAGTCTTAGTTTTCCTCCTTTGAACATTTGAATATATTATCATGTTCCTTACACATTTGTTTTCCTTCAGTCTAGTCATTATGGGCCCTTGAGTTTCCCTTCTCTGATCTGGCTGTCTGTGTGAACTGGCTTCTCGTAGGACATTTGGCAAGGTTTCATAGCTCTGATTGCTTCAGCTGGTCAGAACCTCACTGTCACCTGCCTTCAGGAACTCGATCAATACTCAGCAAGTCTCACCAACATAAAGTATATTCCATCTTCAACACTTGGCTTTTGACACAGCCCACTATTATCATACATCCTTTAGCAGCTGTATTTTCTCCTTGACTGAATGTCTATTCAAATAAAATGTTAATACCAAATAAAAAGTTGGTTTTAATATGAGGAAATGCTTATGACATAATATGAATTTGAATATTCCCATTTCAAATGAAATAAAATGCATGGATTACTTACCCTAGTCTTAACCCATGCATTCTCAATGGGAGTAAGCAGTGAAAAAAGTCTCTGTTACAATGGTTGTGGTTTTCCAAAGTTCAGCCTTACCTAATAAAATCTTATTCCTCAGTATTTAATTTCTCTCAGGGAGAGATTAAATCAAATTAAAATGTTCTCTTTAAGGGGTGGTGATAATGAAAGTTATACAGTTATGATCTTCAACAAAATATAAATTGTCCCGATCTGATAAGACAATCTCAATTCTTTGGAGGCTTAAATGTATAACTGTCTTTATTATGAATTGATCCAAACCATCAATAAACAATAAACAAGGCAGCACTTTGGTCATAAACACTTTGGCTACCCTCAAGACTGACCTAAAGTTAGTGGCTTAGTCTGATTATTCACAGACCAAAGATTCCTCCTCAGAGATAACATGATATTATTTTGAATACAAACATTATGATATAATGAAAGACTCTGCCAAATGCTTAATAAAATGAAGACAAATTAGGGTTAATGATATTTCCTTGGTTTATTAACTTAATAACCCAAATTAAAAAGAACATGAAATTAGTCTGGAACAACTATTAACACATCTTTCATAGTCCCTAATGATCATTGCATTCTCCCTCACTGCTTAAAAATCACCATCCTCATCATCACCATCATAATCAGTATGATCACCTCTTTTTATTGAGCAACCGGTATGTGAAGGCTCAATGCTAAATGCCCTACATTCATTATCACCTTAGATACTGTTATTTTTTCCAATCAATCTGGAATTTATTTTTTTAATGGTGTTAAGTGGATAGTCAGTGGTATTTTCCAGATTTGGAAATTTCCATATGGAAATCAAGTTGTCTCAGTTCCACTTATTAAATAGCCCATCTTTCCCCCAATGATTTACAATGCCTTATCTACCTTTATACCAAGGACTCATTTATACTTGGGTCTATTTCTGGGCTCTTTATTTTCCATGGGTCTATTTGTCCATTTCTAGGCTGTTATTATCTTAACATTTTATTTGCTGTCTTACTTTTCAGTAAAGCTATATAGCTTGTGGGGCAAGTTCTTTGCTTAAGAATTATCTTGGCTACATCTTGACATCTTTGTGTGCTCTTGGTAAGTGAATTCTGATCTTTCTTCCTCTTCCTGTAAGGACACTAATCCCATGTGAGGACTCTACCCTCATGGCCTTATCTAAACCTAATTGCATCCCAAATATTCTACCTCCTAATGCCATCACATTGGGGATGAGGGCTTCAACACATGGATTTGGGGGAACACAAACATTCAGTCCCTAACATTTCTGAAGGAGTAGAATTTTAAACTTCTCTGCCAATTTCTGGACCCATAGGTTCATGGCTGTGGCCCCTGTTTAATCTCTTTCACAGAAATGTTTATCTTGTTTGTGAGCATGCTTTACCTTACTTAAAAACATTTTTTAACGGTTTTGTTTTTTTTTTTACTATCTTTTGGGCAGATTGGAGAATTTCAAGCCAAAATGCTTGAAATAGTACCATGCATGTATCATTGACTGAAACCTCCCTGAAGCCTCAGCTGGGTTGTCTGTGCTCAGCTCAGCATCTCCACCACCTGCATCCCTGCATTAAGAAAGAGAAGTTAGCAATGACATTCCCCAGAATCCCTTTCTCTCTGTGACTCCAGGGTAGCATCAGTCAATGAGAGGCATTTGCGTGAGACTGGAAGGCAGGGGAGTAGGTGGGGCCACATTCTCTGGAAGCAGTTGTGAGGCTCTCAGCAACTTCAGGGTACTCTTCCGAATGAATCTCTTGGGCACTGTGGGCCCTTGAGACAGCCAGTGGTAGCCTCTGGAGAGTCTCTCACTTCATAGTTGCTGGAGCAGATGCATGGTAGGAATATGTCAAAATTTTTGGATATTTGAAGCAGTGTCCAAATGAACGCTTCAGAACCTCTTATGATGGTGATGCAGGCTGAGATGGTCACAAAGAGCCTGCTTAACCTTTGCCCCCTAGTCCTGCAAACAGATGTGAAAGCCTGAAATACCCCACTTTAAAGCCTTTAGTCCTTGGAGTAGATCAAGCAATGTGTAATCAGCCTGCAAGATGGCCCCCAAAGATTGCCTGTGAACCCCCCCACCCCCCACCCCAGACTGTATCATGGATGGCTCTGTGCAACCCAGAGATTCAGGGGGAAGGGATGTTGTGTGACTTCTGAGGCTAGGTCAAGAAAGGTGTTGTGGCTTGCGTGTTGGCCTTTGGAAAGTTTGCTCTGGAGGAAGCCAGTTTTCAGTGCATGAGGACACTCACACAGCCCTGTGGAGAGGCCCACTGGAACAACTGAGGCCTCCCACTAACAACCAGCTCCAACCTGCCGGCCATGGAGTGACTTGCTTTGAATGGACCCTCTGGTTATAAGCAAATCTGCAGATGACTTAAACCCAGTCAAGTTCATGAGAGACAGCAAGATAGTATTTCCCAGTGGAGCCACCTCCAGATTCCTGGCCCATAGAAACAGATAATAAATTATTATTGTTATTATAAGCCACTAGCTTTTTTTTTGGGAAGGGGTGATTACACAGAAATAGATAACTAATGCAAGTGGTTTCCATCTTCCTGAATCCAAAGCTTATTTAAAAACTTGAACAAAAACTTATTTAAAAACTTCTCATTTTAATTCTTCTCAACTTATCTTATGTACCTATACAGTCACTGTGCAATGTGGGGTCAGATCCATTGTCATGTTCTTGCCTGGAATTAAGTCAAGGTGGCTTGTGTTTTTCAAACTGGTTGCCAGTTCCCAGCTGGAAGAGTTGTTTGCATCCCCCAAGATGCAACAATAAAGAAAGATGGCAGGTTTGAGAGCTGTCAGAATGTACCTGGTTCAATCCCATCTCTACTATTTTCTGGCTGTATAATCTTGAGCAAATTTCCAAAGATTTCTAAACTTTAGTTTTCTATCAAGTATGAATAATAATACCTACCACAAAAGTTTATAAACAGGTTAAGTTTTAAAAATATATTAAAAGTTTACAATATAGTGTGCGGCACATAGTGAGCATTTGATAACAGTCTTTTTGATGATGATGGTGACAGCCATGAGGATAATGATGAAGTGTGGACTCTGGTGTTCAGAGTACAAGGCCTCCCACAAGCCCCTTCCTGTGTCAAATTATTGTGTAACATACCACTTCTAAAATTTGCATCTAACAGCAGACCATTTTATTATCTCTTGCGATTCTACGGGTTGACTGGGATCAGCTGAGTGTACCATGGTTTTTTTGTCTTTTTTTAAATAAATTTATTTATTTATTGGCTGTGTTGGGTGTTTGTTGCTGTGCACCAGCATTCTCTAGTTACAGAGAGTGGCGGCTTCTCTTGTTGTGGAGCACAGGCTCTAAGCACAGAGGCTTCAATAGTTGAGGCACATGGGGTCAGTAGTTGTAGTTTACAGGCTCTAGAGCACAGGATCAGCAGTTGTGGTGCACGGGCTTAGTTGCTCCATGGCACGTGAGATCTTCCTGGACCAGGGTTTGAACTCGTGTACCCTGCATTGGCAGACGAACTCTTAACCACTGAACCACCAGGGAAATCCCGACCATGTAGCATTGACTGCAGTCATCTGGGGGCTTCACTGGGTTGGAATATGCAAGATGGCTCATTCACTTGGCTGGTCTTAATATTGTTTGTTGGCTGGGAGCCCAGTTGGGGCTTTGATAAAAGAACTTACACAGGGTTTCTCTATATGACTTGAGCTTCTCACAGCTTGGTGGCTGGATTCAAAGACACAGCATCTTATGAGAAAAAGTTCCAAGAAACAAGAAGTGAAAGCAATTTATTCTCTTAAAGCCTAGACCCCAAACTTGCATGGCATTATTTTTGCTACATTCAGTTTGTTAATCAGTCACAGAACCAGCTCAGACTCAAAATTAGGAGCAGCAAATTCTACCTCTGGATAGAGATAGAGACAAAGAATTTGCCTTCATCTTTAAGCCACCACATTCTCTAATTTCCATTCCAAATATCTCCCCAAATCACTCAAAATGATCCTATGAAGCAAGGTAAGTCTATTAGCTTTCAAAAATACATCTGGTTCGTTCGTTCTTCCTTCCTTCCTTCTTTCCTTCCTTCCTTCCTTGCTTCCTTCCTTTCTTTTTCTTTCTTTCTTTCACAGTGTTTATTTCATCTACATCTCACGCCCCCACACACATACCCACACACACAGGAACAACTACTTTTTAAGAATTTATTTATATGTATTTATTTATTGACTGCATTGGGTCTTTGTTGCTGTGTGCAGGCTTTCTCTAGTTGTGGCAAGCAGGAGCTACTCTTCGTTATGGTGTATGGGCTTTTCATTACAGTGGCTTCTCTTGTTGCAGAGCACAGGCTCCAGGCATACAGGCTTCAGTAGTTGTGGCACATGAGCTCAATAGTTGTGGCTCATGGGCTCTGGAGCACAGGCTTAATAGTTGTGGCACACGGGTTTAGTTGCTCCACAACATGTGAGATCTTCCTGGAGCAGGGATTGAACCCACGTCCCCTGCATTGGCAGGCAGATTCTTAACCTCTGCGCCACCACTGCACCACCAGGGAAGTTCCTTTCTGGTTCTTTTTTATCTCTCTGTTGAGCAAGACTATCCCTCTTCATAAAGTTTTCCTTCAGATACCTCTACTCTCTGGGGATCCTAAAACTGACTGTCAGGATTGGCCAATGATCAGTGCCTCCTGTGAAGTTTTCTGACAATACAGTCACCCATTGGTATCCTCAGGGGATTGGTTCCAGGACTCTTCACAGTTACCAAAATCTTAGGATGCTCGATTACCTTATATAAAATGGTGTAGTATTTCCATATGACCGTTGCATAGTCTCCTGTGTAATCTCTAGATTACTTAACACTTTCCAGATCTGAATACACATTTTGTATGTAGTTTCCCACTGAGTGGGGTTTATATGTGTTGGCTTTCAGTGTTGATTAGTTCTTAGTAAGTATTTTCTGATTTGACTGCTATATTGTGGAGAGGCAGTGGTAGAAGGGAATTGGTATTTATTGAACACTTAGAGCCAAGCACAATGCTAAGTTTACACATATTGTTTCACATGTTATTTTATTTTATTTTATTTTATTTCTTTAAGTTTTATTTTTTATTAAGGCATAGTTGATTAACAAGGTTGTGTTAGTTTCAGGTATACAGCAAAGTAATTCAGTTATACATATACATATATCAATTCTTTTTCAAATTCTTTTCCCATTTAGTTTATTACAGAATTTTTTTTTTACAATAAACTGCATATATTTAGAGTGTACAATTTGGTATCCCAATCTCCCAATTAATTCCCCTCAACCCTCCCCACTTTCGCCACTTGGTGTTGATATGTTTGTTTTCTACGTCTGTGTCTCTATTTCTGCCTTGCAAACCGGTTCATTTACACCATTTTTCTATAGTCCGCATATATGTGTTAATATATGATATTTGTTTTTCTCTTTCTGACTCATTTCACTCTGTATGACAGTCTCTAGGTCCATCCATGTCTCTAAAATTTTGCCAGTTTCATTGCTTTTTACAGCTGAGAAATATTCCATTGTATATATGTACCACATCTTTTTTATCCATTCATCTGTTGATGGACATTTAGGTTGCTTCCATGTCATGGCTATTGTAAATAGTGCTGCAATGAACACTGGAGTGCATGTGTGTTTTTGAATTATGGTGTTCTCTGGGTATATGCCCAGTAGTGGGATTGCTGGGTCATATGATGATGCCCATTCTAACTGGTGTGATGTGATACCTCATTGTCATTTTGATTTGCATTTCTCTAATAATTAGTGATGTTGAGCAGCTTTTCATGTGCCTCTTGGCCATCTGTATGTCTTCTTTGGAGAAATGCCTATTTAGGACTTCTGCCCATTTTTCAATTGGGTTGTTTGTTTTTTTGATATTGAGGTGGATGAACTGTTTATATATTTTGGAGATTAATCCTTTGCCTTCTGATTTGTTTGCAAATATTTCTCCCATTGTCTTTTCGTCTTGCTTATACTTTCCTTTGCTGTGCAGAAGCTTTGGTGTTTCATTAGGTCCCATTTATTTATTTTTGCTTTTATTTCCATTATTCTAGGGGGTGTATCAAAAAAGATCTTGCTGTTATTTACGTTGAAGAGTGTTCTTCCTATGATTACCTCTAGGAGTTTTATAGTGTCTGGCCTTACATTTAGGTCTTGAATCCATTTGGAGTTTATTTTTGTGTGTGGTGTTAAGGAATGTTCTAATTTCATTCTTTTACATGTAGCTGTCCAGTTTTCCCAGCACCGCTTATTGAAGAGGCTGCCTTTTCTCCATTGTATATCCCTGGCTCGTTTCTCATAGATTAGTTGACCATAGTTTATCTCTGGGCTTTCTATTCTGTTCCATTGATCTATATTTCTGTTTTTGTGCCAGTACCATACTGTCTTGATCACTGTAGCCTTGTAGTATAGCCTGAAGTCAGGAAGCCTGATTCCACCAACTCTGACTTTCCTTCTCAAGATTGCTTTGGCTATTCAGGGTCTTTTGCGTTTCAATACAAATCATAAAATTTCTTGTTCTAGTTCTGTGAAAAATGCCATTGGTAATTTGACGGGGATTGCATTGAATCTGTAAATTGCTTTTGGGAATATAGTCATTTTCACAATGTTGATTCTCCCAATCCAAGAACATTATATGTCTCTCCATCTGTTTGTGCCATCTTTGATTTCTTTCATTAGTGTCTTATAGTTTTCTGAGTACAGCTCTTTTACCTCCTTTTTTAGCTTTATTCCTAGGTATTTTATTATTTTTGATGTGATGGTAAATGAGATTGTTTCCTTAATTTCTCTTTCTGATCTCTCATTGTTAGTGTATAGAAATGCAAGAGATTTCTGTTAACATCAACTTTACCAAATTCATTGATTAGCTCAAGTATTTTTCTGGTGGCATCTTTAGGATTTTCTATGTAAAGTATCATGTCATCTATGAACAGTGACAGTTTTACTTCTTTTCCAATTTGGATCCCTTTTATTTCCTTTTCTTCTCTGATTGCTGTGGCTGAATAGTAGTGGTGAGAGTGGACATCCTTGTCTTGTTCCTGATCTTAGAGGGAATGCTTGCAATTTTTCACCATTGAGAATGATGTTTGCTGTGGGTTTGTCATATATGGCCTTTATTATGTTGAGGTAGATTCCCTCTATGCCCATCTTCTGAATAGTTTTTATCATAAATGGGTGTTGAATTTTGTCAAAAGCTTTTTCTGCATCTATTGAGATGATCATGTGGTTTTATCCTTCAGTTTGTTAATATGGTGTATCATGTTGAATGATTTGCGTATATTGAAGAATCCTTGCATTCCAGGGATAAACCCCACTTGATCATGGTGTATGATCCTTTGAATGTGTTGTTGGATTCTGTTGGCTAGTATTTTGTTAAGGATTTGTGCATCTAAATTCATCAGTGATATTGGTCTGTAGTTTTCTTTTTTTTGTAGTATCTTTGTCTGGTTTTGATATCAGGGTGATGGTGGCCTCATAAAATGAGTTTGGGAGTGTTCCTTCCTCTGCAATTTTTTTTGGAAGAGCTTGAGAAGGATGGGTGTTAGCTCTTCTCTAAATGTTTGATAAAATTCACCTGTGAATCCCTCTGGTCCTGGACTTCTGTTTGTTGGAAGATTTTTAATCACAGTTTCAATTTCTTTACTTGTGACTGTTCTGTTCATATTTTCTATGTCTTCCTGATTCAGTCTTGGAAGTTTATACCTTTCTAAGAATCTGTCCATTTCCTCCAGGTTGTCCATTTTATTGGCATGTAGTTGCTTGTAGTAGTCTCTTATGGTGCTTTTTATTTCTGCAGTGTCTGTTGTAACTTCTGCTGTTTCATTTCTAATTTTATTGATTTGAGTCCTCTCCCTCTTTTTCTTGATGAGTCTTGCTAGAGGTTTTTCAATTTTATTTATCTTCTCAAAGAACCAGCCTTTAGTTTTATTAATTTTTGCTATTGTTTTCTTTGTTTCTATTTCATTTATTTCTGCTCTGATCTTTATGATTTCTCTGCATCTACTAACTTTGGGTTTTGTTTGCTCTTCTTTCTCTAGTTTCTTTAGGTGTAAGGTTAGATTGTTTATTTGGGATGTTTCTTGTTTCTTAAGGTAGGATTGTATTGCTATAAGCTTCCCTCTTAGAACTGCCTTTGCTGCATCCCATAGGTTTTGGATCATTGTGTTTTCATTGTCATTTATCTCTAGGTATTTTTTGATTTCCTCTTTGATTTCTTCACTGATCAGTTGGTTATTTAGTAGTGTATTGTTTAGGCTCCATGTGTTTGTGTTTTTTACACTTTTTTTTTTCCTGTAATTGATTTCTAATTACATAGCATTCTGGTCAGAAAAGATGCCTGATATGATTTCAATTTTCTTGAATTTAGCAAGGGTTGATTTTTGACCCAAAATGTGATCTATCCTGAAGAATGTTCCATGTGCACTTGGGAAGAATGTGTAATCTGCTGTTTTTGGATGTAATGTCCTATAGATAACTGTTAAATCAAGCTGATTTATTGTGTCATTTAAAGCTTGTTTCCTTATTAATTTTCTGTGTGGATGATCTATCCATTGGTGTAAGTGGGGTGTTAAAGTCCCCCACTATGACTGTGTTACTCTCGATTTCCTCTTTCATAGTTGTTAGCATTTGCCTTATGTATTGTGGTGCTCCTACACTGGGTGCATATATATTAATAATTGTTTTCTCTTCTTCTTGGATTGATCCCTCAATCTTTATGTACTGTCCTTTCTTGTCTCTTGTAACATTTTTTATGTTAAAGTCTATTTTATCTGATATGAGTATCACTACTCCAGCTTTCTTTTGATTTCCATTTGCGTGGAATATATTTTTCCATCCCCTCAATTTCCATCTGTATGTGTCCCTGGGTCTGGAGTGGGTCTCTTGTAGACATCATATATGTGGGTCTTATTTTTGTATCCATTCAGCCAGTATGTGTCTTTTGGTTAGAGTATTTAGTCCTTTTACATTCAAGATAATTATTGATATGTATGTTCCTATTACCATTTTTGTAATTGTTTTGTTTTTGTTTTTGTAGGTCCTTTTCTTCTCCTATGTTTCCCACTTAGAGAAGTTCCTTTAGCATTTGTTGTAAGGCTGGTTTTGTGGTGCTGAATTCTCTTAGCTGTTGCTTGTCTGTGAAGCTTTAGATTTCTCCATCAAATCTGAATGAGATCCTTGCTGGGTAGAGTATTCTTGGTTGTAGGTTCTTCCCTTTCATCACTTTAAGTATATCATGCCAGTCCCTTCTGGCTTGCAGAGTTTCTGCTGAGAAATCAGCGGTTAACCTTATAGGAGTTCCCTTGTATGCTATTTGTCGTTTTTCTCTTGTTGCTTTTAAAAACTTTTTCCTGTCTTTAATTTTTATCAGTTTGACTACTATATGTCTTGGCATGTTTCTCCTTGGGTTTATCCTGCCTGGGACTCTCTGCACTTCCTGGACTTGGGTAGCTATTTCCTTTCCCTTGTTAGGGAAGTTTTCAACTATAATCTCTTCCAGTATTTTCTCAGGTCCTTTCTCTCTCTCATCTCCTTCTGGGACCCCTATAATGCGAATGCTGGTGCATTTAACGTTGTCCAAGAGGTTTCTTAGGCTGTCTTCAGTTCTTTTCATTCTTTTTTCTTTATTCTTTTCTGCATCAGTGATTATCACCATTCTGTCTTCCAGCTCACTTATTCGCCCTTCTGCCTCAGTTAATCTGCTGTTGGTTCCTTCTAGTGTATTTTTCATTTCAGATATTGTGTTGCATATCTTTGTTTGTTTGGTCTTTAATTCTTCTAGGTCTTTGGTAAACTTTTCTTGCAACTTTTCGATCTTTGCATCCAGTCTTTTTTCAAAGTCCTGGATCATCTTCACCATCATTATTCTGAATTCTTTTTCTGGAAGGATGCCTATCTCCTCTTCATTTAGTTGTTTTTCTGGCATTTTATCTTGTCCCTTCATCTGGTACAAAGTCTTCTGCCTTTTCATTTTCTCTGTCTTTCTGTGGCTGTGGTTTTCAGTTCCACAAGATGTAATATTGCTGATACTGCTTGATAGTGCTGTCTGCCCTCTTGTGGAGGAAGCTATCTAGGAGGCTCATGGGTGCTTCCTGATGGGAGGGACTGATGGTGGGTTGGGCTGGGTGAGCAGAACTCAGTAAAACTTTAATCTGATTTGGTGAGTGGAGCTCAGTGACACTTTAATCTGTTTGTCTGCCCCGATGTGTGGGGCTGTCTTCCCACCTTGGTGGTCGTTTGCCCTGAGGGCACCCAGCACTGGAGCTTACAGGTTCTTTGGTAGGGCTAATGATGGACTCTGGGAGAGGTCATGCCAATGAGCACTTATCAGAACCCCTGCTGCCAGTGCCCCTGTCTCCTCAGTGAGCCACAGCCGCCCCCCACCTCTGCAGGCAACCCTCCAACACCGGCAGGTAGGTCTGGTTCAGTCTCCTATGGAGTCACTGCTCCTTCCCCCTGGGTCCTGGTGAGCACACTTTTTATGTGCCCTCCAAGAGTGGAGTCTCCATTTCCCCCAGTCTTGTGGAGGTCCTGCAATCAAATCCCTTTCAAAGTCTGATTCTCTGCGGATTCCTCTTCCAGTTGCTGGACCCCTAGGTTAGGAAGCTTGATGTGAGTCTCAGAACCCTCAGGACTTCTGTGGTATAACTGTTCTCCAGCTTGTGAGTCACCCACCCAGCATTTATGGGATTTGATTTTAATGTGATTGCACCCCTCCTACCATCTCATTGTGGCTTCTCCTTTGTCTCTGGATGTGGAGTGTTTTTTTTTTTTTTTTTTGATGAGTTTCAGTGTCTTTCTGTTGATGATTTTTCAGCAGTTAGTTGTAATTCTGGCACTCTTGCAAGAGGGAGTGAGCACACTTCCTCCTACTTTGCCATCTTGATTCCTTCTTCCTTTCATATATTCTTGGTGATGATTCTATAAGGTAAGTATTATTATTCCCATCTGACAGACAAGGAAACCAAGCATGTACTTTGCTTTATTTCACAACCAGCAAGTGGAAAAACCAGAACTGAATGCAGATTTGTTTGAGGCCAAGGCCCTTGTCTTTCACTGGTATCGTCCTGCCTACAACTCCCTTGAAATGAAGCTGTCTGGGAAAAGAGGGTGAAACTATTTAAGTAGGAACTATGGGTTCTAGAACATTTGCACCATACACTCCCATGGTGAGGGCATGCTCTAGTAGTTTTATCTGCATACAGACATTTACAGCTGGCTCGGACTAAAAATAAACATTAACCCACTTGTGATCTGCTTTTTCTTTTACTTTTCAAACTCCCATGACTCTCAGTGGCCTTGTTCACAGACCTGTTCAGTTATTATTCCCTTTTAAACAGCTTCTGGGTGTCATGGTGGCATGTTTCAAAACCCCATGGCATATTTGTGGTGATTAAACTTCAATAAGTTGTCTGGATTCTAGGCTTCCACAGGCTTCTTGGCTCCAGCATTGCCTGGCAGCCCCTGTTTATGTCTCCATTTGAGGAATCTCAAGAGAGTGCTTGTGGCTCCTTCTCTCCAACCTCAGAGGGGAGAAAAATTGCTGGGTAGGCATTTCCAGAGGGCTTCAAGGGGATCAAAGAGAGAAAAGCAAACACTGAGGGAAAATGTGCTATTTTTTCTTGGAACAAAGTTACCTTGGCAGCTTGCTCCTTTCCAGTAATAATTGTTTTCCTGAAAGGATTATACATATGCTTGCTTCCTCGCATAGGATTTAACTACCACTCAGCTTGTGACCTGCAACTTCTATCTCTCACCCCCTCTCAACTGTTTTGAGTTTTCTCACTGGCTGGGCAAAATTTAAAAAGATTAAAATCAACCATGAGAGAAAGTGGGTTAATACAGCTGTGCAAATGCCCATGTCAGCAATCCAAGTCAGCAGCTTAAATTACCTTGGCCATGTGAGTGGTGTTCCTGTGCCATAGATGGGAGGACCCCAGAGATGTTAGACCTCCATCCCCAGGGAAGGAATGAAGAGGCTTAGACTAAGTGAGAAGGGCTGCTAAGTGGATGTGTCTTTCTTTGGGAGAGTGATTTCATTCACGTTTTTTTCATGGACGTTTCTGCCTTTAATTGATTGAACAAATTCATTGAGTGTATGTACAGGGTAATTTATTGAGAAATTCTTTTGTATCTTCTTCTCTTTGTTGTAAGTGCCCTTTTGTCTTCTGCCTCAAGAAGGTAGGAAGACTCTTGTCTTTGGGGGCTTTTTTGTTGCAAGGTTGAAAACAGACTTTCTAGTAGAAGAAGAAGCCCTTTGTCTTGGCTTTGTTTCAGTCACCTATGCTCATTGAGGGGCAGGAGTGGGAGTTTTGGATTTCTGAGGGTGCACATCCTGCCTGAAGGCTAAGGAAGTCCCTGAAAAGGAAAGAAAGAAGATGGTTACTGAGGATGTTCATGAACTCTGAATTCCTGGACTCTGCTTTCCCACAGCACCCACAATGAGCACTGCTGAAGGGCAGGAGGGGAAAGGGGTAGACGTTAGAGGCTGTGGCCTTGAGAACCCTTGTGAAAAAAGTCTCGAGTCTCAGGCTTCAGAAGTACCTGCCTTTTGGTTCCATGCAGGCTTGGAAAATAAGCCTGGGTGTGGTAATCAGTGTAGACAGAGGAGGGCCCTCTTTGCATGGTCTATATGGAACCAGTTGCCAGGGACCTACCCTGACCCTGGGAAGTACCTAATAATGACTGGGATTAAATTTCCCTATGGAAGGAGTAAAGAGCTCAGGGTGAATTAAATTCAATTTAGAGAAATAAGAGAAGTGTGATGGTTCTTGCATCCTAATCATGTGGTAGCAACTACTAGGTGCTAGGCACTGTGCAAATTCTGGAGACAAAGAGATGAACAAGCACCCATTGCCCTCACAGGTGAGGAAACACATAGCAGAGTTCACAATGAAGACACATCACAGACACCAGGGACACAGGAGGGAGCACTGCCTCTATTTGGGAGCAAGGAAGGCTTTCCAGAATTGCTCACCTTTGTTCTTAGTCTTAAAAGATGAGTTGGAATTCCTCAGTGGAGGATGGGGGTGTAGCTGAGAACATTCTGTACAAAGGTACAGAGTGTGGAATAGCATGATATGTTCGGGAGATGGTAAAGAAGCTGATGCAGCTGAAGCGTGACAAGTTGTCATAGAATGGGTGGGGCTGACCCTGAAGGGCTTTAATCCCTTGCTGAGAAGTCTAGACATTATCCTGTTCAAGATGGGGAACCTCCAAAGGTTGTCAGTAATGTGAACAAATGCAGTTATTGTAAATCAAAGCCAGTTAAGGGAGGTCGCAAAGGAGGAATGACCACAAAGGTAGGAAGGAATCTAGGAGATGGGGAAGTGCAGAACTGAAGGGAAAAGAGTTTATGAAGAAGAAAGTGGCCAACAGTGTACAATACTGCAGAGAGGTACCAACACAGCTCAGGGACAGCTACTGGATTTGGAAATTTGGAGGCTATTTTTGACTCCAACGAGGGCAGTTTCAGTGGTGTGTTGGAGTCAGAAACCAGACTACAGTGAGCTGATGACTCAACAGAGGTTGAGAAAGTGATAATAAATATTTGTTTGAGAAATTTTGGGAAAAATAAAGCTATGGAAAAATATCTATAAATTGGTAATTTATTTATGTGTTTCAAATGGTGAGGAGGGCTCAAGCATGTTCAAGATTTAGAGGAAGGAGCCAAGATCAAAGATAAGGGAAGAGAAAGTAGAGCAAGGAAGGAAAGTTTGGCAAGCAGGTGCTTGAAGCGTAGAGAAGACCCCCCTGTTGACCGACCAAACCTCCCACGTGCCAAAGGAGGTTGAGGTCACACATCTGTGTGGAAGCTCTTACTCTGTACGTCTCACTACAAGTAAACTGTACGTTTCTGAGAAGTATAGTAAACCATTTAAACATAAATGGGTCATACTGTAAATGCATTAATCAAACTTGTTAATTTAAAGGATTTTAAGTATGACCTTCTGTTGAAACAAATGAATCAGCTTTTCATTTATGATCCCTTCTTCTGTTAGGACCATAATCTTAAACTCCTTGTTCACATCCAAAGTAGATCCTCAACTCCATGAGCTGTGTCCGGACACAGGAGGCTGACTGTTTGCTGGATGCAGACATCAGTTTAGGAATCACTGGTGTAATGAACAGAGTGCCATCCATTTGGTTTGATTAGATATTGCACACCTGTGCATAAGGACACCATGTTCCAGAACTTGCTGCTTTGGAATCTATGAATTAGAGAACTGATTAAATTAATGCACTGCAGGGTTCAGGGTCACCTCAACCATCTGCTCTGTTTAGTGCACACTCTTCAAAGAAACAAATAGTTTGGTATATTTTGTCCTCTGTCCTGTGTTTTCCTATTTATCTTTCAGACCAAATCACTCTACTAATTTCTCAAGCTCACACCTTTCAGAGAGTTACAGTAAACAAGTCTTTTAGGAATTTGGAAAAGTTGTAGGCAGTCTTGAAAAGGAGTGCTGAAATAGGGCTCAGAGTTTAGTTCAGTCATGCTGTTAGGCTGAGCTACTGGAACAAATTTTATACTTTTATTTATTTTACTTTTTTGGCTGTGTTGGGTCTTCATTGCTGCACACAGGCTTTTTTTTCTCCAGTTGTGGTGAGTGGGGGCTACTCTTCATTGTGGTGTGCAGGCTTCTCATTGTGGTGGCTTCTCTTGTTGTGGAGCATGGGCTCTAGGCACGTGGGCTTTAGTAGTTGCAGTGTGTGGGCTCCGTAGCTGTGGCATGTGGGCTCTAGGGTAAGTGGGCTTCAGTAGTTGTAGTGCAGGCTCAGTAGTTGTGGCTTGTGGGCTCTGGAGAGCAGGCTCAGTAGTTGTGGCACACGGGATTAGTTGCTTTGGGGCATGTGAGATCTTCCTGGCCCAGGCATCGAACCCATGTTCCCTGCATTGGCAGGCAGATTCTTAACCACTGCACCCCAGGGAAGTCCTATACTTTATTTTGAACTCTACTAATTCTTATTCCTCTAAAAATGACTTTTAGTAGTTTGCTACATATGAAGTGTATTTTTTAATAGGTTGTGGGACTAAAATTACTTATAGCAGAATGTCTCAGTTTTATAATGAGTCAACAGTACTTTCAATATACAAAAAAACTTATAGACAACTTATAGACAATCAAAGACAACTGTTTAGGATTGTATATGTTGTGGATAGAGATATAACTTGCATTTTCTTAAAGCACAACTGTTAGCAATTTTACTAGGCATGTTTCGTGGTTCCAAAGTCTCATTTCTTATAATTAAAATATCTCAGTTTTACAGTGACTTCTTTTTGGTTAGAAAGAGAGTGTTTTGGGGCTTCCCTGGTGGTGCAGTGGTGAAGAATTCGCCTGGCAATACAGGGGACATGGGTTCGAGCCCTGGTCGGGGAGGATCCCACATGCCAGCGGAGCAACTAAGCCCGTGCGCCACGACTACTGAGCCTGCGCGCTAGAGCCCATGAGTCACAACTACTGAGGCCACACGCCGTAACTACTGAAGCCCGAGTGCCTAGAGCCCACGCTCCGCAAGAGAAGCCACAGCAATGAGAAGCCTGCACACCACAACGAAGAGTAGCCCCCACTTTCTGCAGCTAGAGAAAGCCCGGGCGCGGCAACAAAGACCGAACACAGCCAATAAATAAAATAAATAAAAATAAATTTATATAAGGAAAGACAGTGTTTTGTATGAATGATTTATTAAAATTCTGCTTATGATTACTTAACCTTGTTAGCCACAATGCAAAATGTAAAGGGGGTCTCAGCCAAAGGATGAGACTCTCCCTATAGAAAATAAAGGGAATAAAAGAGAAGCAAAATGTACTCTCAGCTATGTTTATGGTTTAACTGGTGAATATGTTTTGGTTTAAAACCTATCATTAATCAGAGGTAATGTTGTATTGGGCAGCAGAGACCGGCTAGAGAAATGTTTTGATTTCTACTCTGTTACCTCAAGCAAGATAAAGGGGTTGAGCGAAGAGAATTTAGATTTCTACTCTTCTGACTGGGCCCCGAGGAAACAACAATGAGAGACACGCTTCCACTTCATGGTGCAGTAAAGACGTGTTTAGTTGATGCTTGCTTCTCATCACTTCACCCCTTTTGGGCACATAACGTGTTAAGATGGAGGAGGTGATGAGAACACAGGGATCCACGGGGGAGGTGCCCGGCTGTGTGGCTCAGGCTCCCTGTGCTTTTTTAGTTTTATTACAACTGTTTTCACTAGTGCGTCCAGCACGCCCTTATACTCCGCTATACAGGGAAAACCGCACTTTCTGAAAAGGAAGCCAAGGCATGGGAACATGGACTTGGTGATCTCCCTCTGGAAGCTCAGGAGGCATAACTGTCAATATTGATTTATTTGGCAATTAAAGGCATCCATTAGACCTTGTAAAAAGTTGGTGAAAGGTCTGGCTGTAAATGTGTGGTGCTGCATTCTTCAACCTTTGGCGTTTAGGAGGTGTTAGTAGCTAATACTATCTATCGCACGACCAGTGTTGTTTCAGCGGGAAGTGGTGAGGTGAATGAATTCAAATGTCACTTGGGTAATGACTATCCATGGGCCTTAAGAGAATTCCTATTACTTTGCCAGGGAATGTAATGGCAAAGGTGAGAACATGGATTTAAACAAAAGGAGGAAAGGAGGGAGGAAGGAAAAAGGGAAGGAAGAAATGAAGAGAGAGACAGAAATTGTCCTGCTTCCCCTAATCTTTTAAACAATATTTTCAGTCTTATTTTTGTTAAGATGAATAAATATGAAATGATTGTAGGGTAGAACATTTAAAAAAAGTTTCTCAGCCTCCTTATTTTCCTAAAGTGACATCATGTGACACATTGATGTATCTGTCTGCATATCCATTAGCCTCTCATCAGGCCATGAGGCAATTTCCTCTGTCTTTCATTATTCAGTTTACGTGACTGCCTTGCTCTGACACTTCTGGAGATCATTTACTGCTTCTGGAATTCACAAGTGCTTGATGTTTGAATGCTTCTTGTAGATAGCACTGCTAGATCATTTTGGACCATGAGAAGGAATGGAAATTAGGCTGGTGCATTTTGCGGTTCCCTGAAGTTCTGCAAAAGATTTTAAATGACTTATGTAGATAGCACTGCTATCTACAAGAAGCATTCAAGGGATAAGAATTCTGTTTTCAGTCATTTGTACTTTCTTGGGATGGAACCAGATTTTCCACTCGTGATCATTTGGTGATGAACTCACCCACTCAAAGCTGAGAAATAATCCAGGGATTTTTGTTAGTTTGATATTATCTTAACATGCTTTGGTCAAGAGAGAAATTTTGATATTTTCCTTTTCCTGATGACTTTTGGCGACCATCCATTACTAAACTGAGTGTCTTACTGTTTTGCAAACTCCTCATTTATTAGGACCTAGGCTCCGTCCCTGCATTTCCTACAGAAGTGGTTCTTAATCCTGACTGTACATTTTAATTACCTGCAGAGGTTAAAAAAAAGGGCCCTACCCCTAGAGATTCTGATTCTGGACTAGATCCTAGGTTAGGGTTGAGTGTAATGTGTAGCAAGGTTGCCTACAGTGTTTCGGACGATTCCTTGTAAAGGGCAGGTGGTCTCCAGGAAATGGCAGTTCAATGGAACCTCACTGATAAACAGGCTACATAGGGCCAGGTGATTTTGGGCAAGGACATATCTGGACATACGTCACTGTGAGCATCATGTAGTACTTTAAGCAGCTCATCCTTTGGGGGTAAAACCACAGGGGCCTGACGGTCTCACCTTAGCTGAGTTGGTAGCTTGGTTTTGTTTTGTTGTCCCCCCCTTGGGTGCTGTGCCTTAGTTTCCTCATCAGTAAAATGGTAATAACCAAAGTTTGAGGTCATATTTTTGTTTGAGCCAAACACCAGTACCTATAAAAATTCACTACAATGAGCTTTGAGTAAAATCACCAAATTGCTGTCGTGCAAACACAGATGGATATTTGGGAAGTGGAAGCAGCAGAAATGCATCTGGGGTCCTTGTTAAAGTTGATCGATAGGGCTCAGCAATAATGTGGACTTAGGGATTCTCCTACCAAATTGCAGCATCACAGCATTAGTGTCGCTGAAGAAATGCCACAGCCTCCCCTGACTGAGAGTTAAAACTACCACTTCTCTTTTGTGTTAAATCAAGGGGCTCTGGGGATTAGACCTCTTCCATGAGTCAGATGTCCTGCTGCTGGCCAGGACACCAGTGTGCAGGATGGTGGAGCCCTGCTCTTACTACCAGCACCTTGGGAGCCCTGCATACTCTACAGGGAGGCCCAAGTATGCTGACACTCACATTAGCAAGCTCTTACACTGAGAGCTTAGTTCACAGCCTGGGCCTGGACCCAGACATGAAGCAATTACTTCAGATCCTGGTTTACTGGGATGAACACTTTTCCTAGTGTAACCCCCATCCCTGTCTGTACCTGGAGCTGCAGGCTGTACCTGTGCACACGGGCTCCTCCTGCATCTGCTCCTGCTCATCCTGTGGATCTCAACCCCAGATTGTGTTCCTGTCCACCTCAGCCTTAAGGCCAGTCCAGCAGGCCCATAACCAGGGGGAGTGTCATAAGATAGCCACTGAGCATCTGCCCTGGTCTAGCAGAGGACTCAGTGCCCCTCCTCACATCTGATCCAAAGTCTGAGATCCTATGTATAGCTATTCTTTAGCTATGTTCCCCTAGAGATGGAACATAGAGGGTTCCCTGTTTCATCATAGTTGAAGTGAAGTAGTGGACCCTCTCATGTTGGGATAAATCTCCCCAACACACTGGGTTTCTTGTAACAGTCTGTGGTTTGTCTCTCCTCGTCTCATCTCAGGCTGTGGAGGATGGAGCCACACACAGTGTCTTAGTCAAAGGGCAATCAAGGACATCTTATTTTACAAGTGGGAAAATGGGGCACAGAGAGTTTTGATGATATGTAACTGTAACAAGTGAATGGGACCTGAAATGAGGACTATCCTTTTTATTGAAGGGGTGGGGGGGTGGGGGGACAAAAGGGTGGTGGTGAATGCAGACAATCGTGGTAGTAAAGTGTACCACTTGAGAAACTTGGGTTGCAGGGACAAACAGATCTTCACTTCATGACATCTCCGTTTTCTCATTTATAAAATATGAGAACAAGAGTACTTAACATGTCAGGATGCTGTGAGGGTTAAGAGAAATATACGTGAAAAGGACTGGTGCAGGGTTTGGCTCTTGTAAGTAAATAAGGCAGTAAGTGCACACACATGCAACCAGGAAGTGGGTAGCTTTGAAGAGTCCCTTTCCAAGGCTTAACCATAGTCCAAAGGTCTCCTGAGATAGCTTCTGGGAACATCAGTTTCTATAGGACCCTGGAGCAGTCACTCCAAAGGCCTTCCCTCATGTTGGTCTCTATGCAAGGATTCTCTTTGGAGAATGACCCCTAAGACCCCCAAGAGGGCTCTCTGGCCACTTACGCCCAGTTGTACAACTAGAGGCAGGGGCTGCCTAGACTGCAGGTCTCATCCCTTTACATTGATGATTCCTGAAACCAAATGGACTGCAGAGGTTCAGCAGTATCTTCTGCCTTACAGTGAAATCAGGTGATCCTTAGCAGAGCATTTAGCCCAATGCCTGGTGTGTACTAAGCATTCAACAAATGTTAGTAGTTCTTAATAGCAGTAGTTTTAAATCCAAAGCTAGGTTCATGGGTCAGAGTGCTTCCAAATTCCAGAGTCCTTCCTTTAAATTAGGAAGCAAGTAAATACACTCTGGGTTAGGGCCAATACATGGAAAGTCTATGCCACCAACTGATATTTATTCATTCATATATATATTTAGTGCACATTTACTGAGCAACACTTATGTGCGCTGCCCTGCTTAGCACACAACTCTCTGATCGCCCGTGTTCATGCATGGCAGTTGCACTGGGCTGGTACAAATAGTGTTACACCAGGAAAACCCACTTCTCAATGTTACTTTTCTGTCTACCTGCTGATAAAGCTAGAGAGTTATGAGGAGCTCTGATCATGGCTCCTTACAAGCTGGGGTGTGAAATCTGGAGTTAGTCATGTGTGTATTTTACAGATAAGAAAACTGAGGCCTGAGAGGGGAGTACTTGCTCCAAGTCCAGACAGTACTTTAGCGGCCATCTGAGGCCAGAATCTGGTTCCCTGATAATTTTAGGAAACAAGGGCCATTTCCAGCAGACCAGTTTCCTCTGTAAGAGAGTGAGATAATCAGTCTTTACATTTTCATTTACATAATAGGTGTTCTTTTGCTTTCTGAAGAGGTGCGTTTCAAGGTTAAATGAAATAGCATTTGAATAAGTCTAGAACAGTGGTCCTTAACTCTGACTGTATTAGTTCATCTGAAAAGCATTTTAAATATACTGATTTTGAGCCCTATCCCAGACTAATTAAATAAGCATTTGTGGGAGCAGGGGCCTCATGTTTGCTTTTAAAACTCTCCAGGTGTTTCTAATGACAGTCAGGGCTCCACATTCTAATGTCCAGTCATTCTAGTACATCAGTGGTCCCCAGCCTTTCTGGCAGCAGGGACCGGTTTCCTGGAAGACAGTTTTTCCATGGACATGGGAGTGGGGGGGATGGTTCAGGTGGTAATGTGATCAATGGGGCGCAGAAGATGATGGCAGCCGCTCACCTCCTGCTGTGTGGCCTGGTTCCTAACAGTCTTGGGGACCCTGTAATACACAGTCAGTGGTCTAGAGATCAGTGCTTCCAAAATTCTAATGCACATTTGAATTATCTGGGGATCTGTTTAAAATTCAGACTCTGATTCAGTAGGTCAAGTGGGGCTGGAAAGTTCCCATTTCTAACAAGCTCCCAGTTCATGTTAATACTACCGGTCCTCAGACCACACTTAGAATAGCATCTCCAGAAGGTGTTCTGGGCTTGGAAATTATCTCTTTCCTTCATCCACCCATCTGCACTCTATCAGCTCGGTCACTAGTTCTTGTCAATTCCACCCCACTGTTCTCTGCAGCTCCTATCCTTTCTTGGTAGACTGGTCAACATTCCCTTCCATGTTCATCACTCCCCATTCTGGCTGTGTTCTCTGCTAGACCCCCTCCTGATGGGGCTTTTCCATTTCTTCTTGGCTCTGCATATGCCATTTTTACTCTGTAGAAAGCTCTTCCAGTCCTTGACCTAACTCTTAGGAGACCACAGAATCCCTGGACCTCTTCTCTGTCTGCACTAATTACATAAGACGATTGTCTAGTGGAACAACATGCCTTACTGGTTCTTTTCTAAGTTCCCAGAGCCCAGCTCAGCACCTATCAGGCTCTTAAATAAAATAGGTGTTGTATTTAAGATAGAAAACCCCAACTCTGAATGAGCAAGGTCAAAGATTTCAGCTGCTCTCCTTCGGATCAAAATGAACATTCCTTCTAGATTATGTATTAGGTTTGAAACTCCCCGGTTGGAAAAAAAAATGATCAAATTCAACAAAGTATTATTTCCTGCAGTTTAATAGGGGCTCAGGGACTTCCCTGGTGGTCCAGTGGTTAAGACTCCTCCCTGCCACTGCAGGGGGCACAGTTCGATCCCTCTGCGGGGAACTAAGATCCTGCATGCCCAAAACCAACCAACCAACCAACCAACCAAACAAACAAGGGGCTCAAAGCAGGCGAGGGGACAGGAAGGAGAGGATGGATACTGGAAGCAGTTTGGAGGTCTGATTTCAAGTCTGGGCTTGTCCCAGCAGGGGGAAAGGGAAGAGCTCCGGGACAGGGTGGAGACAGATTATGGAGAGCCTTCCAGGGCCCTGGGGGCTGTTAGAAAGGCGCGGGGGAGGCCGGAGTTCCGGAGCTTGAACTAACTTTACGCGGAGGGAGGCGCCGCATGCCACAGCCATTCAGTTTTCATGTTTTTCCAGCGCCCACATGGGCCGCTGGCTTGGGGAAGGGGGCGGGGGGAGGGCGGGCAGGTCCGGAGCAGAGTGGGTGGAGTGGAGGGGAAGACCGAAGGAAATGAGACAACCTTTTCCTTCCACTGGGTCGCGCTCCTCCAGCGTCTGCGGGGCTCACCACGGCTGCTCGGGAGCGCCGAGGCCGGGACCCCGCGGCCAGTGCCCCGCGCCTGCCCCGGCGTGTCTCCACTGGGATTTCTTTCCGAGGCGCCAGCGCGGCCCAAGCCCTGGCCACAGCTTTGTTGCGTCCTCTCCTTAGTGCTCGGCTCCCGGTCCCCGGGCTCGGGCTCCCGCACCCTGAGCCAGGACCCCGGAAGTGCGCGTCGGTGGCTCTGGCGAAGGTAAGCGGCGCTGGTGAGCGCGCGCACAGGGCGTTAGGGGCGCGTGGCATCCCCAGCGGGCCCTGGTTTGCCCGGAACACTCCTTTTTCTGAGACACCCAGAGCACTTCTGACCCGACCGAAGCCGCGGCTTTGTTCCTGACCTCCTGCCAGGTGTTGCCTCCTGGGTCCACCAGGGAACTTTGCTTCCCAGCGCTTGCTTTCTCTCTCTCTTCCACTGACTTTCCTGTTGCTCCTCGTCCTCCCCCCACGGTTCTTTTTCTGGATCCAACAACTCCCTGCGCCTTGCTTATGCAGCCGCCTGGCTTCGGAGAGCGAGCCCTTCCTCATCTCAGCGCCCCTCTCCTCCGCCTCTGGGACCAGGGGCTGAGCGTGTGGCCCGCGACAGTGGCTGGCCTTGACCCGGGCCTGCCGGCTGCGGATCTGTCCGAAATGTTCATGGCTCTCCTTAATCTTATTTACCCGCTCCTTTCGAGGCACTCAGGTGGCCTTGTGCTTTCGGCGACCCCCAGGACCCCGAAATCAAAGCGGGTGGGGAGTGAAGATGTCGTTGCCGCCCCCTAAATCCTCAGGAGGACGCTCTGCTCGTGAAGGGGGGCGCAGTCAGCTTCTTGCACCTCTGACTGGGGTTCCCAAGGATTGGGGTGAGGGTGGGGAGGAGCACTGGGTATGGGACGCACTTGGGGCCTGGAGGTAATGAGGCTGACTTGGAAGGAGAGGCGAGGAAACCACTTCATGCTGGTTTGCCGTTTTGCTCTTATTAACTGCCTAAGTTCTCACATCAAGCCTCTGAGTAGGGACTCCTATTCCTGTTTTACAAAGGGGCAAAATGAGATGCACGGAGGTTAAGGCCACGTAGCTGGGAAGGGGCCCAGCCAGGATTTGGGAATCAGCTGGTTTGTACCACACATCCCACATCCAGTGCTACAGAGAGTTCCTCTATCCATTCAGAGCAGAATCCCAACACCTACCGCTGCAGCATTCCGCGGGGACCAGGCTTTTTCCATTTTGAGCCAATACATCTTGATTCTATTCAAATCTGAATGATTTATTTAGTACCTGGTATCCTCACAATTCAGCGGCAAGCACTAAAGTTTCACCTTAGAACTTCACCCTTTCATCCTCTATCCGTCACCCAGTCTGTTACCAAATATGTGATTCTTCCCCAGAAGGCTGGCTTGAATCTCTCTCCCCAAAAGGCAGTTAGGTTGTTGGCTAACCCAGAGTTGGAGTGAGCCCACCGGCGTTTGAACCTGGGTGAGGCCTTTCTGTAGTTTTTTGGGACTGGATTTCCTCATCTGTAAAGTCGGGATGGGAGAATTTAAGGCAGTGGCTCTGCTCATTGCCTCCCAAGTGGCATCTGGCAATGTCTGGAAACATTTTTGGCTGTTAACATGTAAGTGTTGCCCACCCCCCCCCCCACCCCCCCTCAACAGAAGGGGTGGGAATCTGCATGTTTTACAAGCACCACAGGTAGGTCCTGTGCATATTACAGTTTGAGAATCACTGTCTTACAGAATAAAATGTAACTTTAGACATTGGTCTACATGCCTGTGCACAGTGGCCTCAACTTACCTTCCCAGCCTCACCTATGACACTTCCTGGGTGCACTTTCCATTCCACCCCACTCACTGTTCTTCTGGTATTCTAGGTCTTGACTTTTTGGAATGCTTTTCTACCTCCATGGCTGGCAAATTCCTCATTATTCTTTGAGACTAGAGCTCAAGTCCCCTGCTGGGTGAAGTATCATTCAGATCCTGCAGATGGTTTGGTTCTGTCCCTCCCTCCTCCCCCAGCCCCAGCCCTCCTCCCCTGCTTTTTCTTTCAGTGTGTCTCTTGTAGTGTTTACTGTTCTGCATAGAGATCTCTTGTTCACTCCCTGACTGGTCTCTGTGTACTTGCTGTCCTCATGCTGGTGGTGAAGCTTCCTAGTTCTGCTGCTTAACTCTGTGACCTTGAGCACATTAACTCAGTCTCTCAAAGCCTTATTAACAAAATAGGAAGAAATAGTCTGCCTTCTCAGCAGAGGAGTGTGATTAACTAATGGGATAATACTTGTTCATCTTAGTACTGAGGTCCCACTCTGTGCCAGGATGTGGCTCAGTTTTAGCATTTTATATTTTTATTCATTTAATTTTTATGAGGACCTTATTAAGTTACTACTGGTATTACCCTATTTTCTAGGTAAAGAAGTGGAGGCACAGAGAGGCTAAGTAGTTTGCCCAAAGTCACACAGCTAATGAGTGGTAGGCCAGGATTCACACAGACATCTGGACTGCAAAACACACACTCTTCACACTGTGCAGGCAAAGTGCTAAACCAGTGTTGCACATATAGTAAGTGCTCTGTAAACTTGAGCTGGAATTTGTTGTGTACATCGATAAGAGCCAAAGTACTTTGGGTTTTTCACCTGCACCACACTTGTGATCTAAGACTGTGCCATTATTTTTACAATTCCTTTTCCTTTCCTCTCCTTCTTGCCCCTAACTCAGTCTCAGAGGGACAGGACATTGGGTCAGTCTCGTGTCACAGTTCTAGGTCAGCACCAATGAACTTGATGCTAGATAGAGCTTTATGTGTGCCAGGTCGGGGTTAGAACACCATTAACTCTTTGGGGATGGGCCCTTGGAATCCACATGCCTGCCTTGAGGTGAGAGGTGCAGGCGAGGGGTCTGGAGCTACCTGACTCCAGCTTTGTCCTTTCTAAGCCTGTGCTCTTTGCAGTGTGCACCTGGCACATAAACACTGGGTTAACTCAATCAACAAATGTGGGATGGATGGACGAATGGTACCAGGCGGGTCTCCTACCTTACACTTGATGATGCAGAATGTGCTTTCTCTCCAGGTGTTACATATTAAAGGTAACACTTGTTAAGAGAATTTAATGACTCATATGGAGTTTTGGAGAACCAGGTTTGGAACCAGTCACTGACCCTCTATCTGAGTTACGTGTGACACTGGATCTAGGTTACAGCTGATCGCTTCACTAACTTGGTATCTTTTTCTCTGAGTGCAGCTCTGCCTTTGAAAGCTGAACTCCTTCCTTGCTAGTCCATTGGCCACTTGCTGTTTAGGCCAGACTGCTTTACACAAGTACCTGCACATTTGTGTACTCTGGCTTCTTCTACAGCTGACTCACACCTGTGATCCCCCGGAGTTTAATTGTTTTGGCAGGTTATCCCCCAAAGTTTCTTGGAATGAGGTTACCTGGGGTGTGCAAGGCCTTGAGGTTTTGTTAGGTGGTCACAGAAATACTCTAGTAAGGCTGCTTTTGAGGATGGAGCAGCGTGAGAACCTCCCAGTCCATCGACACAACAGAGACCACTCAGACCCCCTGTAGCACTTCCTTTCCCCTTCAGATAGCAGACTCCTACTGCCTCTGGCATGGTCCCCTCTCCTTGGTCACCGGATGGCTGATCTGAGACACAGATTCCCCTAGGATGCTAATGACTAGAGTAAAAGTCTGACTCAAGATTTTTGGGGCATCAGTTGCATTTTCACTGAAGTGTTTAAGGCCTGATGCAGAAGATTAACCCAGGAGGGGAATGTCAGGCCCAGCACTAGGTTTTCAGGCCTCTGATGTCACGGCTTGGCTGCCTCTTAACTGACCAGCAGGTAGATTCTTAACGAAGCTGGTTTCTGTTTGTGTGTCTGGTTCTAAGGAGAGACACCTCACCCTGCTGAGGTCTTGGGCTGTGTTCTGTGAAACGTACCTCCATTATTTGACTCTATGTGAAATCCTGTTTTGTTTTGTTTTTTAATAGGGGGAATTCAGTCTAGACTAGACTAGACTATACCGGTGACGCGATCTTGAGGAATTAGGGGGAGTTTGGAATCTAGGTGGGGTAAATAGCTCTGTGCTGGGTGACAGAGAGACAAACATGAGGAACACATGCTCCTTGTTGTCAAGGTCGTAGTTCATAATGTGTGATAGATACACAAACAGGTCATCAAAGTGTGTTAAGTGGAATAAAAGAGATCTGAGCAGAGAACTGGGAGCTCAAAGGAACCAGCCACTATCTCTGCTAAGGAAGTCAGGAAAGGCTTCAGGGAGAAGAGAATCCTTGAGCTGGGTCTTAATGGAGAAGTAGAAGCTTTCTGGGTTTGGGGGACTGGTTGGTAATTGTGGGTGTGACAGACAGGAAACTGTGTGTATGTGGTATAGAGCCACAGAAGGGCCTGGCAGTTGCACAGGTGTATGGTGATTGGCGGACTAGAGATGGGCCTGGGAGATGGGTCTGACTTTCCAGCAGCCCAGGAATTTGTTTCTGTATGTTGGGAGACAATGGAGTGGGCTCAGATGTGCTGAGCTCTTTGAATGGTGGCTCTGCCTCCTGTTTCCTCCTGGGGCAGTGGAATCAGAGCCCAGGGGCTGGGGAAGGGACACTCTGTCCAGTAAACAAAGAAGCCACAGTCACAAAGTGTGCTCAGTGGTTGTGGGTGGTGGTTTTGTTTTGATTTTTTTTTTTTTCAAAGCCCTGGCTGATGAGCTATGTGAATGGCTGCTCCCACGTCTGGGCTTTTGAACATTACCTTTAGAGCAGCCAGAAGTCTGTATGAATTGTAAGTAATTGCTAAGTTTCTCTGGACTTAGGGAGGAAGAAAGGAGGGGGAGAGGGTCTGTTTTACATAAAATCAAGCACGTGACCTAGCAGACCGACTGTCATGACTGATACATTTCCTGGAAATCATGTTCGTAGTTGCAGTCCTCTTCTTTTATCCCAAAGCCTTTTTGCCAAAGCTCACCACAGGTACATATGCTTGTTGATTGGACAGTTGATATAGGTGTTCTATAGGTCATTCCCAGACTTCCTTAATTTATTTATCACTTAGTGACCTCCCCTGGCATGTAGGAGACACTTAGTAAGTGATAAATTAGTGAATGAATGCCCTAGCATGAAGGTCACATCTTGCCCTTCAAGATGCTTATGGCCTGAATGGGGGGATAGACAAGAAAACTAGCACAGCACATGCAGAGGAAGACTCCATCCAGCCAGGGATCAGGGAATGGAGGCACAGGGAAGAGAGGTCTCTTTTGAGGAACATCCTTCCTCCATGGAAAGTGGTCCCATAGGTGGTTCCCAGTAGTCAGTTACAATAGGAGTACTTGGGGTAGGTGCCGGAACCCATGTTAAGGATTTTGTATGCCTTTATTGCATTGATCCTCACAACTGTCTTCTGAGGTTAGTATTAGAGGAGGAATCAGGATCCCACCCTTAGCTTAAAGGCAGACCTGGGGTCAGATCCAGGCCCCCGCACTCTAGCCCTCCACCATTGCTCCAGTCAGTGTTGGCATGGTCATATTATCATCAAAGACACTTTTAGAAAATCTGGTTTTCAAAAAAGAAAGTACAGGTGTGTGGGTGGCTGTGGTCCAGGTGTGAATGGCTTTTTCCTCCATGTTTTTCCCCTTTCCCTCTCCTCTGCCTGATGCCTGAGGCCTTGCCTTGTTAGATCTTAGAAGCAGTTAGAAGCTCTCTGCTCTGGGGATCAGCACCTCTCTTCCCCCTCTTGCCCCCGCTTTGATCACCTAGAAGTCTTGCACTTTGTCCTCCTAGGTGAGAAGAGGCAGAAATTCTGCTCAGCAGAGAAGTAAAGTAAACTTTTGAAGAAAAGAAGTCTTTTTACAAAAAACCTGCTGTAATTTAAGCCTTTCCCCTCTTGCCTGTGTCATGCAGATGGTCAGTAGCAGGAGGGAACTGACTTCAGGGGGTTCTGTTTCTACATAGGGACCCCCGATCAGAAGGGCTGCCTAAACCTGTCTTACCCTAAGGACCTACACAAAGAACAACCTGACTTGTCCTTTCACTCGCTCATCTCAGCAAGACAGGCCCCAGCAGCCCAGGAGAAGGGACTGAAGGGCCTCTTATTGGAACACACATGCAATTCTTTCCTGAAGTGCCTATCCTGTGTTCCACTTGGCTGAACAACCTCTGATACTATAGTTTCTTTCCTTGCTGGAGTGTACTTTGAGGACCTCATTAAAATACAGAAAACAATGACTTGGTCATATTAGAGTCTGGAAAAGACACACATGAAAGTGAAGAGTGTGTCTGTAGATGGCCTTGTGTGCTCACAGAGATACCTTGGTGGCCTTGGTTTGTCTCCTTAGCGCAAGCTGTGAGTGTTTACTGACACCCTTACGTGCCAGGCATTGTTTACTGACACTCTTACGTGCCAGGCATAGTTCTAAGCTCTGGGGACACAGAGATGAACAAGGAAGGTGAACTCTTCCTGCCCAAAGACCTCTGAAATCTAGTGTGCAGACAGGGGAATCAAAGATAGTAGTGAGGCATTTTGCTGCTCATCTCTCTCATTAAAGTAAGTTCTCTGAAAGCAAGGCATGTCTTATTGATTCCTAAGTCACTAGAGCTCACCACGAATTCTTGCATATTGTAGGTGCTCAATCAGTGATTGTTGCAGCACTCTAAAATTCAGTGCTAGAGGCAATGCAGAGTGCTGCAGTGTCCAGAGGAGGAACACCTAAACTCAGCTTGGACAGCACGTGGGCCCAAGAGCATCTAGGAGGCTGAGCTGGAGGCACATAGGCTGATGAGAAAGGCGGAGGGACTGGAGAGAAATACAGCATGGCCAGGTGAGTGTGCTCCGAGAAGGGAGGAGAGGTAGGTGTGGTTGGAGAGAAGGAAGGTGTATCTCTAAATGCGCGAAGTGGCGCACCAGGGAAAGCCTTGCTAAAGAATTTGAATTTTATTCTGAAGGTACTAGGGAGCTACTACAGGATATCACAGAGGAGAGACTAGGTCAGAGTTTCATTGTAAAAATAGACCCCTCTGGCAATAGATGTTGAAGAGGAATAAGACAGGTGGCATGAAGACCATGTTAGGACACCACTGCAGTTTATTTATTTATTTTTATTTTATTTTAATTTTTAGAATAAATTTATTTATTTATTTATTTATTTATTTATTTATTGGCTGTGTTGGGTCTTCGTTACTGAGCACGGGCTTTCTCTAGTTACAGGGAGCAGGGCTGCTCTTCATTGTGGTGTGCGGGCTTCTCGTTGCGGTGGCTTCTCCTGTTGCGGAGTGCAGGCTCTAGGCATGTGGGTTTCAGTAGCTATGGCACTTGGGCTCAATAGTTGTGGCTCGCAGCCTATAGAGCTCAGTAGTTGTGGTGCACAGGCTTAGTTGCTCCACGGTATGTGCGATCCTCCTGGGCCAGGGCTTGAACCCATGTCCCCTGCATTGGCAGGTGGATTCTTTTTTTTTTTTTTTTTTTTTTTGGCAGGTGGATTCTTAACCACTGCATCACCAGGGAAGCCCCACCATTGCAGTTTAGAGAGTAGAAAAGGCCTGGAGTTTGGAGTCAGACCAACTTCAGTATATAAACCAGCCCCCCACAACATCTTTGTGTAATTTAGGCTATTTATTAAGTGCCTCTGAGCTTCTGTCTTTCTCATCTAAAACAGGGGTGGATGATCTCTTCCTTCATGGATAGATGACTGTCGAGACTGGACAGTGAAGTTTGTGAAGTGTCTGCTGCAGTAATTGATCCATAATTGGCATGTGAAAATAGTGGTGAATATTATTATTATTATTTTTTTAAATTTATTTTAAAGTGTACAATTTGATTGTTTTTCTTTTTAGTAATGTATATATGGCAATCCCAATCTCCCAATTCATTCCTCCCCAGTGAATATTATTTTTAAATTATTGTTACTTATCCAGGTGAAAAAAATGAGGCTCTATCTAAGACACGGGTAATAGGAGTGGAGAATTGGGCACAGACTCAAGAAATATTTTGGCAATAAAGTCGACACAATTTGGTGACTGATTGTGAGTGGAGTTTGGGCCAGGGGCAGGCGTCTAGGACTGAGTGGGATTTTGGCCTGGGCAACCAAGAGTAAGGGTAGTGGAGCTACTCGTTGGGAGGGGTTATGGGTGAGGAGAAGCATTTGCAGGAAAAGTTGGTGGGCTCAGTTTCAGACAAACTGAATTTGAAGCATTTTAGGGACAGCCAGAGAGACATGTCTAGTGGGCAAAGGGTTTAATAGATTTGGCATCCATGAGAGAAGTCTTAAAGAAGATGCAAGGGCAAACTTCTCACAAGAGGTAAAGAAGTCATGGTGTTCAAGGAGAGCATAGAGCACGCGAAGAGGAATTATAATGGTCAGTGCTTACTAAGTGTATACTGTGTGCTCTAAATACTTTATGTGTGTTAATGCCCTGAATAACCATTGCCAGAGAAGACTGTTAGTATACCTACTTTACAAATGAATAAACTGAGACACGGGATAGCAAGAAACTTGCCCAAGGTCACACAACCATAAGTATTGGACCTAGGATTTTAGCCAAGGCAGTCAGGATTGGGGGCCTGTGCTGTTAATGTCTTTGCCAGGCTGTCTCTGAGAGTGGGGGCCTAGGGTGCAACACTGACCTCTGAGGAAGGGGAAGGAGAGGCTCTAGTGAAGGCAACAGGAGTAGGAACTGGGCAGAAAAGAGGAGGAAATGGAAGACTAGAGTATAGGAGAGTTTCCAGGAGGGAGGAATCAATAGCATTAAATTATCTGCAAATCCACCAAGAGAAGAAATATCCATGGATTTGGGAACAAGAAAGTTATTGATGCCTCAGTGAGGGGAATTTGATAGATGAGGTGGGTTGAGGAACAAATGTGAGGTGAGGAGCTAGAGAAACCAAGCATAGGCAATTCTTTCCAGAAGCTTGGCTGTAAAAGTGACAAGAGAGGGAAGATGGTAATTAGAGGTATTAGGTAGAGGGAACGTTTTAGAGATGGAAAAGACCTGTCAGTATATATGGGGAGGGACAGAGCCAGAGGAGGCCCCACGGAGTGGCCACAAACGCACTATGGACACTGGGAAAAGTATCTCTATGTTCACTTTTCTTTTTTATACAGATTTTTAATATTTCTCCCCATGTTCTGGACAGCTGCCATGTTGAAGGTTAGGACTCACTAAATAAGCCCCTGATAGCATGTTTCAGATCCTCAGCTTTTGTTAGGTGGAGTAGAGAAAATTTCTTTCATAGTGCCCGATGGTGAATCATCACCACATTGTTAAATCCAGACCATATCAAATTTATGTACAGTACATCATCTACTGAATTTATCTTTGAAATATTCTGTGAGAGAGCACAATGTCTTAGGGCTCCCTGTTATGCACTCAGAGTTGCTGTGTGGTCTGTAGACACCAGAGTAGTGAGAATGATGGGTGGCAGAAAGCCTGGAGAGGAAGGAAAGTGACTCAGAGCACAGGGGGTGGGAGGAAGGGAGGGGACACTGATTTTGAACTGGACATGTGACAATGTGATCCTGTGAACAGAGGGAAAGGTGATTGGAGATTAAGATAAATCTATAGAAGGAAACAGAGAGTTGCCTGGATTTTATAGGAAATGGAAGACATATTTTATAAGGTGGTTTGCTGGGGCGACAATCCTATGCTTAAAATGAATCTAGATGATTTGTAGATGATTTGGCTGCTGCCATTTAAGTTTTTTTTAAATTAATTAATGTATTTATTGGCTGCATTGGGTCTTCATTGCTGCACATGGGCTTTCTGTAGTTGCAGAGAATGGGGGCTACTCTTCGTTGTGGTGCATGGGCTTCTCATTGCGGTGGCTTCTCTTGTTGCAGAGCACAGTCTCTAGGTGCATGGGCTTCAGTAGTTGCGGCACATGGGCTCAATAGTTGTGGCTCACAGGCTCTAGAGAACAGGCTCAGTAGTTGTGGTGCACAGGCTTAGTTGTTCCACGGCATGTGGGATCTTCCCCGACCCAGGGTTTGAACCTGTGTCCCCTGCATTGGCAGGTGGATTCTTAACCACTGCACCACCAGGGAAGCCCCATTTAAGTTCTTAATAATGGGAAAGACTGACGTTTCCTTATGGATGCTTTGTTACCAAACTTAAAGGACAGGTCCAACAAGCTCTGAGAAGTGTTTATCTAGATCCAAAGACAATCTCTGTGTTTTAATACATAGGATTATTTTGTTGTTCAGACCAGAGGTAGATGCCATAGAGGGTTAAAAGCTTGACTTAAACAAGAAATTCAGCTTTGCCTCCATTCATGGAACTGATGTCCCTGAGGCCGCAGGCTAGAAATAGGGTTTTGCTTCCAACTTCATACATTTGCCTTTGTTGAAATGGTGTCTTTGCTCTTCTTGGAAACACCTCAGGGAAATGCACACACATCTCCACAGCAGGCCTTCATGGATGAGGCTCTCTTGCGAAGAGACACTGTCCAGGATCAGAAAGGCCACACAGGAAATGGCCTTGGGGTATTTTTTCCCCCCCACACGAAGCAGCAGCTCAGCTGAATTATTTGCTCGATCTTGAGCTTCAGTTATTAGGAAAAATGAACAGTACAACTTTCAAGAGTCACATCTTAAGGCTTGAAGATTCCCTCTCTATGAGTCAAGGAAGGATCATTCCAACCTAACTCCCTCCTTAACCCTTCCCGCCCAGGTCCCTGTCTGGGTGCGGGCATGGTGTAGGGAGCCGTTGGCTGGGTGTGGGTGTGATGCACAGACAGGACACTTCCTTATGGACAGGGGGAAGAAGTTTCAGTAGTCTTGCCCACCTTTCCTGAGTAGACAAGGAGTAGAAGATATCCTTCTCCAGAAGGGCATGGTCGGGATACTGTATGGTTCAGTGAAAATGTGCACTCAGTGGTATAAACTTACATGTGGCTTTATTCCAGTTTCATGGGGTCTGAATTTGCTCTCATGGAAAGAGCTATGTGAACGTTCCACACAGATTCCAAGCACGAGTGAATAGGGCTGTATACCTGCGCCAAATATCCACATCAAAGCTATTAGTGGTGCTTATACCTGTCCAGTCTTCTGGACCATGGCAGTGCCAGAGGGTCTGAGGGGCAATATCTGGCGTGCTCAGAAAGTAACAGCTGTGCAAGGCAGAAATAGAGACACAGATGTAGAGAACAAACATATGGACACCAAGTGGGGAAAGCGGGGAGCGTGGGGTGGGGGATGAATCGGGAGATTGGGATTGCCATATATACATTACTAAGAAAAAAATACCAAATTGTACACTAAATATATGCAGTTTATTGTCTGTTAACTGTATCTCAATAAAAGTTCTTAAAAAAAAAAAAAAGAAAGTAACAGCTATGATTCCTTACATTATTTCATTTGTATTTGGTTTATTAGTAAAATCTCTCTCTCTCTCTTTTTCCTTTCATTCATCCAGTCGTTTGTTCATTGAACAGACTGAATTACTCTGTGGCTGGCTCCAGGATATGTGACGGTGGTATGGTATGAATGCAGCAGTCCTAGCTCCTGTCTTCTTGGAGCTCACTGTTACTAGGGGACAGACATTAAAGGAATAAATGCACAAAGAAATATATGGTTACAAACTATGGTAAGTGCTGTGTCAGAAAAGAACAGGGTGCTCCAGGAGGGAAGGAGAGGAGACAGTTTAGCTTGGGGGTGTCTGGTGAAGAAGACAGGTATGCACACCCGTATCTACTGTGTATGACATACCATTTATTGGTGGGATACTGTTTCCAAGGAAGGAGTCCCTGACCCTTGAAAAGGGCTGAGGGGGCAATTCTAGAAGGCTTCATAAAGGAAGGGATATTTAAGAAGAATCTTGAAGAATAGGTAGAAGGTTTTTTTTTTCTCTAATGTGTAAAGGGAGTAGTGTTGTTCTAGGTGAAGAGAACCTGGTGTGTTTATAGGACCCTCATTCAGCAAGGAGTTTAGGCTGTAAGTAGGGGAGTAGTGAGAGATGAGCCAGGAAAGATTGGTAAGAGCCAAACTAACACAGCTGAGACTTTACCTTTTTATTTATTTATTTATTATTTATTTATTTATTGGCTGCATTGGGTCTTCATTGCTGCACGCAGGCTTTCTCTAGTTGCAACGAGTGGGGGCTACTCTTGGTTGCAGTGTGCAAGCTTCTCATTGCAGTGGCTTCTCTTGTTGCAGAGCATGGGCTCTAGGCGCGTGGGTTTCAGTAGTTGTGGCACAAGGGCTCAGTCGTTTTGGCACATGGGCTTAGTTGCTCCGTGGCACGTGGGATCTTCCTGGACCAGGGCTCGAACCCACGTCCCTTGCACTGGCAGGCGGATTCTTAACCACTGTGCCACCAGGGAAGTCCCAGCTTAGACTTTATCTTCGAAGCAAGTCACTGGAGGGAGTGATGAGTTACCGAGGGGAGTGTTCTAGAACAAGTTACCAAGGCTGCAGCAAACTTTTTCTGTAAAGGCCCAGATAGTAAATATTTTAAGCTTTGCAGGCCATCCAGTTTCTGCTGTAGCTACTCAGCTTTGCCAGTATAGTGCGAAAGCAGTTATAGATGATATGTAAACAAATGAGCATGGCTCTGTTGCAATAAAATTTTATTGACACAAACAGGCAGTGGGCTTGACTTATCTGTGAATTTACCAATCCCTGTTCTAGAATGATAACTCTAGGGGCTCACTGGAGATTGGACTGGAGCATGGGGAAAGAATGGAGGCAGGGAGGCCACTTATGAGCCACTGCTTTAATTCAGGGGAACTAAGAAGGAGGGACCGTGAAGAGAAATGGCATGTGACATGCTCCAAGCTAAAAATGACAGGATGACATAACCAATTTGATGGGAACATGTCTGGTTGTTTCTTTAATGCTCAGTGGACTGATTCTTCCAGTGAAGAAAAAAAAATTGTAGACATTCTGTACTTGTGACTCAGAATCATGTGCATATCCTGGGAGGCTGCCTGTTGGTCACAAGACACTATGCTGGGTGCATTATATAGATTATTAATGTCCAAGATCAACTAAATTATATCGTGGATACAGCAGCAGTGAGACCTGTTGGACAGTGTTGGATCGTGTGGTACACGGAATGGCAGAGAGGCCTCCATGACTGAAGTGAATCCATTGCATGGCCCATACCTTGGGCCACGGAGAATGGACACACAAGGTGGGGCTCTTGCAGCAGCAGGTAAGGAGGAGCACGTGTTGGAGACAAACACCAGGGCCTGCCACACTTGTGGATCTGTGTTGACCACCAGCCGGTGTTAGTTTCGTAGGGCTGCCATGACAAAGTGCTGCAAACCTGATGGCCTGTGACCACAGAAATCTACTGTCTCACAGTCAGGGAGGCCAGAAACGGTGTCAGCAGGGCCATGCTCCCTCTGAAGGTATTAGGGACGTGTCTCTGCCAGGTTTCTGCCCTGGCTTCTGGTAGCTTTAGGCATTTTTGTTTTCTCCCTGTGTCTCTTCACATTGTCTTCCCTCTGTGTATGTCTGCATCTAAATTTCCCCGTTTTATAAGGACACTGCTCATATGGAAGGGCCCACTCTAATGACCTCATTTTAACTTGGTTAAACCTGTAAAGATCCTACTTCCAAATAAGGTCACATTCTGAGACTTCACTATATCTTTTTTGAGGGACACCATTCCACCTATAACACTGCCCTTTCTCAGGGAGAGTTCAGGACTCCTTCCTCATACCAGGGTGACTGGGTGGGTCGACTCTAAGGTATCTTCATCTGTGGTCATTTTTCTGTTCACATCCTTTATATGCTGCTTAGAACATAGGGATTCTGTTTCTATTTACTCCTAGTTCATTATATTTCAGACGGTTTCTCAGCCTTTGCACTTGCTAGTGTTCTCTAGGCCAAACTCACTGCATTTGTCCTTCCAGCCTCTCCTTTTCTTATTTGAACTTTGTTCATTTATTTAGCAGTGAGTGTTCATATAACAGTAACTGCTGAGTTCCTATTGCATCCCAGGTACTGTGCTGAGCTTCGAGGATGTGAGGATGAAAAAGGTGAACAAGACAATTTCTGCTCTTGGAGTTCTCATTGGAGGCTACACAGGCAAACAGCGTGAAACGACTGAAGAGGGAGGTGTGTGTGCAGATTCTGAGCACTGTGCTGTCCCCAGCATAGTGTCTTCCTTGTCTCCCTAGTGCTGATGGGAGCGTCCCAAGTCACTTCAACAGCTTCATCTGTTTGCTGTTCCTTTCCTTTCACTTTGTGCTTCATCCACTTTGATCCACCAGCTTTTCCCCAACTATATAGGTTTCCATCTCAAATCTGGTCTTTCTATGTGAATGCTGTGTCTGTTTAATATGTTCCCCTCCCCCATCCTCAGCCATTATGTAGTTGACTAACTCCTGTTTCTTCTTTGAGACTCATCTCTGGGGTTTCCTCTTCCAGGGAGCTGACTATGCCCCCCTACCATCCTCTCTTCACTCCCTGTACTTCCCTTTGGAAACAGTACTACTTTCCCCCAAAGAGACACTGACCAAGGCTTGTTTGTCTTCATAACTCCATTACTAGCATCATTCCTGTGTTAATAGGTGATTTATCAATAAACAAGTGAATGAATGAATCATTGAATGATTCCTAGACTAGGCTTTGCTTCTGCTTTCCAGGCTGCATTTTTCCTTTGGCTTCCTTCCCTCAAAATCATGTCTAGTCACCACTGTTTTCCTACCACATGTCCAGAGCAGTAGCTCATGCCATTCTTTCCAATATGCTGACACCTCAGCTATGCTGGCCCTTATGGTCAGTGGATACATTTGGCTACCCATTGACCACCATCTCTTTGGTCTGTCCTGTTTCACACAAAGAAGCCCTACTTACTTGCCTGCAGGAAGATGGTTCTCATAGGAAAAGCAAAACTTTTTCCATGGTCTTCCCTGTTTCTCCATTTCTAAAGTTTCCACCTCTCCCAATTCTAGAAGTAAGGGACATATCATTCCTGCTACATTGATTCTTTCAACAAGTATTTTCTTGAGCCCCAAGTTTATATACCTGGGCTATGCTTGAAGCACATTAACTCTTATCTTGCTTCTGCCTTTCTAATAAAAAAGACCTGCTTCTTTAACTCCTTCCTGCTTAATATATTGGGTTTCTCCTATGTATTGAAGAACACAGTGATTTTCAGATTTTTTTTTTAGCATTAATACTCTTCAAATGAAATCTTATAATGGAATGTCAGTGAGTAAAAGAGAAGAAACCAAAATTTTATTGTATATATATAATTATTTTATTTGATAATTCTAGTTTATAACATATAGTTAACTAACGAAAACAATGCCTCATAGCCTCCTCACTCTTAATGCTTCCCTGTATTTTGCATTGGCTTTACAGCCTTGAGAAAATTATGACAGCCAGACATTCAAAGTGATAGCACTTTTAAACAGATACCTCGCAGATTCAGGTTATTCTGATTAAAATGATCCAGAAACTTGAAATAAGAATATAGAAAAGTTTGGTTTTAATGTTGACTTATTAATACTATGTAATACTGTTTGTATTATTTAATTATAAGGGATCTAATTGAAAGGAATAGATGAACAGGTTCTTCAACCAATTTTTGTCTTCCTTTGACAGAAAATACTTCCCCCAAACATACTGTGCCATTATGAGATGTTAATTATGTTATTAAAACTATTGTGAGAAACTTCAGTGCCTGTTTCTCTTTAGTAATCACTTAAAGCCTTTAACACAGCAAAAAATATTTAATTTGGCATGTTGAGGCCAAACTTCAGTTGTCATTTTCATCACTGACACTTTGGTTCTACATTGCTGAGTTGGTCTTATTTGGATTTATAAAAGCCTTTGAAGCACTCTAAGAATAAAACAAGCACTAAAGCTACCAATAATACCGCAGTGCAACAGGTACTGTGGTCACTTAGTACTGTACAGTTTACTGTTACATCTTTATGTGAGCATGCACTCAGTGGGTATCCCTGAGTCCTGCCTGACATTTAATTGAACACGGCACACTTGAGCCAGGGTGGTGATAGTGTACTTGCTTGTTCAGTGTTTAATTTAAAAAAGTTTAAAAAATTTTAAACTTGAAAAATTAAAAAAAATTTTTTTGAATATTTATTTATTTATTTATTTATTTATTGACTGCATTGGGTCTTTGTTGCTGCATGTGAGCTTTCTCTAGTTGTGGCAAGCAGGGGCTACTCTTCTTTGCATTGTGTGGGCTTCTCATTGCAGTGGCTTCTCTTGTGAAACATGGGCTCTAGGCATGCGGGCTTCAGTAGTTGTGGCTTGTGGGCTCAGTAGTTGTGGCTTATGGGGTCTAGAGCGCAGGCTCAGTAGTTGTGGTGCAGGGGCTTAGTTGCTTCTCACCATGTGGGATCTTCCTGGACCAGAACTTGAACCTGTGTTCCCTGCATTGGCAGGCGAATTCTTAACCACTGTGCCGCAACACCTTGCTTGTTCAGTTTTATAGCATGAGAAGACTTGTATGAATCTGAATCGTTTAAAGACATTTTCAGAACTACAGCTTTCCTAATTAATGACGTATCTAATGTGTTCAAACATATTCACTTTTTTGGCAGGAGAACCTTTATCCTGTGATTGTTCACATTTGGTCTATCACACACTGAATATATCTGTTTATAGCCTAAAAACTATTTTAAAAAACGTAATTTGAATCAAACATTTGTAGAAGCCTTGAAACAAATAGGTTGAACTCAAGTGTGTTGGAGTATGTGCAAGATAATGGTGGGTTCAAGGAAGCTGCAGAGCTGACATGAGAGGGCCTCTCTGTTAGCCTCAGGTGGATGTCTGCCAGCTCACGGCTGTGCGCCTCCCGGGTGCTCAGGAGTTTGTCTGTGCTGTGTTGAACTGAGTTGGTACAGAGTAGGTCCTCCAGAGGGGAGACATCTGGAAGGGCTCAGGGGAAGCTGCCCACCTTCTCAAGAATCCATACAGGTCCCCTACCTAGAATTTCCCTTTTCTCCAGCTTGCTGAGGGACTTCCCTGGGTTTTCAGACTCCACCTTGTTTTTGATCCACTCTTCTGATTTCCTCAGTGTCCCTGTACTTATGCTCTGGTTTTAATAATTATAATGGACCTAGAAGTCAGCTTGGGACTGGGAGGCCAGAATGGAAAAGAATCAGATGACCAGCAACACTTCTTGTTCCTGTTTGCATGTTCCTCGGCGAGGCATGATTTTTGTGCGTTATCCACATTTGCAGATGTCTCAGGTGTACTGGGCCCAGGAAGCCCCACTAGTGGCAGACTGGAGCCTTTGCTTGAGCAACACTGGCTGGGAATACAATGGCAAGTGGGTCACCTTTTTTAATGGCCTGGATTAAGGATCCAGAAGTCTGCCTTCTTGTTCTGTCCTACTTGTAATTCTAGAGAGAAAATCACACAGCATTTGGTTAGAATTATTCAAGCATGTGCTGGTTGGCTGACCGTGAGGGCTGAAATTCTTTTCCTTCCTGTTGTGGTTTGAGTGTTGTGATGCTGTTTGACTGCTTCCTGCCAGTCTCCATGACAGTTTCTTCTTTCTCCATCAAACACCGGCAAGATGGTTTTCTCAGGGTTCAGCCATGAACTTTTCCCGCTACCTTCGGTGTTCTTTCTCATTATTGCCTCATCTGTTTTCTTACTTCAGCTGATGACTCTCAAATGCCTTTAATTATCCTGGAGTGATAGTTAAAGTCACACCATGACTCTGCCAGATTTCCTTTAGGATGTTATTCCCCCAAACCCCTTTACATTTCTTACAAGCTGGCCAAATTCTATGTTCTTGGGTCTCCCAACACTTCCTTTATGAAGGAGAATCTGATGTAAGGTCCCTAATTTCATAGAACTTATAGCTTCATGCAAAAATATAGAAAACACATACTTTTACCATATGCAAAAGATTGGCACACAGGGTTACAGGGCTGCAAAAGAGGGAGCACTTATATATGGAGGGGAGAATCAGAGAACGTTCTTGCAGGAGGTGATGTGATCTGGATCTTGAAGGGTGGGTAGGACTCAGAAATGCATTAATATAGAGAAGTGCATTCAGCAGAGCAAAACCAGAGGTAGAGGGTGGGAAGTATATGAAGAAGAACGTGATTCCATTTGCTTGGACTTTGGCTGTGTTGGAAAGGTAGGTCGGGAAGAACCTACGAAGGGCCTTGATTTACAGGCTCACACTTGAATTGTAGTCCGCAGGTGATGATTTTAGAACAGAGGAGTGGCATTATTAGAACATTGTTTCTGAATGCTCAGTCTGGCACCAGTATATAATCTTGGGGTATGGGAAGAAGAAAAGGGAAGAACTCCTAAGTTAGGTGAGTAATAATGGGAACAAAAGAATTAAATGAGGTAGAATTTTCAGGGCAAGGGAGAGGAGGGGTGCAAGATGACTCCCAAGTGTAAGCATGAGTGATGGAGAGTCTCAGGATATTGTGAACACTGTGGGGAAATAGGAAGTAGGTATGTGGGGTGATGAACTTCAGACACATTGGGCTGGAGAGATCTCTGGGAAATCCAAGTGGAGACTCCCATCCTACCTTGTTCATCCTCAGTATTCCAGACTCCCCTTTCAGGTTAACATAGTCTGGCTCCCTGCCCTGCACCTTCCAGCTCAGGTCAGCCCTGCCTTGGTATGCCCAGGCCTATCTGACTTGAGGCAGTAAATGCTTCAGAGGGTCCCCTGACCCCCTTGGCATATATATTGGGGCATCATTCCTAATAGGCCAACCTAGGGCTGACCATGAGAACCTTGCAGACCATCTCCAACCCACGTGTTTCTCTTCACAGGACATGTTTTTGTTTGCCTCCTTTTCAAATTCTTGTCCCCTTTCTTATGTTCTCACCTATATAGGCCCTCCTGGGACAGAAACCCCTTCTCCCAGGCTAGTGCCAGGGTCCTGATATCCATGGACAGAACCCAGAGGCTGAAAGCTAGTCTTTAAAGATAACTTCCTGGATTTTGACCATTTTTAAGGCCCATAGGGTTGACTCAACCCTTCTGTCTACAAGGTAAAACCCTTAGTGCCTGTTTCATCATTAGGGATGGGCCCTGGTTCTCTCCCTACTCCCAGGTGCTACTTCAAGTCCAGCTACTTCAAGTCCACACTTCCCCAGTGACTTCCAGGAAATGTGAGGTGTCCCCCACATGCACGGCACACTCTGCATCCTGTATCTCTCTGGGACCTTTATGAAAGCATCTTGCATCTTGCCTCCCAAGTTTTGAACATTCCTTTAGATTCTCACTCCTCTCTCTATTCTGCCTTGGTTGTCCTCCCATGCAACTGCACACCTGACCTTCATGTTACACTGGAGGTCTTTGGATTGCTGCTGCTGCTATTTCCTGTATTGGTTGTTTCTGCTGCTGGTTGCCCCTTGGTTCTGACAGTGTCGTCATCCAATTTCATGGGCACTTCCTTTGTGTTTATGGTTTGGGGACTTCAGAAATAAGCCAAAACTGGGGAGGGTTCTGGGAGTATCCAGAGCCTTTGTGACTTAGTCAAACATCTTCAGTCACATTCTTCTCATTCTGAAGACTTCACATAATTAAAACCATTCCTGGCCAACACCAAATAAATTTTGCACATGCTGCTTGAATTACTATGCAATTTTAACCCAGTGTGGCTTTCTCAGAAATTAATATTTCACTGAAATTATTCCTCTGGGTAGGCTGAAGCCAGCAGCTGTGGAAATTCAACATTTGCCTTGTATAATGAAACTTTAGGGAAGGATTTTTTTCCCCCACATTTCTCAGATATGTAGCTCATTTGGAAAAAAACAAAAAACAAAAAAAAAAGAAGAAAAAACAAGCAGTCTTGGCAGAACCCATGTGGCATGAGCCAAGCATCGAAGCTCCTGTTTCTGTGTACTCAGACATAAACCGATGAGAAAATGCAGTTCTACATGCCCATCATAGAGCATTGGCATATAAAAGTTAGGATCACAATTTATTGAGTACCTACTGTGTGCCAGGCATCTTACCATGATCTGCATCCTCAAAAACGCCCTGTGAGTGTGCCAGACCTGGGCCTGTTGGCCTTCTGATCCACACTCTGCCCTGGATAGGAGGGACTAAACTGGAGGCTGCCTTTCTCAGGCTTAAGGGTGCTCTGGCTTCCTGCTAGGTTTGGCCAGTGGAGTCACCAGTGAGAGGTTGGAAGGTGAGGAAAGAAGGAACATGGAGTATTTCCTCCTTCTCTCTTTTCCTCAAGCATCTCCTCCAGTAGTGGCTGCATGTCCATCGATCCAGCTTCCACTCTTTGAGTCCTCCATGGTTCCAGATTCTTCCAGGTGCCCTTGGTTCCTGGGTAGCACTGCCTTCTCCCTTTGTCCCTTCAATTGCCTTCTGCTTCTTGTTGCTAATCTCTGGTTTACCTCATAGTCCCATCTCATACAATATTACTCCAACTAACTTCCTCTTTTTAAAGTTCATACCAATTTGAAAAGATCTTTAAATTTCTTGACTTTGTCATCTATTGTAGCAGTCTTCAACTTGGCTTCTCTGTCTCCTTCGATCTGTATTTCTGTCTTTATCACATGTAACCAATTTCCTGCATTAAATTTCTTTTGTTGTAAATACTTGAAGCAGTTTTTGTTTCTCTGGTTAGAAGCTGATTGATGGATTGAGGCAGGAATCATTAGCATCATTTTAAGGATGAGGAAACAGGATCAGAGAGGTTAACTAACTTGCTCAGTTAAGACAGGAAGTAGTAGAGCTCTGGTTTAAACTCAGGCCTGCTCAGTCCTGAAGCTTGTGCCCTTCTCCCTGCATACGCCTGCATTGTGTTTACTGTGACCACATGAATGTAGTCATTTATTTCTCCTATATAGTCCCTTCATATTCTGGAAAAACAAAACTCTCATAACCTCCTTCTTCAAGATTTCTCCATGTGTGAAGCTACTACAGAGCACAGGGAGACCAGCCTGATGCTTTGTGAAGACCTAAAGGGGTGGGATAGGGAGGGTGGGAGGAAGGCTTAAGAGGGAGGGGATATGGGGATAAACGCATACATGTGGCTGATTCACTTTGTTGTACAGCAGAAACTGACACAATACTGTAAAGCAATTATACTCCAATAAAGGTTAAAAAAAAGAAAAAGATTTCCCCAGTCTCTTCAACTGTTTCTCATGAAAAAAGAATTTTGAATTTCCCCTAACATCCTGGTTGAGTCCTCTAGATTAGTGCTTCTTAAACTTTAATGTGAAGATTATGATTCAGGGCAACTCTGGAGATCATACATTAAAATTTATTTAAGGTAGACTTTTTAAAATATAATTTTATATTTAGATGCAGTTGCAAGAAATAGTACAGAGATCCCATGTTCCATTTTACCAGTTTCCCCAAAGATAAATTCTTGCAAAACGATAGTACAATGTCACAGCCAGGATGTTGACATGATACAATCAAAATACAGAACATTTCCATCATCATAAGGATCCCACTGTACCCCTTTTATTGCCACACTCACTTCCCTTCTGACCATAACCCTTCCTTAATCTCTGAAACGACTAATTTATTTACCATTTCTATAGTTTTGAGATTTTAAGAATGTTATATAAATGAAGTCATACAATATGCAACGTTTTTGAATTGAGTTTTTCACTCAATATAATTTTTTTGGAGATTTATACAGGTTGTTGCGTATATTAAAAGTCTGTTCCCCTTTTCTTGCTGAGTAGTTTCCATGGCATGAAAATACCACAGTTTGTTTGAACATTCACTCCTTGAAGGAAATTCGGGTTGTTAACAGTTTTTGGATATTACAAATAAAACTGCTTTAAATATCTGAGTGGCAGAACTAGAACAAAAAATTATACAATTTATATGGAAACACAAAAGACCCTGAATAGCCAAAGTAATCTTGAGAAGAAAAAACGGAGTTGGAGGAATCAGGCTTCCTGACTCCAGACTATACTACAAAGCTACAATAATCAAGACAGTATGGTGCTGGCACAAAAGCAGAAATTTAGATCAATGGAACAGGATAGAAAGCCCAGAGATAAACCCATGTACATATGGTCACCTTATCTTTGAGAAAGGAGGCAAGAATATACAATGGAGAAAAGACAGCCTCCTCAGTAAATGGTGCTGGGAAAACTGGACAGCACTTGTTAAAGAATGAATTTAGGACATTTCCTAACACCATACACAAAAATAAACTCAAAATAGATTAAAGACCTAAATGTAAGACCTGAAACTGTAAAACTCTTAGAGGGAAACATAGGCAGAACACTCTGTGACATAAATGATAGCAATATCTTTTTTGACCCACCTCCTAGAGTAAAGGAAATAAAAACAAAAATAAACAAATGGGACCTAATGAAACAAAAGTTTTTGCACAGCAAAGGAAACCATAAATATGATGAAAAGACAACCCTCAGAGTGGGAGAAAATATTTGCCAATGAAGCAACTGTCAAAGGAGCAATCTCCAAAATATATAAGCAACTCATGCAGCTTAATATCAAAAAAACAAAAACCCCATCCAAAAATGGGTGGACGACCTAAACAGACATTTCTCCAAAGAAGACATACAGATGGCCAACAAACACATGAAAAGAAGTTCAGCATCACTAATCATTAGAGAAATGCAAATCAAAGCCACAATGAGGTATCACCTCCCACCAGTCAGATCGGCCATCATCAAAAAATCTAGGAACAATAAATGCTAGAGAGACTGTGGAGAAAAGGGAACCCTCCTGCACTGATGGTGGGACTGTAAAGTGATACAACCACTATGGAAAACAGTTTGGAGATTCTTCAAAAAGCTAAAAATAGAACTACCATATGACCAGCAGTCCCACTACTAGACATATACCTGGAGAAAACCATAATTCAAAAAGAAACATGTACCAAAATGTTCATTGCAGCATTATTTACAATAGCCAGGACATGGAAGCAACCTAAGTGTCCATCAACAGATGAATGGATGAAGATGTGGCACATATATACAATGAAATGTTACTCATCCATAAAAAGGAATGAAATTGAGTTATTTGTAGTGAGATGGATGGACCTAAAGTCTGTTATACAGAGTGAAGTAAGCCAGAAAGAGAAAAACAAATACTGTATGCTAACTTATATATATGGAATCTAAAAAAATGGTACTGATGGACCCAGTGGCAGAGGAAGAATAAAGATGCAAATGTAGAGAACAGACTTGAGGACACAGGGAGGGTGGGAAGGAGAAGCTGGGACAAAATGAAAGAGTAGTATTGACATTTATACACTACCAAATGTAAAATAGATAGCTAGTGGGAAGCAACTGCATAACACAGGGAAATCAACTCGATGATGGGTGATGACCTAGAGGGGTGGGATAGGGAGGGTGGTAGGGAGGCTCATGAGGGAGGGGATATGGGGATATATGTATAAATACAGCTGATTCACTTTGTTGTACAACAGAAACTAGCACAACAGTGTAGAGCAATTATAGTCCAATAAAGATCAAAAGAAAGAAAAAAGTACTTATCAAAACACAGAAGACATTTTAAATGCCTCCTCTGCATAAACAAAAAACAGAATCCCCCAAAACTATTAAGACTGTGATACAAGCCAGTAGGCAGCAAAATACTCTGTTAATTTTGGTAGACTACCATATGTCAGAATATTGTTTTAATGGCTCTCTTAGCATACCCTCTAGTGTTTGAGTGTTGGATGACACAGCATCTTTCTGATGTAATTGTGCATTTCCTTGCTTCCTTTTGTTTTTGTCTGTCAAAATAGAAGTATTCTAATGTTATGCATATAAATATAAAAATTTAATAGTTAATAATGGAACAATTTCATCTGCTTCAGACATTTTTAAAACTCAAAGCAAAGCATACATAAAATATTGTAAATTTTTTCCATAGGCACCTCTAAAAACAGTTTTCTGTGTTAATAATTTATCTTCTAAATTAGATACAGGGAGAGAGGTTTTAAGATGGTTATTCAAACTATGTACAATGGGTAATTATTAAAATGGATGTAAAAAAATAGAAGTCACTAGCTCTGAAGAAATGAGTTAAATTATGTAAAAAATAATAGTAAATGGCATTAAATTGTTAACTTGTAAAACTGAGTACCATAAATGTTAAATGTACATTTATGATATCTTAACACAATAATTTGTATTTACTGAAAGTACTTTTCCTTGTGGAAAATATCTGAATAGTTGTGCTTTAATCATTTATAAATGCATACACTATATGCATTAAAAAAAGATCTGTGTGGGTTTTTGTGTGAATATAAGTCTTCACGTATTTGGAATAAATGCCTAGGAGTAATGCAATTGTTTGGTTATGTGATAGTTGCATGTCTAGTTTTTTGAGAAATTTCCAAACTGTTTTCCAGAGTGGCTGCTTCATTTTACATTCCCACTAGCAATGTATGAGTGATCCCATTTCTCCTTATCTTTGTCAATAATTGGTGTTGTCTCTTGTTTTTTAGTTTAGCCATGCTGGTAGAAGTGTAGTGATATCTCATTTTAATTTGCATTTTCCTAGTGAGTAATGATGTTGAATATCTTTTCATGTGCTTATTTGCTATTTCAGCATCTTTGGTGAAATGTCTCTTCATGACTTTATCCCTGTTCTGAATGGATTCTTTGCTTTTTTTTTTTAACTGTTGAGTTTTGAGGGTTCTTTATGTATTCTAGATACTAGGCCCTTTGCCATATATATGATTTGCACATTTTTCCCCACTCTCCAGTTTGTCTTTTCATCCTCTTAATACAGAGAAAATGTTTTTAATTTTGATGAAGGCCAGATTATCAATTTTTCCTGTGATTTTCATTGTGATTTTGATATCAAGTCTAAGAATTCTTTGCATAGTGCTAGATCCCCAAGATTTTCTATTTTTTTTTCTAAAAGTTTTGTAGTTTCATGTTTTACATTTGGTCTCTGGTCCATTCTGAGTAAATTTTTATAGAAGATGTGAAGCTTAGGTCAAGGCTCACTTTTTTGCCTATGGCTGTCCGGTTTCTACAGCACCATTTGTGAAAAGGCTCATTTCTCCATTGAATTGCAAAGCACCTTTGTCAAAAATTAGTTGGGCATATTTGCATGGGTCTATTTCTGGGTTATCTATTGATCTGTTTCTTCTTTCAGAAGTAACACACACCCTTGATTAATGTAGCTGTATGCTAATAAGCTTTGAAATTAGGTGGACTTATTCCTCCTACTTTATTCTTTTTCAAACTTGTTTTAAGCATTCTAATTCCATTGCATTTTGATAAAAATTTTAGCATAATCTTATTTATATCTATCAAAAATCTTGCTTTTTCTTTTTTTGATTAGTTGGGTTTTGTTTTTGTTTTGGCTGGGGTTTTAATAGGAATTGCGTTATACTTGCATATCACTTTGGGAGAATTAGTATCTTTACTATGTTGAGTCTTTCTGTCCACAGCCACAGTCCCCTTTCATTTATTTAGATCTTTTATTTCTCTCCATACCATTGTGTAGTTTTCAGCATTCGATTTCTGTACACGTTATGTTACATTTATATCTGTTCCATTTTTTGAGCAATTGTAAATGGTATTGTATTTTTAATTTCAGTGTCTACATGTTCATTACTAGCTTATAGAAATAAACTTGATTTCTGTATGTTTTGTCTATTTATCTTGCCTGTGACCTTACTGAACTCACTTATTAGTTTTAGGGGTTTGTTGTTTGCTTTCTTGTTTTTGTTTTGGGTTTTTAGGTTCCTTGGTATGGTCTATGTAGACCATCATGTCACCTGCAAATAGGGACAGTTCTGTTTCTTCTTTCTGATCTGTATTTGATCTATAGGTAAAGCTCAGTCTGCTTTCAAGATTTCTGTCTTCATTTTTAATTCTTAGAAGTTTAATTAAAATGTGTTTTGGCATGGCTTTTTTGATAATAGCTATTTTTATTTATTTATTGATGTTTAAATTTTTATTGGAGTATAGTTGATTTACAATGTTGTGTTAGTTTCAGTTGTACAGCAAAGTGAATCAGTTATACATATACATGTATCCACTCTTTTTTAGATTCTTTTCCCATGTAGACCATTAGAGTATTGAGTAGAGTTCCCTGTAATATACAGTAGATCATTATTAGTTATGTATTTTATATATAGTAATGTGTATATGTCGATCCCAGTCTCCCAATTTATCCCTCCCACTCTCTTCCCCCTAGTAACCATAAATTTGTTTTCTACATCTGTGACTCTATTACTGTTTTGTAAATAAGTTCATTTGTACCATTTTTTTTGATTCCACGTATAAGTGATATCATACAATATCTGTCTTTCTCTGTCTGACTCACTTCACTCAGTATGACAATCTCTATGTCCATCCATGTCTCTAAAAATGACCCAATTTCATTCCTTTTTATGTCTGAGTAATATTCCATTGTACCACATCTTCTTTATCCATTCCTCTGCTGATGGACATTCAGGTTGCGTCCATGTCCTGGCTATTGTAAATAGGGCTGCAATGAACATTGGGGTGCATGTGTCTTTTCAAATTATGGTTTTCTACACATATATGCCCAGTAGTGGGATTATTGGATCATATGGTAGCTCTGTTTTTTTTGTTTTTTTTTTTTAAGGAACTTCCATACTGTTCTTCATAGTGGCTGCACCAATTTACATTCCCACCAACAGTGTAGGAGGGTTCCCTTTCCTCCACACCCTCTCTGACATTGTTTGTAGATTTTCTGATGATGGTCATTTTGATTGGTATGAGGTGATACCTTAAGTAATTTTGATTTGCATTTCTCTAATAATTGGTGATTTTGAGCATCTTTTCATGTGCTTTTTGGCCATCTGTAAGTTTTCTTTTGAGAAATATCAATTTAGATCTTCCACCCATTTTTGGATTGGGTTGTTTGTTTTTTTTGATATTGAGTTGTATTAACTATTTTTATTTTTAAACAGACAATAAACAGCATATATTTAGAGTGTACAATTTGGTATCCCAATTTCCCAATTCATTCCCCCCCAACCCTCCCCACTTTCCCCACTTGTTGTCCATGTGTTTGTTCTCTACACCTGTGTCTCTTTTTCTGCCTTGCACTTCCTTTTCATAGTTGTTAGCATTTGCCTTATGTATTGAGGTGCTCCTATACTGGGTGCATATATATTTATAATTGTTATCTCCTCTTCTTGGATGGATCCCTTGATCTTTATGTAATGTCCTTTATTGTCTCTTGTAACATTTTTTATTTTAAAGTCTATTTTACCTGATATGAGTATTGCTACTCCAGCTTTCTTTTGATTTTCATTTGCGTGGAATATATTTTTCCATCCCCTCACTTTCAGTCTGTATGTGTGCCTAGGTCTGCAGTGGGTCTCTTTGAGACAGCATACATATGGGTCTTGTTTTTGCATCTATTTAGCCAGTCTGTGTGTTCTGGTTGATGCATTTAGTCCATTTACATTCAAGGTGATTATCGATATGTATGTTCCTATTACCATTTTCTTAATTGTTTTGTGTTTGTTTTTGTAGGTCCTTTTCTTCTCTTATGTTTCCCTCTTAGAGAAGTTCCTTTAGCATTTGTTGTAGGGCTGGTTTGGTGGTGCTGAGTTCTCTTAGCTGTTGCTTGTCTGGAAAGCTTTTGGTTTCTCAATTGAATCTGAATGAGATCCTTGCTGGGTAGAGTATTCTTGGTTGTAGGTTCTTCCCTGTCATCACTTGAAATATATCATGCCACTCCCTTCTGGCTTGCAGAGTTTCTGCTGAGAAATCAGCTGTTACCCTTATGGGAGTTCCCTTGTATGTTATTTGTCGTTTTTCCCTTGTTGCTTTTAATAACATTTCTCTGTCTTTAATTTTTGTCAGCTTGACTACTATATGTCTTGGCATGTTTCTCCTTGGGTTTATCCTGCCTGGGACTCTCTGCACTTCCTGGACTTGGGTAGCTATTTCCTTTCCCAGGTTAGGGAAGTTTTCAACTATAATCTCTTCCAGTATTTTCTCAGGTGCTTTCTCTCTCTCGTCTCCTTCTGGAACCCCTATAATGTGAATGTTGGTGCGTTTAACATTGTCCCAGAGGTCTCTTAGGCTGTCTTCAGTTCTTTTCATTCTTTTTTCTTTATTCTTTTCTGCATCATTGATTATCACCATTCTGTCTTCCAGGTCACTTATTTGCCCTTCTGCCTCCGTTAATCTGCTATTGGTTCTTTCTAGTGTATTTTTCATTTCAGTTATTGTGTTGCATATCTCTGTTTGTTTGGTCTTTAATTCTTCTAGGTCTTTGGTAAACTTTTCAATCTTTGCATCCAATCTTTTTTCAAAGTCCTGGATCATCTTCACCATCATTATTCTGAATTCTTTTTCTGGAAGGGTGCCTATCTCCTCTTCATTTAGTTGTTTTTCTGGGGCTTTATCCTGTCCCTTCATCTGGTACAAAGTCCTCTGCTTTTTCATTTTCTCTGTCTTTCTGTGGCTGTGGTTTTCAGTTTTGCAAGACGAAATACTGCTGATACTGCTTGATAGTGCTGTCTGCCCTCTTGTGGAGGAAGCTATCTAGGAGGCTGGTGGGTGCTTCCTGATGGGAGGGACTGATGGTGGGTAGGGCTGGGTGGGCGGAGCTCAGTAAAACTTTAATCTGCTTGTCTGCTAATGGGTGGGGCTGTGTTCACACCTTGTTGGTTGTTTGGCCTGAGGCTACCTAGCACTGGAGCCCAAAGAGTCTTTGGTGGGGCTAATGGTGGACTCTGGGAGGGCTCACACCAATGAGCATTTCCCAGAACCCCTGCTGCCAGTGCCCCTGTCTCCTCAGTGAGCCACAGCTGCCCCCCACCTCGGCAGGCAACCCTCCAACACCAGCAGGTAGGTCTGGTTCAGTCTCCTATGGGGTCACTGCTCCTTCCCCCTGGGTCCTGGTGAGCACAATTTTTGTGTGCGCTCCAAGAGTGGAGTCTCTGCTTCCACCAGTCCTGTGGAGGCCCTGCAATCAAATCCCGCTGGCTTTCAGGGTCTGATTCTCTGGGGATTTCTCCTCCTGTTGCTGGACTCCCAAGTTGGGAAGCCTGATGTGGGGCTCAGAACCCTCACTTTAGTGGGTGGACTTCTGCAGTATAACTGTTCTCCAGTTTGTGAGTCACCCACCCAGCATTTATGGGATTTGATTGTAACGCGATTTCGCCCCTCCTACTGTCTCATTGCAGCTTCTCCTTTGTCTCTGGATGTGGGGTGTCTTTTTTTGGTGAGCTCCAGTGTCTTTCTGTCGATGATTGTTCAGCAGTTGGTTGTAATTCTGGTGCTCTTACAAGAGGGAGTGAGTGCACGTCCTCCTACTCCACCATCTTAATCCTTCAGTGTGACTTATTAAAGGCTGTAAGATTTGACTGGTTGGAAATAAGGATAGGTTCTCTAGCTATTTTTATATTTTGGAGTTTAATGCCTTGCTGGTTCCTTCATTTGCAAATATTTTCTCCCATTCTGAAGGTTTTTTCATTTTGTTTATGGTTTCCTTTGCTGTGCAAAAACTTTTAAGCTTGCTTAGGCCCCATTTACTTATTTTTGTTTTTATATTCACTACTGTAGGAGGTGGATCAAAAAGGATCTTGCTGCAATTTCTGTCAGAGAGGTTTCTGTCTATGTTTTCCTCTAAGAGTTTTGTAGTATCTGGCCTTACATTTAGGTCTTTAATCCATTTTGAGTTTATTTTGGTGTATGGTGTTAGGGAGTGTTCTAATTTCATTTTTTTCCATGTAGCTGTCCAGTTTTCCCAGCACCACTTACTGAAGAGACTGTCTTTTCTCCATTGTACCTTCTTGCCTCTTTTGTCATAAATTAGGTGACCATAGTTGCATGGGTTTATCTCTGGACTTTCTATCCTGTCCCATTTATTTATATTTCTTTTCTTGTGCCAGTACCATAGTGTTTTGATGATTATAGCTTTGTAGTAGTCTGAAGTCAAGGAGCCTGATTCCTCCAGCTCCATTTTTCTTTCTCAAGATTTTTTTTTGGCTATTCAGGATCTTTTTTGTTTCCATACAAATTGTAAAAATTTTTCTTCTAATTCTGTGAAAAATACCATTGGCAATGTGATAGGGAAATTCAATTTGCATTGAATCTGTAGGTTGCTTTGGGTAGAGTAGTCATATTAACAATATTGATTCTTCCAACCCAAGAACATGGTATTCTCTCCATCTGTTTGTGTCATCTTTGATTTCTTTCATCTGTATCTTATAGTTTTCTAAGTGCAGGTCTTTTGTCTCCTTGGGTAGGTTTATTCCTAGGTATTTTATTCTTTTTGATGTGATGGTAAATGAGATTGTTTCCTTAATTTATTTTTCTGATGTTTTGTTGTTAGTGTGTAGGAATACAGGAGATGTCTGTGTATTAATTTTGTATCCTGAAAATTTACCAAATTCATTCATTAGCTGTAATAGCTTTCTGGTGGCATCTTTAGGATATTCTATATATAGTATCATGTCATCTGCAAGCAGTGACTGTTTTACTTCTTCTTTTCCAATTTGGATTCCTTTTATTTCTTTTTCTTTTCTGATTCATATGGATAGGAGTTCCAAAACTATGTTGAATAAAGATGGCGAGAGTGGAAACATCCTTGTCTTGTTTCTGACCTTAGTGGAAATGCTTTCAGTTTTTCACCATTGAGAATAATGTTTGCTGTGGGTTTGTCATATATGGACTTTATTACGTTGAGATAGGTTCCCTCTATGCCCACTTTCTGGAGGGTTTTGTTTTGTTTTTTTTTAATCACAAATGGATGTTGAATTTTGTCAAAAGCTTTTTATGCATCTATTGAGATGATCATACGGTTTTTATTCTTCATTTGTTCATGTGGAGTGTCACATTGATTGATTTGCATATATTGAAGAATCCTTGCATCCCTGGGATAAATCCCACTTGATCATGGTATATGATCCTTTTAATGTGTGGTTAGATTCAGTTTGCTAGTATTTTGTTGAGGATCTTTGCATCTATGTTCATCAGTGATACTGGCCTATAATTTTGTGTGTGTGTGTGATATCTTTGGTTTTGGTAACAGGGTAATGATGGCCTCATAAAATGAGCTTGGGAGTCTTCCTTTGCAATATTTTGGAAAAGTTTGAGAAGAATAGGTATTAACTATTCTGTGAATGTTTGATAGAATTCACCTGTGAAGCCATCTGGTCCTGGACTTTTGTTTGTTGGAGTTATTTAAAATAACAGTTTCAATTTCAGTACTTATGATTGCTCAGTTCATATTTTCTGCTTCTTCCTGGTTCATTCTTGGAAGGTTATACTTTTATAAGAATTTGTCCATTTTTTCTAGGTTGTCCATTTGATTGGCATATAGTTGCTTGTAGTACTCTCTTATCCTTTGTATTTCTTTTTTTTTTTCTAATAAAGTATTTTATTTTATTTTTTCTAAAAATTTATTTTTAATTTATTTACTTTTGGCTGTGTTGGGTCTTCGTCACTGCATGGGCTTTCTCTAGTTGCAGGGAGCGGGTGCTGCTCTTTGTTACAGTGCATAGGCTTCTCATTGCAATGGCTTCTCTTGATGCAGAGCATGGGCTCTTGGCACATGGGCTTCAGCAGTTGTGGCTCGAGGGCTCTAGAGCACAGGCTCGGTAGTTGTGTACGGGCTTAGTTGCTCCACTGCATGTGGGATCTTTCAGGACCAGGGCTCGAATCCGTGTCCCTTGCATTGCCAGGCGGATTCTTAACCACTGCACCACCAAGGAAGTCCTGATCCTTTGTATTTGTGTGGCGTCAGTTGTAACTGTTCCTTTTTCATTTCTAATTTTATTAATTTGAATCTTCTTCCTTTTTTCTTAATGAGTTTGGCTGAAGTTTTATCAATTTTGTTCATCTTCTTACAGAACTAGCTTTTATTTTCATTGATCTTTTCTCTTGTTTTCTTTATCTGTTTCATTTATTTCTGTTCTGATTTTTATGATTTCTTTCCTTCTAGTAACTTTGGGTTTTGTTTGTTCCTCTTCCTCTAGTTGCTTCAGGTGTAAGGTTTGGTTGTTTATTTGAGATTTTTCTTGTTTCTTGAGATGACATTGTATTGCTATAAACTTCTTTCCTAGAACTGCTTTTGCTGTGTCCCATAGATTTTGGATTGTCATGTTCTCATTATCATTTGTCTCTAGGTGTTTTTGGATTTTCTCTTTGATTCTCCAGTGATCCATTGGTTATTTAGTAACATATTGTTTAGCCTACATGTGTTTGTGTTTTTTACAGTTTTTTTTTTTCCCTGTAATTGATTTCTAATCTCATAGCGTTGTGTTTGGAAAAGATGCTTAATATGATTTCAATTTTCTTGAATTTACCAAGACTCAATTTGTGACCCAAGATGTGATCTATCCTGGAGAATGTTTTGTGTGCACTTGAGAAGAAAGTTTGTTCTGTTGCTTTTGGATGGAACGTTCTATAAATATCAATTAACTCTATCTGGTGTAATGTATCATTTAAGGCTTATTTTCCCTTACTCATTTTCTGTCTGGATGATCTGTCCTTTGGTATAAGTGCAGTTTAAAGTCCCTGACTGTTATTGTGTTACTGTTGATTTCCCCTTTTATGGCTGTTAGCATTTGGCTTATATATTGAGGTGCTTCTATGTTGGGTGCATAGATATTTACAATTGTTATATCTTATTGTATTGACCCCTTGATCATTATGTTGTGTCCTTCCTTGTCTCTTGTAACAGTCTTCATTTTAAAGTCTAATTTGTCTGATATGAGTATTGCTACCCCCCCTTTTCTTTGATTTCCATTTGCATGGAATATGTTTTTTCCATCTCCTCATTTTCAGTCTGTATGTGTCCTTAGGTCTGAAGTGGTACTCTTTTAGATAGCATACATACCAGTCTTATTTTTGCATCCATCCAGCCAGTTTGTGTCCTTTGGTTGGAGCATTTAATCCATTTACATTTACAGTAATTATCAATATGCATGTTCCTATTTCCATTTTCTTAATTGTTTGGGTTTGTTTTGGTAGGTCTTTTTTCTTCCCTTCCTCTTTTGTTCTCTTGTGGTTTGTTGACTATCTTCAGTGTTGTGTTTGTGTTACCTTTTCTTTTTTGTGTGTGTATCTTTTGTAGCCTTTTGGTTTGCATTTCCCATGTGGTTTTGATATAGCAGTCTGTAGAAATACAAGGTTATTTTAAGTTGCTGGTCTCTTAATTTCAAATGCAATTCCCATTTCCTGCATTTGTACTCACATCTTATGGTTGCTGGTTTTGATATCATATTTGTGTGTAGATGATTTCCTGTTTTTATTGTATGTTTGTTTTTACCAGTGAGCTTTCCCATTTGTGATTTTCTTGTTTCTAGTTGTGGCCTCTTTTTTTTCTTTTTTCTTTTTTTTTTTTTTAACCTCTTCTGCCTAGAGACATTCCTGTAGCAGTCATTGTAAAACTTGTTTGATGTTGCTGAATTCTCTTAGTTTTTTTCTCATCTGTAAAGCTTTTAATTTCCTCCTCAAACTTTAATGAGAGCCTTGCTGGATAGAGTATTTTTGGTTATAGGTTTTTCCCTTTCATCACTTTAAATATGTCATGCCACTGCTTTCTGGCCTGCAGAGTTTTTGCTGATAAATCAGCTGATAACCTTATGAGATTTCCCTTGTATGTTGTTGCTTTTCCCTTGTTCCTTTTAATATTTTTTTCTTTGTATTTAATTATTTTTCATTTGATTAATATGTGTCTTGGCATGTTTCTCCTTGAGTTTATCCTATATGGGACTCTCTGTGCTTCCTGGACTTTGGTGACTATTTCCTTTCCCGTGTTAAGGAAGTTTTTGGCTATAATCTCTTCAAATATTTTCTCAGGCTCTTCTTTCTCTCTTCTTCTGGGACCCCTATAATTCAAATGTTGGTGCATTTAATATTGTTCCAGAGGTCTTTGAGGGTATCTTCATTTCTTTTCATTCCTTTTTCTTTATTCTATTCCATGGCAGTGAATTCCTACTTTGTCTTCCTGCTCACTTATCTGTTCTTCTGCCTCAGTTATTCTGCTATGAAGTCCTTCTAGTGTATTTTTCATTGCAGTTATTATATTGTTCCTCTCTGTTTGTTTGTCCTTTATTTCTTCTAGGTCTTTGTTAAACATTTCTTTTATCTTGTTGATCCGTGCCTCCATTCTTTTTCTGAGATCTTGGATCATATTTACTGTCATTACTCTGAATTCTTTTTCAGGTAGATTGTCTATCTCCTCTTCATTTAGTTGTTCTTGTAGGTTTTTACCTTGCTCCTTCCTCTGCAACATATTCTTCTGTCATCTCATTTTATTTAACTTTTTGTGTTTGTGGTCTTTTTTCCACAGGTGGCAGGATAGTAGTTCCTCTTGCTTCTAGTGTCTGCCTCCTGGTTGGTGAGGTTGGTCCAGGGGCTTGTGCAGGCTTTCTGGTGAGAGGGCCAGGTTCCTGTCTCTGTTGGGTGGAGCTGGGTCTTGTCCCTCTTGTGGGCAGAGCCATGTCAAGAGGTGTGTATTGGGGTGTCTTTTAGCTTATTATCACTTTAGACAGCCTCTCTGCTGATGGGTGGGGCTGTGTTCCTGTCTTGGTGGTTGCTTGGCCTGAGTTGTTCCAGCAGTGGAGCCTTCAGGCTGTTGGGTGGGGCCCAGTCTTGGTGCTGAAATGGGGACCTCTGGGAGAGCACATGATGATTAACATTCCCTGGGCTTCTGCTACCAGTTCTCTTGCCCCACAGTGAGCTGCTGCCAATGCCTGCTCCCCAGGAGACCCTCCAAGAACCCTAGGTGGGTCTAGCCCAGGTTCCTATGGAGGTACTGCTTTATGTTGGGTCCCAGTGCATGTGAGACCTTGTGTGTGCCCTCTGAGGGTGGAGTCTCTGTTTCCCCAGCCCTGTGGAGCTCCTGCACTCAAGCCCCACTGACCTTCAAAGCTAAATGCTCTGGGGGTTCTCCCTGCAGATGCAAGACCCTCAGACTGTCTTGGAGGGCTATTTTTATGTGGGAAGTTCCCTATGTGGCCTGTGTGGGTTATACATGTATATAGAGGCTGTTTTTCTGGATGGATGGCTGCCACCTCTTTCGTCAGTAGTTGCTGGCCATCCTCCCCTTGATAGGGGGTTTGACTGGTGTATCATGACCAGAGCCTGGTCTGGATATTGAGCGGGGCCTGCCCTTTGCTTGGTGGTTGTCACTGTCCTGTCAGGGGCGTGGTCTGCTCCCTAGTTGTTGGAGTAGAGGCCCCCAGATCTGTTTCTTAGCTGTGTTTCTGATCTGCAGTGTGAGGTAGGTGGGATTGGGGCACTCCCACTGGGAGAGAAGCCACTGAGTGTTCCTCCTCTGGAGTTTTCACCTGTGAGTGCTCGGTTGTGTCCCCTTTCACTCATTGTGTGGGCTCACAAGGGACACTGTTTTTGGCACTGCTTTCGGTCCCACATTAACTGTGGATATGCCAGCACTTGGCCCTGGGGATTCTCAGACGTTGTTTCAGGCCTGGATTTCTCAGGCTACCATCAGAGATCTACTGAGGTCAGGTCTCAGGACTGCAGTAATTGTGTACCTGGACCTGCCATGGAGGCAGCTCAGACTCTGGCCCAGCCGAACTCCTGTGTGTACATGCCCACAAAGCCCACATCTGCTAAAGCGAGACCCGTCTCAGCTTTAGGAGCACTTGTACTTTTGGATATTCCACAGGGACTGAATTTAGGAAGCTATCTGTGGAGGTGTAACTCCACAGTTTGCACAGCAGCAAGGAGAGATTTCAGCTTTTTTTCCTTAGTCACACAGACCCTGGGGCTCAGCAGTGATTTCAGCCCCACCTCTGAGTGTGGGCCACCCACCAGCCTCTGCTCCTGAGGCTGCCAGAGGAACCTACCAGGAGGGAGGGAGCCAAGGTGGCGCTTCAGGGTGAGTGGGCCACCTAGGCGATTGGGGTGAGCAGGTTGCCCAGGCAGGGAGGGGACAGAGGGCCCAGGGACATGCGAGCCTGTTCCTGTGGGAGCCTTCCCTTGTGCCTCTGGAGGCAGGGGCTGGCGCATGAGGAGAGAGGCTGCAATGGTGGCCCTGCTGTTTGCATGTCACTCAGCAGTGGTGCTTTGCTTCTATCATGGTCTGGGTTTCCTCCAGGAGCATTCCTGGTTGTGGAGCTCCTCACTCCTATCCCCTCAGGCTGTCTTTTCATAGCCAACAGCCGTCGCCCCCCCACCCCCACCCCCCTGGTCTGCTCTCCAAACCCCATGTTTTAGCATCCAGGCCTCCATCCGCACTGGTGGACACATGTCTTAGGCTGGGTCACGTAGGCCTGTGGCACGGACCGTCTGTGTAGGTCTCACTCTGTCCTGCCTGCCACAGACTGGTGACTACGTTCTCCTCTGAGGACCCAAAGCTCCCCTTCTGTCCAGGTGATCTCCTCACCAGTGAGCGGGCTTCCTCGGATGCGGAAGCCTCTCCTTACCTTCAGCTCTGGCCCCAGGGGTGCAGGTCCCATCCTCCTTCCTCTCCTCTTCCTTTTCCCTTCTTTCTTTCATCCTACCTGGTTACATGGGGATTCTTTTTGTCTTTTTAGGTGTCTAAGATCCTCTGCTAGTGCTCGGCAGATGCTCTGTGAGAATTGTTCCATTTGTAGATATATCCTTGATACGTTTGTGGGAGAGAGAAACTCCACGTCCTTCCACCCCTCTGCCATCTTGACCCTTCCGATTGGCATGGATTTCTTTGAGTCTATCCTGTATGGGATTTGCTCAGCTTCTCAAATCTATAGATTTTTGCCTCTTCCTAAATTGGGGAATTTTACAGCCATTATTTCTTAATTTTTTAAAATACTTTTTCATTTCTCCTCTCCTTCTTTGATTCCAATGACACAAACATTAGAGCTTTTGTTATAGTCTCACAGGTCCCTAAGACTCTGTTCAGTTTTTTTTTTTTTAATCTGTTTTTTCTCTGTTGCCCAACTGAATAAGTTCTATTGTTCTATCTTCCAGTTCACTGATTCTTTCCTTTGTCCTTTCCATTCTACTGTTGATCTCATTTACTGAGTTTTTAATTTTGGATATATTTTCTCAATTCTAAAATTTTCACTTTTTTCTTTATATCTTCCATTTCTTTGCTGAGGCTTTCTATTTCTTTGCTGAGGCATTCCATTTTTTAAAATTCATTTCAAGCATATTCATTGTTGCTATTTGAAGTGTTTTTATCATGGCTGCTCTAGAATCCTTGTCAGATAATTCCAACATCTCTGTCATCTTGGTTTTGGCATCTGTTGACTTGCTTCTTATTACTGCTGTGTGAGAATGAGAGTTCTAGATCCCATGTGGTCTCCACTGACATGATGTTGGTGATGGTGGGGCTTGTAACCACTGGGGTTGGTGAAAGTCCTTACTCTTCACTGGGTCTCCTGTTATACTACTCCAGTAGGGAGGGAGAGGAGCATCTAGTTACTGCTGGGTGGGGGTGGAAGTCCAGGCTTTCTGTTTGTTCTCCACTGATACTGCCAGGAACAGTGGCTCATTATCAGCTGCCTGGGATGAAAGTTCCCTTTCCCTACTTGGTCTTGTCTAATGCCACTCTGAAGGAGATGTTAGGGTGTCTTGTTTTAGTCTCTCAAGGATGCACGTCTAGGCTCCCCACTCAGCCTTTGCTGGTATGGGTGTAAGCTGGGGTCACAGTTTTTTCTATGGTGTTTGACTGAGGTAGAGTAGTTATTGTGTAAGAGTTTTCTGTCTTGCTAGACTGCCCCTTAACTGGTCTTTTGAGTAGAGAGCATGCATTTGGTGGTTTTTTGGTTTTGTTTTGTTTTGGTCTGCACCTGTTGGGTTTGGTTTCTGGGTTGCTGACTTCTTCAGTAACTTCATCCCCATTTTATTTCAGCCATCTTTGTTTCAGGTACTTATCATCCTTTATCTGGCCTATTGAGTTAACCCCTAGTGAGTCTTTCAGCCTCCACTTTTGCCAGTGTTTTCTTCCTAGGAAGAAGAACTGACCATGTCACTCTTCTTCTTCTTTTCTTTTTTAATAAATTTATTTATTTATTTATTTATTTATTTTATTGGCTATGTTGGGTCTTTTTTGCTGTGCGCGGGCTTTCTTTTAGTTGCGGTGAGTGGGGGCTACTTTTCGTTGTGGTGCGTGAGCTCCTCATTGCCGTGGCTTCTCATTGCGGAGCATGGGCCCTAGGTGCGTGGGTTTCAGTAATTGCAGCACATGGGCTCAATAGTTGTGGCTCACGGGCTCTAAAGCACAGGCTCAATAGTTGTGGTGCATGGGCTCAGTTGCTTCGTGGCATGTGGGATCTTCCGGAAACAGGGATCAAACCCATGTCCCCTGCATTGGCAGGCGGATTCTTAACCACTGCACAGCCTAGGAAGCCCATGTCACTCTTCTTTTAATATCATCGTTCATAAAATAAAATTCCATCTCCTTTGGAAGGCACTGCAGATCCTCCAAGATCCAATTCCAGCTTTGCCTTTCCATCTTTAATTTCTAATAAGTCCTTCTGCTTACCTTTTTGCTCTAGACATGCCATATACTTTAGCTCACATTCTTCCTTTTGTCTCTAGTACCTTTCTCTACTCTGCAGAAGTATAGTTTAGAAGTTAAAAGCACTAGAGATGGGCTGCCTAAGTTTAAATTCCATCTCCAGTATTTTCTAGCTGAGTGATCTTGGACAGCGCTACCTCTCTGTGCCTCAATTTTCCCATCTGAAAAATGGGAATAATAATAGCACAGGGCTGTTATAAATTAATATTCTTAAATTAAATATTCTATATAAAGTGTTGCCTGGTTACAGAGGAAGGTCTCTATAAATATGAGCTGTTAGTATAATTTGTTATTAAATTAATACTCAGTAATTCAGGGTTCAATTTAAATCTTACCTCTCTGTGAAGTTTTTGAGTCCTGCCCACTGCTCTCCCATTATCGGAATTAGTTGCTTTTTCCCATCTGCACCCACACCACTTAATTTACATTGCTTTTATACTTCATTCTGTGTGCTTTGTAGGTAGCTAGGTTGCAGATCTCTCTCACTAACCATGTTTGTTCATTTTTAGATTCATGCAGTCAAAGGAAGCATTCACAATGAGCCAAGCACTGGATCACAGAGGTGGCTCAAACATTGACTTTTATCTCATTTCCATGACAGATTTATCTGAAAGAACTTATGTGCCAGACACTGTTCTAGGCAACATAAATGGAGAAGGATGGAACATGAGATCCCCAAGGATTGAATGATGGTAAAAAAAAAAAAAAGGAGAGAGGAAGTGTAAGTCTAGCAGGGAGGCTGAGCAAAGGGAAGGTCATTTAAGGGTGAGGGCAGTTAAGCAAATTTATTGTAAATAAGATCAGCAAATTGAAAGAAAGAGATTTTGAGAGTGATTAGGGAAAGAATGAGAAAATATTTGAAGGAAAAAGAAATATAGGTGTGTGTGTATACATACATGTATCTGTTCATATGTGCATGTGTTTTTGCATAAGCACATCTCAGTGTGTATATATATGTAAATATGTGACTTATATACATACCACACACACACACATACACAGGAAAGTGGGGGAGAGAAGGGAAGAAGAAAAGGAGAAACAGCAAGTTTGAGAGAGAGAATTGTACACATGTATAACCTCTCTTTCACTGCTTCTCCCTCTGTCTCTCTCTGTGTAGTATAGAAATCTATCTGTCCATCTTTCTTTTTTTTTTTTAAGCTCTTTATTGGAATATAATTGCTTTACATTCTTGTACCAGCTTTTGAGGTACACCAAAGTGCATCAGCTGTATTTATACATATATCCCCATATCCCTTCCTTCCCATGACTCCCTCCTGCTCTCCCTGTCCTGGCCCTCTAAAGCATCACGCATCATTGAGTGGATCTCCCTTCGCTATACAGCAACTTCCCACTAGCTATCCATTTTACAGTTGGTAGTTAGTGTATATAGGCCTATGCTACTCTCTCACTTCATCCCAGCTTCCCCTTCGCCCCCTGCCCGCCCAACCCCATGTCCTCCAGTCCATGCTCTGCATCTGCATCCTTTTTCTTGCCCTGTCACTGGGTTCATCAGAACTTTTTTTTTTTTTTTTTTTTAGATTCCGTATATATGAGTTAGCATACAGTATTTGTTTTTCTCTCTCTGGCCTACCCCACTCTGTATGACAGACTCCAGGTCCATCCACCTCATTACATATAGCTCCATTTCATTCCATTTTTTTTTTCTTCAGAAATTTTATTGAGGTATAGTTAACAGACAACAAACAACATACATTTAGAGTGTACAATTTGGTATCCCAATCTCCCAATTCGTCCCCACCCCCAATGCTCCCCGCTTTCCCCACTTGGTGTCCATGTGTTTGTTCTCTACAACTGTGTCTCTATTTCTGCCTTGCATTTCCTCTTTCAAAGTTGTTAGCATTTGCCTTGTGTATTGAGATCCTCCTATATTGGGTGCATATATATTTATAATTGTTATCTCCTCTTCTTGGATGGATCCCTTGATCTTTATGTTATGTCCTTTCTTGTCTCTTGTAACATTTTTTATTTTAAAGTCTATTTTATCTGATGTGACTATTGCTACTCCAGCTTTCTTTTTTTTTTATTATTTTTTTTGGGGGTACACCAAGTTCAATCATCTGTTTTTATACACATATCCCCGTATTCCCTCCCTTCCTTGACTCCCCCCCCCTCGAGTCCCCGCCACCCTCCCTGCCCCAGTCCTCTAAGGCATCTTCCATCCTCGAGTTGGACTCCCTTTGTTATACAACAACTTTCCACTGACTATTTTACAGTTGGTAGTATATATATGTCTGTGCTACTCTCTCCCTTCGTCTCAGTTTCCCCTTCACCCTCCGCCCCTTCCCATACCTCGAGTTCTCCAGTCCATTCTCTGTATCTGCATCCTTGTTCTTGTCACTGAGTTCATCAGTACCATTTTTAGATTCCATATATGTGAGTTAGCATACAATATTTGTCCTTCTCTTTCTGACTTACTTCACTCTGTATGACAGATTGTAGTTCTATCCACCTCATTACATATAGCTCCATCTCATCCCTTTTTATAGCTGAGTAATATTCCATTGTATGTATATGCCACATCTTCTTTATCCATTCATTTGTTGATGGGCATTTCGGTTGCTTCCATGTCCTGGCTATTGTAAATAGTGCTGCAATAAACATTATGGTACATGTTTCTTTTTGGATTATGGTGTTCTCTGGGTATATGCCCAGTAGTGGGATTATTGGATCATATGGTAGTTCTATTTGTAGTTTTTTAAGGAACCTCCAAACTGTTTTCCATAGTGGCTGTGCCAACTTACATTCCCACCAACAGTGCAGGAGAGTTCCCTTTTCTCCACACCCTCTCCAACATTTATTGTTTCTAGATTTTGTGATGATGGCCATTCTGATTGGTGTGAGGTGATACCTCATTGTGGCCTTGACTTGCATTTCTCTGATGATGAGTGATGTTGAGCATCTTTTCATGTGTGTGTTGGCCATCTGTATGTCTTCTTTGGAGAAATGTCTATTTAGGTCTTCCGCCCATTTGTGGATTGGGTTATTTGCTTTTTTGGTATTAAGCTGCATGAGCTGCTTGTATATTTTGGAGGTTAATCCTTTGTCCGTTGCTTCATTGGCAAGTATTTTCTCCCATTCTGAGGGTTGCCTTCTAGTCTTGTTTATGGTTTCTTTTGCTGTGCAAAAGCTTTTAAGTTTCATGAGGTCCCATTTGTTTATTCTTGATTTTATTTCCATGATTGTAGGAGGTGGGTCCAAAAGGATCTTGCTTTGATGTATGTCATAGAGTATTCTGCCTACGTTTTCCTCTAGGAGTTTAATACTGTCTGGCCTTACATTTATGTCTTTAATCTATTTTGAGTTTATTTTTGTGTGCAGTGTTAGGAAGTGTTCTAATTTCATTCTTTTACATGTTGCTGTCCAATTTTCTCAGCACCACTTATTGAAGAGGCTCTCTTTCTTCTATTGTGTATTCTTGCCTCCTTTGTCAAAGATAGGTTGCCCATATGTGCTTGGGTTTACCTCTGTGATCTCTATTCTATTCCATTGATCTTCCTTTCTGTTTTTGTGCCAGTACCATACTGTCTTGATCACTGTGGCCTTGTAGTATAATTTGAAGTCAGGAAGCCTCATTGCACCAACTCCATCTTTCTTTCTCAAGATTGCTTTGACTATTCGGGGTCTTTTATGTTTCCATACAAATCGTAAGATTTCTTGTTCTAGTTCTGTGAAAAATGCCATTGGTAATTTGATAGGGATTGCGTTGAATCTGTAAATTGCATTCGGTAATATAGTCATTTTCACAATGTTGATTCTTCCAATCCAGGAACATGGTATGTCTCTCCATCTGTGTGTATCAGCTTTGATTTCTTTCATCAGTGTCTTAAAGTTTTTTGCATACAGGTCTTTCACCTCCTTAAGCAGGTTTATTCCTAGGTATTTCATTCTTTTTGTTGCAATGGGTGATGGGGGAGTTTCCTTAATTTCTCTTTCTGCTTTTCATTGTCAGTGTGTGGGTATGCAAGAGATTTCTGTGCATTAATTTTGTATCCTGCTACTTGACTAAATCCATCAATTAATGCTAGCAATTTTCTGGTATAGTCTTTAGGGTTTTCTGTGTATAGTATGTCATCTGCAAAGAGTGACAATTTTACTTCTTCTTTTCCAATTTGGATTCCTTTTATTTCTTTTTCTTTTTTGATTGCTGTGGCTAAAAATTCCAAAACTATGTTGAATAATAATGGTGAGAGTGGACACCCTTGTCTTGTTCTGTTCTTAGAGGGAATTCTTTCAGTTTTTCACCATTTAGAACGATGTTAGCTTCTGGTTTTTCATATATGGCTTTTATTATGTTGAGGTAATTTCCTTCTATGCCCTTTCTGGATAATTTTTATCATAAATGGATGTTGAATTTTGTCAAAAGCTTTTTCTGAATCTATTGACATTATTATATGGTTTTTATCCTTCAATTTGTTGATCTGATGTATATCACATTGAGTGATTTGCATATATTGAAGAGTCGTTGCATCCCAGTGATAAACGCCCCTTGATCATGGTGTATGATCTTTCTAATGTGCTGTTGGATTCTGTTAGCTAGTATTTTGTTGAGGATTTTTGCATCTATCAGTTATATTGGCCTATAATGTTCTTTTTTTGTGATATCTTTGCCTGGTTTTGGTATCAGGGTGATGGTGGCCTCGTAGAATGAGTTTGGGAGTGTTCCTCCTTCTGCTATATTTTGGAAGAGTTTGAGGATAGGTGCTAGCTCTTCTCTAAATGTTTGATAGAATTCGCCTGTGAAGCTATCTGGCCCTGGGCTTTTGTTTGCCGGTAGATTTTTAATCACAGTCTCAATTTCCATACGTGTGATTGGTCTATTCATATTTTCTATTTCTTCCTCGTTTATCTGTCCATCTTTCTATCTGTCTACCTCTGTACAGACAGATGGAGATCAAACGAGAAGGTGAAATAAGGATGACTCACTGATGGAGTGAAATCTTATAGGAAGAAGGAGGAAATTATTTGATCAAAAGCACAAGAAAAAACTCCCTTAGAGATACGAGGGAGGAAGGTCAGCATCAGATGGAAGAGAAGGGAGTTATGGTTCATATAGGTTGGCCTCTGCTTGCTCTGGGGAGATGGGAAGCATATAGGGGTGAGGATAGAGAATGGGGCTAGAAGAAAGGGGTAGAGGTTTGGTACATTTTCTCTTGGAAATGTGAAAGGGTGATGCAGGGGGCCTGGAAATTTACCTAGTGACATAGGGGCCTCACTGAGGGTGTAATACAGATGAATTTTTTTTTTTCAGAAGTACTTAGCCTTTGGACAGGAAAGCTGGCAGGTGAGGGTTAGAGTTGTCTTGGGGTTAGGTCTGGGGGTGGGAGGGCAGCACAAAGGTCCTGGTAAGAGCCAAGAGTGCAGTTACAGTAGCCAGGCAGTGTGAGAAAAGGGAATGAGGATGAGACTGATAAACTGGGTCAGCTGGAGAGTATAAGAAGCTTGAAGTTCCAGAGAGGTTGGAGAGTACATTTACCTTGATTCTAGGGATAAGAGTAGTGGGAAGACAGAAAGATCTGGTTGAGGAGTGGGATTTCTGAGTGTGAGTCATTCCTCCAACAGTCAGTAAACATTGGCTTTGTCCATTTACAGCCAGAGGCTCTAGGAACAAAGGGAAGAATGGAGGCAAGGTGGTCCCTGCCCTTAAGAAGCTCACAGCCCAGACTTCAGAGGTGGTGCTTTTCTAAGTGAAACCAAAGTCCAGGATATGTCCTTGGAAGTGATTTGCTGCAGTGGGTTGGATGGGAAGGTTGGTGGAGCAAAGAAAGCCAAGCAGCTGGTTGGCTAGCATGTTGATGTGTCATCCTTAGGTGTTTATCTGTCCTGTAGAGAAAATCGGGGTTTCTCTTTGGGCAGTCATTTCTCCAGGGCCATGTGTATCCTCTTACCATCCTCTGAGGTGGGAGCTATTTTTTCTTCTCTTCTCTTCTCTTTTTTTTCTTTTCTGCTGTGTCACTTGGCTTCTGGGATCTTAGTTCCCTGACTAGAGATTGAACCTGTGCCCCCTGCAGTGGAAGTGAAAAGTCCTAACCACTAGATCACCAGGGAAGTCCCTAGGAGCTATTTTTTCATTCAAGCTTTTGCATCTCAGACTCCACATGACCACAATGGGGTCAGTCCTTGCTTGATTTTCTATAGTGTAGAATGGAGAGCGAGTGGGTCTCAAAGACCTGATTCCATGCTTTGGTGCACAAGTCTCTAAAATACTGATCTTGTGCTTTTTGGCCCTTACTTTCTTGCCCTTACCAGTGAAATGGAGATAGGAAGATGCCACAAATCCTTTGTGAGGCAGAGGCAGCTGGGATAAACAAGAAAAGTGGGATGCTGCAGGAGCTGGCAGGAGGAGTGACGACAAATGAATGAGTGTGTATGCATGGGGCAAGGGGCTGCTCAGTGCTCCGGGATCTCTGGGACTGATTTTGTTCTTTCTACACAATTCTAAACGAAACTGGCAACCTAAAGGTGCTGTGTGTGATATAGGTCTTTCAGAAACCCCCAGTGGCTTTTCTAGCTGGGTTGAGCAGAGGCCTTGAGATTTCTGGATGGAAGATACAGGCTGTGGGAATCTGCTTAGCAGCATGTCCAGGTTTTTTGTGCTCACAGAGCTGCATGAGACTTCATTTCATGAGCCATCTGGGCATTAATCTCTGGAAACTAAATTTCCTCCCTTCCCATTCCAGAGAGGCTGGCCTGCAAATGTCACTGTTGAAGGGCCACCCAGGGACGTCCCACTATAGCTGTTTTGTGGGTTTTGGCTGATAGGAGGGAAGAGGAAGCATACATCTTTCGATCTTTTACCCTTTGCTTCCCTTTTGCTATGACCTTGGGAGGTTGGTTTCTCTGGCTGTCTGGTTCAAATTCCAGATTAAAATCTGGCAATGGGCTTTATCCTCTCAGGGAATTCTATTTCATATCTTCAGGGGTCTGGACAAACACCACCAAGGTTTCTCTGCTAAGCAGTTCATAACAAATCAGGTCTAAGGTGTGATGTGATCTCTCAGCCATGTGATGGCTCTCTGATTTTTTTAATGCCATTTTTCTTTTTTTTCAGAGCTTGAGAAGCCAACTGAGACCAATCAAGTTTCAGAACCTCTACTATCTGACACCAGCATCTCCAAGGATGAACTGTTATAACCAGATACTCCCCTACTCTTGATGGTACACCTCTCCCCAGGTAGCTAAGGGGATAATACGATTTTTTGTTTGTTTGTTTGGCTGCACTGTGCAGCATGTGGGATCTTAGTTTCCTGACCAGGGATTGAACCCATGTCGCCTGCATTAGAACTGCAGAGTCTTAGCCACTGGACCACCAGGGAAGTCCCAATAATAAGAATTTTTTACGATCCTTTACACACTGCATAATGAAATAGTCATCTGCATGGTGGCTTAGGTACCAGGAACACTCACTGCTGCTACTGAAATATAAATATCACCAGGCATGCTTCATGTTGTATATCCAGTGGTTACACTCAATATAAGTGGGTAGACTCAAAGTTCCAGAGAATATGAACTTGCAGTACTGGGAAAGAGGTTATCTCTAATATGGAAACCAGTGAAAATGGTATACAGTGTATGTGATCAGCCGTTTGGTTTAAGAGATGGTCCTCTAAGCCAGCTTGTCAACTTCATCAAGACCAGCATGTGTTCAGGAAGACAAAATTCTGAGAGGTGGGTGATGGAAAGAAGCTGTCTCTTCAAGTATGCCACAGGTTGTCAGTAATTAGATGAAGGAGCTTTGGGTGATGGATGAAAGGACGCTGTCAAAGAGTAAGAAATATAAGAATTAGTAGGTGCTGTCCAAAGAAAGTGTGTGGCAGTGCTGGTTTATTGGCCCTAGAGTGTTCTCTAGACATCATTTTCCCCTAGAATGGTGTAGGGTTAATCCAATGGAGAATCACAGGGAGAAAACCCTGGCTTTGAAGATATATGGCTTCTTAGTTGTAATTATGCCCTAGCCAAGATAATCCCCAGGGTCAGCTTGTCTAGAAGAGAATCTGGTCTAGATCTTGTGCCAGATGGCTCTCCAGGTATGAATTAATAAACTGACATTGGTTGATGTTATATTTTCTGGAGGTTTTGGTTGATAAGACCTGTTGTCCAAGAGCTTATTCACTTCTGGTCATGGAACACTGAATTGCTGGCCTGGGGCTTGGACCTGTGGTGAGCCCTCTCTCTAACACCTTTCTCACCGTATTGGTGATATGCATGAGGTTCACAAACACTGAGAGTTTCTTAGGTTGCTCAGTGAGCTAATGATGTTTGTTTAGGACAGGGTTTCTCAACCTCGATGTATTAACATTTGGGGCCAGGTAGTTCTTTGTTGTGGGGGTGCTGTCCTATACACTGTAGGATTTTTAGCAGTATCTTTGCCTCCTACTAGATGCCAATATCAGCCCCCATTGCAGTTGTGACAACCAAACATTTCCCGGGGAGCACACTGCCCGAGGCTGAGAATTACTGTTTTAGGAACTAGCCAGTGATAAGGGACTTCCTTGAGGAATGAGCACAAAATTTCACTTGTAGGTGGATGAGTGCTTCATTCCCTTTACCTTTATATCAGTTAAGTATATTAGTCAGGGTTCTCCAGAGAAACAGAACTAGTAGGAGGTATATATATATATATCATATATATATATTACATAAATATATATCAATATATTACTATTATGAGGAATTGGCTCACACAATCATAGAGGCTGAGAAGTCCCATGATCTGCCACCCACAACCTTGCAACGTGGAGACACAGGAAAGCCAGCGATGTAGTTCAGTCCAAGTCCGAAGGCCTGAGAACCAGGGGAGCCAATGGTGTAAATCTCAGTCTGCGGTCAGAGATAAGATGATGAAATGCTCCCACTCAGAGTGAGGCAGGAAAAAAGAGCTGAGTTCCTCCTCCCTCCGCCTGTTGTTCTATTCAGGCTCTCAGTGGATTGGATAAGGCCATTCCTATTGGGGAGGGCAGTCTATTTTAGTGAATCTGCCTGTTAAAATGCTAATCTCATCTGGAAACACCTTCATAGACACACCTAGAAATAATGTTTAATCTGGACATCCCATGACCAGTCAAGTTGACTCATGAAATTAACTATCACAGTAGGAGATGCAGAAGTGTTTTAATTACAGGGCAAATTACAAGTTGAAAGTGTCTAGAACTACCTGGAATTGTTTCATCACTATTAAGGGAGGACTCAGGGAGAGGGTTTAGTAGTAGAGTCATCACTTACCTAACTTTTGCAGACCTTGTCTCATTGGCAGCTGCCCTGAACAGAACCTCATGTGCTGAGTCCTAGGGCTTGCCCTCCTACCCTAGACGAGATTTATAAAGGATGCATTAAGTGAAACTCTTCCTAAGCCTACGCTGTTGTTGTATCTGAGTGCTCAGACTGAAGGGGATCACAGAAGTCAGGGAGAGCATTTTACAGACTCTGTTGGATTTGATTCTGAAGGTCTGGGTGCCGAAGATTATGCAGATCTAGTAAGCTCCCAAGTGATGTCAATCCTGCTGGTCCTTGTCCCATCCTTTGGGTAGTAAGAATCCAAGCCAGAGAGCTGAAGACTACTATGGTCCGTGGGCCAAACTGGGCCCACCACCTATTTCTGAAGATAAGGTTTTATTGTAACAGACACACTCATTCATTTATGGATTGTTTGTGGTAGTTTTGACACCATGACGGCAAAAGTTGGGTAGTTGAGACAGAGCCCTGTAAATGGACCATAGAGGATTTTCTTGATCATCTTTAGGATGGCCCACCCAGCAGTTGTCTTTCCTGACCCTTGGCCTGCCTTCTTTGGCCCTCTTTCTCTTTCCTCTGGCTCCTGCAACCCTCTCCATTAGTGCCTGCGGCATGAGAGACTTGCGGGAAGAATTTCTGTGCCATGGTTAAGCTTCTGTCTTGCATGTGGTCCTCTCATAGTCCCGAGGAGTCACCCTGCTGGGTACCCCACTCAGTGCCAGTCAGCCCTGGTGTCCTTTCAGTCTTCAAAGTGGCTCACTCTAAGATCTGTTCAGAAATACTCTCTGAGACTTACTCATGCATACAAAACTCATGCCTAATTGCTCTTCCTGTTTTTCAGCCAGCCAGAATTTACTGAGAACCTCCTCTTATCAGGCACCATGCTAGTTACCAGGGTAGTAAGCACTTGTAAGATGTCTCTTCAGTAAGCCAATAATTCCAATTGCAATATCATAGGTGCAATATTAGAAAAATATTTGAGTACTTTGATAGACAAGAAGAGTCTGGAGGATTTGGAGCTTTACTGCATTAGACCTTTCTTTAAAAAAAAAAAATCATGAATTTTAAATGAATTTTTACACAAACCCATTTTTACATCCATTGACATGATATGTTTTTCTTCTTAATCTATAAATGTGATAGATTGCAATTATTTACATTTGATTTTTTATAAGTGAAATAATAACATCTTTTACTTAAAATTAAGCCATATTCACAATTTGATATAAATTAGAATTTTATTGACTTCAATTTTTTAAATCGAAGTGTAGTTCATGTACAATATTCTATAAATTACAGGTGTCACTATATAGTGATTCACTATATCACCCCTCCCTACTTCCCTCTCCCCACTGGTAAGCACTAGTTTGTTCTCTATATCTGTGAGTCAGCTTCTTTTTTGTTATATTCACTAGTTTGTTGTCTTTTTTAGATTATACATATAAGTGATATCACATAGTATTTTGACTTCAATTTTAATATCACTACAATTATACTACCATTCCTGTTAATTGAAAATCAATATTTGATTACAAGAATCAATCCCTAAAGAATCTTTAAAATTTAACCTTTAAAATTTAACATTTAAAATTTATTGTTGTACCCTATCAATGCCTTATATTTATTATTATTATTATTAATTAAAAAAATTGTGGTACAATACATATAACATGAACTTTGCTGTTTTAACTTGATGCCACAGCTCAGTGACATCAAGTACATTTACTTTGTTGTGCAACAGTTATCATTACCCATGCCCAGAACAGTCTTGCAAAACTGAAACTTTGTACTCTGTACCCATTAAACAATAATTTCCCATTCCTCCCTTCTCCTGACCCCTGACAACCACCATTCTGCCTTCTACCTATGAGTCTGACTATTCTAGGTACTGCATGTAAATAGAATCATACCATGTTTATTCTTTTGTGACTGCTTTATTGCACTTAGCATAATGTCCTCAAAGTTCATCCATGTTGTTGCATGTGTCAAAATTTCATTCCTTTTTAAGACTGTGAGTGATGTTTCATTGTCTGCATATACCACACTTTGTTTATACACTTGTGTGTGGATGGATACTTTTGACTTATCTTTAGACTGCCATAATAATGTTTCATCATAATTGGTGTACAATATCTGTTCAGGTCCCTGCTTTCAATTCTTTTGGGTATAGACCCAGAGGTAAATTGCTGAATCGTATGGTAATTCTATTTTTAATTTTTTGAGAAACTGCCACACTGTTTTGCATAGTGGCTCCACAGTTTACCTTCCCACCAACAGTATAAGGGTTCTTCTCCAATCCTCTACAACACTTGCAATTTTCTGTTTTGTTGTTGTTGTTGTTGTTGATAGTAGGCATCCTAATATCCTAATGGATGTGGGTGGTATCTCATTGTGTTTTTGATTTGTGTTTCGCTAATGATTAGTGACATTGAACATCTTTTCATATGCTTATTGGCCATTCATAAATCTTCCTTAGAGAAAGGTCTGGCAAGTCCTTTGCCCATTTTTTAATCAGGTTGTTTGTTTTTTGTTTTTGTTGAGTTGTAGGAGTTCTTTATATAATCTAGATATTAAGCCCTCATCGGATTTATGATTTGTAAATATTTTCTCCCATTCCATGGGTTACCTTTCACTCTGTTGGTTGTATCCTTGGATGCACAGAAGTTTTAAGTTTTGATGTAGTCCAACTTATCTATTTTTATTTTGCTGCCTGTGCTTTTGGTGTCAAATCCAAGAAATCATTGCCAAATCCAGTGTCATGAAACTTTTCCTCTATGTTTTCTTCTAAGAACTTTATAGTTTTAGATCTTCCATTTAAGTCTTCGACCTATTTTTAGTAATTTTTTTTTAATGTGGTGTAAGATAAGGGTTCAACTTCATTCTTTTGCATGTGCATATCCAGTTTTCTCAACAAGACTATTCTTTCCAAATTGAATGGTCTTGGCTCCCTTGTTGAAAATAATTTAACCATATATGTAAGGTTTTATTTCTAGGCTCTCTATTTTATTCAATTTATCCATATGCCTGTCCTTAATCAAGTCCTACACTGTTTTGATTCCTATAGCTTTGTAATACGTTTTGAAATCAGGAAGTGGGAGACTTCCAGCTTTTTTTTTTTAATTAAAGTTGTGTTGGTTGTTTGGATTGCTTGATATTCCATATGAATTTTAGTATGGATTTTTCTATTTCTGGAAAAAGGAAGTCTTTGGGATTTTGAGACTATGGTAGAACTTTTGAATTCTCTCTTAAAAGAAACATTAGCCAGACAGACAAGAGGAGGAGGGGCATTTAGGCAAAAGGAGCAGCACAACCAAAAGCATGAATAGATAAAAGAGCTTAGTATATTTGGGGAACTGAAAGTAATCTGGTGTGTTGAAGCATTAGGCATACTTGTATCTCTGTATGTATTTGTAAGAGTGTAGACTTGGGTAGGAGATGAATTAAGTGCTAAAACAGAGGTCAGATATTGTGAAAGTGGATGTGTGTTGTGTTGAGAAGTTTAATGGGGATTAGTTGAAGGGTTGGACTGTGGAATGAAGTTATTGGATTTGTACTTTATAAAGATAGCCTTGTTGGTGAGAGTGGGTGCTAGATTGAATAGGAGGAGGTATTGGCAGAAGCATCAGGTAGGAGACTTGGAAAATGCACAGAAATGAAATTATGAGACTTGCACTACAGTAGAATTAGTGGGAACAAAAAGGAGGGAATGGACCTGACACAGCTTTGTCCCACTACATACTCAGAAATATTCCAGTGGCTTCACTCTCTTCCTAGGTCCTGAAGTCCTCAGACCTGCAGAACAGTCTGAACTCAGGGTGGTGGTTCCAGGTCTTCACCTGTGTCATGTAGTTGTCATCTTTTAAGAACTCAGATGGCTCTCGAGGGCTCAGAGGTACAGGGGTCCCTCAGCAGTAGCTAGCCCCTTCTCAGAGCCCCAAGCTCCCACTCCTCATCCTGCCACTGTCTGAGCCTCTGGCTGCTTCAAGAACCTTGTGTTCATTTCTGTCTTACCTATGGGTTGGTCTGTCTTTTCTTGCTTTGGTCTTCTCTAAGCTCACTGGAATTCACCAGAGTGAGAGTTGTCTTATGTGTTGTGACCCATTCCATCCGCTTATGGAAGTACAGTTCTCCAGGCCCTCTAAATGTGATCAATGTTACCAGTGTCTGTGACCCACCTGAGAACCTGTTTTTTCTGCAAGGACCTGAGCTTTCTGCTTCTCTAGCTTTCCCAACCTGACATCCTTCCATACCCTGTGACTCAGTTCCCTGTCGTCAGCTAGAATGGCATTGAATAGGAGTCATTAAGATCTTTACCGCTTGAAATCCTCTGCTCACTGCCAGGGCTTCACTGAGTGTACTGGGTAATGATAATGCAGCAGCAGCTGGGGAAGGAATGTGCTCCCCCAGCCACAGGTTGAACACTGAATCCTGAGACCCCAAGTTCCTGGTCTGAACCCTGGTGATACAGTTCCTTTGATGGGCAGTTCGTGGCAGTACATGTGTGTTTGGTTGACCCATCACAGTCACAGGTGGAGTCATGGAGCTAGGGGCAGGTAGTGGGCTTGAGCTCCCAAGTTCTTGGGGGAATTTTAAAACTGGAACCACTTTGGCAGTTCTGAAATAGCCAGCTCTGACCCATTGCCAAGAATGCACATTTGGTGATATGTGGGATGAGGCAAACGGATCAAAGTACACAAGTGCCATCATCCGTACGGGGGAAAGCAGAGCCAGGTGAAGAGCAGGCTGTGGCTAGGGCTTAAAATGCAGTGATTAAAGTGATGATGGACTGCATCTCTTAGGCAAACCAGGGAGAATGCAATAAAAAGTATCAAGGAAAGGTGAGGGAGAAGTGATAAAATGGGAAATTGGGAGGAGGTGAGGATGAGAAAGGAAGGCCAGGAAAAAGAGATTTAAGGAGTTGCTGCTTCTTTGAAAGCCAAGAAGCTGTCAGAGCAGAGAGAACAAGATCTCAGATCTTTGCAGCCCCCTGGCTGGGGAGATTGGACTGGCTTTTATTCTTGAGCCCAGGCTACCTGGAACACAGCCTCAGGAAATCAGGACATGTTCTCATCACTCACTTTGTGTTCCCAAACAGAAGAGAAGAAAGGGAGGGTGGCCACCTTGATCCAGCTGAAGCATCTCCAGGAGGCCTTCTCTGGATGTCACATTGAGGCTGCCCTTCTGCCACAACACAGAGCTGGTGATCCCCAAGCGTGTGGACATGGCTTCGCTCAGCAACATCCTAGCGGCCTATTCCTTTGTCTCAGGTAGTTGTCCAGTCTCAGCTGGGTCAGGTCTGAGGCTTGGGGCTGGGCAGAGCCATCTCCTGGGTGGCCATCTCTGGCCTTATACTCAGGAGAGAAATGCTATGCAGTCAAAACAGAGGGGCTCTGTGGTACTGAGTTTTAAAATGAAAAGTCTTCTGGTTTGAAAGTTAAGCTTTCTCTAATTTGGAAAATGGGGGGTTCAAAGAGCTTAATCTTTATGAAAATGTTTGGTTTCCTTTTGAGCTGGAGTGAATGAAGTAGCCTAGGGCTCCTGTTGGCTTCTATCATTAAGCATTTAACTCTGATATGAAAGACCAGAATGCAGTATCCTCAGCCTGATTACTTCTATGCAGTGGTTCTCAACCCTACCCAGGGTGTATGTGTGTATGTGTGTGTGTGTGTCTGTATGTGTGGTCTGTGATGGGGGGCTGTGTGAGGAGTTTGATAACCTGCTGGGAGATATGGAGACAGAAAGTATGTGAATCTGGAAGAGTTTGATATTTGCCCCTTCCTTGGTTTAAAGTTGTTTTCTGTTAAGAAGATGGCTGACTTTCTCCTCAAGATTATTTCCTAAGAACAGGTGCTATTCATAAAAAAAGGAGTCATTTAAAAATATGTGAAACTATACCTCAATAAAGCTGAAATTTAAAAAAAAAATACATGAAAATGCTCAATGGTTTGAATGACCAAACTGATTTTCTGCTGCTTGAGTGCGTTTTTAAGGTTTTGGTAGTTTGCTTTTCTTTATTTTATTTTGCCTTATATCTCTGTTGTATAAAAGGAAGGGACTGAGGTTCTGATTAGATTTCCCCTGGGGGACTGGTTTTACTTTCTAGTTCTTTAGTCAGGGTTGATATGTGGTGACCTCAGAGTTCAGATGCAAAATCTGACATTTCTATTTACAATGACAAATCTGAGCCAGGGTTGAGGATAAAGGAATTTCATGGCGTTTTGTTGAGAGAGCATCTTGGATAGCATGCAATCTGATTTTAGAAAGTAGGACTTCGCAGGAGTCTGGCTGGCTCCTCTGTGGTTGGCAAGATGTGGCATGTAGTATTTATTTATTTAGTTAGTTTTATTTTTGGCTGTGTCGGGTCTTCGTTGCTGCACGTGGGCTTTCTCTAGTTGTGGTGAGTGGAGGCTTCTCTTTGTTGCAGTGCACAGGCTTCTCATTGTGGTGGCTTCTCTTCTAGAGCCTCTTTGTGGTGGCTTCTCTTCTAGAGCACAGGCTCTAGGCACATGGGCTTCAGCAGTTGTGGCACATGGGCTCAGTAGTTGTGGCACACGGGCTTAGTTGCTCCGCGGCATGTGGGATCTTCCTGGACCAGGGATCAACCTTTGTTCCCCGCATTGGCAGGTGAATTCTTAACCACTGCACCACGAGGGAAGCCCCGGCATGCAGTCTTCACTTGCCTCAAGTCCAGGCTTCTCCCTTCTCACATCAGCAAAGGCTCAGGTCATCAGTCAGTTCTTCACCTCCCAAAGGAAGTTTAGTCGTGGGGCCTCCTTACCTGGGCACCCACACATCAGAAGAAGCTCAGTTCTACTCTTTCTTCTAGGCTATTCTGGGGAGAAAGGACACTGGAGTTGGAAAAAAAATGTTTGAAACTCTGGTATCATGTTTTCACAAGCACCTGAATTGACAATCTCCTCAACTCTATAGCAGAGACACCCCAAAATGAAGTGGGGTATGGCAGGGAGGGTCTGGAGTTTCCAAGGCCTCAGATGACACTTGCAAATAGGCTGTTGTAAGAAAATATGTTGGGTGAGAGCAAACAGGCTACTGGACTTTGGAACTCTACTTAGCACAAGAAGTACCTGGCAGCTTTCCATTTTGGCCAGCATGACCCTGAATTGTGATCAGTGAACGTGGTAACTCAGTGAATGCCCTGGTATTTAACATGTGATCTTGGTAAAGTGAAAAGGGTACATGGCCCTGTTTTTCTCTCCCCTTCAACTGTTTTCCTTCCCACTCCATGTTCTGGAGTTAAATACTGCTTAGGATGCAAGAAGATAGTGCTGTGAGGAAATACAGGCTGAGATAGAAAGAGAAGGCAAGGAAATGGAGAGTAGTGTGGCTAAAATAAAACGCATTAGATCTAGCAAATAGACTTGGTGGCTAAAAATTCATTCCAGGTGTGATGCAGAACACTGCCTGACTATAAAGGAAATAAATTAAAAATTTAAAAATATGAAGGTGAATATAACAGCATCTAATCTCTCCTATTTTTTCCCAGTTTATCAGTTGCCTTGTCCATGTGGTCCATCATTTCGGCAACACACTTGCTAATACACATAACTCCCTTATTCCTTTGTCTAGTTTCTGATTAAACCAACAGGCAAAATCCCAACTCTTAAATACACCCTTCTTTCTCCCCTTTCTCCCTCTGTACTCAAGTAACTAAATACTGTTACAATTTTGCATATTGAAACCATTAGAAATTCATGGAATCCAGCCTTAGCTGATCCTTTATATTGCATCATTCTTTCTGTTCGCTTTTGGATACATCTTGTTCCCATTCTTCACAATAGCCATTTCAAACCTTGACCATTGCAGTGATTTAAAATATCTGTTTATCAAAATGTACCCTTAGTTGGCAAATGCAAGCTAGGAACAAAATGTAGCATTAGTGAAGAAGAGTTGAAGTTAATATACAAAGAGCTCTTACAAATCAATAAAAGATAAGTGTCTCAAAAGAAAAGTGGACAAAGGATAAGAATCGGCAGTTTGCCGAAGAAGAAATACAAATTGCTGGTAAAACATAAGCAGCTTAAGTTCTAGCAATTAAACAAATGTGAAATGAAAACAACAGTGAGGTTAACATTTTTATTTTATAAAATTCTCAAATATTTGAGGGATTATATTTATAATTTCAGTTTTGGAGAAAGTGTACGGAGATAAGTACTTGCACATATGCTGATCGGATTATAAATTGCTCCAGCCTCTCTAGAAAATGATTTGGGAACAACTGTCAAAAGCCTTAAAACCACATATACCATTTAGCCAGCAATTCCACAGCTAGGAATTTATCCTAGTGAAATAATTAGAAATATGAGTCAAAATTTTGCTGTGAAGACAGTTTATCTCAGAACTGTTTATAATGGTAAAAAAAAAAAATCATAAAAGTAGGTGAATATTAATTTAAGTAGAAAGATATTTCTGATGTGCTGTTAAGTAAACAAAGCCTGTTACCCCACAGCATATACAGTATAATCCCATTATGTGTACATATTCATATGGATATATAACCATATTTTACTACAAACTATATCTGGATGTGGGATTGTATGAGTATGTGTCTGTGTATTTTTAATTCTCTTTTGCTTAGCTGTATTTTAAAGTTTTCTATACTTCATTGATATTATTTTGCAATAAGTAATGTTATTTTATTGGAAATTAAAAATTTGAAATATATACCTATATATATATAAAATTACCACTGCCTTACTCTTTTCTGACTTCTCTAGCTGAGTATCTAAATGCTCTGAACATTACCACTTAGATGTGCCATAAGCATTTCAAATTGAACCTGGTCTGGAATGAAATATCATCCTCTTTAAATATGCTGCTTTTTAAAAAATTGAAGTATAGTTAATTTGTGTTAGTTTCAAGTGTACGGAAAAGTGATTCAGATTCTTTTCCATTATAGGTTATCACAAGATATTGAGTATAGTTCCCTGTGCTATACAGTAGGACCTTGTTGTTTACCTATTTTATATATAGTAGTGTGTATATGTTAATCCCAAATTCCTAATTTATCCCTCCCCCTCTTTCCCCTTTGGTAACCATAAGTTTGTTTTCTATGTCTGTGAGTCTATTTCTGTATTGTAAATAAGTTAATTTGTGTCATATTTTTAGATTCCATGTATAAGTGTTATCGTATGATATTTGTCTTTTTCTGATTTGCTTCACTTAGTATGATCATCTCTAGGTCCATCCATGTTGCTGCAAATGACATCATTTCATTCTTTTTTTTGTGGCTGAGTAATATTCCATTGTGTGTGTGTGTGTGTGTGTGTGTGTATACGTATACATACATACATATATATTAGAGTTTTCTCCAGATATATGCTGAGAGTGGTATGCCAGGATTATATGGTAACTCTATTTTTAGTTTTTTAAGGAACCTCTATACCGTTCTCCACAGTGACTGCACCAATTTACATTCCTATCAACAGTGTAGGAGGGTTCCCTTTTCTCCACACCCTCTCCAGCATTTATTATTTGCAGGCTTTCTAATGATGGCCATTCTGACTGATGTGAGGTGATACCTCATTAGAGTTTTGATTTGCATTTTTCTAATAATTAGCGATGTGGAGCATCTTTTCATGTGTCTGTTAGCCATCTGTATGTCTTCTTTGGAGAAATGTCTATTTAGGTCTTCTGCCCATTTTTTGATTGGGTTGTTTGTTTTTTTGTTATTAAGCTGTATGAGCTGTTTGTGTATTTTGGAAATTAATCCCTTGTCAGCAGCATCGTTTACAAATTGAATATGCTCCTTATTTTGTGTACCATCTAGGGCATCACCAGCACTAGAAACATGATGCCTTTGATGCATCTTCTTCACTGCCCATATCCAGTCACTACAGTCGGTCCATTTCGCCTTTCAATGTTCCTGAAATGCCTCCCTTCTACTTTATTCCCACTAGCACTGAGTTGGTTTAAGCTCATTCATGTTTCTTCCTGCTTTGCTATAATGGCATTTTCTATGGTCTACCAATCTCCAGACTGTTTTGTAGTGAAACAGTCTTTCTAAAATGTAGGTGTGATAATGGAATTCTTTTTACTTTTTAGAATCTTTTAGTGGATCCTCATTATATCTAGGATAAAATCCAAACACTTTTGTATGGTTTAACAGTTAGGATTGTTTTCAGCTGCAAATAACAGAAACCTTCAATTTGGTGGCCTAAACACATAGGAGTTACCTTACCCACATAACAAAAAGTCTGGAGGTAGGTGGTTGCTAGCATTAGCTCAAAAAGGTAGGGGCCAGCTTCTCTGTGATTCTCATGACCTTTCTTTTATGCTTATGATCTCGTGGCTGCAAAATGACTGCTGTTGCTCTTGCTTTTCAATTCAAGATTGAAAGAAGGATGAAGAAGGAGGTTCCAGTAGATTTCCTCTCATGTTTCATTCACTAGACCTGTGTCACACGGCCATTTCTAGCTGTAAGGGAGGCTGGAAAAATGAGAATTCTAGCCTTTTCAACCTCCAGACCAGTGTTTCATAATCAGGGGTGATTTTGCCCTATGGGGGGATTTTTGACAATGTCTGGAGACATTGTTGTTTGCAACAACAGGTGAGGGGGGATGCTACTGGCGTCTAGTGGGTGGGGAGACATACGGCAATGCATAGGACAACTGCTATGGCACGCCAAGGTTTAGAAGACATACTGGAATAGAGATAAGCAAGGGAGAAGGGACTTAGGGATGGTTTGAGGTACTCCAACCTGCAGTTTTTTATGTGGCTTACCAGGATTTTTAGTGTCTAACCTTGACTTCTCCATGCTCTTATTTAATTATAGTCCTCCCTGAGCAAGGCCTCACTTCGGTTATTCTAACCACCTGTCTGGCCTTTTCTCATCTCTTTGCTTTTGCACAGTCATTTCCTTTTCCAAGAATTCTCCCATTCAGTCTTGGACTGGCTGACTCCTTCCCAGTGGTTAGAACTCTCAGTCCTCTTCTCCTCTCACTCCTCACTGGCTTAGTGCCCAGCCACCTAAGAAACAGCCGTGGGTGGGGCTGTTTAGTTTACTCTATCTCAGCACTTGGATTGGAGCAGGAAACACTGCTTGTTTAAACTACTTGAAAGCAACTCTTGGGATCATAATATAATAATTTAAAACGAGGATAATCTCATTAATAATAATAACCTCATTAATAACTTCTAAGAGGGCTGTTAGAAAGATTAAGCTGAAAAAAAAAAGATTAAGCTGAAGATTGCTCTTTTTAATTTAATGTTTTGAATTGATCATGCATTCTCCAGCCTCACCCTTCCATTCTTTTTAGATTTTTTCTTAAAAATCACCTTCTTAGTGAGATTCCTTCTGGTCACTCTGTCTACCTCCTTCCCTCCAGCACACGTTATCTTCCTATTTTTTTTCTGTTTTCTTCTTTTCACCACCTAACATACCACCTATTTTATTTATTTATCTTGTTTATTATCTATCTCCTTACTAGTTTACTTGAATGTAAGCTCCTAGGAGCACAGAGATTTGTGTTTCTTTTATTGACTGCCATATCCTGGCATCTAGAATAGTGCCTGCACCTCTTAGATGCTCAACAAGGTAGTGAATGAATATTGCTCAAACAATATAAAAGGACATGTAGTAAGAGGTCTTACTCCAAAGCTACCTCCTTCTTCTAGTCCCCAAGTTTGATCCATTACCAGGCTTTTCTGCATCTTTCCAGAATTCTTTGTGCAGATGTAAGAAAATATGAGCATACAGTCTCATCCTCCCCACTTTTAGACACAGGCAGCATATCCTATATACTCTTCTGTACTTTGCTTTTTTCACTGAACAATATATTTTAAAAATATTGAATATTTATTATTAGTGTATAGAGTGCTTTCTCATTCTTTTAGACAACTACATACTGCTCCATTGTATAGAAGAATCATAGTTTAACCAGCCCTCTATTGATGGCCAGTGGTAATGGTTCAAATCTTTTTGAACAGGATAACAAACCTGCAGTAAATAACCATGGCATACATACGTGTTCAAGTGTATTTGTAGAATAAATTTTCAAAAGTAGAATTGCTGGGTCAGATGTATAATAATTACTACTTAAGTATTACCAAATTGTCATTTAAAGAGTTTCACAAATTTACTGCTTATAAAATGTGTGAGAAGACCCTATTGGAGTATTTTCAAACTGTTGGATTTTTGACAGTGTGATAGATAAAAAATAATATCTAAATGTCATTTAACTTTTGTTTCTCTAGGTCACAGGTCAGCAAACTTTTTCTTTAAAGAGCTAGATAGTAAATATTTTCAGCTTTGTAGGCCATACAGTCTCTATTCTAACTCTCAACTCTGTCTTGTAGCATGCAAGCAGACAGACAAAAAGTAAATGTATGGGCATGACTATGTGCCAATAACAAAACAGACAGCTGGCCAAATTTGGCTTATGAGCCACAGTGTGCCAACCCCTGTTTTCAGTGAGCAAGCATCTTTTCATATATTTAAGAGCCATTTAAACATATTTACTTTTCTGTGAACCATTAATATTTTTTCTCCATTTCCTTTATTGGTTGTCTTTTTCTTAATGCTCTTTTTAGGTGCTCTTTATATATTAGCTTTTTGTCTGTGTTGCATATTTCAAATATTTTTCCCAATTTGGCATTTGTTATTTAACTTTGCTTACAGTAATTTTTTCTTCAATCAATAAGTTTTGGGGGGTTATTTGTTTTTTTAATTGATCAGTATTCTTTGGATGTTTAACTGCCACTATAGCTGTGCAGATCATGTAGTATTTAACCAGAATTTGAATTACTTTTCCTATGAGATTGGCATGAGGGTGGTGGTCTCAGCAATGAGGGAGTGTAGCCCACCGTTACTCAATTGATAGTCACAAATTGGGGGATTTAAGAAAGTATTGTAATTTCTGTTTTCCATTATTCTCCTTTTTATGGGAATCTGGTGAGGGCTGAGAACCTTTATGTCTCGAGGCCAGAGGCATTGTAGAGTCACAGTAAATTTTTGTGGAATAAAGTAACCATTTATTGACTTATAAAATTAAAAAAAAATAGCGTTGGAATATCCCCTCTTGAAGAGTTGGGTGAAAGTGTTTCTTTCATACACAGCTGTTGGCAAGATAAATGTACCATTTTTGAACGTTCACTTAGCAATTTGTATCAATAGGTATAAAAATATATACTCTTTTGACATGAAGATTTCTATTCTGAGAATCCATTATAAAAGCAGTTAGTGAAATAAACAAGCAAAAAAGGAAGTAGTGTTAAGCACAAAAATGTTCCTTCCATCATTTTTTAATGAAAAAGAAATTTGCAACAACCTAAGTATGCAAAGGTAAGAAACTGTTCTTGTAACCTATGGTGCATTCACTGGGTAGAATACTGTGTAGCCATTGTTCAGTATCATTGATTGGAAGACTTCGAAGCAATGCAGAAAGATATTTACGTTATATGAAATGCATATCCTTGGGGATAAGAATGAATAGGTAGAGCACAGAGGATTTTTAGGGCAGTGAAAATACTGTGTAAGATGAATACATGTCATTATACATTTTTTGAAACTGATAGAAGGTATACCACCAAGAGTGAACCCTAATATAAACTCTGGATTTTGGGTTATTATGTGTCTATGTAGGTTCATGTAACAGATGTAAAAATTGTACCAAATTATACTAAATGTAGCAAATGTACTGCTCTGCTTGGAGATGTTGATAATGGGGGAAGCTATTGCATGTGTGGCGGTGGGAGGTATATGGGAAATCTTTGTACCTTCCTCTTAATTTTGCTTAAAAAAATCATCTTAAAAACAAACAAAAAGGACTTCCTAGGTGGCGCAGTGGTTAAGAATCTGCCTGACAATGCAGAGGTCATGGGTTCGATCCCAGCTCCAGGAAGATCCCACATGCCACGGAGCAACTAAGCCCGTGTGCCAAAAAAAAAAAAAAAAAACAAACAAAAAGTATATCCAGAGAAAAATATACAAGTTGTATATAAACTGACTATAACCAAGTGAATATAAATTTATATAAGAGAAAGAAAGAAGAAACTTCATTTTACTGCACTTCATAGTGTGTAGTTATTTTCAAGTTGTGAGATTATGGTGATTTGATAGATTTTTTCCTATTTCCTACTCTTTTAATATTGTACTATTATATATAAATCATTTGTCAGATATATATATATATATATATATATATATATATATATGTACTTGCCTATATTTATTTATCCACATATAATAACTGAACTTATGGAAATTGTATATCATGATTTAATTCAGTAAATACTTTTTTAAAATTTAATTTAATTTAATTTATTTATTGGCTGTGTTGGGTCTTTGTTGCTGTGTGCAGGCTTTCTCTAGTTATGGCGAGCGGGGGCTACACTTCGTGGTGGTATGCAGGCTTCTCATTGAGGTGGCTTCTCTTATTGCGGAGCATGGGCTTTAGGTGTGTGGGCTTCAGTAGTTGCGGCACACGGGCTCAATAGTTGTGGCTCGTGGGCTTCGTTACTCCTCAGCGTGTGGAATCTTCCTGGAGCAGGGATCGAATCCATGCCCCCTGCCCTGGCAGGCGGATTCTTAACCACTGAGCCACCAGGGAAGTCTCTTCAGTAAATACTTGAGAGATAGACATCACGAGAGCCAAGCACTGGCTGGAAGCTGTGAATATCCAAAGTGAATCCTATGGATTTTCTCTGTTGTGTGGGGAATATGATGGTTACATAACTAATTATAATACAACTATATAAAGTACTTCCTAGATTGGGGGAGCTAATTACATGCCTCCCTGCCATACTCAAGGAGCCAGGAAGCATCAGAATACAGTATAAACTTCCCCAGTAATTAAGCCAGATCAGAGTATGTGTTTCAGGGCCTTCTGCCTAGCTGCCCTTGAGTCCTGGGCTATAGGACAGCAGGTCTTTCCTGCTGCAGGTAAAGAAAAGTGAGTAGGGTGGATTAGGATGAGGTGGAATATGAAAGGCCTCTTCTGGGGTGCTTGTTTCCTGGGGGCAGGAGAGGGGGAGTAGGGAAAGAGGGGAGAAGCAGAAAGAGGTGAAAGCAAAGGAGTATATACCAGAGCCAGCCTAGTGAGCACAGTGATTCTTCGAGAAGGAAGCTTTCTCCAGCATTTCAGAGGAGGCAGAAGTGTTAATGGGAGTCTTTGTTTTTCTGTAGGGAGGGTCAGAATCCCACAAAGGGACATCCTTTGCAGTGCCTTAAGAGTTCAGAGAAAAGTTTGTGTTGAATACTCCCTGATTCTACACAAGCCCCACTGTTCTCTTTAAAGCCTATTTTAAAAACCTTTTCTTGTCCACTCAAGGGATTGCAGGCTGTAGGGCCAACAAGAAAGTCCAGGCAGGGAAAAGGTTATGTTTGCATGGACATCAGCTGAACTAGCCTGGACTGGTGTTACTGTCTCTACTACAGAGTGTTGGCCATGATCTGAACTCCAAGGGTGCAAATGAAATTAGCCCCAGGACCTCCCCATAGTGTCTCTTCCCGCCAGTGAAAACAATGCGGGAAGCAAGATATAGCAATACATTTATTTTTATTTATTGAGGGAAAGCAACCAACAATAGCCCCCCCTACTCTGCTTCTTGGGCGATTAACAGCTATCTGGCTCTTGTCAAGATGAGGGTCACTTCCTCATTGGCTAAGGGGAAGTGACCTGGAACAGAGAGAGAAAAAGCAGCCACAGTAGAGCTACAGTTTGATTTTTATAGAGGAATGATGAAGAGAAACAACACAAATTATATCAGCTGTGAAAGTCAGTCCTGAGTCACCTGCTCAGGGCCCAGTGAGCTCATTAGAAACTCCCTTGCCCTCTCTGGTTGCCTTTACTGGGCTTCTCTGAGAATCCATGTCTGAGACAACTGTAGGCTTTCTGATCTGGGAAATAAGACAGGACAGGATGGACTAGTTATGCTAGACGGAGAATAGTGGTTTCCAAGATTCAGTTCAGAAACCATCTTCAAAGTTAACTTATGTTATAGGTTGGGTGAGTGTGGGGTGTGAAAGAGAGACATACACTCACAAGGAAAGGAGGATAGGATGAGAAAAGAAAGGAAGGGAAGAAGAGAGAGAGGGAAAGAGGGAGGAAGACAGATTACATGAATAGAGGAATGCGGGAGAGGGAGGGGAAGGGAGATGGGAGAGAGAAAGGAGAAAGGGAAGGAAGGAAGGAAAGGAGGAAGGGAGGGAAGGAGGAAGGAAGGAAGGAAGAAAAAGAAAGAAGGAAAGAAAAGAAAGAAAGAAAGAGAGAGAGAGAAAGAAAGAAAGAGGAAGAAAATAAAGAGAGTGGGAGTGAGTTATCATTTATTGCCAGGATCTGGGATTATCCCTTTATGCTTGTCATCTGTCATACCTTTACCACAAGGTATTGGCAGTGTTTTCTTGTTTGAAAGATGAGTCTGAGATGAGGCTTCAAATACAGATCTCCCTGATGGTTCTGCACCGTGATAAAAGTTTGAATTTGTGCATCTTTTTTCAGATTCCCATATCTGAACTTAGCTTTTCCACTCGCCTTTGCATTTCCAGAAATCCTTCTTCATGTTTCTATAGTTGCACTTCCCTTTGGTACTACAATGGATAGGCCATCTTCCCTACTGGGCTGTTAAGCTCCTCAAGGTGGGAGCCCCCTCAGTCCTCTCAGTGTTTGCTGAATATCTGTTTGCTGAATGTTGGTTGGGCAGAGTTCAGTTTCAGCCTCCTGCTCTCTCCCTTTCTTTCTTTGCTTTCTCTCTCTGACTTGTTTCATTTAGCATAATGCCCTTGAGGTTCCATCCGTGTTATAAATGGCAGGATCTACTTTTTTATGGCTGAATAATATTGTAGTATATATCACATTGTCTTTCTCCATTCATCTGCTGATAGATACTTAGGTTGTTTCCATAATTTGGTTATTGTGAATAATGCTGCCATAAACATGGGAATATAGCTATGTCTTTAAGATGGTGATTTCATCTCATCTATTTCCTTGATCATCTTAATAGATGCAGAAAAAGCATTTGACAAAATACAACTTTCTTTAATGATAAACCCTCAACAAATTGGATATAAGAGGAATGTATCACAGTATAATGAAGGCACTATATGACAAGCCCACAGCTAACGTCATACTAATTAGTGAAAGATTGAAAGCTTTTTGATCACATAGAATGCCTCCACCCTTTTGCTCCCCTCTGCATTTTTGATGTCACGATTTACCTCTTTTTATATTGTGTAGTCTTTCACAGACTATAGTGGTTATAGTTATTTTTAACCACTATATTTACTCTTTTCCTGTTACCTTTATACTACAGTTAAGTGGTTAACACACCATCGTAGCACAGAATTAGAGTTTTCTAAATCTGAAACTGTATATTTACTGTATATTTACCTTTACCAGTGTGTTGTATACTTTAATATGTTTTCATGTCACTAATTAGCATATTTTCTCCTTCATACCTGAAAGATAATTTTGCCAGATAAAGTATTCTTGGGTGGAAATTTTTTTCTTTTTTTTTTCTCATTTTATTTATTATATTTTTTCGGGGTACACCAAGTTCAATCATCTGTTTTTATACACATATCCCTGTATTCCCTCCCTCCCTCGACTCCCCCTACCCTCCCCGTCCCAGTCCTCTAAGGCATCATCCGGAAATTTTTTTCTTTCAACAATTTGTCATTCCACTCTCTCCTTGCCTGTAGCATTTCTGCTGACAAATCCTCTGACAGCCAAATGAGGGTTCCTTTGTAAGTTTACTATCTTTTTTCCTCTGGCTTTTTTAGGATTCTTTCTTTTTCTTTGATTTGTGACAATTTCATTATAATGTTCTTGGTGGTCTTTTGCATTGAGATAGTGGGATGATCTATTAGTTCCGTAAACTTAGATGTCTAAGTCTCTCCCTAGGTTTGTGAAGTTCTCAACTTGTGTTTCTTTAAATGAACTTTCTGCCCCTCTCCTTCTGGAACTCCAGTTATACTGTATATTTGTATGTTTGATTGAATCCCATGGATCATGTGCACTTTCTTCTCTCTTTTTCATTCTTTTTTCTCTGTTCACCTCTGATTGGGTTATTTCAAAATTACTGTCTTTCTGGTTGCTCATTTTGTCTTCCATTTAATCTGCCCTCCTGCAGATTCTCTCTATTGCATTTTTCATTTTAATCATCAAATTCTTCAGCTCCAGAATTTCTGTTTGGTCCTTTTTTATGGTTTTTAATTTTTTTGCTAAATTTCCCATTTTGTACCTGTATTTTTTTCCTGATTTCATTGAATTGTCTTCTATGTTTCCTGTATCTCATTGTTTCCTCAAAACAGCTATCTTGAATTCTTTATTGGTTAGATAAGATTTTTTTGTTTTTGAGCTCAGTTATTGAAGGATTATTATCTTTTGGTGATGATATGTTTTCCTGGTTCTTCCTCTTTCTTGTAGTTCAGACACCTCCCCAAATCTTTACTAGTTGCCTTCAGATAGGGTATCCTGTTTGTTGATCTTGTTCTTTCTGGTGTTCTCTCTGACCTGGTATTTATACACCTGCCCTGCACTTCTTGCTCCCTCTTGTGGCAGAATTCTTAAGCTTTTATGTCTTCTGTGGTTCTTACAACTCACCTGGCTGGCTGCTAGAAATCTCTCTTGTTTTCCAGAAGGTAGCGCTATAGCTCAGGTTTGTGTTTTCTCACTTGCCCACAGATCCTGGTCTGTTTTTCTGATAGCACTCCATTTACTCTACTCACTCCTGCTGCCAATCTCCGAGTGCAAACAAGGAGCCACTGCAGATTGAGGCAAGCTGTGGATTTAGTACTTGGGGCATTGGGGGTAACCACCAACTGGAGGGGAGATCCTTGGCTGAAGTTCTCCCAGGGGCTCTTGGGTGGACTTCCTGATGAAGCCCTGAGCAGACAGCAGGAAGCATGTCCCTTTAATGCCTTTTGATATTCTTATTAGCCTTTCCTGATCTCTTCTCTTCCCCCAGTCATGGAGGTTCTGCTTCCAGTACTCTTAGTGTTGCTGGAGAAAAATGGGTTTCTCTTGCAGCACCCAGCATAGCTGGGGTAGCCAGACACTCACACACTACTCTCCTTTCCACCTGTGGAGAAGTCTGCACGGGATAGTTCAGTCTCTTATTGTGTCAACTTTTGGGGAGAGGCAGAGCTGAAAAAGTTCCTCTTTCCCTCTCCAGTGCATTCAGACATTCAAGCATGCGTGTGTTTTGTTTTTTCCCTACAGTGGTGTGCTTTAATCACCTCCAGGGGGCTGGAATTTTACAAATTCTCTCTCATCTGTGAGTATTTGCCTAAGTCAACACTCTCCAGGTTTTCCCCAATCATGGCAGGGAGTTGTTGGGGCAGATTTCCTCACTCTGCTGATTCTACAGCCCAAACCAAGGTTTGTCTGTCTATTAACAGATGAACAGGTAGGCAAGACTCCTCCTTGGTCCCTTGGTGTACGTCAGTTAGATCACACAATTCCCACAGAGGCACTCTTGTTTGTGGATAGATACCTCATTGGTATCTATGAGGTAGGTAGAAACCATCTGTTTTTTTTTTTTTAAGCTCTTTATTGGAATATAATTGCTTTACACTCTCATACCAGTTTTTGAAGTACACCCAAGTGAATCAGCTGTATTTATACATATATCCCCATATCTCCTCCCTCCCACGACTCCCTCCCACCCTCCCTGTCCTGATCCTCTAAGGCATCACCCATCATCCAGTTGATCTCCCTTTGTTATACAGCAACTTCCCACTAGCTACCTATTTTACAGTTGGTAGTGTATATATGTCTATGCTACTCTCTCACTTCGTCCCAGCTTCCCCTTCGCTCTGCCCCCCCCAAACCCCGTGTCCTCAAGTCCATTCTCTGCATCTGCATCTTTATTCTTGCCCTGTCACTGGCTTCATCAGTACCAATTTTTTTAGATTCCATATATATGAGTTAGCATATGGATGCCATCTACTTTTAAACAAAGCAGGAACAAAAAGTAAGGACATCTTACACGACCATGATGTTGATGTCACTCCCTTTTTAGTATGTTATATTGTTTGTCTACTACTCTTATGTTGACTGTTTGTGTTTTCTTTTTTTTTTAAAGTTTTTATTTCACATCGTCGCGCTTTGTATTCAGTCATATGCATACATTTCTTCCCTTGAAGTAAACATTGGACTATTCGTGTTTTCTGTTTTCTTTTCTATTCTTTTCTTTGTACCTATAATTTGTATCTATTTTATTCCCATCACTGTCATTTCAGTGGGGGTTTCAGAGAGAAGGAGGCATCATAAGCATATGTTCAGTATGCTGTGTTCGGATGGATGGAAACTTTTTTGGGTACAATTTGAAATGTATGAAACCTGAAAATGCTTAAGCCCTTTCATGCAGCTGTTCTGTTTCTAGGTTAAGCTGTAGAAATAATTCTGCATATGCATAAAGAGATATTATACAGGGACACAAAGATATTGACTCTGGTATTGATTGTAACAGTGAAAAACTGGAAACAGTTTTTATGCTATCAGCAAGGAAAAGGTTAAATAAACTTTGATGTCTATACTACAGAAAAATATGCAGCAGTCAAAAAGAATGCTATTGACATATGTTGAAATCTAAGAAATATTCTTTTTTTAATTATTTATTTTATTTATTTATTGGCTGCATTGGGTCTTCGTTGCTGCACACGGGCTTTCTCTAGTTGCTGCGAGCGGGGGCTACTCTTCATTGTGGTGTGCGGGGCTCCTCATTGTAGTGGCTTCTCTTGTTTTGGAGCACAGGCCCTAGGCGCGTGAGTTTCAATAGTTGCAGCACATGGGCTCAATAGTTGTGGCTCATGGGCTCTAGAGCACAGGCTCAATAGTTGTGGCGCATGGGCTTAGTTGCTCCGTGGCATGTGGAATCTTCCCAGGGCAGGGCTCGAACCCGTGTCCCCTGCATTGGTAGGCAGATTCTTTACCACTGCGCCACCTAGGAAGTCCTAAGAAATAGTCTTAAATTTAAAAAGCAAATATAAATCATGTGTGATCCCACTTATATTCTTTAAAAAAGCACAAAATAATATATATACATTTTTTGATTCATACTTACAAGTGAATATAGATTATGAATCTAATTTGCTGATGTCAATTGTGGATCCTGTCAGATTGCCCATGCCCTTGACTCAAGGCCAGGCATGTCCCAGTGTTCTCACACATAACTAGAAAGCGAGGGCTGTTCACTCAGAGGCTCTCACTCTGTTGAGCACATCATGTGGGGGTCATCACTGGGCCCACTAAATACATTGCTCATCAGCAGAACAATTATTTTCTTCTCTCACCAAGGAAGGGCTTAAATTACTCCACCACAAATTAACCTGATGAGATCATTCAAAGATGCCCACACTGGCCTTCAATCTGTGATTGTATAAGTTATCTATTGCTGCGCAACAAATTATAGATCTTCCTCTCTTACCCATTGTAAGTTGAAAATATCATGTCAAAAATGCATTAATTTAAAAAAAATATTTCATATTGGACTGTAGTTGATTTACCATATTGCATTAGATTTAGGTGTACAGCAAAGTGATTCAGTTATATACATACATATATCTATCCTTTTTCAAATTATTTTCCCATTTAGATTATTACACAATATTGCTCAGAGTTCCCTGTGCTACACAGTAGGTCCCTGTTGGTTATTATATATCTAGTAGTTTGTATATGTCAATCCCACACTCCTTATCCCTCCCCTCCAGCTTTCCCCTTTGGTAGCTGTATGTTTTTTTCTAAGTCTGTGAGTCTGTTTCTGTTTTGTAAATAAGCTCATTTGTATCATTTTTTTTTGGTTCTGCATATAAATGATATCATATGATATTTATCTTTCTCTATCTGACTTACTTCACTTAGTATGATAAACTCCAGGTCTGTCCATATTGCTGCAGATGGCATTATTTCATCCTTTTTAATGGTTGACTTATATTCCATTTTATATATATATGTATACATATATATCTATCCATCTGTCAATGGACATTTAGGTGGCTTCCAAGTCTTGTCTATTGTAAACAGTGCTGCAGTGATCATTGGGGTACATGTATCCTTTCGAACCATAATTTTCTCCAGATATATGCCCAGGAGTGGGATTGCTGAATCATATGTTAGCTCTATTTTTTAGTTTCTTTTTTTTTTAAATAAATTCATTTATTGATTGGCTGCATTGGGTCTTTGTTGCTGCACACGGGCTTTCTCTAGTTGTGGTGAGTGGGAGCTACTCTTCATTGTGGTGCATGGGCTTCTCATTGTGGTAGCTTCTCTTGTTGTGGAGCACAGGTTCTAGGCATGTGGGCTTCAGTAGTTGTGGCACATGGGCTCCATAGTTGTGGCTTGGAGGCTCTAGAGCACAGGCTCAGTAACCGTGGCACACGGGCTTTGTTGCTCGGCAGCATGTGGGATCTTCCTGGAGCAGGGATCAAACCCATGTCCTCTGCACTGGCAGGTGGATTCTTAACCATTGCACCACCAGGGAAGTCCTATTTTTTAGTTTCTTAAGGAACCTCCATACTGTTCTCCATAGTGGTTGTACCAATTTACATTCCCACCAACAGTGTAGGAGGGTTCCCTTTTATCCTCACTCTTCCCAGCATTTATTGTTTGTAGACTTTTTGATGATGGCCATTCTAACTGGTGTGAGGTGATATCTCAATGTAGTTTTGATTTACATTTCTCTCATAATGAGCGATGTTGAGCATCTTTTCACATGCTTCTTGGCCATCTGTATGTCTTCTTTGGAGAAATGTCTATTTAGGTCTTCTACCCATTTTTTGATTGGGTTGGGTTTTGTTTTGCTTTGTTTTGTTTCTTGATATTGACAGAAATGCATTTAATACACCTCACCTGCAGAACAGCATAGTTTAGCATAACCTACCTCAAAAGTGTTCAGAACACTTACATTAATCTGTAGTTGGGCAAAATCATTTAACACAAAGCCTATTTTATAATAAAGTGTTTAATCTCTCATATAATTTATTGATTACTGTACTGAAAGTGAAAAAGCGAATGGTTGTCTGGGTTCGGAATGGCTCTAAGTGGGAGTAACAGAATGGCTGAACAGTACAGCTCCCTGCCACTGCCCAACATCAGGAGGGAGTATTGTACTGCATATTGCTAGCACAGGGAAAGAACAAAATTCAAAATTAGAAGTACGATTTCTACTTGAATGCATATTGTTTTCACTCCATTGTGAAGTTAAAAAATTGTTAAGTCTAGCCATTGTAATTCAGGGACTATCTGTACCTCAAAGCAACACATATTATCTCTCTGTTCCTGTAAGTCAGGAATCTGTGATTGGCACAGCTAGATTCTCTGGTTCAATGTGTCCCATAAGGTTGCTGCATGGCCAGGATTGTAACCACCTCAATGCTCCACCAGGGTATGATTCACTTCAAAATTTTAAATTCCAGTAAAGTAACATTACTTATTACAAAAGTAATATCAATGAGTATAGAATACTTAAAAATACAGCTAAGCAGGGCTGATACTTTCCAAAAAAAAAAAAATACAGCTAAGCAAAAGAAAATTTAAAATACACAGACACATATTCATACACTTCCAAGCTCACTTACATGTCTGTTGTTTACAGTCCACTTCTTTGAAGGCTGTTAGAGGCCACCCTTAGTTCCTCACTCTGCAGGCCTCTCTGTACTACAGCTCATAGCATGGGAGTTGACTGCATCAGAGCAAGTGAGTGATAAAGTTAGAGAGAGAAAGAGTGAGAGCATGAGTAAATTGGAAGTCAGTTACCTAATCTCAAATTAGGTTACCTAATCTCTAGTCATCCATCACTTTTGTTAGAAGTAAATCACTAGGTCTAGTCCACTAGGTCCAGCCCTTGGAGAGAAGGGCTTGTGTAAGAGTATGAATACCAAGAGGTGGGGGTCATCTCAGAAGTTGCCTACAACTATGATTAAAAGGTAATTCAAGGAGTTGCAGGACCAAATTCAGAAGCAACAATTTTTCTGGTACAAGCAAGTGGCATCTAAGTACAGTTACTTGCTTCTAGTAAATGCTAAATAATATATTTGTATTAACTTTTCATTTTGAAATTTCAAAGTTAAAGTTACAAGAACAGTAAAACAATTTTGTCAAAAGCTTTTTCTGCATCTGTGGAATCTAGAAAAATGGTACTGATGAACCTAGTGGCAGGGCAAGAATAGAGATGCAGACGTAGAGAACGGACTTAAGGACACCAGGGGGCAGGGAAGCTGGGACCTAGTGAGAGAGTAGCACTGACATACACACACTACCAAGTGTAAAATAGATAGCTAGTGGGAAGCTGCTACAGAGCACAGGGAGATCAGCTTGATACTTTGTGAGGACTTAAAAGGGTGGGATAGGGAGGTTGGGAGGGAGGCTTAAGAGGGAGGGTATATGGGGTTATATGTATGCACACAGCTGATTCACTTTGTTGTACAGCAGAAACTAACATTACAGTATAACTGTAAAGCAATTATACTTCAATAAAGAAAAAAAATAGTAAAATAATTCCATGCACTCTTTACCCACATTCACCATTTGTTGAAAATTATATTTTGAATGCATTATTGCGATTTGTCATGTGGGAAGGCAATATTTGTAACCATCAAAGCTTTGGGGTCTGGTGAGAGGTGTATGTCCTGTGCTGGAATCATATTTTCTCTCTGCATGTGTAGTTGTTGTCTCTGAAATGTTCTCTTCTTCCTCTTCCTCCTCCAGAAAATCCTGAGCGAGCAGCTCTGTACTTTGTCTCTGGTGTGTGCATCGGGCTGGTTTTTACCCTAGCTGCCTTGGTGGTGAGGATCTCTTGCCACACAGACTGTCGGCAGCATCCTCAGAAGAAGTTCCTGCAGGACCAAGAAAGCAGCAGCAACAGCAGCGACAGTGAGAATGGCAGCTCGGACGCGGCATCAGACATCTCAGTCAGGAGACATCGCCGCTTTGAGAGGACTTTGAACAAGAACATCTTCACCTCAGCGGAGGAGCTGGAGCGCGCCCAGCGGCTAGAGGAGCGGGAACGCATCATCAGGGAGATTTGGATGAATGGTCAGCCTGAGGTTCCTTGCACCAGGAGCCTGAACCGCTACTACTAGAGGCAGGAGCTGGAACCCACACGCAGCTGTTGGCCGCCTGGGAGAGGAAGGGTCTGGGCACAAAGTGTTGAATGCAGTTCCGCTAATGTTATGGTGGCAGAGATAAGGACACTCCCATTTTCTAGCCAGGAGGACTGATTTCTCCCTTTTTACTAAATTTATGAAGTAGAAAAACCAAGCTGGTTCGTCAACCTTTTCAGTTCTTGGGATGCTGCTGAAAACCCTCTCCAAAAATGTGGATGGAGATTAGAGAAATGGAACTCGTGTTTTCTCTGATTACTGAGGATCTTGGAAGTTTCTGCAGACTTCATTGCTATGTGTTATTTCTTTACAAAAGGAAATATTATTATAGCATGAGGGCTAGGAAGAGCAGAGTTCACTTAACCCAGTAAATGCAAATATCTGAATGACTCCAGGCTATGGAGGTGATTTTGATCCAGACAGCATGATCCATGCTTATTATTTAAGGCCCAGTCTCTAAATCTTGTGTTGCAATGGCAACCTCAGGGATTAAAATCCTGTTTTTTATTATAGTTCCCACTTCACTCATGAAAATGAATAATGTGTCAGAAGATGTGTCAATGAACTAGAAAAATGTCAATAATCTCAAAGGATGACGGGTTTTATTTTAAATAGCTTATAAAGAGTATACTAACATGCAATTAATGTTGTGTGCATTTGAAAATGCAGCACAAGAATAAAAGCTGTGTTTTTCCCCCTTTTGAGAGAAGAAAATTTTATTGTAACTCTAGATAATCATGCCTTTAAACATTTTCTTTAAAAAAAAGTTTGGATTTCTAATAAAAGAATGGAAATGTGAGGTGAGGAATAAAGCCAAAATTAGGTTGGGATAAAAAAATAAATGTTACATAAAATCTTTTCTGTTTTCTGTTTATCTCTGTGGTTACACTTACCTTAAACAGCAGCCCTTTTATATAGGTGGGTATGGTCTTTTGCCAGGCTCTTCAAACAACTGGAGAATTGTGAGAAATGGAGAAACACAGAATGGAGAAATGGCCCCTGGTGACTTTTCATTTTCTGTATGTTTCTATTATGGTTACAGTACAGTTGAGTGATTATTAAGCTGCTAGAGGAATAGAAGACTTACCTAAGGCTAGAAATAATATGATGGACTCATACAGAGAGGGGAAGGTGGTAAGGAAGGAAGAGAGGCAAGACTGAGCCACGTTTAGAAATGGGTTTACAGAGGAAGAAGCAGCATCCTCCAGCCTGACAGTACTAATGCATTCTGTCTATCGAGTCCCTTCTCATGCGATGCAGTGGGTTGCTTAGTCAGCCTGTCTGGATGCTCCAGAGCCTTCCTACAGGATTTCTGCTGTTCATTGGCTTTGTCATCATACCTGAGAGGATGGTTGGGAGACTTCCTCTGCTGGACTGTCTATTACTTTGGAAACCCACTGTCTATGATAGGGGCTTGGAAGGCTGTCTTGAGAACTGAACAATTAAAAATATGTTTCCTAAGGGGGCAATAGTTTGCTTGAAACCTTCAGTGGCTGGCTTGGTTATACCTTTTTGAGTGACCTCATTGAAGTAACAACTGCCAAAAATTTTGTTAAATCAGTGTCTCTGAATCTGAGTTCTTAACCTTGTGGTTTCAGTCCTTTAGCAACAAGTATAGGAATCATCTTATTCCCCTGGGCTTTAGATTAACATTATCTATATTGGTTTGTGCCTCTTTTGTATTTTTATTGGAGTATAGTTGCTTTACAATGTTGTGTTACTTCCTTGCTGTACAGCAAAGGAACTAATCAGTCATACGTACACATATATCCACTCTTTTTTCAATTTCCTTCCCATTTAGGTTACCACAGAGCACTGAGTGGAGTTTCCTGTGCTATACAGTAGGTTCTCATTAGTTATCTATTTTATACATAGTATTGTATATATGTCACTCCAGTCTCCCAACCCCACCCCCTGCTTTGTAACCATAAATTCATTCTCTACATCTGACTCTATTTCTGCTTTGCAAATAAGTTCATCTCTACCATTTTTCTAGATTCCACCTATAAGTGATATTATACAATGTTCATTTTTCTCTTTTTGACTTATTTCACTCTGTATGACAGTCTCTAGGTCCATCCATGACTCTGCAAATGGCACTATTTCATTGCTTTTTATGACAGTAATATTCCACTGTATATATATACTGCAACCTCTTTATCCATCCCTCTGTCGATGGACATTTAGGTTGCTTCCATGTGCTGGCTATTGTAAATTGTGCTGCAATGAACATTGGGGTGCATGTATCCTTTCAAATTATGGTCTTCTCCGGATACATGGCTAGGAGTGGGATTCCTGGGTCATATTGTAGTTCTATTTTTAGGCTTTTAAGGAACCTCCATAGTGTTCTGCATAGTGTCTGTACCAATTTACATTCCCACCAAGAGTGCAGGAAGGTTCCCTTTTCTCCACACCCTCTCCAGCATTTATTGTTTGTAGAATTTTTGATGATGCCCATTCTGACCAATGTGAGGTGATACCTCACTGCAGTTTTGATTTGCATTTCTCTGATAATTAGTAATGTTGAGCATTTTTTCTTATGTTTGTTGACCATCTGTATGTCTTCTTTGGAGAAATGTCTATTTAGGTCTTCCTTTTTTTTTTTCTTTTTCTTTTGATCTTTATTGGAGTATAATAGCTTCACACTGTTGTGCCAATTTCCACTGTACAACAAAGCGAATCATCTGTATTTATATGTATATCCCCATTTCCACTTCCTCTTGAGACTCCCGCCCACTCTCCCTATCCTACCCCTCTAGGTCATCACCCATCATCGAGCTGATCTCCCTGTGTTATGCAGTTGCTTCCCACTAGCTATCTGTTTTACATTTGGTAGTGTATATATGGCAATACTACTCTTTCACTTTGTCCCAGCTTCTCCTTCCCACCCTCCCCACATCCTCAAGTCTATTCTCTACAACTGCGTCTTTATTCTTCCTCTGCCACTGAGTTCATCAGTACTGCGTTTTAGATTCCGTATATATGTGTTAGCATACGGTATTTGTTTTTCTCTTTCTGAGTTACTTCACTCTGTATGACAATCACTAGATCCATCCACCTCACTACAAATAACTCAATTTCATTCCTTTTTATGGCTGAGTAATAGTCCATTGTATGTATATGCAACATCTTCTTTATCCATTCATCTGTCAATGGACATTTAGGTTGCTTCCATGTCCTGGCTATTGTAAATAGTGCTGCAATAAACATTGTGGTACATGTTTCTTTTTAGATTATGGTTTTCTCAGGGTACATGCTCAGCAGTGGGATTGCTGGGTCATATGCTGGTTCTATTTTTAGTTTTTTGAAGAATCTCCATACTGTTCTCCATAGCGGCTGTATCACTTTACAGTCCCACCATCAGTACAGGAGGGTTCCCTTTTCTCCACAGCCCCTCCAGCATTTATGGTTCCTAGATTTTTTGATGGTGGCCAATCTGACTGGTGGGAAGTGATATCTCATTGTTTTGATTTGCATTTCTGTAATGATTAGTGATGTTAAGCATCTTTTCATGTATTTGTTGGCCATCTGTATGTCTTCTTTGGAAAAATATCTGTTTAGGTCTTCCACCCATTTTTGAATGGGGTTTTTGTTTTTTTGATATTGAGCTGCATGAGCTGCTTATATATTTTGGAGATTAATTTTTTGTCAGTTGCTTTGTTGGCAAATATTTTCTCCCACCCTGAGGGTTATCTTTTCATCATATTTACGGTTTCCTTTGCTGTGCAAAAACTGTTTAGTTTCATTAGGTCCCATTTGTTTATTTTTGTTTTTATTTCCTTTACTCTAGGAGGTGGGTCAAAAAGGATCTTGCTGTCATTTATGTTATAGAGTGTTCTGCCTATATTTCCCTCTAAGAGTTTTATAGTTTCAGGCCTTACATTTAGGTCTTTGATCCATTTTGAGTTTATTTTTGTGTATGGTGTTAAGGAATGTTCTAAATTCATTCTTTTACAAGTGGGCTGTCCAGTTTTCCCATTACCACTTATTGAAGAGGCTATCTTTTTCCCATTGTATATTTTTGCCTCCTTTGTTGAAGATAAGGTTCATCTCTGGGCTTTCTATCCTGTTCCATTGATCTATATTTCTGTTTTTGTGCCAGTACCATACTGTCTTCATTACTGTAGCTTTGTAGTATAGACTCAAGTCAGGAAGCCTGATTCCTCCAGCTCCGTTTTTTCTTCTCAAGATGGCTTTGGCTATACAGGGTCTTTTGTGTTTCCATATAATTGTATAATTTTTTGTTTTAATTCTGTGAAAAACGCCATTGGTAATTTGATAGGCATTGAATTGAATCTGTCGATTGTTTGGAGTATTACAGTCATTTTCACAATGTTGATTCTTCCAATCCAAGAACATGGTGTATCTCTCCATCTGTTTGTGTTGCCTTGATTTCTTTCATAAGTGTCTTATAATTTGCTGCATATGGGTCTTTTGCCTCCTTAGGTAGATTTATACCTAGGTATTTTATTCTTTTTGAGGAAATGGTAAATTGAATTGTTTCCATAATTTCTCTTTCTGATTTTTCATTGTTGATGTGTAGGAATGCAAGAGATTTCTGTGCATTAATTTTCTATCCTGCAACTTTACCAAATTCTGTGATTAACTCTAGTAGTTTTCTGGTAATATCATTAGGGTTTTGTATATATAGTATCATGTCATCTGCAGACAGTGACAGTTTTACTTCTTCTTTTCCAATTTGGACTCCTTTTATTTCCTTTTCTTCTCTGATTGCTGTGGCTAAAAATTCCAAAACTATGTTGAATAGTAGTGATGAGACTGGGCGCCTTTGTCTTTTTCCTGGTCTAGGAGGAAATGCTTTTGGTTTTTCACCATTGAGGATAATGTTGGCTGTGGGTTTATCATATACGACCCTTATTATGTTGTGGTAGGTTTCCTCTATTCCCACTTTCTGGAGAGTTTTTATCATAAATCAATGTTGAATGTTGTTGAAAGATTTCCCCACATCTATTGAGATGATCATATGGTTTTCATTCTTCAGTTTGTTGATGTGGTGTATCACATTGATTGATTTGCATATATTGAAGAATCTTTGCATCCTTTGGATACATCCCACTTGATCATTGTGTATTATCCTTTTAATGTGTTGTTGGATACAGTTTGCTAGCATTTTGTTGAGGATTTTTGCGTCTATGTTCATCAGTGATATTGGCCTGCAATTTTCTTTTTTGTGATATCTTTGTCTGGTTTTGGTATTAGGGTGATGGTGGCCTCATAGGATGAGCTTGGAAGTGTTCCTTCCTCTGTAATTTTTTGGAAGGATTTGAGGACAGGTGTTAGCTCTTCTCTAAATGTCTGAAAGAATTTGCCTGTGAAGCCATCTGGCTGTGTGCTTTTTTTTTTTGGGGGGGGGGGCTTCACTGGGTCTTAATTGTGGTGCATGGGCTTCTCTCTATTTGCAGTGTGCAGCCTTCTCTACTTGTGTGGGCTCCAGAGTGCACAGCTTCAATAATTGTGGCATGTGGGATCTCTAGTTGTGGCAAAGGGGCTCTAGAGCACATGGGTTCAGTAGTTGTGGCATATGAGCTTCTCTCTAGTTATGGTGCCTAGGCTTAGTTCCTCCACGGCATGTGGGAACTTAGTTCCCTGACCAGGGATTGAACCTGTGTCCCTTGCACTGGAAGATTGGTTCTCAACCACTGGACCACCAGGGACATCCTTGTTGGAAAATGTTTAATCACAGTTTCAATTTCAGTGCTTGTGATTTGTCTTAATATATTTTCTTTTTCTTCCTGGTTCAATCTTGGAAGGTTCTATCTTTCTAAGAATGTGTTCATTTCTTCTAGGTTCTCCATTTTATTGGCATATATTTGCTTGTAGTAATCTCTTATGATCCTTTGTATTTCTGTGCTGTCTACTGTAACTTCTCCTTTCTCCTTTCTCATTTTATTGATTTAAATCCTCTCCCCGTTTTTCTTGATGAGTGTGGCTAGTTTTATCAATTTTTTTTGAGGAACACCAAAGTGAATCAGCTGTATTTATACATATATCCCCATATCCCCTCCCTCCCGTGACTCCCTCCAACCTCCCTATCCCAGCCCTCAAAGTCATCACCCAGCATCGAATCAATCTCCTGATGTTATGCAGCAACTTCCCACTAGCTATCTATTTTACATTTGGTAGTGTATATATGTCAATGCTACTCTCTCACTTTGCCCCAGCTTCCCCTTCGGCCACCACCCCCACCCCATGTCCTCAAGTCCATTCTCTATATCTGCATCTTTATTCTTGCCCCATCACTGGGTTCATCAATACTATTTTTTAAAATTCTGTATATATGAGTCAGCATATCATATTTGTTTTTTCTCTTTCTGGCTTACTTGCTCTGTATGACACTCTCTAGGTCCATCCACCTAAATACAAATAACTCACTTTCATTCCTTTTTTGGCTGAGTAATACTCCATTGTATATATGTGCCACGTTTTCTTTATGCATTCATCTCTTGATGGGCATTTAGTTTGCTTCCATGTCCTGGCTATTGTAAATAGTGCTGCAATAAACATTATGGTACATGTTTATTTTTGCATTGTGGTTTTCTCTGGGTATATTCTCAGTAGTGGAATTGCTGGGTCATGTGGCAGTTCCATTTTTAGTTTTTTTAAGGAACCTCCAAACTGTTTTCCATAGTGGCTGTACCAACTTACATTCCCACCAGCAGTGCAGGAGGGTTCGCTTTTCTCTGTACCCTCTCTAGCATTTGTTGTTTCTAGATTGTTGGATGATGGCCATTCTGACTGGTGTGAGGTGATACCTCATTGTGGCTTTGACTTGCATTTCTCTAATGATTGGTGATGTTGAGCATCTTTTCATATGTTTGTTAGCCATCTGGATGTCTTCTTTGGAGAAATGTCTATTTAGGTCTTCCTCCCATTTGTGGATTGGGTTATTTGCTTTTTTGGTATTAAGCTGCATGAGCTGCTTGTGTATTTTGGAGATTAATCCTTTGTCAGTTGCTTCATAGGTAAGTATTTTCTCCCATTCTGAGAGTTGTCTTCTTGTCTTGTTTATGGTTATTTTGCTGTGCAAAACCTTTTACGTTTCCTTAGGTCCCATTTGTTTATTTTTGATTTTATTTCCATTATTCTAGGAGGAGGGTAAAAAAGAATCCTCCTTTGAGTTATGTCATAGAGTATTCTGCCTATGTTTTCCTCTAAGAGTTTTATCACTTCTGGCCTTACATTTAGGTCTTTAATCCATTTTGAGTCTATTTTTCTGTGCGATGTTAGAAAGTGTTCTAATTTCATTCTTTTACATGTAGCTGTCCAATTTTCCCAGCACCACATATTAAAGAGGCTGTCTTTTTTCCATTGTATATTCTTGCCTCTTTTGTAGGTGACCATATGTGCATTGGTTTATCTCTGGGCTCTCTATTGTAGTCCATTAATCTATATTTCTGTTTCTGTGCCAGTACCATACTGTCTTGATCACTGTAGCCTTGTAGTATAGTTTGAGGTCAGAAAGTCTAATTCCACCAACTCTGTCTTTCCTTCTCAAGATTGCTTTGGCTGTTCGGGGTCTTTTGCATTTTCATACAAATTGTAAAATTTCTTGTTCTAGTTCTGTGAAAAATGCCATTGGTAATTTGATATTGTGTTGAATATGTAAATAGCTTTGGGTAGGAGAGTCATTTTTGCAATGTTGATTCTTCCAGTCCAAGAACATGGTATGTCCCTCCATCTGTTTATATCATCTTTGATTTCTTTGATCAGAGTCTTATAGTTTTCTGAATAGAGGTCTTTTGCCTCCTTAGGCAGGTGTATTCCTAGGTATATTATTCTTTTTCTGCAGTAATAAATGGGAGTGTTTCCTTAATTTCTTTCTGCTCTTTCATTGTTAGTGCAAGAGATTTCTGTGCATTAATTTTGTATCCTGCTACTTTACTAAATTCATTGATTAGTGCTAGCAGTTGTCTGGAAGCTTCTTTAGGGTTTTCTATGTATAATATCATGTCATTTGCAAAGAGTGCCAATTTTACTTCTTCTTTTCCAGTTTGGATTCCTTTTATTTCATTTTCTTAACTGATTGTTGTGGCTAAAACTTCCAAAACTATGTTGAATAATGTGAGAGTGGGCACCTTGTCTTGTTCCTTTCAGTTTTTCACCATTTAGAATGATGTTGACTGTTGGTTTCTCATAGATGGCTTTTATTATGTTGAGGTAATTTCCTTCTATGCCCATATTCTGGAGAGTTTTTATCATAAATCGATGTTGAAATTTGTCAAAAACTTTTTCTGAATCTATTGAGATGATCATATGGTTTTTATCCTTCAACTTGTTAATGTGGTGTATCACATTTATTGATTTGCATATATTGAAGAATCCTTGCATTGCAGGGATAAACCCCCCTTGATCATGGTGTATGATCTTTTTAATGTGCTGTTGGATTCTGTTAGCTAGTATTTTGTTGAGAATTTTTACATCTATATTCATCAGTGATATTGGCCTGTAATTTTCTGTTTTTGTGACATCTTTGCCTAGTTTTGGTATCAGGCTGATGGTGGCCTCATAGAATGAGTTTGGGAATGTACCTCCTCCTGCTATATTTTGGAAGAATTTGAGAAGAATAGATGTTTTCTCTTCCCTAAATGTTTGATAGACTTCACCAGTTAAACCATCCATCCCTGGACTTTTGTTTGTTGGGAGACTTTTAATCACAGTCTCAATTTCAGTGCTTCTGATAGGTATCTTCATATTTTCTATTTCTTCCTGATTCAGTCTTGAAAGATTGTACTTTTCTAAGAATTTACCCATTTCTTCCTGGTTATCCAGTTTATTGGCATAGAGTTGCTTGCAGTAGTCTCTCATGATCTTTTGTATTCCTGCAGTGTCAGTTCTTACTCTCCTTTTTCATTTCTAATTCTGTTTATGTACATCTTCTCTCTTTTTTTCCTGATGAGTCTGGCTAATGGTTTATCAATTTTGTTTATCTTCTTAAAGAACCAGCTTTTAGTTTTATTTATCTTTGCTATTGTTTCTTTCATTCCTTTTTTGTTTATTTATGATATGATCTTTATGATTTCTTTCCTTCTGCTCACTTTGGGGTTTTTTTGTTCTTCTTTCTCTAATTTTTTTAGGTGTAAGGTTAGGTTGTTTATTCGATATTTTTCTTGTTTCCTGAGGTAGGACTGTATTGCTATAAACTTCCCTCTTAGGGCTGCTTTTGCTGCATCCCATAGGTTTTGGGTTGTTGTTTTCACTGTCATTTGTTTCTAGGTATTCTTTTTATTTCCTCTTTGAAATATTCAGTGATTTCTTCTTTGTAACATATTGCTTAGGCGCCATGTATTTGCATTTTTTACAGTTTTTTCCAGTAATTGATATCTAGTCTCATGGTATTGTGGTCAGAGAAGATGCTTGATATGATTTCAATTTTCTTGAATTTACTGAGGCTTGATTATTGACCCAAGATGTGATCTGTCCTGGGGAATATTCCATGTGCACTTGAGAAGAAAGTGTATTCTGTAGTTTTTGGATGGAATGTCTTATAAATATCAATTAAGCCGAGATAGTTTAATGTGTCATTTAAAGCTTGTGTTTATTTATTTTTTTTTCTGTTTGGATGATCTGTCCATTGGTGTAAGTGGGGTGTTAAAGTCTCCTACTGTTATTGTGTTACTGTTGATGTCCCCTTTTATGGCTGTTAGCATTTGCCTTATGTATTGAGGTGCCCCTATGTTGGGTGCATAGATATTTACAGTTATTATATGTTCTCCTTGGATTGATCCCTTGATCATTATGTAGTGTCCTTCCTTTGTCTCTTGGAATAGTCTTTACTTAAGTCAAATTTGTCTGATATGAGTATTGTTATTCCAGCTTTCTTTTGACTTCCATTGGCATGGAATATCTTTATCCATCCCTTTACTTTCAGTCTGTGTGTGTCCCTAGGTCTGAAGTGGGCTTCTTGTAGGCAACATATAGAAGGGTCTTGTTTTTGTATCCATTCAGCCAGTCTGTGTCTTTTGGTTGGAGCATTCAATACATTTACATTTAAGGTAATTATTGACATGTATGTGTATATTGCCATTTTCTTAATTGTTTTGGGTTTGTTTTTTAGGTCTTTTCTTTCTCTTGTGTTTCCTGCCTAGAGAATTTCCTTTAGCAATTGTTATAAGGCTGGTTTGGTGGTCCTGAATTCCCTTAACTTTTGCTTGTCTGTAAAGATTTTGATTTCTCCGTTGAATCTGAATGAGATTCTCCATGGGTCGAGTATTCTTGGCTGTAGGTTTTTCTCTTTCAAGACTTTAAGTATATCCTGCCACTCCCTTCTGGCCTGCAGAGTTTCTGCAGAAAGATCAGCTGTTATCCTTATGGGTTTTCCCTTTATACTATTTGTTGCTTCTCTCTTGCTGCTTTTAATATTTTTTCTGTGTGTTTAATTTTTATTATTTTGATTAATATGTGCCTCAGTGTATTTCTCCTTGGGTTTATTCTGTATGGGACTCTCTGCACTTCTTGGACTTCATTAATTATTTTCTTTCCCATGTTGGGAAATTTTTCCACTATAACCTCTTCAAATATTTTCTCAGACACTTTCCTTTTTTCTTCTTCTTCTGGGATACCTATAATTCAAATGTTGATGTGTTTAATGTTGTCACCAAGCTCTCTGAGACTGTCTTCCATTCTTTTTGTTCTTTTTTCCTTTCCCTGCTCTGTGGTAGTTTTTTTCCCCATTGTATCTTCCAACTCATGTACTCATTCTTCTGCCTCAGTTATTCTGCTGTTTATACCATCTAGAGTATTTTTAATTTCAGTTATTATGTTGTTCATTACTGTTTGTTTGCTCTTTAGTTCTTCTAGTTCCTTATTAAATGTTTCTTGTATTTTCTCTCTTTTGTTTTCAAAATTTTGGATCATCTTTACTATCATTACTCTGAATTCTTTTTCAGGCAATTTTCCTATTTCCTCTTCATTTATTTGGCCTTATGGATTTTTATCTTGCACCTTTGCCTGCATGGTGTTTCTTTGTTTTCTCATTTTGTCTAATTTATAGGATTTTCTGTCTCCTTTTCCTATGCTGCCTAGTAGTAATTCCTCTTGTTTCTCCTCTCTGCTCCCTGTGTTGGGATTGGTCCAGTGTCTTGAGTAGGCTTCCTGGTGAGAGGGTCTGGTGCCTGCTTTCTGGTATGTGGATCTGAGTCTTTTCTCTCTGATGAGCAGGACCATGTCAGGTGGTGTGTTTTAGGGTATCTGTGTGTTTAATATGGCTTTAGGTAGTGTGTGTGCTGATGGGTGGGTTAGTGTTCTTGTCTTCTTTGTAGTTTGGTGTGAGGCATCCAGCACTGGCAGCTGCAGGCAGTTGAGTGAAGCCAAGTCTTAGACTCTGATAGAGGGCTCCTTGAAAATTCTCTGCAGTTAATCTACCTTGGGGCTGAGGAATCTCTAGTGGTCTAGCATCCTAGATTCGGTGCTCCCTCCCCAGAGTCTCCAACTTGACTTCTGGTCAAGTAATCCAGACTTCAGAGGTCACTTGTCCTGGCAATAAAGCAGATTAAAGAAGACCACCCAAGCCCTAGACTACTAGTGGCAAAGGGTTAAGTCAAACAAATACTAAATCAAGGAAACATATGCATGCACAAGACACACAGACACTGAACCCAATAGAACATAAAGCACTAGAAAAACCTGACAGGAGAACCCCAGAATGCAATTAGACAGTCAAAGAGAAAACCAACAAAAATTCAAGACCAAAAAAGAAAAAAAGATACACACAAACACAAAACCAGGGAAATTGTGAAAACAAGGGTCAAATATAATAAAGAGCAAGAGAATCAGACAGACTGAAGATCTCCAAAATGAAATCAAACAATTATAATTAGAATTAAGATAAAGACAAAACATAATAAGAAGAACCAAAGCAGTGTGTCATCTGAAGAATAAAGCAAGAAAACAGAGCAGACCAATAATATTGATTAAAAGTATATTAAGTTAAAAAAGGATAGAAGACAGAGCAAAGGAGCGTAGTATGACTGGAAACATGAAAAGAAAAAGAAAAAAATAGAAATGTATAAAACATAAAGAAGAAAAGAGGATAGGAGAGATAAAGTCAGCACTACAAAAAACTTAGCTAGAAATAGAAATATATAAAAATGCTAAAAATAGAAATAGAAGAAAAAATGAATAAAAATATGTTATAAAACGTGTAGATCCCTTAGGACTAAGTCATAATAATAATAGTAAAAAAAAAAAAAAAAGCCAGAAGTGACCACAGAATGGACCAGATAAATAGAATTAATAATAATAATTCTGTTTCCTTTGGGTCCTAGCTGTAAGTGTCCTTACCCTGCCTTGGACCTAAGGCCAACTTCATGTCCCCAAGAGGCCCTCTTCTGCCTCTGATTTGGAATCTGGACATGCTGTGGGTCCTACAGTGTCCACTTAGGCTCTGATCTGGCCCAATTCCTATGTGTGCTTGCTCCCACAATCCACAGCTTCCAGAGTTAGACCTTTTTCATTTATGGGAACATTCATTGTTTACTCAGATATTCCAAAGACATAGGGCCTACCTAGCTGATCATGAGGATTTAGATTGCAACGTGTATACCTAATGGAGAGATTTTAGAACCTCTTCCTTAGTACCCCTGTCCCTGGTGTTCAGCTTTGATTTTGTCCCTGCTTCTGCATGTGGTCTAACCACCAGAGTCTGGTCCTGAGGCTGCCTTGGAGCTCTTTGGGTCTGCCTTAGTGAGGGTTTCCTTTATTGTTCATCTGCACACACAGGTGTGTGGGGAGAGAGAGGCTTTGATAGCGGCTCCTCTCCTTGTGTGTGACTCAACAGTAGTACCCTGCTTGGATCACGGGAGCCCTGGGGGTGATGCCAAATGCACAGGGATGCTGGTGGCATGGGTATAGGAAATCTGGCCTTAATATGGTTCTTTACTGGTGCCTGGTGCAAGGCTTCTGATGGGCAGCCTTCGGGGGCTTTTTGTATTACTCTGTGACCAGCAGAGCTTGCTTTATTGTTCATCTGTAAGCACTGCTGTGTGCAGAGAGAGAGGGTACAATAGTGGCTCCTTCCTCTGGGAGTGATTGAGCAGTAGAGCCCTGCCTGGGTTGCAGGAGCCCTGGTGTCAGTGTCAGTGCCTATTGAGGAGGGAAGCTGGCAGGCTCAGGTGTAAGCAGAATGTCTGCAGAGTTGGGCTGCTCTGTGGACTTGTTCTGGCTCTCAGCCATAGGCACACCAGGCCAGCCCTGTCAGGGGACTTTTTCTATCCCTTGTTGACTGTGGCTGCCAGGCCCAGAGGGGTCCTCTCTTTGTTTGTCGCAGGCACTGAAAGAGAGACTATAACTGTGGCTCCTCCCCACTACATATGACTCTGCAGTAGTGCCCTGCCTGGGTCACAGGAGCCCTGGTGGCAGTGTCGGTGCCTATTGCAGAGGGAAGCTGGCAGGCTCAGGTGTAAGCAGAATGTCTCCAGAGCTGGGCTACTCTGCAGACTTCTGGCTCTCAGCTGCAGACACACCAGGGCAGCCCTGTCAGAGGCTTTTTCTATCTGTTGTTGACTGCAACAGCCAGACCCAGAGGAGGCCTCCCTTGTTCATTGCAGGAGCCTAGAGAGAGGCCACACCCATGGCTCCTCCCCCCTGCTTGTGAGTCAGCACTAGTGAGCCACCACCATGGCTGCCCAGCTTTCTGCAGTAGGCATTCTCTGCTGCAGATTTCTTCCCTCCTGTCCCCTCAGTCTGTCTCCCCACAGCCAACAGTGTTTCTCACCCTGAACCAGTTCTCAGGTTCCCACGTTGCAGCTCCCAGATTGCCTGTTCAGCTGTGAAACCATGTCTCAGTCCAGAAACACAGAACCATGGTGCAGACCCTCTGTGTGTTTCTCACTCTTTCCTGACTGCCACAGATCAGCTGCTTCACCCTTTTTGAACAGTCCCAAATGCCTCCCATCTGACCCAATGAAATTCCCCATTGGAGAGGGGGCTTCACTGTCAGATAAGGGACATTTCCCCAAATTTGGCAATCTCTCCTCTGTTTCAGCTCCCCCCACCTCAGGGTGTAGGACCTGTCCCTTTTCTTTCTTCTCCTCCTCTTTCTCCATTTTCCCTCCTCTGTCCTACCCAGTTATGTCGGGATCTTTGCAGTCCTTTCTGGTGTCCAAGGTCTTCTGCTGGTGTTCAGCTGGTTTTCTGTGGGAATTATTGCATCTTTTGCTGTATTCCTGATGCATCTGTGGAGAGATATGAATTCCACATGCTTCTACTTTGACACCATGTTTTCCCTCCGGTTTGTACTTAATCCTCTACCTCTATTTTGTCCCTTCCCCTCCCTTTTCCCCACTGGTAACCACTAGTTCATTCTCTATATCTATGATTTCTTTTTTTGTTATTTTTCACTTGTTTGTTTCATTTTCTGGAACGACACAAGTGATAATGTACAGCATTTCTCTTTCTCTGTCTCACTTATTTTACTAAGCATTATACCTTCCAGTCCATTTATGTTCCAAATGACAAAATGTCATTGTTTTTTTATGGCTGAGTAGTATTCTAGTGTGTGTGTGTGTGTGTGTGTGTGTGTGTACCCATATGCATTCATGTGTTGTTGGACACTTAGGTTGCTTCCATATCTTGACTATTGTAAATAATTTGGTATGAACATTAGGGTGCATGTATCTTTTTGTTTTAAGCTCTTTATTGGAGTATAATTGCTTTACACTGTTGTGCCATTTTCTGCTGTACAACAAAGTGAATCAGCTCTATTTGTACATATATCCACATATCACCTCCCTCCCACGACTCCTTCCCACCCTCCCTATCCCACCTTTCTAAGTCATCACCAATCATCAAATTGATCTCCCTGTGTTATGCAGCAGCTTATAGGGTACATATATCTTTTTGAATTAGTGTTTTTGTTTTCTTCAGCTATATACTCAGGAGTGGAACCAATGCATCATATGGTAGGTAGTTCTATTGTTAATTTTTTGAGGAACCTCCATACTGTTTTCCACAGTGGCTGTACCAATTTCATTCCTACCAACATTGTACAGTATTTCCCTTTTCTCCACATCTTTACCAACATTTGTTATTTGTGGTCTTTTTTCTTGATAGCCATTTTGATACTGTGAGGTGATATTTCATTAGGGTTTTAATTTGCATTTCTCTGATGATTAGCAATGTTTAGCATCTTTTCATGTGCTTGTTGGTCATCTGTATGTTGTCTTTGCAAAAATGTCTATTCAGGTCTTCTGCCCATTTTTTAATCAGGTTATTTTTTTAAATATTGAGTTGTGAGTTCTTTATATACTTCGGATATTAACCCCGATTGATCATATCATTTGAAAATATTTTCAGTAGGTTGTCTTTTCCTTTAAGTCAATGGTTTCCTTTACTGTGAAAAAGCTTTTAAGTTTAATTAGGCCCCATTTGTTTGTTTTTACTTTTCTTTCCTTTGCCTTGGGAGACAGATCCAAAAAATTACTGCTACCATTTATGTCAAATAGTGCTCAGCCTTTGTTTTCTTCTGGGAATTGTATGGTTTCCAGTCTTACATTTATGTCTTTAATCCATTTTGAGTTTATTTTTGTGTATGGTGTAAGAAAATATTCTAATTTTAATCTTTTGTATGTGACTGTCCAGTTTTCCCAGCATTGCTTATTGAAGACACTGCCTTTCCTCCATTGTATATACTTGCCTTCATTGACTATAAGTGTGTGGCTTTATTCTGGGCTCTCTATTCTGTTCCATTGATTTATGTGTTTGCTTTTGTGCCAGTAGCATACTGTTTTGATTAATGTGGCTTTGTAGTATAGCCTGAAGTCAGGGAACATTGTTGTTCTTCCTCAAGACTGTTTTGGATATTCAAGGTATTTTGTGTTTCCATACAAATATTGAAATTATTTGTTCTAGCTCTGTAAAAAATGTCATGGGTGTTTTGATAGATATTGCATTGAATCTTTAGATTTCCTTGGGTAGTATGGTCATTTTAACAATTTTAAATCCTCTAATCTGTGAACACAGTATATTGTTCCATCTGTTTATATCATCATCAATTTCTTTTATTTTTAATTATTTTTTATTTTTTTAAAATTTATTTATTATTTTTTTTGGGGGGGTACACCAAGTTCAGTCATCTGTTTTTATACACATATCCCCATATTCCCTCCCTCCCTCGACTCCCCCACCACTCTCCCTCGAGTCCCCCCCATCCTCCCCCTCCCAGTCCTCTAAGGCATCTTCCATCTTCGAGTTGAACACCCATTGTTATATAACAACTTCCCACTGGCTATCTATTTTACAGTTGATAGTATATATATGTCTGTGCTACTCTCTCACTTCATCTCAGCTTCCCCTTTACCACCTGCCCCCTCCCAAACCTCGAGTTCTCTAGTCCATTCTCTGCATCTGCGTCCTTGTTCTTGTCACTGAGTTCATCAGTACCATTTTTAGATCCCGTATATGTGAGTTAGTATACAATATTTGTCTTTCTCTTTCTGACTTACTTCACTCTGTATGACAGACTGTAGGTCTATCCACCTCATTACATGTAGCTCCATCTCATTCCTTTTTATAGCTGAGTAATATTCCATTGTATATATATGCCACATCTTCTTTATCCATTCGTTTGTTGATGGGCATTTTGGTTGCTTCCATGTCCTGGCTATTGTAAAGAGTGCTGCAATAAACATTATGGTACATGTTTCTTTTGGGATTATGGTTTTCTTTGGGTATGTGCCCAGTAGTGGGATTACTGGATCATATGGTAGTTCTATTTGTATTCTTTTTAAGGAACCTCCAAATTGTTTTCCATAGTGGCTGTACCAACTTACAATCCCACCAACAGTGCAGGAGAGTTCCCTTTTCTCCACACCCTCTCCAACATTTGTTGTTTCTAGATTTTGTGATGATGGCCATTCTGATTGGTGTGAGGTGATACCTCATTGTGGCTTTGACTTGCATTTCTCTGATGATTAGTGATGTTGAGCATCTTTTCATGTGTTTGTTGGCCATCTGTATGTCTTCTTTGCTGGTTTGGTGGTGCTGAATTCTCTTAACTTTTGCTTGTCTGGAAAGCTTTTGATTTCTCCCTCAAATCTGAATAAGATTCTTGCTGGGTAGAGTATTCTTGGCTGTAGGTTTCTCTCTTTCAGGACTTGCAGTATATCCTGCCATTCCCTTCTGGCCTGCAGAGTTTCTATAGGAAGGTCAGCTGTTATCCTTATGGGTTTTCCCTTATATGTTATTTGTTGCTTTTCTCTTGCTGCTTTTAATATTTTTTCTTTGTGTTTAATTGATGTTAGTTTGATTAATATGTGCCTTGGTGTATTTCTCTTTGGGTTTATTCTGTATGGGACTCTCTGTGCTTCTTGGACTTGGTTAATTATTTCCTTTCCCATGTTCGGGAAGTTTTCCACTAGAACCTCTTCAAATATTTTCTCAGACCCTTTTTTTTTTCTTCTTCTTCTGGGATGCCTATAATTCGAATGTTGGTATGTTTAATGTTATCACTGAGGTCTCTGAGACTGTCTTCTATTCTTTTTATTCTTTTTTCTTTTTCCTGCTCTGTGGCAGTTATTTCCCCATTCTATCCTCCAACTCACTTATTCATTCTTCAGCCTCAGTTATTCTGCTGGTTATAGCATCTAGAGTATTTTTAATTTCCGTTATTTTGTTATCCATTGCTGTTTGTTTTTCTGAGTTCTTATGAACTGTTTCTTGTACTTTTCTATTTTGTTATCAAGATTTTGTATCATTTTTACTATCATTACTCTGAATTCTTTTTCAGGCATTTTTCCTATTTCCTCCTCATTTATTTGGTCTTGTGGGTTTTTTTCCTGCTCCTTTGTCTGCATGGTGTTTCTTTGTTTCCTCATGGTTGTCCAAACTTTTGGGGTTGCTTGTCCTGGCGATAGAGATGTTTATAGAAGACTGTCCAAGCCTCAGACTAATGTCCAAGTGTTGGGTTAAACAAATATTAAGTCTAGGAAACACATACATGTATAAGACACACAATTACTGAATCCATTAGGACATAAGGCTCTGGATAGACCTGACAGAACCCCAGTATGCCATCAGATATTCAAAGAGAAACCCAACAGAAATTGACAACTGAAGTAGAACAAATCAGAGACAAAAGCAAAAGCAAACTAACAAACAAATAACACCTTACACATACAAACACTAATGCAGGGAGATTTTGTAAGCTAGAATCATATATAGAAAACAGCTAGAGTACCATCCGGCAGAATGGAGATTCTCAGAATGTAATTAGACAACTGTACTAAGAACTAAGATAAAGACAAAAACCTAATATTAAATACCAAGGAGGTGCGTTATCTGGAGAATAGAGCAAGGAGTCTGAGCAGATTGATAGTATTGCTTATAAGTATGCTAAGATAAAATAAAGTAAAAATGAGTGGAAGAAAGGGGAACAGAAGAGCATAGTGTGATTGGAAATATGCAAATAAAAAGAAAGGAATAGAAATGTATAAAAGATAGGGATGAAAGGTAAGTACTAGAGATATATTGTTCGTACTACCAAAAACTTAGCTAGAAATAGAAGTATATAAAAAGGCAAAAAAATAAAAATAGAATAAAAAATAGCATTAAAAAATTATGTTATAAAACTTGTAGATCCCTTAGGACTAAGATCATAATTAATACAGGAAAAAAAAATCCAGAATTGATCCCAGACTGGACCAGTTCAATAGGATTGATACTAATATTTCTGTTTCCTTAGAGTCTCAGCTATAAGTGTCCTTCTACTTGCCTTGGGTTTTTTTTGCATTATTCTGTGACCAGCAGAGCTTCCTCTATTGTTTCTGTAAGAGTCAGTGTTTAGGGAGGGAGAGGATACAATAGTGGCTCCTTTCCCTGGGAGTGAGTGATCAGTGGCGCACTGTTGTTTCAGTCAGGCTTGGAGGTGCCTGTTGCAGAGGGACGCCAGTGGCTCAGGTGTAAACAGAAAGTCTCAGAGTTGGGCCTCTCTCGGGGTTTTTTTTTTTTCTCTGCAGCCTCCCTACTGCCAGCATTCCAAGGGGTTTTAATCTAGCCACACCCGAGTGCCTGAGGGTCCTTGTTATCCCTGAGCGCCTTAGGTGGCCCACAGGGCGTCTCTCCACTGCCTGTTGCAGAGGCACCGAAAAAGAGAGAGAGGCTACGCCCACAGCTCCTCCCCCCCCCCCCCCCCGCCCGTGAGCCCACAGCCTCCAGCCGCCATCATGGCCGGGCAGCTCTCAGTGACGGGCACTCATTGCTGCCGACCTCTTCCCTCCTGTCCTGTCATTCCATCACCTTACTGGCAACAATTTTCTTCATCCTGAACCAGCTCTCTGGTTCCCACACTCCCACTCCTGGACCCTCTGTTCAGCTGTGAATTGACATCGGGGTCTGGGAACGCTGAGCTGCAGTGTGGACCCTCTGTGTGTTTCTCACTCCCTCCCATCTGCCACAGCTCCACCGCTTCACCCACTTGGAGCCATCGTAGATGCCTCCCTACCAGTTATATCGGGCTCCTTGCGGTCCTTGCTGGTGTCTGAGGTCGTCTGCTGGTGTTCAGCTGGCTCTCTGCGGGAATTATTGCATCCTTCAGTGCATTCCCAATGCATCTGTGGAGAAGGATGCATTCCACATCCCTCTACTTCGCCGCCATCTTTTTTTCTCCATCTTCAATTTCTTATATCAGTGTTTCATAGCTTTACAAGTATAGGCCTTTTACATCCTTAGGGAATTTTATTCCTAGGTATTTTATTCTTTTTGATGCTATTGTAAATGAGATTGTTTCCCTAATCTTGCTTTCTGATAGTTCATTGTTAGTGAATAGAAATGCAACAGATTTTTATATATTAATTTTGTATCCTGCATCTTTATCAGATTCACTGATGTGCTCTAGTAGTTTTTTGGTAGCACCTTTAGGGCTTTCTATGTATGGTATCATGTCATCTACAGTGATAGTTTTAGTTCTTCTTTATCAAAATAGATTCCTTTTATCTCTTTTCCTTATTTGATTGCTGTGGCTAGAACTTCAAATACTATGTTTGATAAGAGTGGCGAGTGTAGGCATCCTTATCTTGTTCGTGAGTTAGAGGAAATGCTTTCAGCTTTTCACCACTGAGTATGATGTTAGCTGTGGGCTTATATATGGCCTTTATTAGGTTGAGTTATGTTCCCCTTCTGGAGAGTTTTTTAAATCACAAGTGAATGTTGAATTTTGTCAAACCTCTTTCTACATCTATTGAGATGATCATATGGTTTTTATTCTGCAATTTGTCAATGTGGTGTTGATTCATTTTCAGATATTTAATGATCCTTCCATTTCCAGGATAAATCCTACTTGATCATGATGTATGATCCTTTTAATGTATTGTTGGACTTGGTTTGCTAATATTTTGTTAAGGATTTTTGCCTCTGTATTCATCAGTGATATTAGCCTGTGATTTACATTTTTTTGGTGATATCTTTGTTTGGCTGTGCTATTAGGGTGATATTGCAGAAGCATTCCTTCCTCTGCAATTGTTTGGAATAATTCAAGAAAATACCTAAATATTTGGTAGAATTCACCTGTGAAGCCATCTACTCCTGAACTTTTGTTTGTTGTGAGTTTTTAAAATTACAGATTCAACTTCATTATTGGCAATTTGTTCATATTTTCTATTTCATCCTGGTAGTCTTGGAAGATTATACATTTCTAGGAATTTGTCTATTTCTAATAGGTTTTTATTGGCATATAGTTGTGTATAGTATACTTTTATGATCGTTTGTATTTCTGTGGTGTCATTTGCAACTTCTTTTTTATTGCTGATGTTTTAAAAATATTTATTTATTTACTTTAGTTGCCACATGTGGGCTCATTTAGTTGCGACATGTGGTGTATAGTTCCCTGACCAGGGATCGAACTTGGGTCCCCTACATTGGGATTATGGAGTCTTAACCACTGGACGACCAGGGAAGTCCCTTTATTTATGATTTTATTGATTTAGGCCCTCTTTTTTTCTTGATGAGTCTGGCTAAGGGTTTATTAATTTTGTTTATCTTTTAAAAACTATTAGTTTCAATCATCTTTTCTATTGTTTTTTTGTCTGTATTTCATTTATTTCTGCTTTAATCTATGACTTCTTTCCTTGTACTAACATGGGCTTTGTTTGCTCTTCTTTTTCTAGCTCCTTTAGGTGTAAGGTTAGGTTGTTTATTTGAGATTTTTCTTGTTTCCTGAGGTAAGCTTGTGTCACTATAAACTTCCCTCTTAGAACTGCTTTTCTGCATCCCATAGAATTTGGACCATTTGTTTTCATTTTCATTTGCCTCCAGGTATTTTTTTTAATTAATAAATTAATTTATTTTTATTGGCTGTGTTGGGTCCTTTTTGCTGTGTGTGGGCTTTCTTTTTAGTTGCAGTGAATGGGGGCTACTCTTCATTGCAGTGCATGGGCTCCTCATTGCTGTGGCTTCTCTTGTTGCAGAGCACAGGCTTTAGGTGCATAGGCTTCAGCAGTTGCAGCACATGGACTCAATAGTTGTGGCTCATGGGCTTAGTTGCTCTGAGGCATGTGGGATCCTCCTGGAGCAGGGATCAAACCCATGTCCTCTGCATTGGAAGGCAGATTCTCAACCACTGCACCACCTAGGAAGCCCTGTCTCCAGGTATTTTTTAAATTTCCTCTTTGATTTCCTCAGTTATACTTCAGTTGTTTACCAGCATATTGTTTAGCCTCCACATGTTTGTGTTTTTTGCAGTTTTTTTTTTCTTGTAGTTGATTTCTAGTTTCATAGTGTTGTGGTCAGAAAAGATGCTTGACATTATGTCAATTTTCTTAAATCTACTAAAACTTATTTTATTGCCTAGCATGTGGACTATCCTGGAGAATGTTCTACATGCACTTAAAAAGCACATGTATTCTGTTGCTTTTGAATGAAATGTTATATATATATATATATATATATTTATTTATATATATAATCTCCATCTTGTGTAGTGTGTAGTGTCTTATTGATTTTATGTTTGGATGATCTGTCCATTAATGTAAGTGGGTGTTAAGGTCCCCTACTATTATTGTGTTACTGTCCATTTCTCCCATTTGTGTATTAATATTTATTTTTGTATTTAGGTGCTCCAAAGTTGGGTGCACATATATTTACAATTGTTACATCTTCTTGTATTGATGCCTTGGTTATTATGTAATGTCCTTCTTTGTTTCCTGTAAAAATCTTTATTTTAATCTTTTTTTATGATATAAGTATTGCTACCCCAACTTTCTTTTGTTTATTATTTGCATTGAATAACTTTTTCCATCCCTCACTTTCAGTCTCTGTGTCTTTAGATCTGAAGTAACTTTCTTGTAGGCAGCATATATATGGGTTATGTTTTTGTATCCATTCGGACTTTTGACATGATGCATTCAGACATTTAGTCCGTTTACATGTAAATAATTTTTGCGATATGTTATTATTGCCAGTTTGTTAATTGTTTTTGTGGTTCCTTTTTGTTTCTTTCTCCTTCTTTCTTATCTTCTCTTCTGATCAATGACTATCTTTAGTGTTATGTTTGGATTGTTTTGTGTGTGTGTATCTCCTAGATTTTTTCCTGTTTTATACATCTTTATTGGAGTATAATTGTTTTACAGTGTTGTGTTAGTTTCTGCTGTACAAAAAAGTGAATCAGCTATATGTATACATATATCCCCATATCTCATCCCTCTTGAGCTATCCTCCCAGTCTCCCTATCCCACCCACCTAGTTTGTCACAAAGTACTGAGCTTATCTCCCTGTGTATGCTGCAGCTTCCCACTAGCTGTCTATTTTACATTTGGTACTGTATGTATGTCAATGCTATTCTCTAACTACTTTGCAGCCTCCTGATCCACACCCTGCCATGTTCTCTAGTCCATACTCTACATCTGCATCTCTATTCCTGCTCTGCCATTATGTTAGTGAGTACCATTTTTCTAGATTTCATGTATATGTATTAGCATATGGTATTTGTTTTTCTCTTTCTAACTTACTTCACTCTGTATGACAGTCTCTAGGTCCATCCACCTCACTACAAATAACTCAATTTCATTCTTTTTTATGGCTGAGTAATATTCCATTGTATATATGTATCACATCTTTATCCATTCATGCTTCAATGGACATTTATGTTGTTTCCATGTCCTGGCTATTGTAAATACTCCTGCAATGAACATTGTGGTACTTGTATGTTTTTGAATTATGGTTTTCTCAGGGTTTATGCCCAGTAGTAGGATTTCTGTGTCATATGGTGGTTTTAATTTTAGTGTTTTAGGGAATCTCCTTACTGTTTTCCATAGTGGCTGTATCACTTTACATTCCCATCAACAGTGCAGGAGGGCTCCTTTTCTCCACACCCTCTCTAGCATTTATTGTTCCTAGATTTTTTGATAATAGCCTTTCTGACTAGAGTGAAGTGATACCTCATTGTGGTTTGGATTTGCATTTCTTTAATGATTAGTGGTGTTGAGCATCTTTTCATGTGTTTGTTGTCCATCTGTATGTCTTCTATGGAGAAATGTCTACTTAGGTCTTCTGCCCATTTTTGGAAGGGATTGTTTGTTTGTTTTTTATATTGAGCTGCATGAATTGCTTGTATATTTTGGAGATTAATTCTTTGTCAGTTATTTTGCTTGCAAATATTTTCTCCCATTCTGAGGGTTTTTTTCACTTGTTTATTGTTTCCTTTGCTGTGCAAAAGCTTTTCTTTTTTTAAATATATTTATTTATTTAGTTATTGAATTTATTGGCTATGTTGAGTCTTCTTTGCTGCACATGGGCTTTTTCTAGTTGCTGCGAGTGGGGGCTAGTCTTCATTGTGTTGTGCAGGCTCCTCATTGTAGTGGCTTCTCTTGTTATGGAGCACAGGCTCTAGGTGTGTGGGCTTCAATAGTTGTGACACATGGGCTCAATAGTTGTGGTTCATGGGCTCTAGAGCACAGGCTCAATAGTTGTGGTGCATGGGCTTAGTTGCTTTGCGGCATGTGGAATTTTCCAGAACAGGGCTTGAACCTGTGTCCCCTGCATTGGCAGGAGGATTCTTAACCACTGTTCCACCTAGGAAGTCCTGTGCAAAAACTTTGAAGTTTCATTAGGTCCCATTTGTTTATTTTTGTTTTTATTTCCATTACCCTAGGAGATGGGTCCAAAAGGATCTTGCTGTGATTTATGTCATAGAGGGTTCTGCCTATGTTATCCTCTAAGAGTTCTACAGTGTCTGGCCTTACATTTAGGTCTTTAATCCATTTTGAGTTTATTTTTGTGTACAATGTTAGGGAGTGTTCTAATTTCATTCTTTAACATGTAGCTGTTCAGGTTTCCCAGGGTCACTTATTGAAGAGGATATCTTTTCTCCATTGTATATTCTTGCCTCCTTTGTTAAAGATAAGGTGACCATATATGCATGGACTTATCTCTGGGCTTTCCATCCTGTTCCATTGATCTATATTTCTGTTTTCATGCCAGCACCATACTGTCTTGGTTACTGTAGCTTTGTAGTATAGCTTGAAGTCAGGGAGCCTAATTCCTCCATCTTTGTTTTTCTTTCTCAAGATAGCTTTGGCTATTTGGGGTCTTTTGTGTTTCCATATAAATTGTATTTTTGTTGTTGTTGTTATTCTAGTTCTGCAAAAAATGCCATTGGTAATTTGATCAGGATTGCATTGAATCTGTACATTGTTTTGGGTAGTATAGACATTTTCACAATGTTAATTCTTCCATTCCAAGAATATGGTATATCTCTCCATCTGTTTGTATCATCTTTGATTTCTTTCATCAGTGCCTTATAGCTTGCTGCATACAGGTATTTTGCCCCCTTAGGTAGATTTATTCCCAGGTATTTTATTCTTTTTATTGCAATGGTAAATGGGAGTGTTTCCTTAATTTCTTTCTGATATTTTGTTGTCAGTGTATAGGAATGCAAGAGATTTCTGTGCATTAATATTTTATCCTGATACTTTGCCAGATTCCTTGATTAGCTCTAGTAGTTTTCTGGTAGAATCTCTAGGATTTTCTATATGTAGTATCATATCATCTGCAAACAGTGAGTGCTTGTATATTTTGGAGATTAATCCTTTGTTGGTTGCTTCATTTGCAAATATTATGTCCCATTCTGATGGTTGAATTCTCATCTTATTTATGGTTTCCTTTGCTGTGCAAAAACTTTTAAGTTTCATTAGGTCTCATTTATTTATTTCTGTTTTCATATCCATTACTCTAGGAGGTGGGTCAAAAAGGATCTTGCTGTCATTTATGTCATAGAGTGTTCTGCCTATGTTATCTTCTAAGAGTTTTATAGTGTCTGGCATTACAATTAGATCTTTAATCCATTTTGAGTTGATTTTTGTGTATGGTGCTAGGGAGTGTTCTAATTTCATTCCTTTACATGTAACGGTCCAGTTTTCCTAGCACCACATGTTGAAGAGGGTGTCTTTTCTCCATTGTATATTCTTGCCTCCTTTGTTAAAGATAAGGTGCCCATATATGCATGGGTTTATCTCCGGGCTCTCTATTGTGTCCCATTGATCTATATTTCTGTTTTTCTGCCAGTACCACACTGTCTTGATTACTGTAGCTTTCTAATATAGTCTGAAGTCAGGGAGCATGATTCCTCCAGCTTCGTTTTTCCTTCTCAAGATTGCTTTGGCTATTTGGAGTCTTCTGTGTTTTTATATAAGCTGTATAATTTTTTTCTTCTTTTTCTGTGAAAATGCCATTGGTAATTTCATAGGGATTGCATTGAATCTGTAGATTGTTTTGGGTAGTGTAGTCATTTTCACAATGTTGACTCTCCCAATCTAAGAACACAGTATATCTCTCCATGTGTTTGTATCATCTTTGTTTTCTTTCATCAATGTCATAATTTTCTGCATACAGGTCTTTTGCCTCCTTAAGTAGGTTTATTCCTAGATATTTTGTTCTTTTTGTTGAAATGGTAAATGGAAATGTTTTCTTAATTTCTTTCTTATTTTTCATTGTTAGTGTATAGGAATGCAAGAGATATCTGTGCATTAATTTTGTATGCTGCTACTTTACCAATTTCTTTAATTAGCTTTCATAGTTTTCTGGTAGTGTCTTTAGGGTTTTCTATATATAGTATCATGCCATCTGCAGACAGTGACAGTTTTACTTCTTCTTTTCCAATTTGGATTCCTTTTATTTCATTTTCTTCTCTGATTGCTGTGGCTAAACTTCCAAAACTATGTTGAATAATAGTAATGAGAGTGGGTACCCTTGTCTGTTTCCTGATCTTAGAGGAAATGCTTTCACTTTTTCACCATTGAGAGTGATGTTGGCTGTGGGTTTGTCATATGTGGCCTTTATTATGTTGGTTTCCTCTATGCCCACTTTCTGGAGAATTTTTTCATAAATGGGTGTTGAATTTTGTCAAAAGCTTTTTAACAGCTATTGAGATTATCATATGATTTGCATCCTTCAATTTTTTAATATGGTGTGTCACATTGATGGATTTGTGTGTATTAAAGAATCCTTATCCCAAGAATTTGGGATAAATCCCATTTAATAATGATGTATGATCCTTTTAATGTGCTGGGTTCTGTCTGCTAGTATTTTGTTGAGTAATTTTGCATCTATGTTCATCAGTGACATTGGCCTGTAATTTTCTTTTTTTGTGACATCTTTGTCTGTTTTTTGTATCAGCATGATGATGGCCTCAGAGAGTAAGTCTGGGAGTGTTCCTCCCTCTGCTATATTTTGGAACAGTTTGAGAAGGATAGGTGTTAACTTTTCTCTAAATGTTTTGTGAATTTGCCTGTGAAGCCATCTGGCCCTGGGCTTTTGTTTGTTGGAAATTTTTTTAAAGACTTTATTATTTATTTATTTATTTATTTATTTATTTTCTGTATGTTTATTTTTGGCTGCATTGGGTTTTTGCTGCTGTGTGCAGGCTTTCTCTATTTGGGGCGAGTCGGGACACTCTCTGTTGTGGTGCACAAGCTTCTCATTGCTGTGGATTCTCCTGTTGCAGAGCACAGGCTCTAGGCACGTGGGCTTCAGTAGTTGTGGCACTCAGTCTCAGTAGTTGTGGCTCACAGGCTCTAAAGTGCAGGATCTGTAGTTGTGGTGCACGGGCTAAGTTGCTACATGACATGTGGGATCTTCCTGGACCAGGAATGGAACTGATGTTGCACGCATTGCCAGGTGGATTCTTAACCACTATACCACCAGGGAAGTCCTGTTGGAAGATTTTGAATCACAGTTTCTGTTTCCATGCTTGTGATTGGTCTGTTCATATTTTCTATTTCTTCCTGGTTTAGTCTTCTAAGGTTGTACTTTTCTAAAATTTTTTCCATTTCTTCCTGGTTGTCAATTTTATTGGCATATAGTTGCTTGTAGCAATCTGTCATGATCCTTCACATTTTTACAGTATAAGTTGTTACTTCTCCTGTTTCATTTCTGATTCTGTTGATTTGAATCTTTTCCCTTTTTTCCCTGATGAGTCTGGCTAACGATTTATCAACTTTGTTTATCTTCTCAAAGAACCAGCTTTTAGTTTGAATGATCTTTGTTATTGTTTTCTTCATTTATTTTTCAATTATTTCTTATCTGATTTTATGACTTCTTTCCTTCTGCTAATTTGGGATTTTTTGTTGTTGTTCTTCTCTCTCTACTTGTTTTAGATTAAGGTTAGGTTGTTTATTTGAGATGTTCATTGTTTCTTGAGGTATAAATGTATTGCTATGAACTTCCCTCTTAGAACTGCTTTTGCTGCATCCCATAAGTTTTGGGTCATTGTGTTTTCATTGTAGTTTGTTTCTAGGTATTTTTTATTTCCTCTTTGATTTCTTCAGTGATCTCTTCGTTATTTAGTAACATGTTGTTATGCGTCCATGTGTTTGTATTTTTACAGTTTTTTTCCCCTGTAATTGATATCTGGTGTCATAGCATTTTGGTCCGAAAAAATGCTTGATATGATTCCAATTTTATTAAATTTTTTGAAGCTTGATTTGTGACCCAAGATATAGTCTATCCTGGCGAATGTTACATGTGCACTTGAGAAGAAAATGTATTCTGTTGTTTTTGATTTTTGATTTTGCTTTTTAAAATATTTATTTTTATTTATTTATTTATATTGGCTGCATTGAGTCTTCATTGCTGTGCATGGGCTTTCTCTACTTGTGGAGAGCAGACGCTACTCTTTTTTGTGGTGCTCTGCAACAGGCTCTAGGCACACAAGCTTCAGTAGTTGCAGCACATGGGCTCATTAGTTATGGCTTGTGGGCTCTAGAGTGCAGGCTCAGTAGTTGTGGTGCATGGTCTTAGTTGTTCTGTGGCATGTGGGATCTTTCTGGACAAGGGCTCACGCCTATGTCCCCTGCATTGGTAGGCAGATTCTTAACCACTGTGTCACCAGGGAAGCCCTATTCTGTTCCTTTTGCATGGAGTGTCCTACAAATACTGATTAAGTCCATCTGGTCTAATGTGTCATTTATAGCTTGTGTTTCTTTATTTAATTTCTGTTTTGATTATCTTGTCATTGGTGTAAGAGTGGTGTTAAAGTCCCCTACTACTATTGTGTTACCGTCAATATCCCCTTTTATGGTTGTTACCATTTGCCTTATATATTGAGGTGCTCCAAAGTTGGGTGCATAAATATTTACAATTGTTATATCTTCTTCTTGGATTGAGCCCTTTATCATTATGTAGTGTCCTTCATGTCTCTTGTAATAGTCTTTATTTTAAAGTCTATTTTGCCTGATATGAGTATTGCTGTCCCATCTTTCTTTTTGATTTCCATTTCCGTGGAATATCTTTTTCCATCCCCTCACTTTCAGTCTGTATGTGTCCCTAGTTCTGAAGTGTGTCTCTTGTAGCATCATATATACAGATCTTATTTTTGTATTCATTCTGTGTCTTTTGGTTGGAGCGTTTAATCCATTCACATTTAAGGTAATTATTGATATGTATGTTCCCATTACCTTTTTCTTAATTGTTTTAGGTTTGTTTTTGTAAGTCTTTTCCTTCTCTTCTGTTTCCTGCCTAGAGAAGTTCCTTTAGCATTTGTTGTAAAGCCAGTCTGGTGGTGCTGAATTCTCTTAGTTTTTCCTTCTCTGTAAAGCTTTGGATTTCTTCTTCAAATCTGAATGTGATCCTTGCTTGGTAGAGTAATCTTGGTTGCAGGTTTTTCCCATTCATCACTTTAGATATATGCTGCCACTCCCTTCTGACCTGCAAATTTTCTGCTGAAAGATCAGCTGTTAACCTTATGGGGACTCCCTTATATGTTATTTGTTGCTTTTCCCTTCCCGCTTTTAATATTTTTTCTTTGTAATTAATTTTTGATTGTTTGATTAGTATGTGTCCTGTTGTGTTTCTCTTTGTGTTTGTCCTACATGGGATTCTTTTCACTTCCTGGAGTTGATTGACTATTTCTTTTCACTTGTTTGGGAATTTTTGACTATAATCTCTTTGAATATTTTCTCCGACCCTTTCTTTTTGTCTTCTCCTGGGACCCCTGTAATTCAAATATTGGTGAATTTAATGTTGTCCCAGAGGTCTCTGAGACTGTTTTCATTTCTTTTCATTCCTTCTTCTTTATTCTTCTCCATGGCAGTTATTTCCAACATTATTTCTTCCAGGTCACTTTTCTGTTCTTCTGTCTCAGTTATTCTGCTCTTGAGTCCTTTAGAGTATTTTTAATTTCAGTTATTGTGTTGTATATCACTGTTTGTTTGCTCTGTAGTTCTTCTAGCTCCTTGTTAAATATTTCTTTTATTTTCTCCATCTGTGCCTCCACACTATTTCTGAGGTCTTGGATCACTTTACTATCATTACTCTGAATTCTTTTTTCAGATTACTGACTATCTCTTCTTCATTTGTTTGGTTTTGTAGGTATTTACCCGATTCTTTCATCTGCTGCATCTTTCTCTATCTTCTCATTTTCTTTAACTTATTGTGTGTGTAGTCTCCTTTCCTCAGGCTGCAGGGTCGTAGTTCCTAATTCTATTGTCTGTCTCCAGTGTGAAGGTTAGTTCAGCGGCTTGTGTAGGCTTCCTGGTAGGGCACAGGGGACTGCTGTCTGTGTTCTTGTGTGTGGAGCTAGATCTTGTCCTTCTGATGTGCAGGGCCACATCTGCTGGTGTGTTTTGGTGTGTCTCTGAGTTTAGTATGACTATAGGCACTCTGTCTGCTAATGGGGGCAGTTGTGTTCCTGTCTTGCTAGTTGTTTGGCATGAGGCATCCACCACTGGAACTTGCTGACTGTTGAGTGGAGCTGGATCTTTGTGTCGAGATGGAGACCTCCGGGAGAGCACTCACTGATTATTATTAGTCTGTGGTGTTGGGAGTTCCCTGGTGTTCCAATGCCCTGGACTCAGCTTCCCTGCCTTGGCTGTCCAGGTCTAATCCCCAGCTCAGGCATCAAGCCCCTACAAGTTGCACAGCACAGAAGAAAGGAAGAAGAAGAAGGAAAGAGAAAGAAAGAAAGAAAGAAAGGAAGAGAACACATAAAACCCCAAGACACATGGTAAAAGCAAAACTAAACAAACAAAATCACACAAAAAGATGTACACACATGAGTCACGAAAAGTGGAGAAAGAGAGCAACCTAACCAATAAATAAACCCACACATGAAAGTGTACACTAGTGACTAAGCTAACAAAAACATGGAACCAGGAACAAGTCAAAAGCAGAAAGCAAACTAGGAAATCCTCCAATACTTCTAGGTAGGTCTCTGCACCTGCTGTGGGCTCTGTCATGTCAGCTCAGACTTATCTGGCCTTACTCCTGCATATACTTGGTCCCAAAGTCCACAGTTACCCCCAAAGTCTGCAGCCTTAATTATAGGAACACCAGCCTATTCAGGTAATCCACAGATGAAGCCTCTACCAAACCAATTGTGGGTATTTAATCCTCTCCTTCTGTGTCTGTTTCCCTTTCTCTTCTTTGCTCCCACATTCCCCAGGGATCAGTTTTGGTTTTGGTCCCATCTCTGAGTATGGGCCACTCTCAGGCGTCAGTTACCTATTCAGGCAAGGGGGTTGGGGGGCAAAAGTTGTTGATTAGAGTTCACTTGCTCTTTCAGGCCAGGGGGAGGAAGGGATATGGCAGTCCATTTGAGATATGCAGGAAGTGCTTGCAACAGTAGGGGTCAGCATGAGCTTTAGGTGTGCCACATGTTCTCCTGGGGAAGTTGGTCCTAGAACATGGGACCCTTGGTGGTGGCAGCTTGCACTGGCTGCTGGGACAGTGTGGAAAATGACTTGCCTTGCACATAGGACTAATGGTGGCCACAGCCACAGGCTCTGTATTCCAATATAACAGCCATGGCTTGCTCTGGTGCTTACATAGCCATTGCCCTGCAGTCTGTGAGCATGCAGAGCAGGAAGCTCCCATGGTGAGCTGCCTCTTGAACACCCCAAACCAAAGGTCTCCTGCCTCTCTGTGAGGCTCAGGCTTTCCCACAGACTCCTTCCCAGCTAGATGTAATGCACTAGCCCCCCTAGGCTCTTTTCATGCACCCAACTCTAGTATTCTCCCTGGGGTCTATCCTCCAAGGCCCAAGGCTTGGCACCCAGCCCTCACCTGCCCCAGTGGGTGAGCAGATGAATGTCTCAGGCTGAGAAGTGATGGTCAGTACCAATCCTTGCAGGGACCCCTCCACTCTGCCCTCTGCACACATGTTGCTGCTCTCTCCTCCAGGGGCTCCAAAGCTCCCTCTGTCCCTACCAGTGAGGGGGCTTCTTAGTGTGTGGAAATTTTCTCCCTTCACAGGTCCCTCCCAGAGGGGCATGTCACCTCCAGATTCCTTTGTCTCTTTTCCCCCCTTTTTTATTTTGATCTACCCAGTTATGTGGGGATTTTTTGCCTTTTTGGAAGTCTGAGGTCCTCTGCCAGTGTTCGGTAGGTGTTCTGTAGGAGCTGTCCCACATGCAGATGAATTCTTGACGTATTTGTGGGGAGGAAGGTGATCCTGATATCTTACTCCTCTGCCATCTTCCTATCTCCCTTATGTGGTTAATTTTTAGTTTCATGCTGTTTTGGTCAGAAAAGATATTTGCAATAATGTCTATCCTCTTAAATTGTTCGGGCTTGTTTTGTGGCCTAGCATGTGGTCAATCCTAGAGAATGTTCTGTGTACACATGAGAAAAAAAATTGTATTTTAGTGTTTTGGGGAGGATGTAATGTCCCCCAAATATCAATTAAGTCTAACTTTGTATCATTTAGAATCTCCATTGCCTTATTGATTTTGTCTGGATAATCTGTCCATTGATGTCAGTGAGGTGCTGAAGTCTCCTACTATTATTGTATTCCCAACAGTTTCTCCCTTTATGCCTGTTAATATTTGTTTTATGTATTTAGGTGCTCTGATATTAGGTGCATATATGTTGATGAGTGTCAAATCCTCTTCTTTTATTGATGCTTTTATTATTATGTAGTGTCTTTATCTTTCTTTATGGCCTTTGTTTTAAAGTCTGTTTTTTTTTTCTGATATGAGTATTGAGACTGACACTTTTCTGTCATTTCCATTTGAAGGATATATGTTTTTCTATCCCCTCACTTTCAATCCATGTGTGTCTTTTGCTCTAAAGTGGGTTTCTTGTAGATAGCATATTGTAGACTCTTGTTTTTTAACCAATTTCCCACTCTGTGTCTTTTGATTAGAGCATTTCATCCATTGATATTTAAGGTAATTATTGATAGATATGTATTTATTGCCATTTTAAATTTTTCCCATTTTTTTATTTTCTCCTTTGTCACTTTCTTTTTATTTTTGTTTTTCCTTTTTGTGATTTCTTGATTTTCTTTGTATTATAATTATGTTCTCTCTCTCTCTGTGAATCTATTTTATGTTTTTGATTTATGGATACCCTGTTTTTCAAGTATGTTAATCCCTTCCTATATCCTTTTTCCTTAAACTTGTAGTCATATAGGCTTAAACACACTCTAGGGGAAAAATCTACATTTTCTTACTTTCCTCCTCCACATTTTATGATTTTGATGTCTTCTTTTACAGCTTCATGTTCATCCTTTTGCTATTCATTGTGGGTGTCATTGCTTTCACAGAATTTTTTTTTATTTTTAAAAAGCTTTTTACTGGCTTTCTAATGTAATTTTCTCTTTCCTATAGATTCTTACCTTGTTTTTTTTTTTTTTTTTTTTTTTTTCCGGGATTTGTTGGAGTATAATAGCTTTACACTGTTGTGCCAGTTTCCACTGTTCAACAAGTGAATCAGCTGTATTTGTACATATATCCACATAGCCCCTCCCTATTGAGCCTCTCTCCTGAGCATCCCTCCAACCTTCCCTATCTCTTCCCTTTAGGTCATCAGCAATCATTGAGTTGACTTCTTTTCTATTTAGAGAAGACCTACAAATTTATTTTAGAATAAGTTTGGTGTTGCTGTATTCTTTTAGTTTTTGCTTGTCTGAGAAAATCTTTATCTCTTCTTCTTTTCTAAATGATAATCTTGCTATGTAGAGTGTTCCTAAGTTGCAAGTTTTCTCATTTCAGGACTTTGAATATATCTTGCCACCCCCTTGTGGCCTTCAATGTTTCTGTAGAGAAATCAGCTAATAGTTTTATGGGGGGGTCTCCTTGTAATTAACCCTTTGTTCTTCTCTTGCTTCACCAGAATCCTCTCTTTTTCAATTAACTTTGTCATTTTTATTATAATATGTCTTGGTGTAGTTCTGTTTGGATTTATCTTGTTTGGGACCCTCTGTGCTTTATGTACCTGCATATCTGTGTCCTTCTTTATGTTTGGGAAATTTTCAGCCATAATTTCATCAAATACATTTTTGATTGCCTTTATTCTTTCTTTTCCTTCTGGAATCTCTGTTATGTATAGACTGTCATGCTTTACATTATTCCATAGGTCTTTTTTTTTTATTGAGATATGGTTACCATACAATAAACTGCATATACTTAGAGTGTACAAGATCATATCAGAAATAAATGGAAAAGAAGTGAAGGAAACAATAGCAAACATCAATAAAACTAAAAGCTGATTCTTTGAGAAAATAAATAAAATTGATAAATCATTAGCCAGACATCAGAAAAAAAAGAAGACACAAATAAACAGAATTAGAAATGAAAAAGGAGAAGTAACAACTGACACCACAGAAATACAACACATCATGAGAGACTACTATAAGCAACTATAGGCAAATAAATTGGATAACCTGGAAGAAATGGATAATTTCTTAGAAAAGTACAATTTTTAAAGACTGAACCAGGAAGAAATAGAAAATATGAACAGACCAATCAGAAGTACAGACATTGAGACTGTGATTAAAAATCTCCCAACAAACTAAAGCCCAGGGCCAGATGGCTTCACAGGTGAATTCTATCAAACATTTAGGGAAGAGCAAACACATATCCTTCTCAAACTCTTCCAAAATATAGAAGAAAGAGGAACTCCCAAACACATTCTACAAGGCCACCATCAGCCTGATACCAAAACTAAGCAAAGGTGTCACACACACACACACACACAAAAAAAAAAAAAAAAAGTAAAAAAGAAAGAAAGAAAATTACAGGCCAATATCACTGATGAATATTGATACAAAAATCCTGAACAAAATACTAGCTAACATAATCCAACAGCACATTAAAAAGATCATACACCATGATCAAGGGGGGTTTATCCCTGCAATGCAAGGATTCTTCAATATAAGCAAATCAATCAATGTGATACATCATATCAACAAATTGAAAGATAAAAACGATATGATCATCTCAATAGATACAGAAAAACCTTTTGACAAATTTCAACATCAATTTATGATAAAAACTGTCCAGAGAGTGGGCACAGAGGAAAGTTACCTCAACATAATAAAAGCCATATAGGACAAACCAACAGCCAACATCATTCTGAATGGTGAAAAACTGAAAGCATTCCCTCTAAGAACAGGAACAAGACAAGGGTGTCCACTCTCACCATTATTATTCAACATAGTTTTGAAAGTTTTAGCCACAGCAATCAGAGAAGAAAATGAAATAAAAGGAATCCGAATTGGTAAAGAAGAAGTAAAATTGTCACTCTTTGCAGATGACAAGATATTATACGTAGAAAACCCTAAAGATTCTACCAGAAAACTGCTAGCACTAATCGATGTATTTAGTGAAGTAGCAGGATACAAAATGAATGCACAGAAATATCTTGCATTCCTATACACTAACAACGGAAGAGCAGAAAGAAATTAAGGAAACACTCCCATTTACCATTTCAAGAAAAAGAATAAAATACCTAGGAATAAACCTGCCTAAGGAGGCAAAAGACCTATACGCAGAAAACTATAAGACACTGATGAAAGAAATCAAAGACAATACAAACAGATGGAGGGACATACCATGTTCTTGGATTGGAAGTATCCACATTGTGAAAATGACTATACTACCAAAAGCAATCTACAGATTCAATGCAATCTCTATCAAATTACCAATGACATTTTTTACAGAACTAGAACAAAAAATCCTAAAATTTGTATGGATACACAAAAGATCCCAAATAGCCAAAGCAATCTTGAGGGTAACAAAACAAAACAAAACAAAACAAAAACAAAAACAAAACCAGAGCTGGAGGAATCAGACTCCCTGACTTCAGACTATACTACAAAGCTATAGTAATCAAGACAATATGGTACTGGCACAAAAACAGAAATATAGATCAATGGAACAGGATAGAAAGTCCAGAGATGAACTATGGTCAACTAATCTATGACAAAGGAGGCAAGGATATACAGTGGAGAAAAGGCAGCCTCTTCAATAAGTGGTGCTGGGAAAACTGGACAGCTACATGTAAAAGAATGAAATTAGAACACTCCCTAACACCATAAACAAAAATAAACTCAAAATGGGTAAAAGACCTACATGTAAGGCCAGACAGTATAAACCTCCTAGAGGAAAACATAAGAAGAACACTCTTTGATATAAATCACAGCAAGATCTTTTTTGACCCATCTCCTAAAGTGATGGAAATAAAAACAAAAATAATGAAACTTAAAAGCTTTTGCACAGCAAAGGAAACTTTAAACAAGATGAAAAGATAACCCTCAGAATGGGAGAAAATATTTGCAAACGAATCAACAAAGGATTAATCTCCAAAATATATGAACAGTTCATGTAGCTCAACATAAAAAAAAAAATACCCAATCAAAAAATGGGCAGAAGACCTAAACAGATATTTTTTCAAAGACATACAGATGGCCAAGAGGCACATGAAAAGCTGCTCAACGTCACTAATTATTAGAGAAATGCAAATCAAAACAACAATGAGGTATCACCTCACACCAGTTAGAATGGCATCATCAGAAAATCTACAAGAAATAAGTGCTAGAGAGTGTTTGGAGAAAAGCAAACCCTCTTGCACTGTTGGTGGGAATGTAAATTGATACAGCCACTACGGAGAACAGTATAGGGGTTCCTTGAAAAACTAAAACTAGAAATACCATATGACCCAGCAATCCCACTACTGGGCATATACCCAGAGAATACCATAATTCAAAAAGACATGCACCCCAATGTTCATTGAAGGACTATTTACAATAGCCAGGTCATGGAAGCAACCTAAATGTTCAACAATTGATAAATGGATAAAGAAGATGTGGTACATATATACAATGGAATATTATTTAGCCATAAAAAGGAACAAAATTGGGATATTTGTAGGGACATGGATGGACTTAGAGACTGTCATACAGAGTGAAGTAAATGAAAAAGATAAAAACAAATATGGTATATTAACTCATATATGCAGAATCTACAAAAATGGTACAGATCAACCTGTTTGCAAGGCAGAAATAGAGACACAAATGTAGAGAACAAACATACGCACACCAATGGGGGAAAGCAGGGGTGGGGGTTGTGGGGTGGGGAGGGATGAATTGGGATATTGGGATTGCCATATATATACAATACTAATAGGAAAAAAATCAAATTGTACACTTAAAAAATACAGAAGGAGTTAAGAAAGGCTATTGGCAGAAATGCAGAGTACTGTAAAAAAAAGAAAGAAACTAGCAGCTATAAAGAAGAACCAAGAAAAATTAGAAAATTTTTTGCAGAGATGAAAGCTGAGCTAAAGGCAATGAATAGCACAATGAATGATGCAGAGGAATGAATAAGTCATCTGGAAGCTAAAATAATGGAAATCACCAATCAGGACAGCAGACAGAAAGTCAAATGAAAAAAGAAAGAAAGAAAACAAATTCTCTTAATTTTGCTTGTCTGTAAAGATTTTGATTTCTCTGTCAAATCTGAATGAGATTCTTGCTGAGTAGAGTATTCTTAGCTGTAGGTTTTTCTCTTTCAAGACTTTATCTTCTTCCTCTCCCTTCTGGCCAGCAGAGTTTCTGCAGAGAGATCAGCTGTTATCCTATGAGTTTTCCCTTGTATGTTATTTGTTGCCTTTCTCTTGATGCTTTTAATATTTTTCTTTGTGTTTAATTTTCATTAGTTTGATTAATATGTGCCTCAGTGTGCTTTTCCTTGGATTTATTCTGTATGGGACTCTCTGCACTTCTTGGACTTGGTTTAATATTTCTTTTCCCATGTGGGGTAAGTTTTCCACCATAATCTTCTCAAATATTTTCTCAGACCCTTTCTTTTTTTCTTCTTGCTCTGGGATGCCTATGAGTCAAGTGTTGGTAAACAATATTTTCCCTGAAGTCTCTGAGACTGTCTTCCATTCTTTTTATTCTTTTTTCCTTTTCCTGCTCTGTGTCAGTTATTTCCCCCATTCTATCTTCCAACTCACTTACTCGTTCTTCTGCTTCAGTTATTCTGCTGTTCATACCATCTAGAATATTTTTAATTTCAGTTATTGTGTTGTTCATTACTGTTTGCCCTTTGTTTCTTCTAGGTCCTTATTAAATGTTTCTTGTATGCTCTCTCTTTTGTTTTTGAGATTTTGGATCACCTTTACTATCATTACTCTGAATTCTTTTTCAGGCAATTTGCCAATTTCTTCTTCATTTATTTTGTCTTCTGGGTTTTTAATCTTGCTCCTTTGCCTGCAAAGTGTTTCTTTGTTTTCTCATTTTGTCTAATTCAAAGGATTTGCTGCCTGCTTTCCCTTTGCTTCCTAGTAGAAATTCTTCTTATCTCTGTTCTGTTTGGCTTGAGGTGTCAAGCACTGGAGCTTGCTGGCCTTTGGTTGGATTTGGAGCTTGGTGTTGAGAATGAGAACTCTGGGGGAGCACTTCCTGATTAATATTCCATGGGGTCGAGTAGGCTCTGGTGGCCCAATGTCCTGGACTCTGCTCTGCTGTCTCAGAAGTCCAGGTTTGACCCCCAGCTGGGGCACCAAAACCCTGGAAGCTGCATGGCATGGAGAAAAAGGGGTAGAAGGAGAGCAAAGGAAAAAAATAAAGGAAGAAAAAAAGGAAGAAGGGGAAAGGACAGACAGATCTCCAAGACTGGTGGTAAAAGCAGCTCTAATCAGTCAAAATCACACAAGGAGATGTGCACACTTGCACTTTCAAAAAGAGAAGAGTAAAAGAAACCAAATAGAAGAGAAAAAGATAGAGCAAAGAAAAGAAAGAAGAAAATGCACATACCAATTACAAGCAAATCCAAATACAAATATACACAGTAAAAATTTAACTAACAAACACCTAAAACCAGAAACAAGACAAACTTACCAAGAAGTCCTCCAATACTTCTAGGTAGGGCTCTGCACCTGCTGTGGAGAGGACTGTGGAGAGCTCAGACTATGGTCTGGTATTAGTCCTGTGTGTATTTGTCCCCACAGTCCCCAGTTGCCCCCTGTGTCTACAGTCTCTATTGTAGAAACACTCATCTATTCACGTGATCCACACACACAGGTTCTTTCAAGCCTATTGTGGGCATTAATTCTGCTCCACCTATGACCATTTCTCTGCTTCTTCTTTGGTCCTGTAGTCTCCCAGGATCAGTTTTGGTTTTGTTCCCTACTTTGCATGTGGGTTGCTCTCAGGAGTCAGTTCCCCACCCAGGCAAGAGGGGACAAAATAGGGTGATTTTGGCTCACTTGTAACTTCAGGTCAGGGAGTAGGGAGGGATATGGCAGTCTAACTGAAATCTGTGAGAGTGCTTGCAGCAGCAAAGGTCAGTGTGAGCCTGAGGTGTGCTGTGCATTCTCCCAGAGAAGTTGGTCTTGATTGTGGGACCTTGGTGTTGGTGTGCTTCTGCTGCTGCTGGGAGGGTGTGGCCAATAACTTACCTTACACACTGGACCCTTGGTGGCAGTAGGTGGGCATATCTGCCATCTTTTTAAAATGCAAATTTTAGAAAAGAGGGTACAGTAATTTAGAACTTGACTTGTTTTCTATAAATATTAGTAAAAATGGTTTAGCCATCTAGACAATTGAGCTTGATTTATTCTATCTGCCAAAACCCAACCTTAATCCAACCTTTTATATATAAACTGATGGGTTTTTACATTGCTGTACCTGACTCAGGGCTGAAATTTTGAAATGAGAACTATGAGATCTCTCTGTTTGTGTGTTTGTGTGTGTGTTTGTCTTTGGATAACATTGTTGAGGTTAATCTGTAAATGAGCTCTGTTTAATTGGCTTAAAGAAAAGTAAGTGCACACAAACTAAATAATTCTAAATACAAGAGAAATTAAGCTAATTGTGTTTCAGCTTCATGTGAACTGGGAAATATTCAGTATTAAATTAATACTTAGTATTAATGTTTAAGTTTGTTGATCTAATTATTATAGACATGCCATTAGAGCCATCAACATTAAATATGGTGATCTCACTGCACCTAGATTCAAAAAAGTAAAATGAAATCTTGTTATGTTACAAATTTGTCAGCAAGAAAAATAACTTGATATGATGAAACTTTAAAGTAAAATATAAATGAGATAAGAGCTTTTAGGTAAAGTATAAGAGTAATTATATTCTAAAAAAGCCATCTAAAATAGTTTCCTCAGATTTTGGAAACTATGACTTGTCTCTTGATTTTCCCTAGAAATAAAGGTTTTTAAGAGTCAGGGATTCTAATTTAAATACATAATTGGAACTGCTGAATATAACCAAACATTTCAGTATGGTATAATGTGTGTTTTTAGTTAAAAATGTATGAGAAATGGAATTACATGTTACTGAGAAAGTTTTATTTTTTTAAGATTTGTATTGGAATATAATTGCTTTACACTGCTGTGTCAGTTTTTGCTGTACAAGAAAGTGAATCAGTTGTATTTATACGTATATCCCCATAGCCCCTCCCTCCTGCATCTCTTTCGCACCCTCTCTATCGCAGCCCTCTAAGTCATCACCCAATCATCGAGTTGATCTCCCTGTGTTATGCAGCAGCTTTGTATAAGGTCACAATTAACTAAATTTAGATTGAAGGTAATGAAGTAAATTGTTAATAATCTAATACAAGACTGGAATTTGATCTGTTAAAATGCTCTTTTTTGATAAGATTGTATGAATTTCTGTGCCATTAGGTGATTTATATTTGTTTCTTTCAATAGTTTTGTGACTTTGGTTAAATAACTATTGTTTCACAGTGGCCTATGATCCTGTTGTGTTTCAAAACCTTTTTGATGTTTTTAACAAACTTCCCAAATATCAAAATGTGAGTGGAGTGATTTATCCTCCAGCTGACTCTGGGACACTTCAAAAGAACATCTCTGAAACATCTCAGAAACAGATGTCAAACTAAGTTTATTTGGTGTGTTAAATTACTTCAAAAACATTGTCAAGTGATTGGAGATAAACCTTAGGTTATAGTGTAGGGATAAATGTCATTTGTATAGGTATTCCAAAATTTATATGGAATTGCTAACATCTGACATGTCCTGATATGTTGTCAATCATAATACTAGTTATTTTGAAATGTTATATCCAAATTCCCTGCTAATTGGATTGTACTCAAATCTATAACCATGCTATTTTAAGCCTTGTCCTTTTGCTTTTACAAAATGAATATTTTCAAGAAGACTAATAAATAGGAACCTTAACTAATAAGCTTCTGATAGCCTTTAGATAGTATCACTGGACTGGGTAACAAATGATGAAACTAATTGGAAACCTGGTTATTTTATCCAGGTCAACAGGAATTAATTACATGGGAATGGAGTGTTAAATACGATTTATAAGTTTATGACTTTGGGAAATAACTGGCTTTAATCCTTGCTTTTTGGAAAAACCTTTTTCCTACAGTAAGTTGATAAAGTACGCCTTTGTAAACAAAGACAAAACATTTATCCTGCCAGAATTTGGTGTTTTCAGCTGGCTCTCCTGGGGACTGGATATTATGCTAATCATTATTTTAATTTGTTCTTTGTTTGTAAATTGTTTGTGCTTTGTGTCTCCCTGCTGCACTATGTCTTTGTCAATGTTACTAACTGTGTTACTTATAACCTGTCTGTTTTATGATTGTTGTCTCTTGCAGTACCCAATGTGTAACCAGGCCTCCAACAAAACTTCTATGGCTACAATTGTAATAATGTGATTTTAGGTATGGGAAGAAGCAACAAGGATAAATGTCTCCTGAATTGTAATTAAACAGAGGATGCAGAGAATCTTTAATTATCAATATGACCTAATCTGAAAGTTAGCACCTGGAGTGGCCTATCAAGAATTTTTGCCTGCCCTGGGATGAGCCTCTCAGCACCATGGGATAAAATTTAATCATGATATGTCTCCCAAATACTGGTCAAATTCCTGACCAAGAGAAGAGGATCAGTCATAAGTGGCTGCAGCCCTCCAATGTAAGCCGGTGAACCCTGAGAAAACTCAGGAAAGAGAAGAATACCTGCCATCTAGCAGCCATCAGACTGCAGCCACTTTCTGTGGTGAACCCTAAGGAAACTCAGGATGTGAAATTATAGGTTACAGGCCCTAGACATCTGTGGTACATATGAAAAACAAAATGACTTCACTGATCCCAGCCTCTTGCATCTTCCCATACATAGAAAAATGTTAACTTCCTTGGGATGTGGCTGCATGGGTTCAAGTCCCAATCAGAATTTTGGCTGGGTTCAAGTCCCAGCACATGGATTTAAGCTGTCAAAATTCCTGACAACTCTAAACTTTTAGGTTGTGAATAGTTTTAAGTTTCCAAGTGGAAAGTAGACACTTCCAAAGTAGAACAAATCTCAACACTTGGAGCACTGACACTGATGGTGGACACTCCCAGAAAATCCATCTGACAGAGCAGTTAGAACGTTTCCACCCCTTTTTCTACAAGATTGTAGAGTGGACATTCACAGTGGGGAATTGTAACCAGGAAGAGCTAAATTGGACTCCATGTTAGATTTGTTTCTTTGACTTTAGCTTTTTGTTGCTTTTGTTATTATAATCATACATGATGGCCTGCCTCAGGGAACACTGCCCCTCTGCCTGAATGTTAAAGTGCCTCTGTTCAGCTCACAGGCAGACACTTTACCCTGCCCACCTGTGTGAATGGCTGAAATTAACATATCCCCTCACCAAGGCCGGTCATTCCTGGAGATGTTTTGCAAGACTGATGGCCTTTTCACTTTACTTCCTCACAGCCTCTCCCTATCTATTCTACCCTTTTACTTCACTTCCTAACAGCCTCTCACTCTCTGTTTCTATAAAACAAACTGGCATCCAGACCCTGGTAAGATGGTTTTTTGGAGACACTAGTCTGCCATCTTCTCGGTCTTCAGGCTTTTTGAATAAAGTCATATTCCTTGCCTCAACATCATTTCTGATTCATTGGCCTATTGTGTGGCAAGCATAGTGAGCTTGGACTCAGTAACACTTCACAACCTGCATGTGAGTGTCACCTCACATCAATCACAACCCACATCCAAGTGTCCCCACCTCCCGTAAGAAGAAATAGTGGTGCATCACAACTTTTATTCACAGCCCTTGGGAGAACATCACCTCCCTGATGTCACAATTCATGTGCAACTGTCACCTCAAGTCTTTCACAACTAGTGTATGACTGTCACTTCACATCTGTCACAAAGCATGTGTGTCATCTCACATATGTCCCAGTCCCAGTCTGAGGTCCCCACCTCCATAAGGACATGCAGCAGAGCTTCCCTCCTGTCTACATGCCATGGGAAAGCATCCCCACCCTGCTGTCACAACCCACATGTAAGTCTCACCTCACAACTGTCACAACCCATGTGTGAGTGTCACCTCATATCCATCACAGGTCCTATCCAAGGTGCCCACTTTATATCAGGGCAAGCAGCAACATGTCCCTCCTTCCTGTAACAGCCACTGAGAGAGTATCCCCTCCCTGCTGTCTGTACCTTTGTGTGAGTATCACCTCACAGCTGTCACAGTCCCCATCCAAGATCACCACCTAGTGTCAGAACATGCAGTGGTGCATCCCCACCTCCTTTCACAGCCCACAGGACAGTGTCTCCTTCCTGCTGTAAAACCTATGTGTGAGCATCATCTGACATCTGCAACAGCCCCCATCTGATGTCCATAACTCGTGCCAGGATACAGGACAGCACATCCACACCTCCTGTAACAGCCAATGGGAGAGTGTGCCCTCCCTGCTGTCACAACTGCTTGTGTCACCTCACATCTGTCATATCCCACATGTGACTGTCACCTCACCTCATATGTAACAGTCCTTATTTAAGGTCCACACCTCCCGTCAGGACACACAGCTGCACATCCCCACCTCCTGTCAGACTCATGGGAGTGCATCACCTCCCTTCTGTCACAACCCGGTTTGTGTTATATCACATCTGTCATAACCCACGTGTGACTGTCACCTCTCATCTACCACTACCCACGTGTGAGTCTTACCTCTCATATGTCACACTACTGATCTGAGGTTCCCACCTCCCAGCAGGACACGTGCATTTCATCCTCACCTCCTGTCATAGCCTGAGTGAAAGCATCCTCTCCCTGCTGTCACAACCCATGTGTAAGTGTCAGCTCACATCTGTCACAACCGTGTGGGAGTTTCATTTCACATATGTCACAGTCCCCGTCTGAGTACTTCAATGCCCATTAGGACATGCAGAGGTGCATCTCCACCTCCTGTCACAGCCCTCTGGAGAGCATCCTCTCCATGCTTTCACAACAAATGAGTGTCAAATCACATGTCACAACCCGCATGTATGTCACCTCACATGTAACAACCCGCATCACAGTTTCACTTCACTTATGTCACAGTCTCCGTCCAAGGACCAAACCTCCCTTCAGGAAACACAGTGGTGTGTCCCAACCTCCTGTCACAACACACAGAAGCCATCCCTTCAGTGCTTTCTCAAACCTCAGGTGTGTTATCTTACTTCTGTCACAACCTGCGTGTGAGTGTCACCTCAAATATGTCACAGTCCCTGTCTGACATCCCCACCACCATCAGGACAGATGGTGATGTGTCCCCATTTCCTGTTCACAGCCCTCGGGAGAACATCCCCTCCTTGCTGTCACAACCTGAGTGTGAGTGTCACCTCACATCAATCACAGCCCATGACCGCATGTCCCCACCTCCCCTGAGGACACACAGTGGTGCCTCCCCACATCCTGTCTCAGCTCATTGGAAAGCATCCCTTTCCTGCTGTCACAGCCCATGTGTGACTCTCACCTATGTCACAGTCCCCATCTGAGGACCTCACCTCTCATCAGGACACGCAGCTGCACATCCCCACCTCCTGTCACAATCCATGCAAGAATATCCCCTCCATGCTTTCACAACCCTCATATGAGAGTCATTTCATATCTGTCACAACCTGTGTGTGTGTCACCTCGCTTCTGTCACAGACCTCATCCAAGGTCCCAACCACCCATCAAAACACATAGTGAAGTGTCCCCAAATCCTGTCACAGCCCATGGGAGAGCATCTCCTCCCTGCTGTCACAACACATGTGGCAGTGTAACCTTACATCTTTCACAATCTGGGTGTGTCACCTCACATCTGTCACAAACTCTGTGTGTGTCACCTTACATCTGTCACAGCTCCCATCCAAGGTCCCCACCACCCATAAGGATACATGAAAAAACACCCTGAACTCCTGTCACAGCCCACAGGAGAGTGTCCCATCCCTACTGTCACAATATGCATGTAAGGGTCTCCTCACATCTGTCACAACATGTGTATGAGTGTCACATCACATCTGTCATAACCTGTGTGTGTGTCATCTCACATATGTCACAGTCCCCATCCAAGTTCCCTACCTCCCATCAGGACAAGTGACCATTGTCTCCACCTCCTGTCACAGCCCATGGGAGAGTGTTCCACCATGCTTTCACAAAAAACCTGTGTTACCTCACATCTGTTACAACCCACATGTGGATGTCACTTCACATATGTAACAGTCGCCATCCGAGTTCCCCTCTCCCATCAGCATATGAGGTGGCACATCCACATTTACTTCAAAGCCCACGAGAGTGTCTCCACCCTGCTATCACAACACACATGTGAGTGTCACCTCATATTTGTTACAACTCACCAGTGAGTGTCAACTCATATCTGTCACAGCCCCCATATGAGTGCCCCACTTCCCATCAGGACACATGGCAGCTCGTCCCCACCTCCTGTTACAACCTGTGGGAGATCATCCCTCATGCTTTCACAATCCACATATGAGTGTCACCTCACATATGCCAGAATCGGAGTGTGTGTCACCTCACATCTGTTACAAACTGCATTGTGAGTGACACATCACATCTGTCACAGCCCCATCCAAGCTCCCCACTGCCTGTCAGGACATGCGGTGAAGCACCCTAACCTCCTGTCACAGCCATGGGAGAGCATCCCCTCCCTGGTGTCACAACCCATGAGTGAGGGTTCCCTCATGCCTGTCACTAACTGCATGTGTCACCTCACATATGTCACAGTCCTTGCTCGAGGACCCCACCACCTGTTAGGATATGCTGTGACGTGTCACCAACTCCTGTCAAGGCCAATGGGAGGGCGTCTCCTCCCTGTTGTCACAACCCATGTGTGAGTGACACGTCACAGCTGTCACAGCACCCATCTGAGTATCCAACCTCCCATCAGGATATGCCATGTAGCATCCCCAACTCCTGTCACAGCCACCCAGAGAGCATCTTTTCCCTGCTCTCACAAACCACGTATGAGGGTCACCTCACATCTGTCACAGCACACTTCTGAGTGTTCCCACCTCTCGTGAGGACATATGGCAATGCATCACCCCTCCTGTCACAGCCCACGAAAAAGCGTCCCCTCCCTGCTATCAAAACCCTCATGTGACACTCACCTCATGTCTGTCACAACCTGCATGTGAGTGTCACTTGAAATATATCACAGTTTCCATCTGAGGTCCCCACCTACCATCAGCAGATATGGCAATGTGTCCCCACCTCCTGTTTACAGCCTGTGGGAGAGCGTCCCCTGCTGTCACAATCCTATGTGTGAGGGTAATGTAACAAATGTCCAACCCACTTTTGAGTGTCTGCTCATGTATCTCACAGTCCCCATCCGAGGTCCCCCTCCCATCAGTACACAGGCGGTGGGTCCGCCCCTCCTCTCACTGCCTGGGAGAGAGCATCCCCTCCATGCTGTAACAAACCACATGTGAGTGAAATCGCACATCTGTCACAACCCATATGTGAGTGTCACTTCACATCTTTCATAACCCATGTGTGTCACTTCACATCTGCCAGAACCCACGTGTGTCTCCTCATGTCTATCACAAAGTGTGTGTGTCACCTTCCATCTGTCACACCCCAGTGTGTCACCTCACATGTGTCCCAGTCCCAGTCTGAGGCTCCAACTATCATTAAGAAACACAGGGGCAAGTCTGGTTCTTTGAGAAGATTAACAAAATTGATAAACCATTAGCCAGACTCATCAAGAGAAAAAGGGAGAAGATGGAAATCAACAGAATTAGAAATGAAAAAGGAGAAGTCACAACGGACACCTCAGAAATACAAAAGATCATGAGAGACTACTACAAGCAACTATATGCCAATCAATTGGATAACCTGGAAGAAATGGATAAATTCTTAGAAAAATACAATCTTCCAAGACTGAACCAGGAAGAAATAGAAACCATGAACAGACCAATCACAAGTACGGAAATTGAGGCAGTGATTAAAAATCTCCCAACACACAAAAGCCCAGGACCAGATGGGTCCACGGGCGAATTCTATCAAACATTTTGAGAAGAGTTAACACCTATCCTTCTCAAACTCTTCCAAAATATTGCAGAAGGCGGAACACTCCCAAACTCATTCTATGAGGCTACCATCACCCCGATACCAAAACCAGGCAAAGATGTCACAAAAAAAGAAAACTACAGACCAATATCACTGATGAATATAGATGCAAAAATCCTCAACAAAATACTAGCTAACAGACTCCAACAGCACATTAAAAAAATCATACACCATGATCAAATGGGGTTTATCCCTGGGATGCAAGGATTCTTCAATATACACAAATCAGTCAACGTGATGCATCATATCAACAAATTGAAGGATAAAAACCATATGATCATTTCAATAGATGCAGAAAAAGCTTTTGACAAAGTTCAACATCCATTTATGATAAAAGCTCTCCAGAAAATGGGCATAGAAGGAAACTATCTCAACATAATAAAAGCCATATATGAAAAACCAAAAGCCAACATCATTCTCAATGGGGAAAAACTGGAAGAATTCCAAGAACAGAACAAGACAAGGGTGTCCACTCTCACCACTATTATTCCACATAGTTTTGGAAGTGTTAGCCACAGCAATCAGAGAAGAAAAAGAAATAAAAGGAATCCAAATTGGAAAAGAAGTAAAATTGTCCTTCTTTGCAGATGACATGATATTATATATAGAAAACCCTAAAGACTCTACCAGAAAACTGCTAGCACTAATTGCTGAGTTTAGTCAAGTAGCAGGATACAAAATGAATGCACAGAAATCTCTTGCATTCCTATACACTAACAATGGAAGAGCAGAAAGAGAAATTAAGGAAACTCTCCCATTCACCATTGTAACCAAAAGAATAAAATATCTGGGAATAAACCTGCCTAAGGAGGCAAAAAATCTGTATGCAGAAAACTTTAAGACATTGATGAAAGAAATCGAAGACGACACAAACAGATGGAGGGACATACCATGTTCCTGGATTGGAAGAATCAACATCGTGAAAATGTCTGTACTACCCAAAGCAATTTACAGATTCAATGCAATCCCGATCAAATTACCAATGGCCTTTTTCACAGAACTAGAGCAAGAAATCTTACGATTTGTATGGAAACGCAAAAGACCCCGAATAGCCAAAGCAATCTTGAGAAGGAAAAATGGAGTTGGTGGAATTAAGCTTCCTGACTTCAAACTATACTACAAGGCCATAGTGATCAAGACAGTATGGTACTGGCATAAAAATAGAAAGGTAGATCAATGGAATAGAATAGAGAACTCAGAAGTAAGCCCAAACTCATATGGGCACCTTATCTTTGACAAAGGAGGCACAAATATACAATGGAAAAAAAGACAGCCTCTTCAATAAGTGGTGCTGGGAAAATTGGACAACAACAGGGAAAAGAATGAAATTAGAACACTTCCTAACACCATCCACAAAAATAAACTCCAAATGGATTAAAGACCTACATGTAAGGCCAGACACTATAAAACTCCTAGAGGAAAACATAGGCAGAACACTCTATGACATACATCAAAGCAAGATCCTTTTTGACCCACCTCCTACAATCATGGAAATAAAATCAAGAATAAACAAATGGGACCTCATGAAACTTAAAAGCTTTTGCATAGTGAAAGAAACCATAAACAAGACTAAAAGGCAACCCTCAGAATGGGAACAAATAATAGCCTATGAAACAACGGACAAAGGATTAACCTCCAAAATATACAAGCAGCTCATGCAGCTTAATACCAAAAAAGCAAAGAACCCAATCCACAAATGGGCAGACGACCTAAACAGACATTCTCCAAAGAAGACCTACAGATGGCCAACACACACATGAAAAGATGCTCAACATCACTAATCATCAGAGAAATGCAAGTCAAAGCCACAATGAGGTATCACCTCACACCAATCAGAATGGCCATCATCACAAAATCTGGAAACCACAAATGTTGGAGAGGGTGTGGAGAAAAGGGAACTCTCCTGCACTGTCGGTGGGACTGTAAATTGGTACAGCCACTATGGAAAACAATTTGGAGGTTTCTTAAAAAACTACAAATAGAACTACCATATGATCCAATAATCCCACTACTGGGCGTATACCCAAAGAAAACCATAATCCCAAAAGAAACGTGTACCATAATTTTTATTGCAGCACTATTTACAATAGCCAGGACATGGAAGCAACTGAAATGCCCATTAACAAATGAATGGATACAGAAGATGTGGCATATATATACAATGGAATATTACTCATCTATAAAAAGGAATGAGATGGAGCTATATGTAATGAGGTGGATAGAACTACAATCTGTCATACAGAGTGAAGTAAGCCAGAAAGAGAAGGACAAATATTGTATGCTAACTCACATATACAGAATCTAACAATGGTACTGATGAACTCAGTGACAAGAACAAGGATGCAGATACAGAGAATGGACTGGAGAACTCGAGGTATGGGAGGGGGTGGGGGGTTAAGGGGAAACTGAGATGAAGCGAGAGAGTAGCACAGACATATATATACTACCAACTGTAAAATAGTCAGTGGAAAGTTGTTGTATAACAAAGGGAGTCCAACTCGAGGATGGAAGATGCCTTAGAGGACTGGGGCAGGGAGGGTGGGGGGGACTCGAGGGGGGGGAGTCAAGGAAGGGAGGGCATACGGGGATATGTGTATAAAAACAGATGATTGAGCCTGGTGTACCCCCCCAAAAAATATAAAAAAATAAAAATAAAAAAAAGAAACACAGCGGCACATCCCCACCTCCATCTCAGCCCAGAAGAGAGCTTCATGTTCTTGCTGTCACAACTAGCATGTGTCACCTCATGACTGTCACAAACTACATGTGTCACCTCACATCTGTCACAACCTGCTTGTTATTGTCACAGCACATTTGTCACAACCCACGTGTGTCACCTCATATATGTCATAGTTCCCTACCGATATCACCAACTCCCATCAGTATGCATGGTAAAGCATCTCCATCTCCTGTCACAGCCCATGGGAGTGTCCCCTTCCTGCTGTCACAAACCATGTGTGAGTGTCACCTCACATCTGTCACTGTTCCAGTCTCAGGCCCCAGCTCCCATCAAGAGATGCAGGGGTGTGTCTCCACCTCCTGTCTCAACCCACAAGTTAGCCTCCCCTCCCTGCTGTCACAACCAGTATTTGTGTCACCTCATGTCTGTCACAACCTGTGTGTGTCACCTCACATCTGTTACAACCTGTTTTTGAGTGTTACCTTCCATCTTCACACTCCATTTTGAGTGTCACCTCACATATGTCACAGTTCCAGTCTGAGGCCTCATCTCCTGTCAAGAGATTCAGGGGAGTGTCCCCACCTCCTGTCTCAACCTGCAATGTAGTGTCCCCTCCCTGCTGTCACAACTGTCCTGTGACTGTCACCTCATATCTGTCACAAGCTGCATGTGTATCACCTCATTTCTATCACAAAAATGTTTGAATGTCAACTCAATTCTGTCAAAAACTGCAAGTGAGTGTCATTTCACATATGTCACAGACAACATCTCAGGTTCCCAGCAGCATGTCTCCACCTCCTGTCACAAATGGCAGATCATTCCTCCCTGATATCACAAGCCGCATGTGAATGTCACTTCACATCTACCACAACCCGTGTATGTGTCTCCTCACATATGTCACAGTCACCATCCAAGGTCCCTACCTCCCACAGAACACATGGTGGTGTATCCCCACATCCTGTCACAGCCCAGGGGAGAGTGTGCCATCTCTGCACACAACCCACATGTGAGAATAATCTCATATCTGTCACAACCCACTTGTGTTTGTCACATCACATCTGTCAAACCTGCATGTGAATGTCACCTCATATATGTCACAGTCCCCATCCAAGGCCCCACATCCCATCAGGAGATGTGGGGCACATACCTAACAACTGCCACACCCTGCAAGAGAGTGTCCCCTCCCTGCTGTCACAACCCACTTGTGATTGTCATCTCACATCTGTCACAACCCCCACCTGTGGATGTCACCTCTACATCTGTCATGGTACCCTTCCATGGTATCCATCTCCTGTCAGGACATGTGGCCACACCACCAAACCTCCTGTCACAGCTCATGGGACACCATCCTCTCTGTGATTTCACAACCTTCATGTGAGCATCACCTCACATCTGTCACAACCCACCTGTGAATGTCACCTCACATATGTAACAGTCCACTTCAGAGGTCCCCCCTCACATCAAAACATGTGGTGGCTCATCCCCACCTCCTGTCACAGCTCACAAGAGGGCCTCCCCTTCCTGCTGTCACAACCCACATGTGAGTGTCACCACACAGTTTTCAGAACCCGCATGTGAGTGTTACCTCACATGTGTCACAACCTGCGTGTGAGTGTACTTCACTCACATCTGACACCACCCATGTGTGAGTGTCACCTCACAAATATTAAATTCCTCATCCAATGTCCCCAATTCTCAGAACATGCAGACATGTGTCCACAACTCCTGCCACAGCCCATGGGAGATCATCCCCTCCCAGCTGTCACAACCCATGTGTGAGGGTAATCTTATATCTGTGACAACTGCATGTGAGTGTCACTTCATATCTGTCACAGTCTTCCCATGAGCACCATGTCACATATATCACAGTCCCTGTCCAAAATCCCCAGCTCAGGTCAGAACTTGCATTGGCATGTCCCTACCTCCTGTCACAGCCCTCAAGAGAGCATCCCCTCACTGCTATCACAACCCATGTGTGATTGTTACCTCACATCTGTCACAAAACATATGTGAGTGTCACCTCACATTGGTGATATGTGCATCAGTGTCACTTCACATATGTCACTGTCCCTATATGATATTCCCACCTCCTGTTAGAATACATAGTAGAGTGTCCCCAACTCCTCTCATAGCCAGTGGAAGAGCTTCCCCTCCCTGCTGTCACAACCCATTTGTGAGTGTCAACTCACATCTGTCACAACCCATGTATGAGCGGGACATATGTCACTGTCCCAGTCTGAGGCACCACCTCTCATCAAGAGACATGGCAGTGCATCCCCACCTCCTGTCACAGCCTGCTAGAGAATATCCCCTCCCTGCTGTCACATCCCATGTGTATTACATCACAACTGTCAAAACTCGCATGTGGGTGCCACCTCACATCTGTCACATACTACATGTGAGTGTTACCTCACATTGTCATGCTCCACGTCAGAGATCCCCACCTCACATCAGAACACATGGTATCTTGTCCCCACCTCTTGTCACAGTCCGTAGGAGTGCATTTCCTCCCTGCTTAAAACCTGCATGTGAGTGTCAACTAATATCTGTCACAGCCCATCCCATCTAGTGTCAGGAAATGCAGCTACCCTCCACCTCTCCTGTCATAGCCCACAGGAGAGTGTCCTCTCCCACCTGTGACAATCTGCCTCTGAGTGTCACCACACATATGTCACAGACCCTGTCCAGGGCCCCACCTCCTGTCAGGAAACACAGCATCATGTCAGCACCTCCTGTCACAAATGGAGGGAGACATTCCTTCCTGATATCACAACCTGCATGTGAATGTCTCCTCTCATATGTCACAGTCACCTTCCAAAGTCCCTACTTCCCAACAGGACATGCAATGGTACATCCCAAACTCCTGTCACAGCCTGGGGGAGAACATACCCTCCCTGCTGTAACAACCTGCGTGTGAGTGTAACCTCATATCTGTCAAAACCCACGTGTGTGTCACATCACGTCTGTCATAAACTCTGTGTGTTACCTAACATATATCACACTCCCCACCTGATGTCCCCAACTTCCATAAGGACCCATGACAGTGCATCCCCATCTCCTGTCACATCCTACCCAAGATCATCCCCTTTCTGCTGTCAAAACTTGTGTCTCCTCACATATGTCACAGTCCCAGTTCAAGGACTCATCTCCCATCAAGTGATGCAAGGGCCTGTCCTCACCTCCTGTTTCAGCCTGCAATAGCGTGTCCCCTCCCTGCTGTCACAAGTGGTGTCTGAGTGTCACCTCACATTTGTCACAATCCATGTATGAGTGTCACTTCACATCTGTCACAAACCACATGTAAGTGTCACATCACATATGTCACACCCAGCATGTGTCACCTAACATCTGTCACAACCCAGATGTGTGTCACCTCACATCTCTCACACCCCACATGTGATTGTTAACTGACATCTGTCACAACCTGCATGTGAGTGTCACATCATATCTGTCACAACCCAGATGTGAGTGTCACCTCACATCTGTCACATCCTGTGTGTGTTACCTCTCATCTGTCACAACCCACACATGTCACCTTACATCACTTACACCCTGTATGTGATTGTCACTTTACATCTGTCACAAAACACTTGTGAGTGTCACCTCACATCTGTCTTGAGCCAAGTGTGGGCCACCTAATCTCTGTCACACCCCATGTGTGATTGTCACCTCACATCTGCCACAAATGGCATGTGAGTGTCACCTTATGTCTGTCACAACCCATTTTGTGTCACCTGTGTGTGTTTGTCACACCCTGCCTGTGTTTGTCACCTCACACACTGTGTATGTTTGTCACCTCACAAATGTAACAACCCACATGAGTGTCACATCACATCTGTCACAACCTTCATGTGAGTGTCACATTACATCTGTCACAACCCATGTATGTGTCACCTCACATCTGTCACAAACTGTGTGTGAGGGTCACATCACATATGCCATAGTCACCAGGGTATCTGGGGGTGTGTCCCTATCTCCTGTCACAGCTGGTGGGAGAGAGTCCCCTCCCTACTGTAACAACCTGTGTGTGAGTATAACTTCTCATCTGTCACAACCACCATTTGATTGTCACATATATCTGTCACAACCCACTTGTGTGTCACATTACATAGAGGGCATTATGTTTTTTTGTGTGTTCCTCAGTTTATGGCCTCTGGAGGTCAAACCCACTGATTTGTTTATTCACAGGATTAAAATTCAAAGCTGTGGGCCCCTCTGAGACTACTTATTGCTTATCTGTTCAACTCTGAATAGTACTGATTTATGTATCATGTTTAACTTTGAAAGCTGAAATTGAAAGGATAATCCTAAAAGTATAATGGTGAAATAAATGGTTTCAATGATTGACCTTATAACTTTAGAGAAAATAGATCTCACATGCAGAACACACACACACACACACACACACACACACACACACACACCTCTGAGCCCCACTCCCAAGAGACCTCAATTTAGTGAGTCTGGAACGGAACAGAGCAATCTACATTTCTACCACTTTAATACTTCAATCAAAGATAACAAGTGTCACTGAGAATGTAGAGAAAAGGGAACCATCGTACATTGTTGATAGGAATGAAAATGGTTACAGCCAATATGAAAAATAGTATGGAGAGTTTTCAAAAAAATTAAAAATAGAACTATTATATGATCCAGCAATCCCATTTATGATTATATATTCAAAGGAAATGGAATCACTATCTCAAAGAGATAGCTGCACCTCCATAAAGACTGAAGCACTACCCGCAATAACCAAGATATAACTTAGCATCTGTTGATGAATGAATGGATAAGGAAAATGTGCTATATTTACAGGTACACTTTGGAAATACTTCAGATTCAGTTCTGGACGATGGCAATAAAGTGAATATTGCAGTGAAGTAAGCCACAAGAATATTTTTGTTTCCCAGTGCATATAGAACTTATGTTTACACTACAACATAGTGTATGTATGTAATATTTTTCAGTCTTTAAAAATAAGATTTACACTAGTCAGAATGGCTATCAACAAAAAGTCTACAAATAATAAATGCTGGAGAGGGTGTGGAGAAAAGGAGACTCTCCTACACTGTTCGTGGGAATGTAAACTAGTGCAGCATCTATGGAGAATGGTATGGAGATTCCTTTAAAAAAAAGGAGTTACTGTATAATCTGGCAATCCCAAACCTGTACATATATCCAAAGAAAACTCTAATTCAAAAATATGCATACACCCCCAATGTTCATTGCAACACTCTTTACAATAGCCAAGACATGGAAGCACCCTAAGTGTCCATCGACAGATAAATGGATAAAGAAGATGTGGTATAAAATAGAATACTATTCAGTCATAAAAAATAATAAAATACTGCCATTTGCAGCAACATGGATGGATCTAGAGAATATCATACTAAGTGGAGTAAGTCAGACAAATACAAATATTATATGATATTACTTATATGTGGCATCTAAAAATAATAAAAATGAATCTATTTACAAAACACAGACTCACAGACATAGAAAACAAAATTATGGTTACCAAAGGGGAGAGGGATGGGGAAGGAGGAATAAACTAGGAGTTTGGGATTAATAGATACACCACTATGTATAAAATAGGTAACCAACAAGAACCTACTGTATAGCAAAGGGAGATATATTCAATCTTGTAGTAACTTATAAAGGAAAATAATCTAAAAAAAAAATCCATATTTATAACTGAATCACTTTTCCATACACCCAAAACAAACACTTTATTATAAATAACCTATATTTCAATTAAAAAAAAAGAAAATCATGTCATTTGCAACAACATGGATAAAACTGGAGGACATTATGCTAAGTGAAATTAGCCAGACAGAGAAAAACAAATACTACATGGTATCACTTATATGTGGAAAATGAAAAAGTTGAACTCATAGAAGCAGAACTAGAATGGTGCTTACCAGGGCCTGGGAGCTGGGGTTAATCGAGAGATGTTGATCAAAGGGTATGAAGTTTTATGCAGCATGAATAAAGTCTGGGAATCTAATGTGAAGCATGATGACTATAATTAATAATACTGTATTGTATACTTGAAATTTGCTAAGAGAGTAGAATTTAATTGTTCACCCCCCAAAAGAGGATTATGTGAAATGATGGTTATGTTAATTAGCTTGATTGTAATAATCACTTAATAACGTATATGTATATCAAAACATCACATTGTACACCTCAAGTATATACGATTTTTACTTGTCAATTATGCCTCAATAAACCTGCGGGAACAGAACTCCACACTCACCAGGTTGACCTCACCTCCACAGATGCCACAACTTAGGGTCACACGTCCACACTCACCAGGGTGATGCCAACTATCCAGACCCCACACTCTGTTATCACACATCTGGACTCAGCACAGTGACTCCACCTTTGCCGAACCCACACCTGGGGTAAAACATCCACACTCACTAAGATGACCTTACCTCCCCAGAACCGAACCTGGCATGACACATTCACACTCACCAGGATGACCTCACCTCCCCAGACCTGGAGTCACACCTCCACACTTCCCAGGGTGAGTCCACCTCCCCTGACACTGCATCTGGCATCTCATGTCCACACATACCAGGATGAACACACCTCCCCTGGCCCTGCACCTTGGGCCACACTTCTACACTCACCAGGGTCACCCCAGTTCCCAGAGCCTACACCATTGGGTCTCACATCCACACTGAGCATGGTAACCCAAAGTCCTCAGATCCCACACCTGAGGTCACACGTCCACACTCAGCAGGGTGAACCCACCTCCCTAGTCCCTGCAGCCTGGGGTCACAGTTCTACAGTCATCAGGGTGAGCCCACCTGCCCACAACCCACGCCCAGGCATCACACGTCAGTACTCACCAGAGTGACTCCACCTCCCCAGACCCTCCACACCCTGGTGTCACATGTCCACACCCACAAGGGTGACCCCACCTCTCCAGACCCCACACATCTGGACACACATCCACATAGAACAGTGTGATGCTGTCTCCCCATCCCCCACATCTGGGATCACACGTCCACACTCACCAGTGTTACCTAAGCTAATCCAACACTCCACATTCTTGGGTAACACGTCCAGACTAACCAGATTGACCCAACCACCCCAGCCCCTACACCTGTGGTCACACATCCACACTCACCAGGGTGATGTAACCCTCCCAGAACCTGCACCTGGGGTCACATGTCCACACTCACCAGTGTTACCCAACCTCCCCCAGCCTTCCATAGCCTGTGGTAACATGTCCACACTCACCAAGGTTACCCCACTTCCTCAAACCCTCCACACCCTGGTGTCACAGATCCACACTCACCATGGTGACCCCATCTACCCAGATCCCACACCCTGGGGGCACACATCCACACTCACCAGCGTGACCCCACCTAACCAGACACCACACTCTGGGGTCACACGTCCACACTCACAAGCATGAACCCACCTGCACAGACCCCACATGCTCTTGTCACACATCCACACTCACCAGGGTTATCCCACCATCCAGACACTGCACCTGGAATCACACATCCACACTCAAAAGTGTCCCCCAACTTCCCAGACCCAACACCCTGATTCACACATCCACACTCACAAGGGTAACCTGAACTCCCCAGATGCCACACCCTGGGGTCACACATCCACACTCACCAGGTTACCCCACCTCCCCAAACACCACACCAGGGGTCACACATCCAGACACAGTATGGTGACCAAACCTCTCCAGACCTGGCACCTGGAGACACACAGCCACACTCACCATGGTGATCCAACCACCCCACTCAGCACCTGAGGTCACAGGTCCCACTCACCAGTATGAACTCACCTCCCTAGTCCATGCACCCTGTGGTCAAAGGTCCACACTCACCAGGGTGAACCCACATCCATAAACCCCACACTCAGGTGTCACATGTCACCACTCACCAGGGTGACCTCACATCCTGAGACCCTCCATACCCTGGAGTCACACCTCCACAGTCACCAGGATGACACCCCCTCCCCAGACCCTATACCTGAGTCACATGTCCACATTCTCCAGGCTGACCCCAACTCCCTAGATCATCAACACCCTTGGATCACATGTCCACACTCACCAGGGTGACTCCACTACCCCAGACCACACACCCTGGGGTCACACATCCACAATCAGCAGCATGACCCCACTTACACAGATCCCACACTAGGGGTCAAAAGTCCACACTCACCAGGGTGACCCCACCACCTCAGACTGCACACTTGGGGTCACACATCCACACTCACCAGGGTGACACCAGCTCCTCAGATCACACATCCTGGGGTCACATGTCCACACACACTGAGGTGACTCAACCTCCTGAGATCCCACAACATGGAATCACAAGTCCACACTCACAAGAGTGACCCCACCACCCCAGACCCCACACCAGGGGTCACATGGCCACACTCACCAGGAAGATCCCACTACACCAGACCACACACCCTTGTCTCACACATCCATACTCCCCAGGGTCACCCCACCTACCCAGAACCAGTCCCTGAGGGTCACACATCCACACTCGCCCATGTGACCCCACATCTAGGGGTGACACATACACACTCACCAGACTGACCCCACCTCCCCAGACCCTGCACTCAGTGTCACATGTCCACATTCAGCAGGGGGACCATACCTACCCAAGCCCCACAACAGAGGTCACACCTCCACACTTACCAGGGTGAACCCACCACCCCAGACCACACACCCTGGGGTCACACCTCCACAGTCACCATGGTGACCCCACCTACCCAGATCCAGCACCCAAGGGTCACATGTTCATACTCACCAGAGTGACCCCAATTCATCACACCCCACACCTTGGGTTCACAAGTCCACACTCATGGGGATGACCCCATCTACCCAGAACTCACACCAGGTGTCACACATCCACACTCCCCAGGGTGACCCCTGGTGTCATGTGTCCACACTCAACAGGGTGACTCCACCTCCCCAGACCCTGAACCCTGGGTTCACAAGTCCACACTCACCAAGGTGACCCTACCTCCCCAGACACCACACCCTCATGTCAGGTGTCCACGTTCACCTGGGTGACCTAACCTCCCCAGGCCCCACACAATGGGGACACATGTCCACAGTCACCAAGGTGAATCCAAGTCCCCAGATCCATGCCCTGGGGTCACATGTATACACTCACCCATCTGACTCCACCTCTACAGACCATGCACCTTGGTGTCACATATGTGAAATATGTATATGAAATATGAAATATACATATGAAATATGAAATGTGAATCATGAGATATGAGATGAAATATGAAATATAAATACACATGAAATATACATATGAAATAGGAAATACACATGTGAAATATGAGTTGTGAAATATGATATATGAAATATACGTATGAATATGAAATGTGAAATATGAAATACATATATGAAAGATGAATTATGAAAAATGAAATATGAAATACACATATGAAATATGAAAAATCAAATACATGTTTGAAATATGAAATAACAAATATACATATGAAATATGAAATACATATATGAAATATAAAAATGAAATATGAAATATAAAATACATATATGAAATGTGAAATATTAATTATGAAATATTAAGCACACATATGAAATGTGAAATATGAGATACACATATGATATATAAAATATGGAATGCATGTACGGAATATGAATTATGAAATATGAAATATGTAATACCCATATGAACTATGAAATATGATATATGAAATACACTTATGAAATATGAAATATGATACACAAGTGAAATGTGAAATATGAAATACACATATGAAATATGAAATAAAATATGAAATATCAAGTATGAAATATGATATATGAAATACAAATATGAAATATGAAAAATACATATGAAATATGAAAAAATGAAATATACATATGTAATATGAAACATGAAATATATATATGAATTATGAAATATGTAAATGAAATATATATGAAATATAAATATATAAATATACATGAAATATACATACGAAATATGAAATATACATATGATATATGCATATGAAAACATGAATTATTAAATATACATATGAAATATGAAATATAGATATGAAATATAAAATATACTGGTGAACTATGAAATGTGTATATGAAATATGAAATACACATATTAAATATACATATGAAATAAGAAATATGTAATGTGTATGAAATTAATCTAAAATATATATGAAAAATACATATGAGAGTTAAAGTATACATATGAAATATGAAATATACATATGAATGTGAATTATACATATGAAATATACATATGAAATGTGAAATATATATGTAATATACATATGAAATATAAATATAAAATATACACAAACCCTCAGTTCTTGTGTCCACACTCACCATGGTGACCTGACTTCCCCAAACCCCACATGCTGTGGTCACACCTCCAAAGTCAGCTGGGTGACCCCACCTCCCCAGACCACACACCTTGGGTTGCATGTCCACACTCACCTGCATGACCCAACTTCCCTAGACCCCTTACCCTGGGTCACACAACCACACTCACCAGGGTTACTCCACTTCCCCAGATCCTGTGCCTTTTTTCAAGTTACCACACTCACAAGTGTGACCCCACCACCCCAGATTCAAAACCATGGGGTCACTTTTCCACACTCAGCAAGGTGACCCCAACTCCCCAGACACAGCACCTTGGGGTCATGCTTCCACACAGACCAGGGTGACCTAACCTCCTGAGGCCATGCAGCTGGGGTCACATGTCCACACTCACAAGGATGATCCCAAATCCTCAAACATGCACACTTACCAGGGTGACTCTGTATCCCCAGACCATGAGCACTTGGGTCACACTTCTACACTCACCAGGCTGACACCATCTCTCCTGATTGTGCACCTTGGGGTCATGTTTCCACACTCACCATGGTAACCCCACCTCCCCAGACCCCACACCTAGGGTCACCTGTCCACACTCACCAGGGTGACTCCACCTTCCCAGAGCCTGCACCAGAGATCACAGGACCACATTCATCAGAGTGACCCCACTCCCTACACCCCTCACCTGGTGTCACACATCCACACTCACCAGGGTGACCCCATCTCCTCAGACACCTCACCTGGTGTCACACCTCCATAGACACTGAACTTGGGGTCACACATACATACTCACCAAGGTGATCCAACATCCCCGGACACTGCACCAGGGGTCAATCTTCCACATTCACCAGGGTGATGCCATCACTGCAGACCCTGCACATGGGTTCACATGTCCACACTCACCAGGGTGACCTCACCTCTCCAGACCCCAGACCCTGGAGTCACACAACCACACTCACCAGGGTGACCTAACCTTCCCAAACGTCACACATTGGCTCACACATCCACATTCATCAGGGTGACCATACCTCCCCAGACCCCACAGCCTAGGTTAAGACATCAAGGCTCACCAGGGTGACCCCACATAACACAGGACATACACCCAGGGGTCACACGTCTACACTAACCAGGGTGATCCCATCTCCCCAGACCCTGCACCTGGGATCACATGTCTTGACTCACAAGGGTGACCCCACCTACCCAGATCCCATACCTCAGTTAAAATGTCCACACTCACCACTGTGACCCTATCTCCCCAGACCCCACATCCTGGTGTCACACGTCCACACTCACCAAGGCGAACCCTCCTCCCCAGAACCCACACCAGGGCTCACACACCCACACTCACAAGGGTGACCTCACCTTCCCAGCTGCCCAACCAGGGAACACACCTCTATGGTGACAATCCTCCCTAGAGCCGTCACCTGTGTTCACATCTCCACACTCACCAGGATGACCACACTTTCCCGGGCCTTGCATATGGGGTAACACATCCACACTCACCATGGTGACCCAACCTCCTGAGACCCTGCACCTGGGCTCACAGGTCCACATTCACCAGGTTGACCTCACTTCCCCAGACACCCCACATGGGGTCACAGGTCCACACTCACTAGGGTGAACACACCTCCCCCAACACTGCACCTGGGATCTCACATCCACAGTCACCAGGTTGACTGCAACTCCACAGATCCTGCATCTGGGCTCATAAGTCCACACTCACCAGGGTGACACCATGTCCCCATCCTGGACCTGAGGTCACATATTCATAGCACCATGGTGATCCCACCTCCCTCTACTCCCACCTGGCATCACTTTCCAATCCACCAGGATGACCCCACCACCCCTGACCCTGCATCTGGTTTCACACGTCCACACTCACCTGGGTGACCCCACCTCCCCACACCCCACACCCTGGGGTAACATGTTCAGACTCAAGCATTACCTAACTCTCTCAAAACCTGCAACTTGGGTCACACATCTACACTCATCAGGGAGACCTCATCTCCCCAGACATCACACCCTGGGGTCACACGTCCACACTTACCAGAGTGACCCTACCTCCACAGACCAAGAACCCGCACCTGGGGTCACACTTCCACACTCTCTAGGGTGAAGACAACTTCCCAGATCCTTCAGCTGGTGTCACACATCCAAAATCAACACAGTGACCCCCACCTCCTCAGATCATGCTCCTGGTCTCAGACATCCACACTCACCAAGGTGATCCCGCCTCCCCAGACCCCTCAGCTGAGTTCACACGTCCACACTCACCATGGTGACCCCACCTCCCCAGGTCCTGCACCTAGGTTCACACATCCACACTGACCAGGTTGACCTCACCACCCCTGACACCCCACCTGGGGTCACACATCCACAATCATGCCAGTAAGCCAACCTGTCCAGACCCCACACCTATGTTCACATGTCCAACTCACCACGGTGACCCCACCTCCTCAGATCCGAACCTGGGTTCACACATCCACAATTAACAGGGTAACCCCATCACCTCAGACCCCACAGCCTGGGATCACACGTCCTCACTCACCAGGTTGACCACAACTCCACAGCCCCTGCATCTGGGGTCATACGTCCATACTAACCAGTGTAACCCCACCTCCCCAGATTCCACACATGGGGTTACACATCCAAAGTCACCAGGGTGACCCCACCTCCCAAGACTACGCACCTAAAGTCATACATCCACACTCACTAGGGTGGCCCCATCTGCCCATAGCCCACACCCTGGGGTCAGAAGTCCATATTCACAAGAGTGACCCAACATTCCCAGGCCCACACCTGAGGTCACATGTCCACTCTAGCCAGGGTGATCCCACCTCCTCAGACTCCACACCCTGGGGTAACAGGTCCACACTCACCAGGGAGAACCCACCACCCCAGAACCCGAACCTGAGGTCACATGTCCACACTCACCAGGGAGACCTCACCTCCCCAGACACCACAACCTGAGGCCCCACATCCACACTCACCAGGGGCCCCCACCTCCCAAGACCCCACACCTGGTGTCCCATGTCTGCACTCACCAGGATGACCCCACCTCTTGAGACCCCGTAATTGGGGTCACAAGTCCTCACTCACCAGACTGACCACAACTCCACAGCCCCTGCATCTGGAGTCATATGACCACACTCACAAGGGTGACCCCACCTCCCCAGATCCTGCACCTTGGGTCACATGTCCACAGTCACCATGGTGACCCCACCTCCCCAGACCTCCACCTGGCATCACATGGCAAATTCTCCATCATGACCCCACCTCACCTGACCCCACACCTGGTTTCACACGCCCACACTCACCATGGTGACTCAAACTCCCAAGACCACATACCAGGGCTCACAGGTCAACACTCACCAGATTGACCTCACCTCCCCAGACACCCCACCTGGGGTCACACTTCCACACTCACCAGTGTGACCCCACTTCCCCAGATCACACACCTGGGGTCACACACCAACAGTCACCATGGTGACGCCACCTCTCCCTAAACCCATGTGGCATCACATACCAATCTCACAAGTGTGACCACACCAGCCCCACCCCAGTTTCACACATCCATACTCACCATGGTGACCCTACCTCCCCAGACCCGACACCCTGGAGTCACAAGTCCATACTCACCAGGGTGACCCCACCTACCCAGAATCTGCACCTGTGGTCCACGTCCACACTCACCAAGTTGACCTCATCTCCCCAGACACCCCACCTGGGGTCACACATCCACAATCATGTCGGTGAGCCCACCTGACAGATCTTGCACATGTGTTCACATGTCTAAATCACCATGGCGACCCCACCACTTCAGGCACCTCACCTGGTGCCATACGTCCACACACAAGTGGGTGACCTCACCTTCCCAGACACTGAAAGTAAGGTCACAAGTCCAGTCTTACCAGGGTGACCCCAGCACCCCAGACCCCACACCCTGGGGTCACATGTCCTCACTCATCAGGTTGACTGCAACTCCACAGACCATACATCTGGGGTTATATGTCCACACCCACCAGGGTGACCCCACCTCCCCAGACCCCACACCTGCCATCACACACCAAACTCACCAGGATGACATTCCCTCCCCGATCCTGCACCTGGTTGCACATATCCATACTCACCAGGTTGAACCCACCTCCCCATAACCTGCACCTGGGGTCACACATTCACACTCGCCATGATGACCCCACCTCCCCAGACCTCCCACCAGGAGTCACAAGTCCAACCTCACCATGGTGATAATCCTCCCCAGACCCCTCACCTGGGTTCACACATCCACACTCACCAGAGTGACCCCACCTCTCAAGACCACGGATTTAGAGTCATACATCCACACTCATCAGGGAGACCCCACGACCTCATACCCCACACCTTGGGTTCACACGTCCACACTCACCAGGGTGACCACACCTTCCCAGACCCTGCTCTTAGGGTCACATGTCCACACTAACCAGGTTGACTGCAGCTCCACAGACCATGCATCTGGGGTCATACATACACATCCACCAGGGTGACCCCACCTCCGTGACCCCACGTCTGGTTCTCACATCCATCCTCACCAGGGTGACCCCACCTCCCCAGACCCCACACCCTGAGGTCACAAAACCACACTAACCAGGGTAATCCCATCTTCCAGACCCCACATCCTGGGGTCACATGTCCACACTCACCAGGGTGATCCCACCTACCCAGACTCCACACCCTGGGGTCACACATCCTCACTCACTAGGGTGACTCCACCTACCCAAACCATGCACCTGGGGTCACACGTCCTCACTCACCAGGGTGATCACACCACCCCAGACCCCACCTGGGGTCACAAGTGCACACACTCAATGGTGTCCCTACCTCCACAGACCCACACCCTGGGGTCACACATCTACACTCACCAGGGTGGCTTCACCTCCTCACACCCCACACCCTACAATCACACATCCACATTCCCCAGGCAAACCTCACCCCCCAGACCCAGCACCTGGGGTTACATGTCCAAACTCAGCAGCATGACCCCAACTCCCCAGAATAGGTACCTGGTGTCACATGTCCACACTCACCAGGGTGACCCCATCTGTCCACAGCATACACCTGTGGTAACATGTCTAGAGTCACCAGGGTAACCCAACCTCCCCTGACTCTGCATCTGGGGTCACATGTCCACACTCCCCATGGTTACCCCACATCCCTATATCCCACATCCTGGGATCACACGTCCACACTCACCTTGGGGACCTACTTCTCCAGACCCACACCTGGGTTCACAAGTCCATATTCAAAAGGGTGACTGCCTCTCCAGACCCACACCTGGGGTCATACGTCCCCACTTAAAAGGGTGACCCCAACTACCCAGAGCTCAGACCTGTGGTCATTTGTTCACACTCACCAGGGTGACCCCACCTCTCCTGAACACATACCTTGAGTGAGCCCTCTCCTTAGACCCTCCACAGCTGGTGTCAAACTTGAAGACACACCAGCATGACCCATCCTCCCCAGATCCCATACCCAGGTGTCACTCTTCCACATTAACCAGGGTGAACCACCACCCCAGATCCCTCACCTGGGATCACACATCCACACTCTCCAGGGTGATACCACCTCTCCTTGAATGAATTTGGCTTCTCAGAGTGTCTGCATGTGATGTATGGCCTAAGAGAGAGAAGGCCCTAGTAGGTCTAGGTGACTCTGGGACTTGCCAAGCCTAGCAATGCTCAGGGAAAAGCTGTCCTTTTTCTTCAGGCTGGGTGCAATTGTAGTCTCTGCTTGAGGTAGAGAGAGGTCAGGTAGAAGATTCCTGGGTGAAGGCAAAGCACAAGGGTTATTTCCATGCTGCTCTGTTTTCCACACCTGGGGTTAAAAGCATGTAAGAAAAACCTTGATAGAATTGGATTCTTGAGGAATTATAAAAGCACAGGGAAGTCTGGGTATATAAGGTAGAGAGCCCTGCTTAGGCCTTTGCTCTGGCAACAAAGTTTATCCCAACTGCCTCTGGATTGAAGGGTACTCTTAAGCCATCAGAGTGACTTTTGGCACACAGTGTTCCCCAATGGAAGACATTGTGGACCTGACCATCCATTTCCTCCTGCAAGTCTTTCTAGCATTAAATTAGTACGTTGACTAAGGTTTCATGGAAAATGCTGCAGGTCTTTCTGAATGGAAAACCTGCAGCTTACTTAGAGGATGATAGTCAAGTTTCCTATGTGCTCAAGGTCAAGCATGTTGTAGGATGATATCCTACCAAGGAATTGCAAGCAACTTTTTACTTTGGAAAAGACTCACTTTTCCACAAGGAGACTTGCCAGAAGTGAAGAAGAGTCAAGCAGCAAGGATATTTGGCATGCAGCTAAGATGCCGCATCAATCCCATTTGAAACTATGGCAATGACCCTTTTGTCATTAGGCCTCAATGTGAAAGCTGACACACAGCCTCTGATTCTGCAGATTCCAAGCAGTGAAAGAGACACACATGCTACACACTGCAATGTTTTTTAATGAACTTTTCCCCAGGGAGGTTCTGCATGAGGTGGATGTCCTAAGCAGGAGCAGGCCCCTGGTAGGCCTAGGTGACAGTGGGACTTGCCAGCACCTAACAGTGCTCAGGGAAAAACTATTCATTTACTTTATGCTGGAGGCAAATCCTAGTTTCTGCTTAAGGCAGATAGACTTCAGGTAGGACTCCCAGGATGAATGCGAAGCACAGTGTTTTTCACTGTGCAGCCCCATGATGCTCACTGGGGCTGATCATCCTGGTAGTCAGAGAACCCCAAGAACTGTGTTCTTGAGGCAGTTTGAAAGTTGGAAAGTCTAGCTGTTCAAGGAAGAAAGTCCCGCATTTAACATCTCTTTTCAATCAGAGGTCATTCCAAGGGCCCCTTACTTGAGAGGGTGCTCTGAAACCACAAGAGAGACTTTCTGCACACACTGTTTCCCCATGGAAAACTGTGGGAAACCAAGCACCCATTTGTACAGAAAGGCACTATCCCTTTGAAGCACTACATTGACCAAGGTTTCATGGAGATTGCTGCAGGTTTTTCTGAATGGAGGAAATGCAGCTCACCTGGAGGCTATTGGTAAATTTTCATTCACTCTCGAATTAAAGAGTGTTGCAGGATGAAGTTCTAGCTAGAAATGGCAAGCATCCTGTTTTGTTTTGTGTTTTTTTTTTTTTATTAGACTCATTTGTTCTCAGGGATGCATGCCAGCAGTGAAGAGAAGATGGTCTGCATGGGTGATTTACATGCAGCTTGGAGAGCACAACTCTCCTGCTTTCCAAAGGAGACATAACTACACATCCCATCAGGCCTGAAGTACAACATAGACACCCAGCCTGTGGATCTGCCATTTCCAAGCCATGAAAAGAAACATATGCCACACCCTGTGACCTTTCATGAATGAATCTTGTTTCACAGAGGGTTTGCATGCCATCCATGGCCTAAGAGAGAGAAGGTCCTAGTAAGCCTAGGTGATCCTGGGACTTACCATGGCCTAGCAGAGCTCAGGGGAGATCTGTTCTTTTTCATCAGGATGCAATTCAAGTCTCTGCTTGAGGTAGAGAGAGGTGAGGGAGGAGATCCCTAGGTGAAGGCAAAGCACAGAGTTTTTCTGGGCCACTCCAGTTTCCTTATCTGGGCTGAGAAGCATGGAAGGAAAAGCCTTGCTAGAGCTGGGTTCCTGAGGAAGTTTCAAAGCAGGGGAACTCTGGCTATAGAAGATAGAGAGAACTGCTTAGGCCTTTGCTCTGGCAACAAAGTCGATCCCAAGTGCCTGTGGGTTGGAGGGTGCCCATAAGCCACAGGAGAGATTTTTGGCATACAGTGTCCCCCCAAGGAAAATGGTGCAGACCTGAGCATCCATTTCCTCCCGCAAGGATTTTTAGCATTAAACAGTACATTGTCTAAGGTTTCATGGAAACTTCTGCAGATCTTTCTGGATGGAAAAACTGCAGCTTACGCAGAGGCAGGTGTTCCAATTCATGTGTCCAATAGGCAAAGAATGTTGTAGGATGAGACCTAGCTTGGCATGGCAAGCACCTTGTTTTCTTGGAATAGACTCACTTTTCCCCAAAATGGATTGATAACACTAAAGAAAAGTCACACAGCAAGGGTGTTTGGCATGCAGCTCACAGGCCACATGAATCTTCCTTGAAATTAGGGTAATGACTGTTTTGCCATCAGGTCAAAATGTGAAAGTTGACACACAGTCTCTTATCTGCAGCTTCTGTGCAGTGAAAGAGACATACATGCCACACCCAGGGACCATGTATAATGAACTTTGCTCTGTAGAGGGTCTGCATGGGGTGTATATCCAAAGTGGAAACAGGCCCAAGGTTGGCCTAGGTGACACTGGGCCTTGCCAGGGCCTAGCAATGCTCAGGGAAAAACTGTCTGTTCAATTCAGGCTGGAGGCAAATTCTACTTTCTATCTGGGCAGAGAGACTTCTTGTAGGACTTCCCAGGATGAATGCTAAGCATAGTGTTTTTCTCTGTGCAGCTTGGGTTGACCAGCCTGGCAGTCAGAGACTCCCTAGAACTGTCCCTCAGGAGACAGTTTGAAAGCTGGGGAATTCTAGCTCTCCAAGGATGAGAGGCCTGCATTGAACATCACTTTGCATACATAAGTGATTCCAAGGGCTCGAGTCTAGAGAGTGCTCTGAAGCCACAGGAGAGACTTTACACACACACTGTTCCCCCATAGAAAACTATGTGAAACCAAGCACCCATTGGTATGGAAAGGCACTCGCCCATTGAAGCACTACATTTACCAAGATTTCATGGAAAGTGCTACAGGGTTTTCTCCATGAAGAATCTGCAGTTCACCTGGAGGCTATCAGTTAAGTTTCATTTGCTCTCAAAGTAAATAGTGTTGTGGGGTGAGGTCCTAGCAAGGAATGGCAAGCATTCTGTTTCTTTTGATTAGACTCACTTGTTCTCAGGGATGCTTTCCAGCAGTGAAAAGAAGATGGGCAGCAAGTGTGATCTGCATGCAGCTTAGAGGCCACAACTATCCTGATTCCCTAAAGGGAAATAACTGCTTCTCCCATCAGACCCCATTTTCACAGTAGACACCCAGCCTCTGTATCTGCAGTTTCCGAGCTGCAAAAAAACACACATGCCACACCCTAGGTCCTTCCATGAGTGAATTTTACTTCACATGATATGTATGGTGTAAGCAAGAGAAGGCCCTAATAGGCCTAGGTGACCCTGGGCCTTGCTATGGCCTAGCAGAACTCAGAGAAAAGCTGTCCTTTTTCTTCAGGCTGGATGCAATTGTAGTCTCTGCTTGAGGTAGTGAGAGGTCAGGTAGGAGATCCCTGGGTGAAGCAAAACACAGGATTGTTATTCTGCTGCTCCAGGTTTCTCACTTGGGGTTAGAAATGCGGAAGGAAAAGCCTCACTACAACTGGTTTCCTGAGGAAGTTTCAAACCAGGGGAAAGCCTGGTTGTATAAGCTTGAGAGCATTTCCTAGGCCTTAACTCTGGCAACAGAGTCGATCCCAAGTTCCTCTGGGTTGGAGGGTGCTTTTAAGCCACAGGAGAGACTTTTAGTTCACAGTGTTCCCCCATGAAAAATGGTGTGGACCCAAGCTTCCATTTCCTCCTGCAAGGCTTTTTAGCATTAAAGAGGCACATTGACTATGGTTTCATGGAAACTGCTGCAGGCCTTTCTGGATGGAAAAACTGCATCATACTCAGAGGCTAGTGGTCCCTTTTCATGTGTCCAATAGGTAAAAATTGTTGTAGGTTGAGCTTCTAGCAAGGGATCAAAAGCACCCTCTTTCTTTTGATGAGACTCATTTGTTCTCTGGGTGCTTGCCAGCAGTGAAGAGAAGACAGGCAGCAAAGGTGATTTGTACACAGGTTGGAGGCCACAAATACGCTGTTTCCCTAAGGATAAATGACTGCTTTTCCCATCAGGCCCCAAAATCAAAGTAATCACCTAGCCTCTGTAACTGCAGTTCCTGAACCACAAAAAGACACACAGGCCACACACTTGACCCTTCCATGAGTGAATTTTTTAAAGCTCTTGATTGGAATATAATTGCTTTATACTTTTGTGCAGTTTTTGCTGTGCAACAAAGTGAATCAGCTGTATGTATACATATATACCCATATCCCCTCCTGCCTGTGACTCCTTCCCACCCTCTATATCCCAGCCCTCTAAGTCAATATCAATCATTGAGTTGGTTTCCCTGCATTAGGCAGCAGCTTCCCACTATTGATTTTACATTTGGTAGCATATATATGTCAGTGCTAGTCTCTCACTTCATTCCAGCTTCCCCTTTGCACCCCCCAAACTATATTGTCAAGTCCATTCTCTACATCTGCATCTTTATTCTTGCCCTGACACTGGGTTCATCAGAACCATTTTTTTTTTCTTTTTAGATTCCATATGTATATGTTAGCTTACAGTATTTGTTTTTCACTTTCTGTCTTACTTCGCTCTGTTTGCCAGTCTCTATGTCCATCCACCTCATTGCAAATAACTCAGTTTCATTCCTTTTTATGGCTGAGTAATATTCCATTGTATAAATGTGCCACATCTTCTTTATCCATTCATCTGTTGATGGGCATTTTGGCTTTTTCCATGTCCCTGCGATTGTAAATAGTTCTGCAAAGAACATTGTAGTATATGTTCGTTTTTTTTTTTTTTTTTTTGGCTTATGGATTTTTCTGGGTATATGCCCAGTAGTGGGATTGCTGGATCATATAGTAGTATTATTTTTAGCTTTTAAGAGTTGATTTTGGCCCACAGATAGTCTGTATGAAATGTATGGCCTAAGCAAGAGAAGGCCCTAGTAAGGCTAGGGAGCCCTGGGACTTGCCATGGCCTAGCTGTTCTCAGGGATAAGCTTTTTCTACAGGCTGGATGCAAATTCAAGTTTCTGCATGAGGTAGAGAGAGGTCAGGTAGGAGAGCCTAGGTTGAAGGTAAAACACTGAGTTTTTTCCTTGCAGATCTGCTTTCCTCACCTGGGCTGACAAGCATGGAATGAAAAGCCTTGCTAGATATGTGTTCCAGAGGAAGTTTCAAATCAGGGGGAACTCTGGCTACACAAGCTAGAGTGCACTGCTTAGGCCTTTGCTCTGGCAAAAAAGTTGATCCCAAGTGCCTGTGGGTTGGAGGGTGCTCTGAAGCCACAGGACAGACTTTCCACACACACTCTTCCCCCATGGAAAACTGTGAGAAACCAACCACCCCTCTGTATGGAAAGGCACTCTCCTGTTGAAGCACTACATTTACCAAGGTTTCATGGAAAGTTCTGCAGACCTTTTTGGATGGAGAAACTGCAGTTCACCTGGAGGCTGTCAGTCAAGTTTCATTCACCCTCAAAGTAAAGAGTGCTGTGGGATGAGGTCCTAACAAGGAAAGGCAAGCACCCTGTTTCTTTTGATTAGACTCACTTGTTCTCAGGGTTGCTTGCCAGTAGTGATTAGAAGATGGGAAATCACTGGTGTTTTCCAGGCAGGTTGGAGGCACAACTTCTCTGCTTCCAACAGGTGAAATGGTTGCATCACCCATCAGGGCCCAATTTCAAAGTAGACACCCAGCTTCTGTATATGCAGTTTCTGAACCACAAAAAAAAAAAAAAAAAAATCACAGGCCACACACTGGGCACTTCCATGAATGAATTTTGCTCTGCAGAGTGTCTTGTATGTCATGTATAGCCTAAGCAAGAGAAGGCCCTAGTAGGCCTAGGTGACTCATGGACTTGCCATGGCCTTACAGTCCTCAGGGAAAAGTGGCCCTTTTCTTTCATGCTGGATGCAATTCGATGCATTTCAGGCTGGATGTAATTCGAGTCTCTGCTTGAGGCAGAGAGATGTCTGGTAGGAGGTCCCTGCATGAAGGCAAAATGTAGAGTTGTTTCTGTGTTGCTGCGGTTTCTAACCTGGGCTGAGAAGCATGGAAGTAAAAGCTGGATTCTAGTGAGTTTAAAAGCAGAGGCAAGTCTGGCTATATAAGCTAGACAACCCTTCTTAGGCCTTTGCTCTGGCAACAAAGCCAATCCCAAGTGCTTCTGGGTAGAAGGGTGCTCTTAAGCCACAGGAGAGATTTTCAGTGTTCCCCCAAGGAAAATGGTGCAGAGCCAAGTGTCCATATCCTACTTCAAGTCTTTTCAGCATGAAAGCAGTACATTGACTAAGGTTTCCTAGAAACCACTTCAGGCCTTTCTGTGTGGAAAACCTGAAGCTTACTTGGAGACTAGTTGTCAAGTATCTTGTGTCCTCAAGATCAAGAGTGTTGTAGGATGAAACTCTAGCAAGGAATGGAAAGCACCTTGTTTCTTTGGAATAGACTCACTTTTCCCCAAAGAGCCTTCACAGCAGTGAAGAAAAGTCAAGGAGCAAGTGTTTTTCATGCAGCTACAAGGCCCCATGGATCCCACTTGAAAATGGGGTAATGACTCTTTTGGCATCAGGCCCCAATGTGAACATTGACACACATCCACAGATTCTGGAGCTTCTGAGAAGTGAAAAAGACAAACATGCCACACACTGCAATGTTCTATAATGAAGTTTGCTCTGAATAGATTCTGCATTGGGTGTATGGTCTAAGTGGGAGCAGGCCATATGTAGAATTAGGTGACAGTAGGACTCACCAGGGCCTAGCAGTGCTCAGGGAAAAACTATTCTTTTACTTCATGCTAGAGGCAAATTCGAGTTTCTACCAGAGAGACTTCTGGTAGAACTTCCCAGGATGAATGCTAAGCACAGTGTTTTTCTCCAAGCAGCCTCACGTTCCTCACTTGGCCTGACCAGTCTGGCAGGCAGAGAGTCCCTAGAACTGTGTTCCTGTGACAGTTTCAAAGCCAGGGAAGTCTAGCTTTCCAAGGAAGAGAGGCCTATGTTTAGCATCACTTTAGATCCAAAGGTGATTCCAAGGACCCCTGGTGCTGGAGGGTCCTCTGAAGCCACAGAAGAGACTTATGGGTCACAGTGTTCCTTCATGGAAAACAGTGCAAAACCCTTTCCTCTGGAAAGGCACTCTCCCATTGAAGCACTACATTGAGTAAGTTTTCATGGAATCTGGTGCAGATCTCTCTGGGTGGAGAGATTGCAGCTCACCCAGAGGTGGATTATGCTGGTGCCTGCACCTCACAGCTCAATCTCCAAAACTCCAAGCAGGGCTATCTAGTTTATATTTTCCTTCCCTTCTGAAGATCTTGGCTGGCACTTGGCCTTGGTCCAGAGTGTAAATCTTCTTAAATCTGTTGACTCCAGAGTCCTCACATTTGGGTTGATTTGGTCAAAGTCTGTGCTTGAGTGGAGGACAGGGCTTTGAGAGGGTACACAGGCCCCTCCTTCTCAACCAGAAGCCCTCTTGTCCTTTCCCAAGCTCAACCTTCTCCTACTTTTCCCACGAAGCAGAACTTCCTCCTCTTCTGTAACTCAGACTCTCTCATCTGTTTTCAGTTTTTCATGTGCTCATAGCTGGCTAGAAACATGCCAGGGGTTGTTTTTCAGATGAACTTGAAGTAACATGCCCACATAGATTAGTTAAGAGCCTGTAGGTCTTGAACAGATTTATGCAAAGGACCCAGCAGAGTCTACAAGAACCTGAGGCAGATTTTGCTGGAGACAGGTGAGCCACAGGTAAAGGACATCTGAGTCTCATCACACGTGAGGGTGCATATGTTACTGTTTTTCTCTGCCTTGGGTCCTCATCTGTGAAACTGAGGTAATAGTGATAACTCCCCTCACAAGGTTATCATGAAGATTAATGTGTGAATCCACTGAGCACTCAGAGCAGCCCCTCACGTCCAAAAGCACCTACATCTGTGTATTATTGTACCTGCCTGACTTCACTTTTCTCCACCAGCTCTACTTCAGTGTGAGGCAAGATGGGACATGTGAGGGAGGAAGAAGACTAAGAAAAAGGTGGAGGAGGATCATGGCCAAACATTTCTCATGCATGGGTGGGCCTGCAGTGCAACCTTGGGGTTTTATTCCTGGGTGTAGGAGCAAGGGGCTGCAGCCAGGAACAGAGCATTTATCGACCACATGTAGGGTGTGGAGGGAGTAGGAAGACACCAATGCTCTGCTTCCTCCCAGCTGTAAAGGCCTGAGGAAATATTTTACCCTTTCTGAGTCCCTGAGAAATTGGGAGGTTCTGGTCCAAGGGCACAAAGTTTCAGTTATGCCAGATGAATAAGTTCTGGAGATCTGCTGTATAATACAGTGACTGGAGCTAACGAGACTGTAATGTATACTTAGAATTTACTAAAACAATGGATCCTGTCTTAAGTGTTCTTACAATACACACAAATGTTGATGATAATAGTGATAAAATGAATGAATAGGTCACGAAGAAACCTTTGGAGTGACAGATGTGTTTTTGGTGTAGATTGTGGTGATGGTTTCATGGGTGTAACCTATCTCTATACTCAGCACGTGGCATACATTAATTATGTACAGCTCTCTGTATGTCAATAATACCTTCATTAAATAGTTTTAAAAAGAATAAAATAGGGGAGAATATAGTCAGTCAAAGTACTGAGCACAATGCCTGTCACAGTAAATATGCAAATAAGTGTATTTATGGTTTAACCTTAGCTCAGGACTGAGAGTTGCTCCCACAGGTCCTTGGCAAGTGCTGTCTGTGGCAGCTGCTCCTGCCTCTGGCTCAGCACTGCTTCTGCAAAGCACAAGATCTAGCCCAAACAGAGAGCCCAATTCTAGATGGCATGCTCCTGACAGAGAAGGTGGGCTGGTCCCAGACACCTTGTATTGGTTACTTGCTATTTCCTCCCACAGACACCCTTTCAGTGTCCTGGTCCCTAACCTTTAACTCCTGTAAGAAACTGGTTTTGCAGATTCCTGAAGACACTTTGCAGTTTGCAGACCTGTTTTACCTTTGTTCCCCATCCTTGGGTCTGGAGATAAATGTAGGAAAGTAACAATCATAAACATCAGGCATGCTCACCCTCAGGTGCCTTAGACTTCAAAGAAATGGCAAACTGAAGCACGTCATTTTTTACATGGCCCTCTATAAGTACACATCTATGTATATAAAATGAAATTGTACCGAAATAAATCTTATTACTGAAAGTTTGCTTTGCAGAAGTCACTTCGGTGTAAAAGTCCTTCAGAAAATGTGTTTTTTAAAGAATGAAAAATGAGGTGAAAATGTAAATGCAAAGTATGTTTCACAGGTAAAGATATTTTTCTTAATGACTCAAGACAAAATGAGCAGACTGTGCAACTCAGATTCCAGCTGCATCTCTCACTACCCTCAGGAGTGTGCTGGGAAGCACAACAGAGGGTTGGCTCACTGGGATGAGCTTACTGCTTTTGGGCCCCCACTGGGAGGAGGGTGGGCATCCCTGGTGCCCTGAATTCAGCAAGACCTTAAGTGCATGAGGAGGGGATTGTGGGAGGACACAGTTTTGTCCAGAGCTGTTTCAGTGGCCTGTGTTAGAGGGGGAACAGAAGGCCAGAGCAAGGTTGGGTGAACTGGAGGTGCTGGCTGAATGTCTTGAGCCAGTGCAGCAGTTGCCTTTTCCTGGTGCCTGGTCTTCCCTTCAGTGTCCCCTACTGGTAATTTTCTGGTCTGGTGAATGCCTGGCCACACCAAATCCTGTAGCTGTTCAAGGAAACAACTGAGTCTGTCCTCCTGGAGCCTCCCCAGCCCCCATCCCTGGTCTGGCTGGCCCTGTACACCCCCTTGGTCCTCCCTGGTCACACCACACTGTCATTTTCTGTCCCTCAGTCTGCCCTCTCCACTAGATGTAAATTTACTTCGGTGCTACCTGGCTGCCTGACAGTAGGTAAATGGATCCTGGACCTGTTGCCCTCGAACAGGATGGGCAGAACAAACCTTTCTCTCTTCATTTGCCCCCATCTTTGGTGGAGTACAGGACCTGGGACAAGGTGGGCCTGGGGTTTGGGGATTCTTCCACATGCAAGTTGTTCTGTGAAAGTGGATTCTGCCTGATATCATTATCTATCCATGTAACATTGCTGTTACTCTGTGACAGAAGGCATTTAGGCCTGAACAGGAACAACTTGCAAATGGGAACACCCACCAATGTTTAAATTGCCAAGGGAATTCCAACATTACTGGCTAATTCCCAGTGAAAAATCATTCTTTTTGTCTTTAACTACAAACTGGTTCTGATAGTTATTAAGTAAAATTAAAGGGTGAAGTACAGACACAGTGGAATCACTCCAAGAAAAGCGGTTCCAGACAGAAATTATAGCTGGTAAATCAAATTGGTGTGGGGTATAGATCTAAACCACAGTGGCAGCTGATGTGATCATGCAATGCCTTGGGGTTGTCACAAGATCTACTACACTTTGTATGGGCTCTTGGGGGAACATGAGTCTGAATCTCCTTTTGATGGAAGAGACTTGAGCCTACTTGGACCAGACAGTGAGAGATGGAAGGTCAGTTCTGCAGCTGAACTCCAGTCCAGTGTATGAATGTCAGGAGTGCCTAGGGTGATGGGTGAGTATAGGCTGCACTCCATTCTGAAAATAATCTCCTGCTACTGTGGGAAACATAAGCAACACACCCAAAGTGTCTTTTATCTTCTCCAAAACACTTAAAATGATTTTTTGTAGGTATATTGTATTTTGAGTGATATAAGTGTAAGTTATTGTTTAGAAGAGCCATCTCTGACAACTTATTCAATGTATTTATTAAATACAGCCATTGATCACCAAGACTTTACTCTGTAGAGGCAGAGGTTAAGCTAAAAAAGAAAAAAAAAAAAAGACAGGGGGCTCTTTTATGATCAAATATCTGGAACATCTGTTACAGGTATATATTTCCTAAGAAAATCTTCTCTAACATATGTTCTTATGTGGATAATAGGAAAGCATTATTGTATATTTGAAACAGTTTGCTGTTGCATTTGCAATGGATACTAATATATCTTTTTGGAGGAGAAGAAATGAGATTATTTCAGTTGAAATAAGCAAATGGTATAGTAAAGTTTTTACACTTTATCATCATATGATTTCCTTTAAAGGTTCTCCTTTCCACCTTGTACTCTCCACCTGTTCAAACAGGACATTTTTGCCTCTTTAATGAAATGATGTCTTGGACCCAAGTGGCTATCCTCTCATGCACAAACTGACTTATCAGCAGCTCTGTCAATAGATAGCAACTGTGCACACTTAGCCAGAACTGAGTAAATGCCTGGCATTCCACAGCCATGTGAGGAGCATTTTTTGCATCTTTCTGCATCTTTAAAGCCCTTGGACCAGCATGAGGGGATGCAGTGAAGAGCCAACCTTTCCATAGGAGTGCATGTATGCCCCAGGTGGGAAGTCCAGGGATGGGCACACATCAGTCTGGTTGTACTATAAAACTCTGAAGGGCTTATTCCAAATACAAACAAAATCCCCGAGAACATAAAGTAAAATCTTTGTTCTAAAGGTTACTTTAAGCATGGATTAAACGCTCAGGATATGTTTTCTAAAAGTATAAATCTTTTCGCTGACTTGTTGGTAAATATACCTGAACACGATTTCGTGGCAGAAAAAAATGTCATTAGCTCTCATAGTTGAGCTTCCTGGTGCCTCACCCAGGGACTTTCAAAGATGGACGTAGTTGGTGGCTTTGCTGCACCTTGGGATTTCCCAGGTATCAACTATAAATTGGCACTTGCCATGGGCACTTGCCATCTACCTCTACAAGGGTGAAATCACATGTGCTTCTGCAGCTGCTGACCTTCAACATCCCCTGAAGGGGATTCAGGGTGGAGATCAGGAATGAGGCCTGTTGTGCTTTGGGAAATGTGTGGAACAAGTCTTCAGATAGTTAGATGTTTTCAGCAGCTGATTTTGTGAGCCAATTCTTGCATCTCCTCATATCTAGAAAAGCACTAAATCCCTTCATGGTGATGTCTGCTCCTCGTGATTAGCAGAAACCCTCTACAAAAATATGTATTTGATTGCATGTGCTCCTCTTTCACCAAGATTACATATATACTGATCTTCCTTGCTACCTCTTCAGAAGAGTTTCTCAGAGCTTTCTGGGATGCTGTCTCTTGGGCAGCAGTCCCAATTTTGCCCCCAATAAAACTTAACTCCTAATTCTCACATTTTGCATTTTTTAAATTTGACATGGGAGAAGATACTGTGAATGCTTTTCCTTGTGTCTACTCCAACATAGCTTCTTGGTGGGCCAGCAGACCCTATTTCTAGGTGGACTAATTTGGGAGCATCTCTCAGATAAAGTCACTGATTCATCAAATTCTGCATGATGCATTGTGCTGGCCTGGACTCGGCTCTAGGAACACAAGCATTAAGGAATCATTCAAGTCCTTTGACCTGTGCTCTTAGCCAAAGTAAAAATCCCAAAGCCAGGCTTGAACAGCTTATTCATCCTAGATTGTTATCTGTCAACCCAGCACTGTTAGAACTGCGTGGAAATTTTCCTGGAAGATGCTGCTCCAGTATGCAATTGTAAAACTCACAGTAGCATACAAAGAAAGTGAACAAGGAGCTGACTTAGCCTGAGGAAGCCAAGATTTGTATTTAAGCCACACCCAGTTTGATACCCAGACCTTTAACCTGAGGCCCTTCTATCTTCAGTATGCACAAAATCTGGCTGTTCTAGCTTGTTCTACTAAAACCCCTAAGGACAAACTGGGAGCCCCCTGACTTCCCTCGAACTATCCCCTTCTGACATCTGCTCTTATTCATTTTCTCATATTGACATGTCTGCATCCCCTTCTGGTGTCTTCTTTTCCTTGATGAGTCCTGGATCTCCCAATTTTACTGGAAGAATAACTGCCCAGACTTTCACTCACTGCAGAATCTTCATATTCCTCATATCCTCAAAGTGGTAGGCAAGTCACAAAGCATCAGTTCCTTGCCTCCTCCTTCCTTTCTACTCCCATGTCGCATGTACTCAGGCAGTCTATCTGGATACTTATCACTATGGCTCGATCTATACAGCTGATCTCATTGTTTCATTTGCTCACTCCTCTCTCCCCAAATTGCTGCTCCTAGGCTCTCCATGATGTACTTCCTGTCTGCCACCCCACCCCACATACCCAGCAGTCATCCAATCTCATCCACTGCCTGTACATGATCTCCTGGCATGATCTGGTTTGCTTGGATCACTGCAGCCTTTCATAGCTGGTTTCTGCAATGCCTCACTCCATGACTCCCATAAGAAGAGATTTCTGAAGATGTGTACCTCCTACAGCATTCACATTTAGTGAAGGGCATGTGAAAACCTAGGCACAGCTTTTAATCTTTTTATTTTTCTAATAACATATCTTAATTATTGAACAACAGAATTTATTGTAAATAAAAAGACCAGAAGCTGCTCATACTTTAAACACCTAGTGTCCACAATCTGATTGCCTTGTTTCCCTTCCCCTCTCTCCATCTATCTGAGACATCCATGATGACCAGGACCATCCCAGGGTAGAAGTGATGTGGGGTTGAGCTGGACCATTGGCTCTCTGCTCCCCCTTCCACCTCCACTCCCCATTCTGGGCTCTCAAGAAGATGAATTAAATGTCTGCTCTGGTTGCTGCCTGTTTCCTATCCAACTTAACCTCGGTTTCTGGTTGTGGTGGGCCTCAGAAGTCAGGGAGTGTTCCCCCCCCACCCTCCAACATGGGAAGGGTGGTGCTGGCCCCAGGTTCCAGCACAGCCCTGACATGCAGTGCACTCAGTGGGCATGTTTGGATTTGGACAGAGCTGTAGAGCTGCCAGCACCCATATGTTGCCTTCTTGAGAGCTGGTGCTGCCCTTCTAGGACTGGCTGCATCATTTGTCCCATTGGAGTCAGCAGCAGTAGATAATAAAATCTTAGTCAGAATATCCCTTGACCTCTGACCATCCAGGCAGGCATCTGTGGTCTGTCAAGCCCCTGTGGCCAATTACTGAGTTGACCTTGCTGCAGGGGAATTGAACAGCTACCTAGGATTTCAGTTCACTATATCCATGTGACTGAGAAAAGGGCCACCTACCTCTTAGCCTCTTAGCCTTCCAAGAGAGGAAATCAACCTCCAAATTTTGAGTGTGGCCCTGGCCACAACCATACAGTATACTGCTGCCCTGTAATCCTTTGGCTTTATGGTTGTAACAAACTGTTGACATTGATACTCTTTAAACATCAAAGGTATGGAAGCAAGTGCCTTCCCAGCTGGTGGTCTCACACTGAGGCTACATGGTCTCCAGAAGCCATGCGCATCCAAGGCCCAGTCCCTGTGGCTGCCAGGAAGCCAGCCAACTGTGGATTCCACAGTATAGAATAATCCTTAAGCCACTGCTTCATAGAGTAACAGTTTCTTTACAACCTACTTTTTGGTTTCTGTTCTTTGTAAAGGAGAGAGAAGAGACTGGAAAATGAGCAAATTTGTTCTGTGGAGATGGGTGATAAGTATAGTCAGAGGGCAGGTGTGACTCCTGGGCTCCAACCTCCCAGGGACATGAATGAAGTCTGTGTGCCTTTTGAGGCCCACGGGCAATCAGGGCCAGTCTCTGATGTAAGGACATGATGCCCAAAGCAAGAGCCTTGAGTTTACCACCAACAGCAAAGCTGCTATTTTAGCAAGTGGAAGAGCTTCCTGCCATCAAAGGAGGACAGCAAGAGCCCTGGATGGGTGGCAGCAGCCCTTGACCCTAACTGAACCTCTTCCTTTCTGACAAAATGGACACTGAGTGGGTGGCAGCCTGGAGTTTCTGGAAGCCCTGGATATAGTGAGAGAGACTGTTCCTGTGAATAGAGCCACCCAGAGGCATTTAGCAGGGCAAAGGATTGGAGAGAGACCAGATGACACTGCAAGAGAGTGAGCCCCCAGAACTGCCAGGTCCAAATCCACTCTTAAACCCATCTCTTGCAGTTATTCTATCATTTAAAAATATCATTAAGAATGATATTTTAAAATTTATTTCTATCATTTAAAAATAATGATTTATTTTACTTCAGTAAGTGTGTCCAGTCCATTGGAATCAAAGAAGGCATAGCTGACACATCAGAACAAATAATCTCTAAGACTCCCTTGGGTGCCCTACAGGATTGGGCATGACTGGGGGAGATGAAGACACTGAGCAGGATCCAGTCTTGGGGGAACTGCCAGATTGCTCTGTCTCCCTTCCTTCCCTGTCCCAGGAGAGTGAAAGTCCAGAACAACAAGAGAAGCAGCATGGGGAATAGGTCTTTTGTTGGCTAACTTTTCTGTTTGTATTTTCCTTCGTTGGGTTCCATTTCATTAATGTGTGTTTTTACTAGGAAGTCTTCCACTTCCTCTAGATTTCTAGTGTGATGCAATAGGTTTCTCCCATTTCACTTTTATTTTCTCCTCTCATTCTGGTTTTCTACAGAATTGTCACAGTTAATGAACAATTATTGATACATTATTGTTATCATTTGGGTTTCCTTCAATCTAACTTTTTCTCTTCCAGGATGCCACCCAGGGTATCATGTTACATTTAATCATCATGTCTGTTTAGGCTCTTCTGGGCTTTCACAGTTTTTCAGACTGTCCTTGTTTCTACGACCTTGACATCAGTGAGGAGGACTGGTCAGGTATTTTGTAGGCTGTCCCGCATTGGGATTTACTTGGTGTTTTTCTCATGAGTAGCCTTGAGTTATGGGTTTTGAGTAAGCAGATCAGAGGGGTAATGTATTCTCTCATCACTTTATATCAAGCAAACAGGCCCTCAAGGCAATTTACAGTTAATATTAACTTTGGTCACCTGGCTGAGGTAGCACTTGTCAGATTTGCCCACAATGAAGTTATTTTTTTTTTCCCATTTCTGCAGTGTGTGTCTTCTTTAGGAGGAAGTCACTTTGGGAGCAGCACTCATGGAGACAGAAGTTAGCACCACCTCCACAATCCATGGAAGTCTGAGTGTCCACATCAATTATTTGGAATTCTTCTACATGGGAGATTTCTGTTCAACCACATTAAAACAAAACAAAACAAAACAAAACACCCTATGCAGTTACTTCTTTTTACTAGCATGGAGATCTGTGGAGATTATGTGTGTGTGTGTGTGTGTGTGTGTGTGTGTGTATACAACATTTTGTTAAAGTACAAAAATCCAGATTTGGTTGCTAAGTTCATTCCCACTTTGGCTATTGAGAGCTCTTTCCATTGGCTCCTGTTTTCCTTTGACATTATTCCATCCTGTGGATTTATTTTCTTTTGGTACCTCCTCACTTTCAGATATAAGATTCAAGATTGTCCTTGCTTATATATTTACTATGTCAGTCCTACTGTCAGCCATTTTTTCAAAGAACTCTGATTCCTTTCACTAGAGAATGGTGTTAAAAATTTACATATAGGGGCTAAAAGTGCTCAACTAATAATGGAATGAAATATATGCATGTATTTCCACCTCTGTGTATGGTTAGGTCTGAGGGAGGGCTGCTCCACAACGGCATATTGATTATTTTGAAATAAAGTCATTTAATAAATGGCTGATGCAAGAGGAACACTCAGACTCTCTATCTCCTTGAGGGCAGGAAATAAGTCTCTCATGTGTAAGGTGCAGAAACCTATATAAACAAACCTTGGTAGTCCTTTAATTTACTGCCCCAAGCCCAAACTCTGTCTAAATTCTTCACCAATTGAGTACCCTAAACCTAAGTTTTTTTAGCCTGTAAATTCCTCATAAGTTTATTCTGTGATGAAATCAAGCCTTACTTTCTGTTATAGTCAGGGAGGGATCTGTAAAGCTCCTTGGCTTTTAATGCAAAGTTTTAAAAGGAACAAAGTATTACTAGAAAAAAGTGTCCCCCAAAATGGGCTGAACCTCAAGATTTCTCTGACCCCTGCATGTGAGAGTCCAGGGCAGGTGGGTGATGGGGCCCAAGCCCTGTCCTCCTTGTTTCTCTTCCCTGCTTCCAGGTGGAGGGCTCCAATGAGCAGGCGGTGGGGTGACCATGTGGCACCATGCCCTCCATCCTAGGACATGGGCTGGCCAAGCCCCCAACAACTTCCATCATTTCCACTTGGTAAAAGAAATCATGGTGTCCTAGCTTCAAGAAGTTGGAAGGCTGGGAGGTGAAGGGTAGACATGAACAGGAAAAAGGGAAGTAAGTTCTGGTGGACAGCTGGGTGGTTCTGCTGTGGCAGGGTTGCTTGGACACTAGAGCACAGTCTCTGGGTCCTGTGACAAATGATTGCATATCAGCATGAGCTCTTTGCTGCTTTGTGGTTCTGGAAATCCTATAGGAGGTGGTTCACAGCAGGTTAAGTTCATGCTCTCAGTGGAGGTGGGGAAGCTAAATGTCTGCTGTCCAGACTGAAGGTGCTGGTGTGAGTGTATATACAGGACAAAACCATCTCATGTGAATGTAGATCAGGCTCGTTTAAGATGAATGCAGTCATGCTATGCCTAAAGTCTCATATCTTGTGCCTCTTCCTGGGGACCCCTTCCTCAGTTCCTGAGACTCCTGTAACTCATATACAGGGGAATGGAGGGTGGTCTCTGTGTAGTCTGAGGCCTGATTTACCCTGCATGTGAGTCTTCTTGGGGCTGCCATAACAAATACCACAGACTGGGCAGCTTGAACAGCAGACCTATCTCCTAGTCTTGGATGCTGTCTGAAATAAAGGTATCTGAAGGCTGGTTTCTCCTTGGAGCTTCTCTCCTTAGTGTGTAGACTGGCACCTTCTCCTCACATGATCTTCTGTTGCTAATCTCTTCTTGTAGGACATCAGTCCTAATGGATTAGGATCCACCCTAGTGACCTCGTTTTACCTTGATCACCTCTTTAAAAAACCCATCTCCAGGAATGCAGTGGACACCTCAGACTATTTGAACAATTTAACCCGAAACTTGGATATCAGACCAAATCATACAATTTATATCAATAATATGAATGAAAAAATTAAAAAAAGAACTAAAGCGATCCCTGTATGCCCTGTTTTCTCAGTTTAGCCACGTGGTATATATTGTGCCTCTAAAGACCATGAAGATGAGGGAGCAAGCCTTTGTTATATTTAAGGAACTGGGCTCATCCACAAATGCCTTGAGACAGTTACAAGGATTTCCATTTTATGGCAAACCAATGTGAATCCAGTATGTGAAAACAGATTCTGATATAATATCTAAAATGCGTGGCACTTTTGCTGAGAAAGAAAAGAAAAAAAGAAGAAAAAAAGCCAAAACTGTGGAACATACTGCAACAACCATTAACAAATAGCCTTGGTATCTGTGGACACCAAATGGGGAAAGCAACACCAAATCCTCATGTCCCTGATTACCCTCCAAACTATATTTTATTCCTTAACAATTTACCAGAAGAGACTAATGAGATGGTGTTATCCATACTGTTTAATCAATTCCCTGGTTTCAAGGAAGTACATTTGGTACCTGGGAGGCATGATATTGCTTTTGTTGAATTTGAAAATGACAGACAGGCTGGAGCTGCCAGGGATGCTCTACAGGCATTTAAGGTCACACCATCCCATGCCATGAAGATCACCTATGCCAAGAAGTAACATTTGGGATAGCTGCCTTTAAAGGACTTTGTGTTATTTATAGTTTTCATTTTGATAATGTTTGGTCAGGTCATTTTAATAGTTGGGGAGAGAGGGCAAGTGTATGTGAAATTTTTGTAAAGGGTTTAAAAACTTACCTAGCTCTGTTTAACCTTAGTGAATTATAAACTGTGAAGGCCTTAATTTTGTACAATAAACTTTTATTTGTATTCAGTACATAATATTTCATTTATTGGCCCACTGTCCTATCATCAAATGTTTATGCTAGTCTAGAACACATCTTAAGGTATATAAAACTGTAATTGGATGCTTTTCTTGTGTTATTTTGGAGGAGCTGATGGTAGAGAAACATTGAACCACTTTAACAAAAGTAAAGGAGAATTAGATGAAAAAAAAAACCATCTCCAAATACAGTCACATCCTGGGGTTCTGGGGGTTAGGGGTCCAGCATGTGAATTTTGGAGGACACAACTGAGCCCATACCATCCTGCTTAGGAACTAACATGTGGCTCTGTCCTTCTGAGGTCTATGAGCCCCATGCCAGCATGAAGAAATGGCAGAAGACAGACCTTCATCCTTCATCTTTCCAATAAAGATTTATTGGAGTGCACATCTCTCAGGGGGGGATTTGAAATAGGAGATAGATGGGCTCCAGGCTAGACACTTACAACTGGCCTGTTCACACCTCCTGGTGTGAGAAGAAGATGAGCTCCATTCTGTCTATATTTTGATATCTGCACTTTGATATAAGAAACAGCAACAGGAATAGGTTAGATAACTGGACATTGGGCACTTTTATGGCAGGGACAGAGAGGGACTAAACTCTGTTAAGAGATCAAGAGGTCATACACTCCCCACCCTTGGGGCAAGGGAGACATGACACATGCACAGGAAGGCTCCTTGGGGGTCAAAGAGGAGGGGGCACCACCCCATAATATGTGATGCTAAGTCCTTCCTATAGGCCTGTGGGCTGAAATCCATCTTGGAAAAATATTGCACACGCATGAGAGGGGTGTCCTAGTGCAGGCCATGTATGGATAAAGAAACCAGATAATTGGCCAAAGGTGAACAAAGACCCAGAAGAACTGTCCTATATAAATGACTTAACTGTCTCTTTCGTGTGCGCCTCCTTATAAGGCAGGACCCCCACACCCTTTCCCTCTGAGTGTGTATCTCTGCCTTGCTTCTGTCTTAACTAAACAAATTGTTTCTCTGTGTGCTCTCCCATTTGTTGTTGTGCTATGTCTCTAATAATAAACATTGTACCTGCTTTTACAGTTTTTGCCTCCATAAAAAAATGCATTTTTCACTGGGACAAGAGCCAGGGGAAAATAGCTTCCAGCCTCTAGCTCTTGCTGGTCTGGTGGCTAGGATTCCTGATTTTATCCCGGCTATCTAGGTTCAATTCCTGGGCAGGGAATTAAGATCTCACTTCATGCCACCACTCACTGCTGCCTCACAAAGACCACTTCCTTCCCTCAAGTCCCATGGGGATCATGTGATGGCTCAGAGAGAGGCCACTTGAGCAGTGTTTGTGTCCCCACTGAGGAACTCTTCTCTGCTCTCTTTGATCAGGCAGCAGTAGTGCCATCCCCCTCCTGACTTGAGCAGTTCTGGGGTGTCGTGCCATGTCCCCTGGCCTGCTGAGATGCTCAGTATCAAGGAACCCAGGATCCAGCAGCCTAGTAGTGATGCCAGGGACTCTCAAGGCCTTGGCAGATGTCTCTCCCAGCAGATACCCTAGTGTAAGTGGGGAAATATTTGGGAATTCCAGGTGGGAGAGAGTCATGGTCTCGTTTATGCTTCAGAAAGACCATGTTGGGGTGGGATGTGAGATGTGCCATGGGGGCAGGGAGCTTTTCAGATCCTGATGGAGGAATCACAGGGCTTGGGCAAGGACTGTGGGTGGAGAGGGGAATTAGTATGGGAACTGGCCATAGACTGTGGAGCAGGATCTAACAGTCACTGGGGCACAAGGAAAGTGGGGGACTGGGAGACCCCAGCGTTATTGAACTGAATGTGGATCTGCCTGCCTGAGTGCAGTAAATCCAATCTACTGATACTGGGTTGTGATGAAGGAAAGTGTAGTGTTAATTGTAAAAGAGCCAATACAAGGAGGACAGGTAGCCTGTGCTCTAAAACCCGAAACTCCCTGAAGGATTTCAGCAAAGCAATTTTAAAGCCTAGAGAGGGAGGAGGGGGTCACAGTGTATGTGATTAGCTGGTGCACAAATCTCTGATTGGTTAATAGTGAGATAGCAGAGTGGTGAACAGTACCAATCCTTTGGTGCTATTAGGTCTGGGGGTTCATGATCATCAGGTAAAGTAGTGAATGTCTTCCATTTAGTAGACATCTCTAAAACAACTTAGTCAGTGTACATCAGATACTATTATTCAGGTACTTCAGCAGAGGCTATGGGGGGGGAGGGTCTGTTATGGGAAGGCCCCATAGTGTCCTGCTCAGTTACACCAGGTGTCTGGGCTGAACAACCAGGGAAGGTGGGGCCATCTCCAGCGGTGTGGGGAACAGCAGGATCACAATCCTCTGAGGAGCCTGTTAGCCCCCAAGGTGAGACTGGGATGCAGTATCTGGACAGAGGCATCTGACCTGGGAGAGGGGTCCAGACTGAAAATGTCACTGGAAATCATTGCAGGGAGGAAGAGGAAAGGCCAGGTGGGGGCAGGTGGGTCACAGCAGACTCCATGCAGTTGACTGTGGTCCTGATAGAAGCAATTCAGAGCCAGAAGCAGTGGCCATCAGGAGCTCAGCTTCATTCTCTGGTTCCTTTGTAAAACTGTTAGGGAAAACACAGATTGGAACCGTGGAACCACCCACCTTGGCCAGGCAGACAGTAAAAATTTGCATGAGTTATTTTATGACAGGGAACTAACAAGCCAGAACCAATCACCAGCTGGACGAATATGGCAAAGGCCAAGCAGAAATGCCAGTCCACATGTCCTACCCACCAACCAGAATTCTCCTCGCTGGAGTCCATCTTGACTGAGAGATCTGCACAACACTGGAAAGGACCCTAAGTCAGAGTAATTGGTCAGAGACAACCTGGAAACCCACCCCATCACCATAAAACCTGAGACTGTAAGCCACGTGGCAGAGCAGTCCTCGTGGGTTCCCTTACCCTCCTGCTCTCTGCCCGGGCACTCCTTCCCAATAAAGTCTCTTGCTTTGTCAGCACATGTTTCTCCTTGGACAGTTCACTTCCAAGTGTTAGACAAGAGCCCCTTCTTGGACCCTGGAAGGGGTCACCCTCCCTACAACACAATGGTTGTGTCAGTTTGAAGCACCACCAGGCATCTTCTGGGCCTATTGCAGCTGTGGCTTCATCAAAGGGTCTTAGGTGGAAAACAGAACCACTGTGGGATCCACCCATGTACCCACTAAAGGATGAATCTGACTGGGGCACCAGGGCTCACAGACTTCAGGGAATCCTTGCCATCAGGACTGGTCTTCATCCTTCATCTCATCTGCTGGTCAGAGGCCCAGGAATCCCCATCCTGGCTCCAACACGTAGAAAGATGGGGTGTGAGGCTCCTATGTCTGCAGAGCCTTCCTAGTGTAAATGGATTTCCCCTGGCCAGTCCACTCCCCACATCATCCTCCCAGGAAGCTCAGATCCAGTATTATGAGGTCAGAGGCTCTCCCCTTGTTTATATGTAACTTCCCACTCCCACAGTGAGGAGCCTAGTGGCCACTATCTGCCATTAACCTATGCATTGCTCCTTTCCAGATTGCATGTTCAGAGGTTTCAGCATTGTTAGCTACTACACCCTGGAAAGAACTCCATAAAATAAAGCCCACAGTTTGTGTTCAGTTCATTTGGCCTTTAGTCTACAGATTCTATTCATTTATAAAGTTAACTTAGGTTACCACCTCTTACCCCATCCCCTACAGTGATTTTTTTTCCATGCATTTCTCTTACTTAAATTCGGTCACATTGAGTATTCCATCCTGCAATACTCCTACACCCTAAATAACTACATTGAATAGATTTTGATTGGCCCCTTGGGCCATACAAATCTATGGCTTAGACAAAAGTCTAGTGACAGTTATCCATCATAAAGTATCACCTCAAATGGAACACTTTAAATCCCCCACCCTATGATCTGCCTATCATCTATGTAGCTTTGCCTTTCCCAGAATGTCATCAATGGCATCATATTGTGTGCAGCCTCCTCATACTGGGTTCTTTCACTTAAAAATATAGACTGAAGATTTATCTATGTCTTTCCATGGGTTGATGTTTCATTCCTTGCTATTGCTGAGTAGTATTCCATTGCATGTGTATGGGAGGAAAAACAATTTTCACTCTGTCCTTCTAGGTTCTTGGTTGAGACCCCCTCATCCCCTGGTAATAACAGACAGATTAATAGGAAAAAAAAACAGAAGTTTAACAGCACATATGCCTTCTGTATACAGTGGAGCTCCCCAGAAAAACTGAGTCACTCCCTGAAATGGCCAATATCATCGAATTAAATACCATCTTCAGATAAAAACAAAAGAAAGACCTTGGGGAAGGGAGAAGCCAGTTATTGCAGATTATCATGCAAAGCACAGTAAACAAGCATATTTCTGTATGCAGATTTAAGGCAGGATGTCTACGTTGATGAGAGTTACTTGGGATGTAATCATCCTCCTATTCCTGGTGCAAAAAGGGACGTGCCCTTACACACCTTATTATTTTATTTTTTTTAAATTTTTGGCTGTGTGGCTTGTGGGATCTGAGTTCCCCAAACAGGGATTGAACCCCACACCCTCCATTGGAAGCATGGAATCTCAACCACTGGACCACCAGGGAAGTCCCATCCTCTCATTTTCAAAACCCTCATGGATTTAAAGCATGCAAGATGATCATGACATGACATGATATTATACTTAGAAAACCCTAAAGATTCTACTAGAAAACTGCTAGCACTAATCAATGAATTTAGTAAAGTAGCAGGATACAAAATTAATGCACAGAAATCTCTTGCATTCTTATACACCAACAATGAATGAGCAGAAAGGGAAATTAAGGAAACACTCTCATTTACCATTGCAACAAAAAGAATAAAATACCTAGGAATAAACCTGCCTAAGGAGGCAAAAGACCTGCATGCAGAAAACTAGAAGACACTGATGAAAAAAATCAAAGATGATACAAACAGATGGAGAGACATACTGTGGTTTTGGATTGGAAGAATCAACATTGTGAAAATGACTATCCTACCCAAAGGAATTTACAGATTCGATACAATCCCGATCAAATTACCAATAGCATTTTTCACAGAACTAGAACAAGAAATCTTATGATTTGTATGGAAACACAAAAGACCCCAAAGAGCCAAAGCAATCTTGAGAAGGAAAAATGGAGTTGGTGGAATCAGGCTTCCTGATTTCAAACTATACTACAAGGCTACAGTGATCAAGACAGTATGATATTGGCACAAAAACAGAAATGTAGATCAATGGAATAGAATAGAGAGCCCAGAGGCAAACCCAAGCACATATGGGCACCTTATCTTTGACAAAGGAGGCAAGAATATACAATGGAAGAAAGGCAGCAACTTCAATGAGTGGTGCTGGGAGAATTGGACAGCTACATATAAAATAATGACATTAGAACACTTCCTAACACCATCCACAAAAATAAACTCCAAATGGATTAAAGACCTACATGTAAGGCCAGACACGATAAAATTCCTAGAGGAAAACATAGGCAGGACACTCTATGACATACATCAAAGCAAGATCCTTTTGGACCCACCTCCTACAATCATGGAAATAAAATCAAGAATAAGCAAATGGGACCTCATGAAACTTAAAAGCTTTTGCACAGCGAAAGAAACCATAAACAAGACTAGAAGGCAACCCTCAGAATGGGAAAAAATAGTGGCCTATGAAACACTGGACAAAGGATTAACCTCCAAAATATACAAGCAGCTCATGCAGCTTAATACCAAAAAAGCAAAGAACCCAATCCACAAATGGGTGGAAGATCTGAATAGACATTTCTCCAAAGAAGACATGCAGATGGCTAACAAACAGATGAAAAGATGCTCAACATCATTAATCATTAGAGAAATGGAAGACAAAGCCACAATGAGGTATCACCTCACACCAATCAGAATGGCCATCATCACAAAATCTGGAAACAACAAATGTTGGAGAGGGTGCAGAAAAAAGGGAACCCTCCTGCACTGTTGTTGGCAAAGTAAATTGGTACAGCCACTATGGAAACTGTACAGAGGTTCCTTTAAAAACTAAAAATGGAACTACCCTATGAACCAGCAATCCCACTACTGGGTATATACCCAAAGAAAACCATAATCCAAAAATAAACATGTACCATAATGTTCATTGCAGCACTATTTACAATAGCCAGGACATGGAAACAACCTGAATGCCCATCAACAGATGAATGGATAAAGAAGATGTGGCATATATATACAATGGAATATTACTCAGCCATAAAAAGGAATGAAATGGAGTTATTTGCGGTGAGGTGGACAGACCTACAGTCTGTCATACAGAGCAAAGTAAGCCAGAAAGAGAAAAACAAATACCTTATACTAACTCATATATATGGAAACTAAAGAAAATGGTTCTGATGAACCCAGTGACAGAGCAAAAATAAAGATGGAGATACAGATAATGGACGCGAGGACATAGAGTTGGGGGGGTGAAGGGGAAGCTGCGATGAAGTGAGAGAGTAACATTGACATACATTGACTACCAAATGTAAAATAGATAGCTTGTGAGAAGTTGCTGCATTACATAGGGAGATGAACTCAATGATGGGTGATGACTTAGAGGGCCAGGATAGCGAGGGTGGGAGGGAGTCACAGGAGGGAGGGCTTATGGGGACATGTTTATAAATACAGCTGATTCACTTTGATGTACCGAAAAAAACTGGCACAACAGTATAAAGCAATTATATTCCAATAAAGAGGTTAAAGAAAAGAATCCATGCAAGATGATCATGATCTGAGTGGCATTTTCAGTATGACTTCTTTGACCTACAATGTTTTCTGTGTTCATGTTGCAATGTGTATCATCAATGTGCTTCATTCATTTTTTATATTGTGATTAAAAATACATAACTTTTACCATTTAAACTATTTTGAGTATTCTGTTCTATGGCATTAATTACATTCACATTGTACAAGTATTCTCAGCATCCATCTCCAGAATTTATTCATTTTCCCCAAAGGGAAATTCTGTATCCATCTCCCTACATTTTTGCCAACATTTCTTTCTTTCTTTCTTTCTTTCTTTCTTTCTTTCTTTCTTTCTTTCTTTCTTTCTTTCTTTCTTTCTTTCTTTCTTTCTTTCTTTCTTTCTTTCTTTCTTTCATCTTTCTTCCTTCCTTCCTTCCTTCCTTCCTTCCTTCCTTCCTTTCTTTCATCTTTCTTTCTTCCTTCCTTTCTTCCTTTCTTTCTTTTTCTTTCTTTCTTTCTTTCTTTCTTTCTTTCTTTCTTTCTTTCTTTCTTTCTTTCTTTCTTTCTTTCTTTCTTTCCTTCCTTCCTTCCTTCCTTCCTTCCTTCCTTCCTTCCTTCCTTCCTTTCCTTTCCTTCCTTCCTTTTCTTTCTTTCTTTCTTTCTTTCTTTCTTTCTTTCTTTCTTTCTTTCTTTCTTTCTTTCTTTCTTTCTTTCTTTCTTTCTTTCAATTTATTGGCTGCATTTGGTCTTCATTGCTGTACACAGGATTTCTCTAGTTAATGAGAGTGGAGGCTCTTCATTGTGGTGTGCAGGCTCCACATTGTAGTGGCTTCTCTTGTTGTGGAGCATGGGCTCTAGGTGCTTGGGCTTCAATAGTTACAGCACACAGGCTCAATAGTTGTGGTTCATGGGCCCTAGGGCACAGGCTCAATAGTTGTGGCATGTGGGCTTAGTTGCTCCATGGCATGTGGAATCTTCCCAGAGCAGGGCTCGAACCCATGTTCCCTGCATTGGCAGGCAGATTCTTAATCTCTGTGCCACTTAGGAAGTCCCATTTCTTATTTTTAGTTTTCATAATTATAGGGCTTGTAGTGCTTGGAATGGATGGGCATTATGGTATTGATTTGCATTTCCTTCATGACTAATGATGTTTAACATCTCTCCATGTGCTTGTTGACCATTTGTCTGTCTTATCTGGAGAAGGGTCAATTCCTTTTTACATTTAAAAAAACTCGGTTGTTTGCGGGGGGCCTGTAGTGCCCCCTGGCCCAAGCCATTTCCCTTCACCTGCTCCTCCTAGTACCGTGGGGCTTGGTGAGTCCAGCCTGGAGTGGTCTCCATGACGCAAGAGCACACTGGAGCATCACTTGCAGCCTTGCAGGGGCGCTGCTTCCTCCCTCATGCTCACAGGAGTTTAAATTCTTTATAAAGATGTGGTCTTCCCGGTCTTTGTCTTCTTGTTGGCTAATCATATTGTTTGACCCCAGGGTTTATTTGTTTTTGGACCCTTCCCTGGGTGTGCACACACCCTTCAATTAAGATGGACCCTAGCGCAAAGGCCTCTGGGAGGGAGATAGCAAGACTTATTACGGTCTGGCATACCCTGCCTTTTGGACTCCATGGAGGTTTTTATGCATGCATAGTGTGTCCCTTGTCCCAAAGATGGGGAGTGTATGACTTCTTGATCTCTTCACAGGGTTTAGCCCCTCTCTGTCCCTGCCATAAAAGTGTCCAAATGTTCAGTTACCCTATTTTTGTTGCTGTTTCTTTTTTTAAAATTTTATTTATGTATTTATTATTTTTGGGGGGTACACCAAGTTCAATCATCTGTTTTTATACACATATCCCCGTATTCCCTCCCTCCCTTGACTCCACCCCCACCCTCCCTCGAGTACCCCCCACACTCCCCACCCCAGTCCTCTAAGGCATCTTCCATCCTCGAGTTGAACATCCTTTGTTATACAACAACTTCCCACTGGCTGTCTATTTTACAGTTGGTAATATATATATGTCTGTGCTACTCTCTCGCTTCGTCTCAGCTTCCCCTTTACCCCCCGCCCCCTCCCAAATCTCGAGCTCTCCAGTCCATTCTCTGCATCTGCGTCCTTATTCTTGTCACTGAGTTCATCAGTACCATTTTTAGATTCCGTATATGTGAGCTAGCATTCAATATTTGCCTTTCTCTTTCTGACTTACTTCACTCTGTATGACAGACTCTAGGTCTATCCACCTCATAACATATAGCTCCATCTCATCTCTTTTTAAAGCTGACTAATATTCCATTGTATATATATGCCACATCTTCTTTATCCATTCGTTTGTTGATGGGCATTTCGGTTGCTTCCATGTCCTGGCTATTGTAAATAGTGCTGCAATAAACATTATGGTACATGTTTCTTTTGGGATTATGGCTTTCTTTGGGTATATGCCCAGTAGTGGGATTACTGGAAAATATGGTAGTTCTACTTGTAGTTTTTTAAGGAACCTTCAAATTGTTTTCCATAGTGGCTGTACCAACTTACAATCCCACCAACAGTGCAGGAGAGTTCCCTTTTCTCCACACCCTCTCCAGCATTTGTTGTTTCCAGATTTTGTGATGATGGCCATCCTGACTGCTGTGAGGTGATACCTCATTGTGGCTTTGACTTGCATTTCTCTGATGATTAGTGATGCTGAGCATCTTTTCATGTGTGTGTTGGCCATCTGTATGTCTTCTTTGGAGAAATGTCTATTTAGGTTGTCTGCCCATTTGTGGATGGGGTTCTTTGCTTTTTTGGTATTAAGCTGCATGAGCTGCTTGTATATTTTGGAGGTTAATCCTTTGTCCGTTGTTTCATAGGCTATTATTTGTTCCCATTCTGAGGGTTGCCTTCTAGTCTTGTTTATGGTTTCTTTCACTATGCAAAAGCTTTTAAGTTTCATGAGGTCCCATTTGCTTATTCTTGATTTTATTTCCATGATTGTAGGAGGTGGGTCCAAAAGGATCTTGCTTTGATGGATGTCATAGAGTGTTCTGCCTATGTTTTCCTCTAGGAGTTTATAGTGTCTGGCCTTACATGTAGGTCTTTAATCCATTTGGAGTTTATTTTTGTGGATGGTGTTAGGAAGTGTTCTAATTTCATTCTTTTACATGTTGCTGTCCAATTTCCCCAGCACCACTTATTGAAGAGGCTGTCTTTTTTCCATTGTATATTCTTGCCTCCTTTGTCAAAGATAAGGTGCCCATATGTGTTTGGGCTTACTTCTGAGTTCTCTATTCTATTCCATTGATCTTCCTTTCTATTTTTGTGCCAGTACCATACTGTCTTGATCACTATGGCCTTGTAGTGTAGTTTGAAGTCAGGAAGCCTGATTCCACCAACTCCATTTTTCCTTCTCAAGATTGCTTTGGCTATTCGGGGTCTTTTGCGTTTCCATACAAATCGTAAGATTTCTTGCTCTAGTTCTGTGAAAAATGCCATTGGTAATTTGATCGGGATTGCATTGAATCTGTAAATTGCTTTGGGTAGGATAGTCATTTTCACGATGTTGATTCTTCCAATCCAGGAACATGGTATGTCCCTCCATCTGTTTGTGTCGTCTTTGATTTCTTTCATCAATGTCTTAAAGTTTTCTGCATACAGATCTTTTGCCTCCTTAGGCAGGTTTATTCCCAGATATTTGATTCTTTTTGTTGAAATGGTGACTGGGAGAGTTTTCTTAATTTCTCTTTCTGCTCCTCCATTGTTAGTGTATAGCAATGCAAGAGATTTCTGTGCATTCATTTTGTATCCTGCTACTTGACTAAACTCATCAATTAGTGCTAGCAGTTTTCTGGTAGAGTCTTTAGGGTTTTCTATATATAATATCATGTCATCTGCAAAGAGTGACAATTTTACTTCTTCTTTTCCAATTTGGATTCCTTTGATTTCTTTTTCTTCTCTGATTGCTGTGGCTAAAACTTCCAAAACTATGTTGAATAATAGTGGTGAGAGTGGACACCCTTGTCTTCTTCCTGTTCTTAGAGGGAATTCTTACAGTTTTTCCCCGTTGAGGACGATGTTGACTTTTGGTTTTTCATATATGGCTTTTATTATGTTGAGGTAATTTCCTTCTATGCCCATTTTCTGGAGAGCTTTTATCATAAATGGATGTTGAACTTTGTCAAAAGCTTTTTCTGCATCTATTGAAATGATCATATGGTTTTTATCCTTCAGTTTGTTGATATGCTGTATCACGTTGGTTGATTTGCGTATATTGAAGAATCCTTGCATCCCAGGGATAAACCCCACTTGATCATGGTGTATGATCTTTTTAATGTGCTGTTGCAGTCTGTTAGCTAGTATTTTGTTGAGGATTTTTGCATCTATATTCATCAGTGATATTGGTCTGCAATTTTCTTTTTTTGTGACTTCTTTGCCTGGTTTTGGTATCAGGGTGATGGTGGCCTCGTAAAATGAGTTTGAGAGTGTTCCTACTTCTGCTCTATTTTGGAAGAGTTTGAGAAAGATAGATGTTAGCTCTTCTTGAAATGTTTGATAGAATTCGCCCATGAATCCATTTGGTCCTGGGCTTTTGTTTGTTGGGAGATTTTTAATCACTGCCTCAATTTCCGTACTTGTGATTGGTCTGTTCATAGTTTCTATTTCTTCCTGGTTCAGTCTTGGAAGATTGTATTTTTCTAAGAATTTATCCATTTCTTCCCGGTTATCCAATTGATTGGCATATAGTTGCTTGTAGTAGTCTCTCATGATTTTTTGTATTTCTGAGGTGTCCATTGTTACTTCTCCTTTTTCATTTCTAATTCTGTTGATTTGCATCTTCCCCCTTTTTTTCTTGATGAGTCTGGCTAATGGTTTATCAATTTTGTTAATCTTCTCAAAGAACCAGGTTTTAGTTTTATTAATTTTTGCTATGGCTTCCTTCCTTTCTTTTTCATTTATTTCTGCTCTGATGTTTATGATTTCTTTCCTTCTGCTCACTTTGGGGTTTCTTTGTTTTTCCTTTTCTAATTGTTTGAGGTGTGATGTTAGGTTGTTTATTCGATCATTTTCTTGTTTCTTAAGGTAGGACTGTATTGCTATAAACTTCCCTCTTAGAACTGTTTTTGCTGCATCCCATACATTTTGGGTTGTTGTGTTTTCATTGTCGTTTGTTTCTAGATATTTTTTAATTTCCTCTTTGATTTCCTTAGTGATTTCTTGGTTGTTTAAGAGTGAATTGTTTAGCCTCCATGTGTTTGTATTTTTTGCAGTTTTTTTCCTGTAATTGATATCTAGTCTCATGGCGTTGTGGTCTGAGAAGATGCTTGGTATGATTTCAATTTTCTTGAATTTGCTGAGGTTTGATTTGTGACCCAAGATGTGATCTATTCTGGAAAATGTTGCATGTGCACTTGAGAAGAAAGTGTAGTCTGCCGTTTTTGGGTGGAATGTCTTATAAATATCAGTTAAGTTGAGATGGTCTAATGTGTCATTTAAAGCTTGTGTGTCTTTATTTATTTTCTGTTTGGATGATCTGTCCATTGATGTAAGTGAGGTTTTCAAGTCTCCCACTATTATTGTGTTACTGTCGATGTCCCCTTTTATAGCTGTTATCATTTGCCTTATGTATTGAGGTGCTCCTATGTTGGGGGCATAGATATTTACCATTGTGACATGTTCTTCTTGAATGGATCCCTTGATCATTATGTAGTGTCCTTCCCTGTCTCTTGTAATAGTCTTTACTTTCAAGTCTAATTTGTCTGATATGAGTATTGCTACTCCAGCTTTCTTTTGACTTCCATTTGCATGGAATATCTTTTTCCATCCCTTGACTTTCAGTCTATATGTATCCCTTGGTCTGAAGTGGGTTTCTTGTAGGCAGCATATAGAAGGGTCTTGTTTTTGTATCCATTCAGCCAGTCTGTGTCTTTTTGTTGGAGCATTTAATCCATTTACATTTAAGGTGATTATTGACATGTGTGTTCCAGTTACCATTTTCTGAATTGTTTTGGGTTTGTATTTGTAGGTGTTTTCCTTTTCTTGTGTGTCCTACTTAGAGAAGTTCCTTTAGCACTTGTTGTAAGGCTTGTTTGGTGGTGCTGAATTCTCTTAACTTTTGCTTGTCTGGAAATCTTTTGATTTCTCCCTCAAATCTGAATGAGAGTCTTGCTGGGTAGAGTATTCTTGGCTGTAGGTTTCTCTCTTTCAGGACTTGCAGTATATCCTGCCATTCCCTTCTGGCCTGCAGAGTTTCTGTAGAAAGGTCAGCTGTTATCCTGATGGGTTTTCTCTTATATGTTATTTGTTGCTTTTCTCTTGCTGCTTTTAATATTTTTTCTTTGTGTTTAATTGACGTTAGTTTGATTAATATGTGCTTTGGTGTGTTTCTCTTAGGGTTTATTCTGTATGGGACTCTCTGTGCTTCTTGGACTTGCTTAATTATTTCCTTTCCCATGTTGGGGAAGTTTTCCACTATAACCTCTTCAAATATTTTCTCAGACCCTTTTTTTTTCTTCTTCTTCTGCGCTGCCTATAATTCGAATGTTGGTAAGTTTAATGTTATCAGTGAGGTCTCTGAGACTGTCTTCTGTTCTTTTTATTCTTTTTTCTTTTTCCTGCTCTGTGGCAGTTATTTCCCCCATTCTATCTTCCAACTCACTTATTCGTTCTTCTGCCTCAGTCATTCTGCTGATTATAGCATCTAGAGTATTTTTAATTTCAGTTATTTTGTTATCCATTGCTGTTTGTTTTTCTGAGTTCTTATGAACTGTTTCTTGTACTTTCTCTATTTTGTTATCGAGATTTTGTATCATTTTTACTATCATTACTCTGAATTCTTTTTCAGGCATTTTTCCTATTTCCTCCTCATTTATTTGGTCTTGTGGGGTTTTTTCCTGCTCCTTTGCCTGCATGGTGTTTCTTTGTTTCCTCATGGTTGTCCAAACTTTTGGGGTTGCTTGTCCTGGTGATAGAGGTGTTTATAGAAGACTGTCCAAGCCTCAGACTAATGTCCAAGTGTTGGATTAAACACATATTAAGTCTAGGAAACACATACATGTATAAGACACACAATTACTGAATCCATTAGGACATAAGGTTCTGGATAGACCTGACAGAACCCCAGTATGCCATCAGATATTCAAAGAAAAGCCCAACAGAAATTGACAACTGAAACAGAACAAATCAGAGACAAAAGCAAAAGCAAACAAACAAACAAATAACACCTTACACATACAAACACTAATCCAGGGAGATTTTATAAGCTAAAATCAAATATAGAAAAGAGCTAGAGTACCACCAGGCAGAATGGAGATTCCCAGAATGAAATTGGACAATTATACTAAGAAGTAAGATAAAGACAAAAACCTAATGTTAAATACCAAGGTGGTGTGTTATCTGGAGAATAGAACAAGGAGTCTGAGCAGATTGATGGTGTTGCTTATAAGTATGTTAAGATAAAATAAACTAAAAATGGATGGAAGAAAGGGGAGCAGAAGAGTGTAGTGTGATTGGAAATATGCAAATAAAAAGAAAGGAATAGAAATGTATAAAAGATAGGGATGAAAGGTAAGTATGAGAGATATATTGTCCATACTACCAAAAACTTAGCCAGAAATAGAAGTATATAAAAAGGCAAAAAAATAAAAATAAAATAAAAAATAGCATTAAAAATTATGTTATAAAACTTGTAGATTCCTTAGGACTAAGATCATAATTAATAAAGGAAAAAAAAAAAGAATAGAAAAAGAAAAAAAAATCCAGAACTGATCCCAGACTGGACCAGTTCAATAGGATTGATACTAATATTTCTGTTTCCTTAGAGTCTCAGCTATAAGTGTCCTTCTAATTGCCTTGGGTCTTTTTGCATTATTCTGTGACCAGCAGAGGTTCCTTTATTGTTCATTTGTAAGCGTAGGTGTGTGGGAAGGGAGAGGGTACAATAGCGGCTCCTTTCCCTGGGAGTGAGTGAGCAGTGGCGCTCTGTTGTTTCAGTCGGGCTTGGAGATGCCTGTTGCAGAGGGAGGCCCGTGGCTCAGGTGTAAACAGAAAGTCTCAGAGTTGGGCCTCTCTCGGTTTTTTTTTTTTGTTTTTCTCTGCAGCCTCCCTGCTGCCAGCATTCCAAGGGGTTTTAAACTAGCCCCGCCCTAGTGCATGAGGGTACTTGTTATCCCTGAGCGCCTTAGGTGGCCCACAGGGCGTCTCTCCACTGCCTGTTGCAGAGGCGCCAAAAGAGAGAGAGAGGCTATGTACGCACCTCCTTCCCCCCGCCCGTGAGCCTGCAGCATCCAGCCACCATCAAGGCCGGGCAGCTCTCAGGGACGGGCACTCCTCGCCACGAACCTCTTCCCTCCTGTCCGCTTTGTCCGTCACCTTACTGGTAATAATTTTTCTCACCCTGAACCAGCTCTCCGGCTCCCAGGTTCCAACTCCTGGACCCTCTGTTCAGCTGTGACTCGACGTCTCGGTCTGGGAATGCTGAGCTGCGGTGCGGACCCTCCGTATGTTTCTCACTCCCTCCCGTCTGCCACAGCTCGGCTGCTTCATCCTCTTTGAGCCATCGTAGATGCCTCCCTACCGGTTATGTCGGTATCCTTGAGGTCCTTTCTGGTGTCTGAGGCTGTCTTATGGTGTTCATCTGGTTCTCTGTGGTAATTATTGTGTCCTTCGGTGCATTCCCAAAGCATATGTGGAGAGTGATGCATTCCACGTCCCTCTACTTTGCTGCCATCTTTTTCGCTGTTTCTTATATTGAGGTGCAGATCACAAAATATAGACAGGAGTCTGGTCATAAATATGTAATCTTGAGCCCAGTTTTCTCTTGCTTTAGAAAATGTAAACAGGGGGCTGGTAATGAATGTCTGTCCTGGAGCTCATCTTCTTCTCTGCCTCATGAGATGTAAATGGGAGGCCAGTTGTAAATGCCTAGCCTGGAGCCCATCCATCTCCTACCTCATCCAGACCAGGGACCTAACCCATGCCCCTGCATTGGCAGGCAGGTTCTTAACCACTGTGCCACCAGGGAAGTCCCAGAATGGGCATTTTAATGTCATTCTTCCAGTGCATGAGCATGGAATATTTTCTGTTTACTTATTTACTTATTCTATGTCAACAGTTTATAGTTCTCTGAGTTCCAGTCTTTCATGTCCTTGGTTAAATTCCTTTAGATGCAGTCGTAAATGGGATTGTTTTCTTAATTTTTCCTTCTGATGGTTGATTATTGGAGGACAGAAACACAACTGATTTTTGTATATTGATTTCATATTCTTCAACTGTACTGAATTTATTCTAACAACTTATTGTGAAGTGATGTGGAAAATTGTATGTCTAAAATCTCACTGTTTCTCCTTCACCAGGTCATCCAGAGGACCCAGACATGGTGGATACCGGTATACTTTTCCCACTGTGCTTCTTAATACCACATGGACTCCTCCAAGGGCAATTAGCACCACAACTTTTGTTGACCTTGGTCTGGGTAAGTCTTGGCCTCTAAAACAAAGTTTGATGTCTGTTCTATCTGGTTTTCTGGCATGGTATTGAGATAGTTGTTTTGAAAAGTAATTCCCTTGCCAGTCATTTTAAATGTACAGAAGACTCCCAGTAATGGTAAAAAGTACTCACATTTGCCACTTCATCCAAAATGCTCCTTGTGTTTTATCCAAAATGGGGACATTCTTCTGAGGAATCAGCACATAACACCGACATGAGGAAACCATATTGTTTCCACATGATCATTTAATCCAGAGGTCCACTTCTATTTTCACCAGCTGTCCCACCTGTATGAAAATGTCTTTTTTCATCCTGATCCAGTTTTCTCTTCTAGAAACCGTTACTGACATTTTCACTCATTTGGATGACCTGGATGGATTTAAAGCAGACACGATGAATATGAGATCAGAATGGACTTTTCTACATGGATTTCTTTTCACTAATGCTGTTTTTAAATGTTTATTCATCTTGTACCATAGATCAGTACTACATTATTTATTTCCCATTTTAATTAAAAATGAAGACCATGACATTTCCCATGGACATAATTTTAAGTATGTTGTTGTAGTTTGAGCTGTTGTATGTTTAAGTATAATGTTGTAGTATTTACTACTTTCACGTTGTTGTACAAACAGGGTTAGTAATGTGTACCTCCTGTGTGCATTGGAGAAACCCAGGAAATGGAGTAACTCATTGAAATGGCCCAAGACATCACCTTAGATGCCCTCTCCATTGAAAAACAAAAGAAAGGAAGGGTATTGTTGTGCAGATTTAAGTCTCCTAAGAGTTTCCAAAGATTGTCGTTCTTCTATTCCAGGTACAGAGAGGGAGACTACCTTTCCAATGGAGAGCTCCCTTATCAATGTACATTTGCCCCACAGAAAAGCCATCTTGACTTAGGCTTCAGAGATCATCATGTATCTCATTTAAAAACAATCTGTCCCAAATAATCCTCATGCCTAAGAGGTATATTTTGGGGTAGCATTAGCTCTCCTTCACTTGGATGTATCCCAATTTGCTTGTGCATTCATGTTCTGGAGGACATCCTGATATGTTATAGTTTTTAGCCATTATGAGTAGAGCTGCAGTGCATCACTGCATGATAGCTTTTGTTTAGACACTGTTTTTCAAAGCAGGTGTCTAAATACTAGTGGCATGATGTTGGATCCTCAGTTAAGCCTTGCGTAGCTTTGGAAAAAAACTGACAGTGTCTTTCAAAGCAGCTGTATATGCATTTCACCAATAGTAAAGGAGAATTCTTGTTGTTCCTCACCCTCCATCAATCAGTAGTGTCTATATGTCTGTGCTACTGCCTCGCTTTGTCTCAGGTTCCCCTTCACCCCCCGCCTCCTCCCAAACCTCGAGTTCTCCAGTCCATAGCACAGATATATATATACTACCAACTGTAAAATAGATAGCCAGTGGGAAGTTGTTGTATAACAAAGGGAGTTCAACTCGAGGATGGATGATGCCTTAGAGGACTGGGATGGGGAGGGTGGGGGGGACTCGAAGGAGGGTGGGGGGGGAGTCGAGGGAGGGAGGGAATATGGGGATATGTGTATAAAAACAGATGATTGAACTTGGTGTACCCCCAAAAAAATAATAAATAAAATTTAAAAAAAATATAAAAAATAAAATAAATACACACAAAAAAATCAGTAGTGTCATTTTCTTCTTTTTCTTTTTGAGTTTATTGGTTCTAATAGGTGTGCAGTGCTATTTCGCTGTTGTTTTAACTTGTGGTTCCCTGATGATGCATAATTTTGAGCATATTTTCATATGCTTTTAGTATCTGTGTATTTTCTTTGGCTAGGTGTTCAGATCTTTACTCATTTTTTAATGGGGTTATTTGTTCTAGAGTTTTTGGTATAATTTGAGTATGAATCCTTTATCAGATATGTGATTTATCAGATATAGCAGATATTTCTCTCAGTTTGTGGCTTGTCTTTAGGTTTTCTGAGTAAGGTGTTTCACAGAGTTAAATGTTTATTTTTTTTAAGTCTATGCTATGAATTTTATTTCTTTTTTGAGAAAGAAATAAACTTACACTTTTAGGGATTTGTTTGTTAAAATTCATCACCAAAAGCAAGGTAAGGTAGATTTTCTTCTTTGTTTTCTTCTAGAGTGTTTACAGGTTTTCATTTTAAAATTATGCACAATTCTGAGTGAATTTTGGTGTATGTTGTAAAGTCTACATTCATTTGATGGCATAAGTTTTCTGCTTATTCTTGTATAACTCGTTTTGGAGAAATCATGGGTTATATGGTTCCATTTAAGGTTTAATTTCCAAATTTAGTGGAATCTGTAGGCTTGCCATCTGGGAGTGATCTTGGGTGGCCTCGTTCCACAGTGGGTTGATGTAGGGTTTTGATTCCCAGCCAGTGATTGAGGTCAGGTCAGTGAGAGTACCAGGTCACAGCCACTAGACTAGTGGTCAGTGACAGGGTCCTGGCCCTACAGCTTTGTAGAAAAGAATTCCCATAAAGACAGAAACTAGTGAAATGAGTAAAATATTTATTAGGAAAAAAAAAGGAGTGTGCTTGTGGATCGACACACCAGCGGACTCAGAGAATCACGCCCTCGTGGCAGTTTAAATCATGTATATGTGGCATTTCTTTCCATATTTCCTTTGACCAATAATTTTGACTTGCCTGATTCAGAGTCCATATGTGATGTATCTCGGGATTTTCCCATGTGTGCGTGCACATCTCTTGGCCAAGATGGATTGGACTGAAGAGGCCTATGGGTAGGTTTGGCCACTCTGCATCCCTCCCCTTTTGACCTCCAAGGAGCCTTTTTGCACACGTGTAGTCAGAGAGGTATCCTGACTTCGAGAATGCGGACTATGTGGTCTTTTATCTTCTATCTGGGCAGGGCCCAGGCTCCTCTCTCAATTGTCCCATTATTCCACAGGGAATGAACTCAAACCATTTGCCCTGGGGCCCATCTATCTCCTGCCTCAGGAGCATGGTCTCTGCTGAATTGAGCTGTCGTGGCCTGCATTTCTCAGCCAGCCAGCAGGCGGCACCAAACCAGGCTGTCTGATCCTTGAGCTGCATGCATGTTCTACTGGTGGACTCGGTTCCTACAGGAACTTGGCTCCTCACACAGCTGATAGAAGCTCAGTGTCTTCAGGACCTGCCATGGGTTCATCTTCAGGTCCATGCTGGGCAGAGTCCATGCAGGCAGGAGCCAGGTGTCTTCAGAATCCTCCAGGAGGTGTTGCCTTGGGAGCCAAAGGTGAGGAAAAAGTGGGGAGACAATTCCTGTGTGTGGCTTCCTGCTAAGGCGGATCCATTTTTGGAGGACCCAGCAGAGGAAGGGCTTGATGTTGAACATTGTGGCATGTACTTAGTTTAGTGTGGTTCTTTGGTATGTCGCATCCAGCTTTCTTGGCATTGTTTATTGAGAGGACTGTCCTTTCCCTATTTTGTGTTCATGGCTCCTTTGTTGTAAAATAACTGGCACCATAAGAATGGGTTTATTCCTGTGCTCTCTATTCTGTTCCTCTGATTTCTCTGCCTATTTCTGTGCCAATATCACAGTGTTTTGGTTACAGTAGCTTCATAATATAGTTTGAAGTCAGGGAGCAAAATACCTCCAACTGTGTTTTCCTTTCTCAGAGTTGCTTTGCCTCTTTGGGGTTCTTTGTTGTTCCATACAAGTGGTAGGATTGTTTTGTGTCTGTGAAAAATGCCCTTTGAAGTTGGTAGAGATTGCAATTCCTGTGTACACCACTTTGGGGGAATGAATGTTTTAGCAATATTAATTCTTCCCACGTGTGGGCATGAGCATGGACTATTTTTGTGTTTACTTGTGTCGTCTTAAATGTGTTTATCAGTGTTTTACAATTTTCAGTGTTTTATGATTTTCCCATCCTTGGTTCTCTTTGGTTCAGTGTATTCCTAGGTATTTTGTTCTTTGTGTTAGTATATAGAAAGTCAACTTATTTTTGTGTATTGCTTTTGTGTAGTGCAACCTTAGTAAATTTCCTTTATTGCTTTTAACAAAATTTTTTTGGGTGGTTTGATGTTGAACGTTGGAATTAAAAAATCCCACTCTTTCTACAATATCCTGAGTTGTATGCAACACCCAAGACCTAGTGGGCTCCTCCAAACATCTTCCCACAGTGCCTCTTCACATGTGGACTCTTACCATAGCAATTAGCTTCCTCACTTTGGGTGAATTGGATCTGGCTAGGGCTTGGCCTTTCTCAGGAAGTTTGCTGTTCTTTTCTACTTTTCTGGCATGGCACTGTCATGGTTGTTTTGAAAAGTTATCTATTTTCTAGTAATTTTAGAGATACAGAAAATGCAGTAGCAGTCCAATGGACTTTTTATCTCTAAGCTCAGATTCCTCGGTTATCATTGATGTTCCACATATGCCAACCTAAATGAAAACCTCTGGTGTGCTTGACCTCCAAAAGAAACACTCTCCAAGTGAACCACCAAACAGCCCCCATATGAGGAATTATGGTTTTCCCTTTATAATCCAATTTCACAGGCCCTGTTCAACTTTCACTCCCTGCCCCAAGTGCATGGAAATGTCTTTTTCCATTCTGATCCAGTTTTCTTTTTCTGGAACTGTTTTTGAGACTTTCCTTATTTGTGAAACCTTGATGGATTGAAAGTGTATAAGGTGAATATCATTTGGGTGGTCTTTCCTGTGTGGTTTCTTTCTCTTAGGATTTTGTCAGTGTTCCATTATGGTGTAGCATGTATCAGTACTTCATGGTTTTCATTGTGATTCAATTTGTACAACATACTGTTTATCACTTAAACCGCCATAAGTATGTGGTTCTATGATAGTAACTCCATTCCCATGGTTGCAGAAATATCCTTAACACCCATCTCCAGTAGTTTTTCCATTTCCACAAGTGAAATGGCATCCATTAAACACCAACTGTCTTCAACCCCTGGGAATCACATTCTCCTTTCTGTCTTGGAATTGGACTTATTTGGATATCTCATAGTAGTGGAATCATAGAATGTTTGTGCTTTTTGGGCCTTGTTTGTTTCCACTGACATAATGATGTTAAGGATCATGTACATTGTAGCATGTGTCAGAATTACTTACGTTTTAAAGGCTGAATCCTATTCCATTGTGTATATACCACCATATGTTTATGGAATCATCCATCCATGGACACTTGGATTCCTTCCATTTGAGCAGTATGAATAGTGCTGGTATGAACAGAAGTGTACAAATATGTGTTTCAGTCCCTGCTTTCAATTGTTTTGGGTATACACCTTGAAGTGGAATTGACATCTCTTATGTTCATTCCATGTTAAAGTTTTTGAGGACCTGCTATAATGTTTTCCACAGTGGCTGTACCACTTCACTTTATATTTTAGATAGCAGAATGCTATGGAGTTTTAAAATCTATCCTATTTTGCATATCCATTTATCCACTGATGGACATTTGAATGGTTTCTACCTTTTGGACTATTGTGAATTCTATTGCTATAAAGATTTGTGTACCTGTTCTTCAAACACCTTTTTTTGGTTCATTGAGGTATATATCTAGGAATGGAGTTTTTGAAGTAAAAAGGAATTATATTTCCTTCTTTTGGAGAAAATGACAAACTATTGTACATATAGTCTGCACCATTTTCCATTTCCACAAGCAAAGCCTAAAGGTTCCAATTTCTCTACATTGTTGCTAATATTTGTATTGGTTTTCCATTATAATCTTTTAGTGAACATGACTAAATATTGCATTGTGGTTTTTTATTTTTATTTTTAATTATTTAATTACACTGCATTTTTGGGACTTGGTTGTTGTGTGTGGGCTTTTTTCTTTAGTTGCGTTGAGTGGGAGAGCTATTCTTTGTTGTGTTGCATGGGCTTCTCATTGCAATGGCTTCTCTTGTTGTGGAGCACAGGCTATAGGCACGTGGGCTTAGTGGTTGTGAATCATGGGCTGTAGAGTGCAGGCTCAGTTGTTGTGGTACATGGGCCTCACACTGTGGTTAACGATGGCCCTGAGGCTGTGGCTAAGTGAGACCCTGTCACAGTGGTTCCCTGAGCCCCGGTCACTGTGGCTGGCAAAAGCCCTGATGCTGTGGCTGACTAAGACCCTGTAGCTATCCCTAATTATGACCCTGACACTGGCCCAAATTATGACCCTGATGCTAGCCCTAAATGAGGTCCTGGCACTGATCATAACTGAGGTCCTGATGCTGTGTCTAACTATGACCCTGACACTGTGGCTAACTAAGGCCCTGTCTCTGTAGCCAAGTAAGACCCTTATGCTGTGGCTAAGGTCCTCATGTTGTGACTTACTAAGGCCCTGACACAGTCCCTAGCTATGACCTTGATGCTGGTCTTGAGGCCCTGAAGCTGTCCCTCACTGAGGCCCTGACGTTGGTCATCCCTCAGGCCCTGATGCTCTCCCTCACTTAGGTACTGACCCCTGGTCTTAAGGCTCTGAAGCTGTCCCTCACTAAGACCCTGAGCCTTCCCTCACTAGGGCTCTGACACTGCCTCTACCAATGCCTTGGTCCTGACTCTGGTCCTGATGCTGGGCCTAAACAAGTTGGGTCATATCTAAGGCCCTGATGCCTCTCCTCACTAAGGGGCTGATGCTGCTCCTCAGTAAGGCCCTATGCTGGTCCTAACCCTGGCTTGTCACTGACCCTAACTATGGCTGCTCCTAACTAAGGCCCTGATGCTGTCCACCTGAGGCCCTGATGCTACCTTAATGTTTCTTGTCACTAAGACCTAATGCTGGTCCTACCTAAGGCTTTGACACTGAGTCTAACTAAGGCCCTCACTAAGGCCCTGACACTCATTCTCACTGAGGCCCTGACGTTGTAACTCAGTTAGGCTGTGATGCTGTCACTCACTCAAACCCTGGTGGTGTCACTTACTTAAGCCCTTGCACTGTCCCTCACTTTGGCCCTGATGCTGTAACACAGGCCCTGAGGCTGTCACTCCACTAGGCTCTTATGCTGTTCCTCTCTAAAGCCCTGATGCTTTCTTTAGCTTACGCCATGATACCGAACCACATTAAGACCCTGACATTGTTCCTACCTAAGGCCCTACAGTATCCTTCACTAATGCCCTGATAATGCCCCTCTTTTAGCCTTGACTGTGTCCCTCAGAAAGGCAGTGTGCTGTTCCTCCTTAAGGGATAGGGCCTAGGGCATGTGGCTGGGGCTGGGGCAGGTGTTAGGCTTTGGAGTTTGGGCTTAGGGCTATAGGGCTAGGGCTTAGGGTTTAGGCTTAGGGTTAGGGTTAGGGTCAGGGTCTAGGGTCTAAGGTCAGGGTCAGATTCAGGGTTTATGGTCAGGGATGGGGTTAGGGTTAGGGGTTATGGTTAAATTTAGGGTTTAGGGTTTAGGGTTTAGGGTCAGGGTCAGGGCCTGAGTTAGTGACACTGTCAGAGACTGTCTCAGGGATGGCATCAGGCCCTGAGTCAGGGACAGTTTCAGGGTCTGTGATCAGGACAACTTCAGGGCCTGAGTTGGGGTCAGTGTCAGTACCTGAGTTAGAGAGAGTCTCAGGGCCTCAGGGAGAGTTATAGGGCCTGAGTTAGGACCAGCTCCAAGATCTGAGCTAGGTTCAGTGTTAGTGTCTGTGTTAGGGACAGTGTCAGGGCCTGAGATAGGTACAGCCTGAGGGCCTGAGTTAGGACCACCATCAGGGTGTGTGTTAGGACCAGTGTCAGGGGCTGATTTTGGGACAGTTTCAGGGCCTGAGACAGGGACAGTGTGTGCTAATGAGTTAGAACCAGCTTCAGTGCCTGAGTTAGGTTTAGTGTTAGGGTTTGAGTTAGAGACAGAGTCAGGGCTTGATTTAGGGACAGTGTCAGGGCCTGAGTTAATACCATTTTCAGGCCTTGAGCTAGGACCAGCATCAGGGCCTGAGTTAGGACTAGTGTCAGGGCCTGAGTTAGGGACAGTATCAGCATCTGGATTAGGGTGTATCAGAGACTTATTTAGGACCAGGATCAGGGTCTGAGTTATGATGAGCATCAGGGTTTGCGTTAGGTTCAGCCTCAGGACCTGAGTTAGGGATCGTGTCTGGGCCTGAGGTAGGGACAGAGTCAGGGCCTGAGTTAGTTTCAGTGTCAGGGTCTATGTTAGGACCAGTGTCTGGCATCAGTTAGGCTCAGCATCAGGGCCTGAGTTATATTCAGTATCAGGGCCTGAGTTAGGGACACTGTCAGGGCCTGAGTTAGGAGCATCATCAGGGCCTGTCTTGAGACCAGCTTCATAACCTGAGTTCATATGAGTGTCAGGGTCTGTATTAGGACCAGAATAATGACCTGAGTTAGGGACAGTGTCAGGATCTGTATTAGTAGCACCATCAGGGTCTGAGCTAGGATGAGCATCAGGGCCTGAGGTAGGGGCAGTGTCAGGGCCTGAATTAGGCACAGCATCAGGGCTTGATATAAGGACAAATTAAGGGACTGAGGTAGGAACAGGGTCAAGGTCTGAGTTAGGAAAAGTGTCAGGGCCTGAATTAGGGAGAGTGATAGGGCCTGAGTTAGGACCAGCTCCAAGGCTTGAGCTAGGTTCAGCATCAGGGCCTGAGTTAGGGTCAGTGTCTGGGCCTGAGTTAGGACCAGTGATAGGGACTGTGTTAGGACCATTGTCAGGGTCTGAGTTAGAGAGAGTGTCAGGGCCTGAGTTAGGACCAGCATCAGGGTCTGTGTTAGGACAAGTTTCAGGGTCTGAGCTAAGGACTGCATCAGGGCCTGAGATAGGGACAGCATTAGGGTCTGAGTTAGGACCAGTGGCAGGAACGGTGTTAGGCACTGAGTTAGGATCAGAGTCAGGGCCTGAGATAGGGACAGTGTCAGGCACTGACATAGGGACAGCATGAGGGCATGAACCAGAACCAGTTTTAGGGCCTGAGTTAGGGGCAGAGTCTGGGCTTGAGTTAGGGAGAGTGTCAGGGCCTGAGTTAGGACCAGTCACAGGTTCTGTGTTAGGACCAGTTTCAGGGCCTGAGTTAGGGACTGTGACAGGGCCTGAGCCAGGATGAGCATCAGAGCCTGAGTTAGAATGAGTGTCAGGGCCTGAGTTAGGTTCAGCAACAGGGCCTGAGATCAGGACAACTTCAGGGTCTGAGTTAGGGTTAGTGTCAGGACCTGAGTTAGTAACAGCATCAGGGCTTGAGGTAGGGTCAGTGTCAGGCATGAGTTAGCAAGAGTGATAGAGCCTGAGTTAGGACCAGCTGCAAGGCCTGAGCTGGGTTCAGCATTAGGGTCTGAGTTAGGGACAGTGTCAGGGGCTGATTTAGGGACAGGGCCTGAGATAGGACAATATAAAGGTCTGAGTTAGAACGAGCTTCACGGCTGAGTTTGGTTAAACCTCAGGGCCTGAGTTAGGGATAGTGTCTGGGCCTGAATCAGGTTCAGTGTCAGACACTGTGTTAGGCACTGAGTTAGGATCACAATCAGGGCCTGAGATAGTGACAGTGTCAGGGTCTGTGTTAGGACCAGTGTCAGGGGCTGATTTAGGGACAGTGTCAGGGCCTGAGACAGGGACAGTGTAAGGGCCTGAATTACAACCAGCTTCAGGGCTGAGACAGGTTCAGCATTAGGATCTGAGTTAGGTTCAGCATCAAGTTCTGTGTTAGGATCAGTGTCTGGCCTGAGTGAGGTTAAGTGTCAGGGCCTGAGTGAGTTTCAGTGTCAGGGCCTGAGTTAGGGAGATTATTAGGGCCTAAATTAGGTTCAGCATCAGGCCCTGAGTTAGGCAGAGTCTCAGGGCCTGAGTTAGGTCCAGCATCAGGGATTGTGTTAGGACCAGTGTCAGGACCTGAATAGAGGTTAGTGGTTAGGGTGTTGGATTATGGTGTCAGGTTAGGGTGTCTCATTAGGGTGAGGGTGTCATGTTAGGATGTTGGGTTATGGTGTTGGGTTAAGGTTAAGGAGTCAGGTTAGGGTTAGGGTGTCAGGTTAGGGTGTTGGGTTAGGGTTATGGTGTTGTTAGGGTGTCAGTTTAGGGTGTTGGGTTAGGGTGTCATTACGGTGTCGAGTTAAGGTGTTAGGGTTAGGGTGTCACATTAGGGTGTTGGTTTAGCATTAGGGTGTCAGGGAAGGGTGTCCTGGTAAGGTTAGGGTGTCAGGTTTGGGTTTTGGTGTTAGAGTTAGGGTCAGGGTGTCAGGTTGGGGATTAGTATTAGGGTGTTAGGGTTAGGGTTATGGAGCCAGGTTAGGGTTATGGTATTGGGTTAGGGTTATGGTGTTGGGTTAGGATTAGGCTGTTAGGGTTAGGGTCTCAGATTAAAGTTATGGTGTTGGGTTAGGGTGTTGTGGTAGATTGCTGGAGTAGGATATCGGAGTAAGCATATGTCATTGAGTTAGGGTTAGGGTGTCGAGCTAGAGTTAAGGTGTCGGGTTAGGGTTAGAGACATCAGGTAGCACTTCCAAGTGTGAATGGTAAGCACAGTGTTTTTCTCAGTGCAGCTTCATGTTCCTCACTTGGGCCATTTAGCCTGGCAGTCAGAGACTCTCTACAACTGTGTTCCTGAGGCAGTTTGAAACTTGGAGATGTCTAGGTCACCAATGATGAGAGGCCAGCCTTTAATAATGCTTTGCATACAAAGGTGATTCCTTGGGCCCTGGGCCCTAGGGAGAGACTTTCTGCACACAGGGGAGATTTTCTGCATACAGTGTTCCCCCATGGAAAGTGGTGGGAAACCTTGCATCTGTTTTCTTTTTTTTTTTTTCTTTTTTATTTTTATTTTTTACTTTTTTGAGGGTACACCAGGTTCAATCATCTGTTTTTATACACATATCCCCGTATTCCCTCCCTTCCTTGACTCCCCCCCCTCGAGTCCCCCCCACCTTCCCCACCCCAGTCCTCTAAGGCATCTTCCATCCTCGAGTTGGACTCCCTTTGTTATACAACAACTTCCCACTGACTATTTTACAGTTGGTAGTATATATATGTCTGTGCTACTCTCTCCCTTCGTCTCAGTTTCCCCTTCACACCCCACCCCCTCCCATACCGCGAGTTCTCCAGTCCATTCTCTGTATCTGCATCCTTGTTCTTGTCACTGAGTTCATCAGTACCATTTTTAGATTCCGTATATGTGAGTTAGCATACAATATTTGTCCTTCTCTTTCTGACTTACATCACTCTGTATGACAGATTGTAGTTCTATCCACCTCATAACATATAGCTCCATGTCATCCCTTTTTATAGATGAGTAATATTCCATTGTATATATATGCCACATCTTCTTTATCCATTCATTTGTTGATGGGCATTTTGGTTGCCTCCATGTCCTGGCTATTGTAAATAGTGCTGCAATAAACATTATGGTACATGTTTCTTTTGGGATTATGGTTTTCTTTGGGCATATGCCCAGTAGTGGGATTACTAGATCATATGGTAGTTCTATTTGTATTTTTTTAAGGAACCTCCAAATTGTTATCCATAGTGGCTGTACCAACTTACATTCCCACCAACAGTGCAGGAGAGTTCTCTTTTCTCCATACCCTCTCCAGCATTTGTGGTTTCGAGATTTTGTGATGATGGCCATCCTGATTGGTGTGAGGTGATACCTCATTGTGGCTTTGACTTGCATTTCTCTGATGATTAGTGATGCTGAGCATCTTTTCATGTGTGTGTTGGCCATCTGTATGTCTTCTTTGGAGAAATGTCTATTTAGGTCTTCTGCCCATTTGTGGATTGGGTTCTTTGCTTTTTTGGTATTAAGCTGCATGAGCTGCTTGTATATTTTGGAGGTTAATCCTTTGTCCAGTGTTTCATAGGCAATTATGTTTTCCCATTCTGAGGGTTGCCTTTTAGTCTTGTTTATGGTTTCTTTCACTATGCAAAAGCTTTTAGGTTTCATGAGGTCCCATTTGTTTATTCTTGATTTTATTTCCATGATTGTAGGAGGTGGGTCCAAAAGGATCTTGCTTTGATGGATGTCATAGAGTGTTCTGCCTATGTTTTCCTCTAGGAGTTTTATAGTGTCTGGCCTTACATGTAGGTCTTTAATCCATTTGGAGTTTATTTTTGTGGATGGTGTTAGGAAGTGTTCTAATTTCATTCTTTTACATGTTGTTGTCCAATTTTCCCAGCACCATTTATTGAAAAGGCTGTCTTTTTTCCATTGTATACTCGTGCCTCCCTTGTCAAAGATAAGGTGCCCATATGTGTTTGGGCTTACTTCTGAGTTCTCTATTCTATTCCATTGATCTTCCTTTCTATTTTTGTGCCAGTACCATACTGTCTTGATCACTATGGCCTTGTAGTGTAGTTTGAAGTCAGGAAGCCTGATTCCACCAACTCCATTTTTCCTTCTCAAGATTGCTTTGGCTATTCGGGGTCTTTTGCGTTTCCATACAAATCGTAAGATTTCTTGCTCTAGTTCTGTGAAAAATGCCATTGGTAATTTGATTGGGATTGCATTGAATCTGTAAATTGCTTTGGGTAGTACAGTCATTTTCACGATGTTGATTCTTCCAATCCAGGAACCTGGTGTGTCCCTCCATCTGTTTGTGTCATCTTCGATTTCTTTCATCAATGTCTTAAAGTTTTCTGCATACAGATCTTTTGCCTCCTTAGGCAGGTTTATTCCTAGGTATTTGATTCTTTTTGTTGCAATGGTGAATGGGAGAGTTTCCTTAATTTCTCTTTCTGCTCTTCCATTGTTAGTGTATAGGAATGCAAGAGATTTCTGTGCATTAATTTTGTATCCTGCTACTTTACTAAACTCATCAATTAGTGCTAGCAGTTTTCTGGTAGAGTCTTTAGGGTTTTCTATATATAATATCATGTCATCTGCAAAGAGTGACAATTTTACTTCTTCTTTTCCAATTTGGATTCCTTTGATTTCTTTTTCTTCTCTGATTGCTGTGGCTAAAACTTCCAAAACTATGTTGAATAATAGTGGTGAGAGTGGACACCCTTGTCTTCTTCCTGTTCTTAGAGGGAATTCTTCCAGTTTTTCCCCATTGAGAACGATGTTGACTTTTGGTTTTTCATATATGGCTTTTATTATGTTGAGGTAATTTCCTTCTATGCCCATTTTCTGAAGAGCTTTTATCATAAATGGATGTTGAACTTTGTCAAAAGCTTTTTCTGCATCTATTGAAATGATCATATGGTTTTTATCCTTCAGTTTGTTGATATGCTGTATCATGTTGGTTGATTTGCGTATATTGAAGAATCCTTGCATCCCAGGGATAAACCCCACTTGATCATGGTGTATGATTTTTTTAATGTGCTGTTGCAGTCTGTTAGCTAGCATTTTGTTGAGGATTTTTGCATCTATATTCATCAGTGATATTGGTCTGTAGTTTTCCCTTTTTTGTGACATCTTTGCCTGGTTTTGGTATCAGGGTGATGGTGGCCTCATAGAATGAGTTTGGGAGTGTTCCTACTTCTGCTCTATTTTGGAAGAGTTTGAGAAAGATAGATGTAGCTCTTCTCGAAATGTTTGATAGAATTCGCCTGTGAATCCATCTGGTCCTGGGCTTTTGTGTGTTGGGAGATATTTAATCACTGCCTCAATTTCCATGCTTGTGATTGGTCTGTTCATGGTTTCTATTTCTTCCTGGTTCAGTCTTGGAAGATTGTATTTTTCTAAGAATTTATCCATTTCTTCCAGGTTATCCAATTGATTGTCATATAGTTGCTTGTAGTAGTCTCTCATGATGTTTTGTATTTCTGAGGTGTCCGTTGTTACTTCTTTTTCATTTCTAATTCTGTTGATTTGCATCTTCTCCCTGTTTTTCTTGATGAGTCTGGCTAATGGTTTATCAATTTTGTTAATCTTCTCAAAGAACCAGCTTTTAGTTTTATTTATTTTTCTTATGGTTTCTTTCCTTTCTTTTTCATTTATTTCTGCTCTGATCTTTATGATTTCTTTCCTTCTGCTCACTTTGGGGTTTCTTTGTTCTTCTTTCTGTAGTTGTTTTAGGTGTAGGGTTAGGTTGTTTATTCGATCATTTTCTTGTTTCTTAAGGTAGGACTGTATTGCTATAAACTTCCCTCTTAGAACTGCTTTTGCTGCATCCCATAGGTTTTGGGTTGTTGTGTTTTCGTTGTCATTTGTTTCTAGATATTTTTTGATTTCCTCTTTGATTTCTTTAGTGATTCATTGGTTGTTTAAGAGTGAATTGTTTAGCCTCCATGTGTTTGTATTTTTTGCAGTTTTTTTCCTGTAATTGATATCTAGTCTCATGGCATTGTGGTCTGAGAAGATGCTTGGTATGATTTCAATTTTCTTGAATTTACTGAGGTTTGATTTGTGACCCAAGATGTGATCTATCCTGGAAAATGTTGCATGTGCACTTGAGAAGAAAGTGTAGTCTGTCGTTTTTGGATGGAATGTCCTATAAATATCAATTAAGTCGAGATGGTCTAATGTGTCATTTAAAGCTTGTGTGTCTTTATCTATATTCTGTTTGGATAATCTGTCCATTGATGTAAGTGGGGTGTTCAAGTCTCCCACTATTATTGTGTTACTGTTGATGTCCCCTTTTATAGCTGTTATCATTTGCCTTATGTATTGAGGTGCTCCTATATTGGGGGCATAGATATTTACCATTGTGACATGTTCTTCTTGAATGGATCCCTTGATCATTATGTAGTGTCCTTCCCTGTCTCTTGTAATAGTCTTTACTTTCAAGTCTAATTTGTCTGATATGAGTATTGCTACTCCAGCTTTCTTTTGACTTCCATTTGCATGGAATATCTTTTTCCATCCCTTGACTTTCAGTCTATATGTATCCTTTGGTCTGAAGTGGGTTTCTTGTAGGCAGCATATAGAAGGGTCTTGTTTTTGTATCCATTCAGCCAGCCTGTGTCTTTGGTTGGAGCATTTAATCCATTTACATTTAAGGTGATTATTGACATGTGTGTTCCAATTACCATTTTCTGAATTGTTTTGGGTTTGTATTTGTAGGTGTTTTCCTTTTCTTGTGTTTCCTACTTACAGAAGTTCCTTTAGCACTTGTTGTAAGGCTTGTTTGGTGGTGCTGAATTCTCTTAACTTTTGCTTGTCTGGAAATCTTTTGATTTCTCCCTCAAATCTGAATGAGATTCTTGCTGGGTAGAGTATTCTTGGCTGTAGGTTTCTCTCTTTCAGGACTTGCAGTATATCCTGCCATTCCCTTCTGGCCTGCAGAATTTCTGTAGAAAGGTCAGCTGTTATCCTGATGGGTTTTCTCTTATATGTTGTTTGTTGCTTTTCTCTTGCTGCTTTTAATTTTTTTCTTTGTGTTTAATTGTCATTAGTTTGATTAATATATGTCTTGGTGTATTTCTCCTTGGGTTTATTCTGTATGGGACTCTCTGTGCTTCTTGGACTTGGTTCATTATTTCCTTTCCCATGTTGGGGAAGTTTTCCACTATAACTTCTTCAAATATTTTCTCAGACCCTTTCTTGTTTTCTTCTTCTTCTGAGATGCCTATAATTCGAATGTTGGTACGTTTAAGGTTATCAGTGAGGTCTCTGAGACTGCCTTCTATTCTTTTTTTCCTTTTTTCTTTTTCCTGCTCTGTGGCATTTATTTTCCCCATTCTATCTTGCAACTCACTTATTCATTCTTCTGCCTCAGTCATTCTGCTGATTATAGCATCTAGAGTATTTTTAATTTCAGTTATTTTGTTATCCATTGCTGTTTGTTTTTCTGAGTTCTTATGAACTGTTTCTTGTACTTTCTCTATTTTGTTATCAAGATTTTGTATCATTTTTACTATCATTACTCTGAATTCTTTTTCAGGCATTTTTCCTATTTCCTCCTCATTTATTTGGTCTTGTGGGTTTTCTTCCTGCTCCTTTGCCTGCATGGTGTTTCTTTGTTTCCTCATGGTTGTCCAAACTTTTGGGGTTGCTTGTCCTGGTGATAGAGGTGTTTATAGAAGACTGTTCAAGCCTCAGACTAATGTCCAAGTGTTGGGTTAAACGAATATTAAGTCTAGGAAACACATACATGTATAAGACACACAATTACTGAATCCGTTAGGACATAAGGCTCTAGAAAGACCTGACAGAACCCCAGTGTGCTATCAGATATTCAAAGAGAAACCCAACAGAAATTGACAACTGAAACAGAACAAATCAGAGACAAAAGCAAAAGCAAACAAACAAACAAATAACACCTTACACATACAAACATCAATCCAGGGAGATTTTGTAAGCTAGGATCAAATATAGATAAGTGCTAGAGTACCACCAGAGAGAATGGAGATTCTCAGAATGTATTTAGACAACTGTACTAAGAACTAATATAAAGACAAAAGCCTAATATTAAATACCAAGGCAGTGCATCATCTGGAGAATAGAGCAAGGAGTCTGAGCAGATTGATAGTATTGCTTATAAGTATGTTAAGATAAAATAAATTTAAAATGGCTGGAAGAAAGGGGAACAGAAGAGCATAATGTGGTTGGAAATATGCAAATAAAAAGAAAGGAATAGATATGTATAAAAGATAGGGATGAAAGGAAAGTATGAGAGATATATTGTCCCTACTAACAAAAACTTAGCTAGATATAGAAGTATATAAAAAGGCCAAAAAAAAAAAAGAATAAAAAATATCATTAAAAAATTATGTTATAAAACTTATAGTTCCCTTAGGGCTAAGATCATATTTAATAAAGAAAAAAAAAAAGAGAGAGAGAGAAAAAAAAATCCAGAACTGATCCCAGAATGGACCAGTTCAATAGGTATTGATACTACTATTTCTGTTTCCTTAGCATCTCAGCTGTAAGTGTCCTTCTCCTTGCCTTGGGTTTTTTTGCGTTATTCTGTGACCAGCGGAGGTTCCTTTATTGTTCGTCTGTAAGCGTCGGTGTGTGGGGAGGGAGAGGGTACAATAGTGGCTCCTTCTCCTGGGAGTGAGTGAGCAGTGGCGCACTGTTGTTTCAGTCAGGCTTGGAGTTGCCTGTTGCAGAAGGACGCTGGTGGCTCAGGCGTAAACAGAAAGTCTTAGAGTTGGGCCTCTCTCGGGGTTTTTTTCTTTTTGATGCTGTTGTTTTTTTTTTTTTTTTTCTCTCGGCAGCCTCCCTGCTGCTGGTGTTGCAAGGGGTTTTAATCTAGCCCCGCCCAAGTGCCTGAGGGTGCTTTTTATCCCTGAGCACCTTAGGTGACCCACGGGTGTCTCTCCACTGCCTGTTGCGGAGGCACGGAAAGAGAGAGAGAGGCTATGCACGTGGCTCCTCTGCCCTGCCAGTGAGCCTGCAGCCTCCAGCTGCCATCATGGCCGGGCAGCGATCAGGGATTGGCACTCCTCTCCGCGGACCTCCTCCCTCTTGTCCTCTCAGTCCGTCACCCTACAACACCCTCAGCAGCACAGCTCTAGGCCCTTCTTTCTGCATCCATCAGGCCTGCCATATATGGGAACTGCTGAGCTGCACAGACAAAGCGCTGTGCTTCACATTCAGCCTGAGGGCTTCTCCCAGAGGTCCCTCTATCTCCAGCAGAAGGTAGATTTTAGAAACTGCTCAGAAAAACAGGACACTTTTCCCTCTGCACATCTAGGCCTCAACAAGCCCCAGGGTAAGCTAGGCCTACGTAGGGCCTTGACTGAGGGTGCCCTACATGGCCTGCAGTCTCTCTACTAATGATAGATTCTTGGTTTCAAGACTGAGTTTGGGGACTGCGTATCTTGTCTCAATTCAGAAACTACAGCAATATGTTCTGTGGGTTCCCTTGGAATTTTGTACCACAAAGGAAAGACAATTTCTGCTTTGGACAGCATGAGGCTAGCTGCCTCAAAGCGGCCTTCCAAACACCATTGCTCCCAGCCTTCTCTTCGCAGCTGACAAGCTTCTGGGAGGAAAAGAGATTTTTCCCAAAAGAAACATTGAGCTTACAATTCTTTGTAGGAACTCATCCCTCAAGCCCCTTTCCCTAAAGGGGGAATTAAACCTGACCACTTCCATCAGGTATGGTGGTGTTTCTCCCTCCAGCAAAGTGTGCCTCAGGTGCCTGGTCATTTTTCTCCATGGAATCCTTTCATGATTCTGTACCTTTTCAGAGGTCATTGCAGCTCCTGTGTGCACCATTTCCAGGCAGGACCACTGTGTGCCAAATGCTTCTTCTGGGGCTTCTGAGCAACAGGGCTTCAGCCATGGGGACCTCTGAATCAGCTTGTTTCAGTGCTGAGGGAAGGGCTCCGCCCTGCTCTCCTTGTTAGAGAGGTTGATGTCCCCAGCTTGCCAACAGCCTCAGGAACACAGACCTAGGCCCTTCTTTACTTTTCAGTGAGGCCTCCTGCTCTAAGTGAGAATACCTGAGCAGCTCTGGGTATGAACTGTGCTGAGCCCTCAGCCTGGGAGCTCCAACCAGAGGGCTCCCTACCTCTAACAGAGGCTGGATTTGATCACTTACTTGGAGAACCACAACAGATGTTCCCTTTGAACTGCTAGGCCTTGGCAAGCCCCAAGATGCCTTAGGCTTACTGAGGACCTTAGCTTTTTTATGACCCCATCAGCCTGCAGTCTCTCTGCTGAGGAAAGTGTCTTCGTTTACAGGCTGTGGGTGGGGCCTGGGTGTCTTTTCACAGCTCAGAAACTGCACAGACAGATGCTGTGTGTTAACCTGGACATTGGTACCTAGAAGGGAAGGCAGTCAATTTCCCTTTGCAGAGCGCAAGGCACCTCAAAGGTGCCTACCAGATATCTTTGCTCCATGCCTTCTCTTCCCAGCTGGAAAGCCCCTGGGGGGAGAATAGAATGTTCCCAAATGAAACAGGGGTTTGAAATTCCTTGGAAGATGCTCATCCCTCAAGCCTCTTTGCATGGAGGGGACATGTAACCTGACCCCTAGCCTCCACGTAAGGTGTCATTTGTCCTTCCAGCAAGACAGACAGCACTTGCCTGATAAATGACTCAAAGGAGGACTTCCTCACTTTTGTGACTTTAGGAGGCTATGGGAGCTCCTGTCTGCACTTTTCTTCACAGAGGACAGCTGTTTGCCAAAAGCTTCATCTGGGGCTTCTGAGCAACAAGGCTTTAGCCACAGGGGCCTCTCAATCAGCTTGTTTCTGTGATGAGGGAAGGGCTCCGCCCTGCTCTCTTTGTTAGATAGGTTGATGTCCCCAGCTTTCCAACAGCCTCAGGAATACCCACCTAGGCCCTTCTTTCCATTTCAGTGAGGCCTCCTGCTCTAAGTGAGAACACATGAGTAGCTCAGAGTACGCACTCTGCTGAGCCCTCAGCTTGGGAGCTTCTATGAGAGGGCTCTCTACCTCTAAGAGAAGCTGGAATTGATCAACTACCTGGAGAACCACAACACACTTTCCAAGTCCACTGCTAGGCCTTGACAAGTACCAGGATCCCCTAGGCTTTCCAAGGTCCTTAACTTTGTTATGCCTTCTCGTCCTGCAGTCTCTCCACAAAGGGAGCCACAAGAGACACTTTGGGCTGCAGCCCTTTCAGGATGGAGAAGCTGCAGCTCACCTAGAGACTATCGGACATTTTTCTTTTACCTCAAAGTAAAGAGTGTTGTGGGATATCATCCTAGCCAGGAAGGGCAAGTGTCCTGCTTCTTTCAAGTAGACTCATGTTTTCTCAGGGATGCTTGCCAGCAGTGAAGAGATGACAGGTAGCAAGTGTGATTTCCATGCAGCTTGGAGGCCACAGATCTCTAGCTTCCCAATGAGGAAATGACTTCTTATCCCATCAGGGCCCAATTTCAAAGTGAACACCCAGCCTCTGTTTCTGCAGCCTCTGAGCCACAAAAAGACACACTGGCCCCTTCCATGGATGAGCTTAGCTCCCTAGAGTGTCTAAATGCCATGTATGATCTAATCAAGAGAAGGCCCTAGTAGGCCTAGGTGACCCTGGGACTTACCATGTTCTAGCAGACCTCAGGGAAAAGCTGTCCATTTTCTTGAGGCTGGATGTAAATTTGAATTTCTGCTTGAGGTACAGAGAGGTCATGTAGGAGATCCATGGGGAAGGAAAAGCACAGAGTGGTTTCTGTGTAGCTCTGGGTCCAGGCTGACAAGCATGGAAGGAGAAGCCTGGGTGGAAATGACTTCCTGAGGTAGTATCAAACATGGGGAACTCTCACTATACAAGCTAGCAAGCTAGAGAGTTCTGCTTAGGCCTTTGCTCTTGCAACACAGTTGATCCCATGTGCCTGCGGATTGGGGTGCTCTGAAGCTGCAAGAGAGACTTTCCACACACAGTGTTCTCCCATGGAAACTGTGCGGACCCTACCGTCTATTTCTTCCTGCAAGGCTTTTGAGGGTGAAAACAGCTAATAGATGAAAGTTTCAGGGAATGTGCTGCAGGCCTTTCTGGGTGGATAACTGCAGCTTCTTCAGAGGCCAGTGGTCAAGTTTTGTGTGTCCTCTAGATCAACAGTGTTGTAGGATGAGATCCTAGCAAGGGATGTCAAGCACCTTGTTTCCTTGGAATAGACACATTTTCCCCAAAGAGGCTTGTCTGCAGTGAAGGATAGTCTAGCAACAAGGGTGTTTGGAATGCAGCTTAGAGGCTGCCTGAACCCCACTTGAAAATGGGGTCATGACTGTTTACCTTCAGGCCCCAATGTCAACAAGGACACACAGCCTCTGTACCTGCAGCTTCTGAGCAGTGAAGGAGACCCACATGCCACACACTGGGACCTTCACTAATAAACTTTGCTCCATAGAGAATGTACATGCTGTGTTTGGCCTGAGTGGAGCTGGCCCTAGGGAGGCCTAGGTGACACTGAGACTTCCCAGGGACTAGCAGTGGTCAGGGAAATCCTGTCCATTTCATTCAGACTGGTGGCACATACAAACTTCTGTCTGAGGCCAAGAGACATCAGGTAGGACTTCCCAGGGGAAAATGCTAATCACAGTGTTTTTCTCAGTGTAGCTCCACATTCCTCATGTGGGCCATCCAGCCTGGTAGTCAGAGACTCCCTAGAACAGTGTTCCTGAGGCACTTTAAAAGTCGGGAATTTTAGCTCTGCAAGCATGGGAGGCCTGCATTTAACATTGTTATGCATACAAAGGTGATTCCTTGGGCCCTGGGTACTAGGGAGAGACTTTCTGCACAGAGGGGAGACTTGCTGCATGCAGTGTTGCCCCATGGAAAGCTGTGGGAAACCAAGCCCCCATTTACTATGGATGGCACTCTCCTGTACCTGAACCACTACATGCACCAAAGTTTCATCAAACCTGCTGCAGGTCTTTCTTCATGGAGACTCTGCAGCTCATCTGGAGGCTATCCATCAAGTTCCATTCACCCTGGAGTTCAAGGTTGCTGTGGGATGAGGTCCTAGCAAGAAATGGCAAGCACCCTGTTTCTTTCAATTAGGCTCACATGTTCTTAGGGACACTTGCTGGCAGAGAAGAAAATATGGGCAGCAGGGTCATTTTCATGCAGCTTTGAGGCCACAACTCTCCTCTCCTGCTTCCCAAAGGGAAAATGACTACTTTTCTCATCAGGCACTCATTTCAAAGTGGAATCCCAGCATCTTTTCTTTCAGGGTCTGAGCCGTGAACTATGCACATGCACACTGGGCCCTTCCATGAATGAATTTTTCTCCCCAGAGGGTCTGGATGCCACGTATGGCCTACATGAGAGAAGGCCCTAGTAGGCTTAGGTGACCCTGGGACTTGCCATGGTCTAGCAGTGCTCAGGTAAGAGGTATCCTTTTTCTTCAGGCTGGATGCAACTTTGAGATTCTGCTTGACTTGGAGAGAGGTCAGGTTGTAGGTCCATGAGGGAAGCAAAACATATATTTCCATGTATCTCCGTGTCCCACAGGTAGGGCTGACAAGCATGAAAAGATAAACCTCACTAGAATGGGCTTCCTGAGTAAGTTTCAAATCATGTGGAATTCTGGCTATACAAGCTAGAGAGTCTTGCTTAGGCCTTTGCTCTGACAACACACCTGATCTCTAGTGCCTGTGAGGTACGAGATATATGGCTAGGTATTTACAACAGGTCTGTTCACACCTCTAGGGTGAGAAAAAGATGAGCTCCAGGCTGAACATCCATTATCATCTCCCTGTTTGCATTCCCTAAGGTAAGAGACAACTGGGCTCTGGATTACATATTTATGACCAGACTCCTGTCTATATTTAGAGGTTTGCACCTCGATATAAGAAAGAGCAACAGAAATAGGGTAAATAACTGGACATTTGGACACTTTTATGGCAAGGACAGAGAGGGGCTAACCCTGTTAAGAGACCAAGAGGCCATACACTCACCATCTTTGGGACAAGGGAGACACTATGCATGCATAAAATCCTCCATGAGGTCATAAAGGCAGGGGATGCCAGGCTATAATGTCTTGCCATCTCTCTTCCAGAGGCCTTTGCACTAGGATCCATCTTAATTGAGGGGTACATGCACACCCAGGGGAGGGTCCAGAGGCAAATAAACCCTGGGGTCAAAACAATATGATTGGCCAAGAAAGAAACAAAGACCTGGAAGACCACCCCGTTATAAAGAATTTAAACTCCCCAAAGGCACAACTCTGGGGACTCTCCCTGAGCTCACCCTTGCATCTTTCCACATGTACTTTGCTTTTCCAATAAAATTATTTGCTTTTCTCTTTACCTTCTGTGTCCTCAACTGAATTCATTCTTGACAAAGCAGGCAAAAACTAGGGCCCCAGGCCCTAGCCACTGGCCCCTGTGGTCCAGTGGTTAGGACTTCCAGTCTGGGAACTAAGAATTAAGATCTTGCTTCCAGCTACATCTTTCTGCTGCCTTCTACAAGCTGCAGCTTGTTGCTGCAGCAGAAATTAGCTTGGTTCTGAAACTCGAGAAGTGAAAGTCTTGCTCAAACTGTTGACTGGAGATCCCATGGCATCTATTGCTCTCCAAATCCATTTCTAGCCAAGCCAGTTTCACGTTCTCTAAATTCTCTCATGTTTTCTCCCTCTCTCTTTCCATTTCTGACACTTCCACAAAGCCCAAATTCTCACTTGCTTTGTTCTCTCTCTCATTCTCCCTCTCTGCCTGACTTTCCTTTGCAAGACCTACAGGGCATAAACTGTGTGGGCTCACAGCACTATGCCCCCCCCCAACCCCAGTAACAATTGGGGGTGGCAGGGAAAATCCTCCAGGCTGTACATATTCAAACAATGCTTGGATGTCAGCTGATGCTGTCCTTTGGGACATAGTGGAAATGCAATTTCTAACTGCCCAGGAGCCCAAGGTGTCTTTCTCTCATTCACTCTACATCTCTTGAGTGCATTCACTCTCTCCCTCACTCCCTCTCTTGCTCTCCCTCTCTGGCACTGGATTTTTTGCTCACAGGCTCTCTTGAGCTCTCTGTTCCATATTACACCCTCCTCTATGCCGTTTTCTTCCACTTTGCTTGCACAGCAAGGCTCTTTTTCACTTTGTATGTCCAAGCCCTTTTAGGAAAGGCCTTCCTAGTTATCATGCATAAATTTTCCCCCACTCCTGCTAAACCCAGGGCTGCCTGTGTCAGACAAAATTCTCAGAGGATTCCCAATTCTATCTTAGCTGCGACACAGATAAGGCAAAGGATATTGGATTTTTCTGATGTCTAGTCTGTCACCTTACTCAATGTCCAAAATTTACTGTAAGGATTTCTCCACCTCCCAGCCCTCGAGCCCTGAACCCCATGCCATCTTCCATAGCTCCCAACTCCAATTTCTCCAAGGGTTCTTCTTTACATCTATTGCATTGCCTTCACTCCAGGCCTTGGCAGTCTACACATTACTACAGACAGCCTATCAGGCTGGCCACTACCCACGGACCCAAATTAGAAACTTTATAGATGTTCAGTCTTAAGGAATACACCCCAGCATAAGAAAACTTATCATAGGGCATAAGCTCTATAGACAAGGCATCCCTCCTAAGAAAAGTCCTTGCAACTGGTCTACACTGCCTCAGAAGCCCTTCTCAGGACATGCTGGGTTGGGCTTGCTCAAGGCTTCAAATGGTGACCAGAGATGCCTGGTCAGGATTTGATGGGGAACACAGCTAGAAAGCCCCACCAGGTTTGAAGGGTAGTAGGGGAATGCCCAAATCCCTTTGAGGGATTTGAGCCTCCTAGTAAGTGTTTCTGGGATGCTGGATTCCCTTCTAGGTGTCTCTTGTTCTCAGTTTCATGTTACTTGACATGGGAATGTCCCCTTGCAAGCCAGAAGAAACACCTCTGGAGTGTATCTTTAAGAACTGGAAATATTTTAAGACAGAAGGGCTAAGAAAGAGAAAACTTACATTTTACTGTAACAGTGCCTGACCTGTCTATAAGTTGGAAAATGGAGGAAAATGACCTGAAAATGGATCTCTAAATTATAATATTATTTAACAACTAGATCTTTACTGTCGCAAAGAAGGAAGATGGACTGAAGTTCCCTGTGTTCAAGCTTTCATATTTCTTTACCCAAATACTGCCCTGTACAGACCTCATTATTTAAAGCCTGGGGAATCAGAAAACTCTCCTGACATTTTAGATGATCCTCTTCTCAGCATTTCCATGTCTTGGGGGGAAACTCAGATCTTCTTACTCCCAGCAGTATCCCCACTTTTCCGGAGACACTCACTTCTCCTGATCCCTCTGACCAACCGCAAACTCCTCCTCCCTATGTCCTTCTATGCCCTCCAACACCCCAGATTAGACAAACTAGCCTGCAGGGGTGACCCACAGTGGGGCTTCTTTTCTACCAGGAGCAGACAAATTATGCCCTCTTAGGGAAGTGGCAAATGGTGAAGGGACAATCAGAGTACATGTGCCCTTCTCTTTAATGGACTTGGCACAATGCAAACAGAAACTGGGCCGATTTTCTGAAGACCCTAGTAAGTTTGTGGAAGGGTTTCAGGCCCTAACTTTGGTTTATGACTTAACTTGGAAGGATATTCAAGTGACTTTATCCACCTGTTGTACCCCTGAGGAAAAACAGGGAATCTGGGTGACAGCCAAGGGGCACTCTGACCAGCTTGCCAAAGACCAACCTGAGCATTATGCTATGGGTGGAGATGCAGTCCCAAATCAGGAACCCCCCTGGAATTCTAATTCCCAGGAGGGAACAGAAGCCAGGAGACACATGATCCAATGTGTATTAGAGGGGATGAGAAAGTGCATCAGAAAGCCAGTCAATTATGAAAAGGTTAAAGAGGTAACCCAAGAAGATAAAAAAAGCCCAGCCATCTTTCACGAGTGGCTTGTGAAGGCATTTAGAAAGTATACTAACATAGATCCTCCCACTTCCAAAGGTCAGTCCCTGCTGGGACAACACTTTCTCAGCCATTCTGGCCCTGACATTAGGTGAAAACTCCAAAAGTTACAATTTGGCCCACCAACCCCCATGCCTCAACTCCCTGAGGTGGCTTTTGGGGTATTTAACAACCGAGATCAGGCTGAGGAGGAAAAAAAAAGACCCAACGTGAGAAAAGACAGGTCAAGGCTCACATAAACCTGTCAGCCATTGCTGTCAGTCATGCCTTGCATCCTGAGGACAACCCAAGGGGAACAAAAAGGTTTGACTATCAGTCTGGAGGTAAAACCAACAAGGGGGGATGCTACAAATGCAGATCAACCGGCCACTGGGTCCAAGAATACCAGAAAGAGCCCCGCACCCCCAGGCAATGCCCAGCCTGCAAACAATCAGGCCATTGGAAGAGGGACTGCCCTTAGTCCCAAAGGGGAAGGGGACTCCCGCTCCTGAGATGGCCATGCTGGATTAGTGAGGCTGTCTGGGGATTCTGGCAGCTCCCCCCAATGATGTGTCCATCTCCATCGAGGAGCTCCAGGTAGTCCTTGATGTGGCAGGAAAGAAAATCGATTTTTTAACTGATATGGGAGCCACTTACTCTGTCTTAATTTCTCAGGCTAGACCTCTTTCCTCCAAAAGCTGTACTGTAAGTGGTGTTGATGGGAAGCCTTGAACCGCTTACATTACTGGGCCTCTCACTTGTCAATTTGAACAGCGTTTGATTTCACAAACCTTTTTAGTTATGACTGAGTGCCCCACCCCACTACTGGGGAGAGGCCTTCTGAGTTCCTTCGAGGCCATACTCTGGTTAGGAGGCCCCGAGCAGCCCCTTATTTTGACTCTAACTGAGTCAAACAAACCCAAGGAGCAAAATCTCATTCTCAGCCACATTCTACAAGCAGTAAACTCTAATGTGTGGGAACAAGTGGTCCCTGGAAAAGCCTTAAATGCCCAACCTGTAAAAATTAGCCTTAAGCCAGAGGCTGCTTACCCTAACAAGTGATAGTACTTCATCAAGCTAGAAGCAAAAAGAGGCTTACACAACCCCTCATAGATAAATTATTCAAGCATGGTCTCTTGGTTCCCTGCCAGTCTCCATGTAAGACTCCTATTCTGCCAGTTGTTATGCCAAATGGGGAATATAGGATGGGCCAAGACCATAGGGCAGTAAATGATTCTTTGATTCTCACCCACCCACTTGTGGCCAATCCTTATATCATCCTAGCCCAGGTCCCTGAAAATGCTAAATGTACTGTACTTGACCTCAAGGATGCCTTGTTTTGCATCCCAGTTCATTCCTCATCACAGTATCTGTTTGCTTTCAAGTGGACAAACATTGACTCAGGCAAAATGCAAAAATACCCATGGACAATATTGCCTCAAGGGTTGGGAGGCCCACTTACTAAGTCTCAGGCTTTACTTCTTGATTCTCCAGAAGTAACTCTTAAAACTTTTCACATCTTAAACCAGCTCCACGGATGCCTGCTGAAGACCCAGAACTAATCCATTCTTGTCTCAAAACCTCACCTTGGACCAGGTCTATTCCTGTAGGCCTGATCTAACAGACCAAGCCATAGAAAATCCTGAGGAAGAATGGTTTCCTGATGGCAGTCATTTCATTAAAGATGGAGTCAGAATGGTCATGTATGCTATTAGGAGCACTCACAGCATCATAGAAACAAAACCTTTGCCACACAATACCTCAGCCCAAAAGGCTGAACTGATAGCTCTGACCCGAGCCCTAATCCTAGGGAAAGCAAAAGTTAAAAATGTATACACAGATTCAAAATATTCCTTCCTTACTTTACATGGCCATGCAGCTATCTGGAAAGAAAGAGGATTGTTAAATGCAAAAATTCCCCTGTAAAATATGGGACTGAGATTCCACACCTCATAGAAGCTGTTCAAAAGCCAAAACAAGTGGTAGTCATCCACTGCCATGGACACCAAAAGGGAATTTCTCAAGTTATCCAGGGAAACAATAGAGCAGATATGGAAGTGAAGAAAGCTTCCCTAATGCCCATAATGGAAATGACATTAATCCCATCCCTTGTCCCTTCTAACATCGTACCCAGGTACTAGACTTCTGAAGAGACCTGGGCATGGGACAAAGGGGGAACTAAGGGAACAGATGGCTGGTGGCACATAGATCAGAAATTACTTATGCCTCTTTAGGACCAATGGAAATTTATCAAAGGGCAACTGAAGTGGCTAAGAAACTTTTCAAATAAATTATTGCTAGGTTCGCTTTGCCCTGCCATCTCCAGAATGACAATGACCCTTCATTCATAGCAAAGGTTATCCAACAACTTTTACAGGCCTTAGGAATTAAGTACCACCTACATTTATCCTGGGGACCTCAGTCCTCAGGAATATTAGAACAGGCTAACCATACTTTCAAGAAAAGCTTGATCCAACTCTGCCAAGAAACACCAGAGTCATGGTATTGCCTGCTGTCAATAGCTCTTTTAAGGGTCAGGGGAACTCCTAAGAAGATTCCTAACTTAAGCCCCTTCAAAATGACTTATGGAAGACCATTTCTCACCCTAGACATGTTAATGGACCCAGAAACCCAAGCCTATCTCAAGTCCATTATTAACTTGGGCCAGGTCCCAGGCCATACAGGAATATGGAAACAGAGTTCAGCTCTCTGCAGATAACAGCTCTAGACGCTCCAATGTAAACCCAGGAAATTGGGTCCTCTTAAAGTCCTGGAAAAATGAGTCCCCTAGTGGTCAACTATTCCCAAAATGGAAGGGTTCTTCCCAAGTCCTGCTGAGCACCCCTACAGCAGTCAAACTCCAGGGAGTCACTAGTTGGGCCCACCTGCATAGGATTAATCCTGTCTCCACTGATATGTTACAGGAAGCTGAAGACACACATCCCAGCCATCCCTAGGAACCTACCCCTTCCTTTGAGCCTTTGCAAAACACAGATGACATCAGACAACCAGAAAATTCCAGATGGACAAATGAGCCTCTCCAGGACCTAAAACTCAGAGACGACAACAAAACTTTGCAGACCTAGCTAAGGACTCACAGCCAATATTTTCTTCTTGTTTTCCAACATCCAGCCTACCCACCAACTAACTGATATGCTCTGGTGGATTTAGGGAATCATAGCCTTCCTTGTTCTCCTTCTCACTCTCATAATTTATTATGAGTGCCACTGTAATCCTACACCTCTGCCTGAGAGAGAGCTCTTCTGTCCACGCTGGGAAATTTGATAAGATTTGCCTAAGACCTTAGGACTATACTCACCACTATTGCCACTATGAGATTCTGAATCACCCTAACCTTTCTCTCCCTCCTTTGGAAGTCTATGCCAAGGGAATGGGAAACCAATTCAGTACTAAATATCTCAATAATTATTGCCCAGGGAGAAAAACTATCTCAATGCTGGAATTGCCATCCTAATCCTCAAAGCGATGCCTACAAACAAAAACGTGTTACATATATACCCAGTAAAAAAATTCTCAGCCTTCCTCTAGCAAATGACTCTGTTAACCCTATTCCCCTTGCAGTCCACTTTCAGCCATGGACACAGTTTCCATGCTTAAAACTCACCCATCATATTAATGTGTCCAAAAATAACTCACAAATTCTAAATTGCAACAAGGCTAATTTGTCTTGCTGTCACTGCCCCTACTCAACTGGACAAAATTTAGCAATAATACTCTGGGACAATTCCAGACTGTGATCAATGCTTCTTCCATCACCCCACATTTTGATTGTTCTCATACCCATGGAAATCTCACCCATTGGTGCCTGCACCACAAATACAACCAAAAGCTAAAACCAGGACAAGGCCCAGATTGAATATGTTCTTATTGATCAGGGAAAACATTAATTACTTGATGCATAATATATGCCCCCCCAAGGCCTATGGGAAAGTCCCTACACCTCACACACCCTCTAATAATGGTGGACCTCTCTCCCTAAAGTGTAAGGGAACCCCTTCATGGGCAAACTCTCTACAAAATTTGTTCAATTCTATGACAGCGCATCAAGCACGTGCCCCTCCTGGATATGTATTCCTTTGTGGTCTAGATATAAATTCACCACCTCATCATAACAGCCCCAATCCCTCTTTCCCTTTTCTGGGTTTAACTGTGTCCTTTCCTTGTATAGAGAATGCCCTGTTTAAGGGACAATGGACGATAGGCCAAATGAGTAACCAAAAAGACCTAGGTATTACTATCTATAACATTACTCAGTCTGGGGACAAAAGGACAATTGGCCTCATCTTGGCAGGTATTTGAGCTGCTATTGGCTTGGAGTCCCATTGGGGAGGTTAGGCTTATCACAAGCAACCCTGTGCAATCTCTCAGACACCCTGTCTGCCTTGAGGAAGTCCACAGGAAATGCACTCTCCAGACTCTCACTGTCTCTAAGTTCCTTGGCTGATGTAGTGATGGACAAAAGGCTGCCCTTAGAATTCCTTCTGGCTAAACTGGGAGGAGTATGTGCAGTTATTAACAAAACATGCTGCACCTACATTAATAGCACTAGGTTAGTAGAAGAAGACATCAAAATGATATATGACCATGCAAAATGGCTTCATTCCTATGGACAGGGAAATGCAAATGCAAATGCTGCCACACTCTGGAATACAGTTAAAGGGATGTTACCAAATGTAACCTGGTTGTTACTTGTGACCTCTAGTTACATTAGTTCTTTTATTAATCTTTAGTCTTTGTTTTTTTTAACCTACTTGTTCAGTTTGTTCCTTCCAGACTCCAGCTGTTCCACATCAAGATGATGGTGATGCAGGGATTCCAGCTATTGCCCACAACACATCCTGCTGAAATGAGAACAGAGTCCAACCTGGGGTCCCTTAACCAGGCAGGGTGAGAGTTCCATGGCCCCAGTTAGGTAGAGTCTACAAGTGCCATGCCATCCTGAAGAAGTTGAAGAAGACAGACTTTCCCTTCATCTTCCCAATAAAAGTTTAAGGGGGTTCACGCCTCTCAGGGAGGATTTGAAGTAAGAAATAGATGGGTCCTGAGCTAGGTATTTACAACTAGCCTGTTCAGAACTCTGGGATGGGAAGAAGATGAGCTCCAGGCCAGACATCCATTACCAGCTCCCTGTTTACATTTTCTAAAGCAAGAGGCAACTGGGCTCTTTTTTATATTTATAACCCGACATCTCTCTATATGTTGAGATTTGCACCTTGATATAAGAAACAAGAGAAATAGGGTAAACAACTGGACATTTGGACAATTTAATGGCAGGGACAGAGAGCGGCTAAACCCTGTGAAGAGATCAAGAGCTCATACCCTCCTCACCTTGGGAGAAGGGAGACACTAGGCATGCATAAAAGCCTTCATGGGGTCAGAAAGGCGGGGCATGCCAGTCCAAAATATATCCTGCTGTCTCTCTCCCAGAGGACATTGCGATAGAGTCTATTTTAATTGAGGGATTAGTGGGCACCCAGGGGAGGGCCCAGAGGCAAATTAACCCTTGGGTCAATATGATTGCCCAAGTAGGAGACAAAGACCCAGAAGATTACCCCTTTATAAAGAATTTAAACTCCCCAAAGGCACGAATCTGGAGACTCTACCTGAGCTCACCCTTGAGTGTTTCCACATTTAATTAACTTTTCCAATAAACTTTTTTTTTTTTTTACTTTTCTCTTTACTTTCTGTCTCCTTGACTGAAATTATTCTTGACAAGGAAGGCAAGAATTGCAGATCCAGGCCCTAGCCCAGGAACCTGTGGTCCAGTGGTCAGGACTCACAGTATGGGAACTAAGAACTAAGATCTTCTAGCTACTGCTAGCTGCTGCTTGCTGCAAGTTGGTGCTTACTGCTTCCTGCCACTGAAGTCACCTGTGGGTTGGAGGGTGCCCTGAAGCCACAGGAAGGACTTTTGGCACACAGTGTTCCCTCATGGAAAACAGTGTGGATCTGAACAATTCTTCCTGAAAGGCTTTTGAGCGTGAAAGCACTACATGGACAAAGGTTTCAGGGAACATGCTGCAGGTCTTACTGGATGGAGAAGCTGCAGCATCCTCGGAGGTCAATGGTCAACTTTTGTGTGTCCTGTAGATCAAGAGTGTTGTAGGATGAGCACCCAGCAAGAGATTGCAAGCACCTTATTAACTTGAAGTAGACTCACTATTCCCCCAAAGAAGCTTGCCAGCAATTAAAAGAAATCAAGCAGCAAGGGTGTTTGGTATGCAGCTAGGAGGCTGCCTGATTCCCGCTTGAATATAGGGTCATAACTATTTTGCCATCAGGCCCCAGTGTGAATGTGGACACACAGCCTCTGTACCTACAGCTTCTGGGCAGTGAAAGAGACCCACATGCCACACACTGAAACCTTGTCTAATGAACTTTGTTTCATAGAGGTTATGCATGCTGTGTATGGCCTAAGCAGAGCAGGCCCTAGTTAGTTCTTGGTGACACTGCTTCTGTCAGGGCCGAGCAGTGCTCAGGGAAATCCTGTCAGTTTAGTTCAGGCTGGAGGGACGTTCGAGGTTCTGCTTGAGGCAAAGAGACGTCAGGTAGGACTTCCCAGAGGGAATGCTAAGCATAGTGTTTTTCTCAGTGCAACTCCACATTCCTCACTCGGCCAACCACCCTGGCAGTCAGAGATTCCTTAGAACTGTGTTCCTGAGGCAGTTTGGAAATTAGGGAAATCTAGCTCCCCAAGGTTGGGAGGCCACATTTTAACATCGCTTTGCACACAAAGGTGATTCCATGGGCCCCTGGGAACTAAGGAGAGACTATTCGTGCACAGGGGAGACTTTCCACACACAGTGTTCTCTCTTGGAAACCACTGCCAAACAGAGCACCAGTTTGCTACTGATGACACTCTCCTGTAATTGAACCACCAAAGAGACCAAGGTTTCTTGGAACCTGCTGCAGGCCTTTTTGAACGAATAGAATGCAGCTCGTCTGGAGGCTTTCAGTCAAGTTTCATTCACCTTCAAGTTCAAGAGGGTTGTGGGGTGAAGTCCTTGCAAAGACTGGCAAGCACCCAGCTTCTTTCAATTAGACTTTCATGTTCTCAGAGACACTTGGCAACAGAGAAGTTAAGACGGGTAGCAAGGGTGATTTCTATGCAGATTGGAGGCCACAAATCTCCTGCTTCCCAAACAGGTAATGACTGCTTTTCCCATCAGGCCCCAATTTCAAAGCAGACACCCAGCCTCTGAATCTGCAGTTTCCAAGCCACGAAAAGGACACACATGCCACACACTGGGCCCTTTCATGAGTGAATTTTGCTCCCCAGAGGGTCTGAATGCCATATATGACCTAAGCAAGAGAATGCCCTAGTAAGCCTCGGTTACCCTGGGACTTGCATGGCATAGCAGTGCTCAGGGAGTAGCTGTCCTATTTCTTCAGGCTGGATGCAATTTTGAGTTTTTGTTTGTGGTACAGAGAGGCCAGGTAGGAGATCCATTGGAGAAGGGAAAGCACAGAGATTTTTCCGTGTAGCTCTGTCTCCCTCTTCTGGCTGACAAACATGGAAGCATAAGCCTCAGTAGAATTGGGTTCCTGAGGAAGTTTTAAAGCAGGAGGAACACTGGATATACAAGCTAGAGAGTCCTTCTTAGGCTTTCACTCTGGCAACAAATTTGGCTGCAAGTTCCTGTGGGTTAGAGGGTGCTCTCAAGCTGCAGGACAGCATTTTGGCACACTGCTCTCTGATGGAAAGTGGTGCAGAACTGAGTGCCCATTACTTCCTCCATGCATTTTTAGCATGAAAGCAGTGCATTGATGAAGGGTTCATGCAAAGTGCTGCAGGCCTTTCTGAAAGGAAAACCTGCAGCTTCCTTGGAGGCTAGTAGTCAGGTTTCCTGTGTCCTCTAGATCAAGTGTGTTGCAGGATGAGAGCCTAGCAAGGGATATCAGGCATCTTGTTTGCTTGAAATAGACTGACATTTCCACAAAGTGGCTTGCAAGTAGTGAAGAAAGGTCAAGCAGCAAAGGGGGTTGCCGTGCAGCTAAGAGGCTGCTTTAATCTAGCTTGCAAATGGGGTAATTACTTTTGTCATCAGGCCTCATTGTGAACATTGAGCTCACAGCTTGTGTACCTGCAGCTTCCAATCAGTGAAAAAGACACACATGCAACAAACTAGTACTTTCTATAATGAACTTTGCTCCATAGATGGTCTGCGTGCTCTGTATGGCCTAAGTGGCAGCAGACCCCAGGTAAGCATAGGTTACACTGGGACTTGCCAGGGCCTTGCAGTGGTCAGGGAAGTCCTGTCAGTTTAGTTGTGCCTGAAAGCACATTCAAGGTTCTACTTGAGCAGAGAGAGTGCAGGTAGGTCTTCCAAAGGAGACTGCTAAGCATAGTGTTTTCTCAGAGCACATCCACATTCCTCACTAGTGCTGAGCAGCCTCTCAGTAATAGACTCCCTAGAATTATGTTTCTGAGGCAGTTGACAGTTGGAAAGTTTAGCTCTCCAAGGATGGAGGCCTGCCGACAACATTGTGTTGCATACATAAATGATTCCTGGGCCTTGGCGCTAGCAGAATCTTTCCACTTATAGGCAAGACATTGCACACACACTGTTTCCCCTTGGAAAGTGGTGCAAGTCCGAGCAGCCATTTGCTAAAAATGGCACTCTCCCATTGTAGTCATACATGCACCATGATTTCATGGAATCTGCTGCAGGCCTTTATCAGGTGACACTCATATGAGGTTGGTGACTGATATGTGGTGATGATCAAATGCTTATGGGACAATGTGAGGTGCCAGGCACGCTGGTTTTGGTGCAAATTGTCCCCCTGTGTGCAATGTGCCAGGAATGCTGTGACATTCCTGGGAAGCATGGGGCTAACACAGGGTGACCATCCCATGCTGAGGGGGACAGCAGTCGGGGACCCTGCCACATAGGTGGAGATGGATGTGAGGTGACCATCCCAGGTGAAAGGCACCATGCACCAGGTGTCACTTGTGTGTCCTGTCACTTATGTGGGGGGATGACACAGGCGATGAGTTGCTCATATGAGTTTGGTGACCACTGTGGATGACTATCACATGCCTATTGGGACACTGTTAGGTGCCAAGCATGAGGGGGTGTGACAGGAGCAAAGTGACCCCTGCATGTGATGGGCAGGCATACTGTGACCATCCCAGACTGTGTGTGGAAAATACGAGCAACCCTCCCACACTGAGGTGACATCAGTCAGGGTCCCTGCCACAGGGATGGAGACAGAGGTTAGGTTGTGGAGGTCTCATCCACATGAACAAACCTGAATATGAGTGGCATGGTGGAATTAAGAAAATTCACACAAGAGTATAGGAAAGCATGGGGTCAGGGCACTAAAGACCAAGCCAGTCAAGAGTCCCAAACTCTGATTCCCATAGCGTATTTATTGAGAAAAAGCATTCTAGCATTCTAGATTATAAATCATGACAATGGACATCACGAGGTATATGCTTCAATTAGAGAAAAAGGTGGAACACCTTGTGTTTTTATGATTACTAGGGGAGATAGTTTATCTTTAACTCGGAGCTGGAGCCTGGAGCCATGGGCTATATGACTGTTTTATCTCAGTGGTTTTCCTTGAGACTATTTCTGCTTCAGAACTGCCTGCAGCCATGTAGCTGGTCATGTGCTCTCAGGATTGTTACTCCAAGTCAATGTCCCCTGTGTCCTCTGTGGTTCTCTACATTAGGTGACGATTCCAGGTGTGAGGTAACAGGCACAGGGTGTCCCTGGTGCATTCTGACACCCGTTAGAACATAGTCAATCATGTGTTGGGGGAGTTGTCACAAGTCATGTGACATTCATACAAGGTAGATGACCACTGTGGGGTTCAGTCACATATATATCGGGACCCTGGGAGGTCCCAGGCATGCGGGGGGGGGGGGGTTACTCGTGTGATGTGACCCCCACATGTGATGGGGCAGGCAAGCTGTGACACTCCTGGACAGAGTTTGCCAAGCGCAAGGTGACCCTTCCCTGCTGAGGGTGATAGCAGTCACGAAGTCCTGCCACAGGAGTGGAGACAGAGGTGAGGTGACCCCTTTGGGTGTGAGGTGACAAACCCAGGTTGCCCCGGTGCATGCTGACACTCACAAAGAGCCAGTCAAACGTTGAGGGGGTGACACAGGTGATGTGATGCCCATATTATGTTAGTGATCACTGTGTGGTGATGGTCACATGCCTATGGGGACTGTGTGAGGTGCCAGGCACATGAGGTGATGGTGTGATGTGACCCTCACATGCAATGGGACAGGCATGCTGTGACACTCCCAGGCTGTGTGTGGCAAGTGGGACAACACTCCCATGCTGAATGTGACAGCAGTCAAGGGCCCCTGCCACAGGTGTGGAGTCAGAGCTTAGGTGACCATCCCAGGTGTGAGGCAATATGTGCTGGGTTCACCTGTGCATCCTGAAACCCACGAAGGGACAGTCAATAGTGTGGGAGGTGACACAGGTGACATGATGCACATACGAATTTGGTGACTGCTGTGGGGTGATGCTTACATGACTATGGGGACCCTATGAGGTGCCAGACATGCAGGGAGGGGATGATGGATGCGATGTGACTGACCCCTGTGTGTGATGGGGCAGGTATGGTGTGACACTCCCAGACTGCATGTGGCAAGCAAAGGGCAACACTCCCATGCTGAGGGTGATGGTGGTCAGGGGACCCAGCCACAGGAGTGGAGATGGAGGTGAGTTGACCACTCCAGGTACAAGGTGACATGCACAGTGTGCTCTGGTGCATCCTGACACATTTGAGGGGGACAGTCAAGCATGGGGCTGTGGGTGACACAGGTGACATGAAGCTCATATAAGGTTGGTAAATGCTATGGGGTGACAGATGTCTGTGGGAACCTTGTGAGGTGCCAGGCAAGTGGGAAGGGGGTGATGTGTGTGATGTGACCCCTGTGTGCAATGGGGCAGGCATGCTGTGACACTCCCAGACTGCATGTACCACATGTGGGGTGACCCTCCCACACTGAGGGTGACAATGGCCAGGGGGCCCTACCACAGGGGTGAAAACAGAGGTGAGGAGACCACCCCAGTCACAAGATGAAACTTGCAGGGTGCCCCTGGCCCATCCTGAAACCCGCGAGCAGATAGTCAGTCTTAAGGATGGTGATAGAGGTGACGTGACTCTCATGTGAGGCTGGTGACTGCTGTGAGGTGACAGTCACATGCCTATGGGGAGCTTCAGAGGTACCAGACATGCGGGGGGTGGTGACAGATGTGACGTAACCCCCACATGCAATAGGGCAGGCATGTTGTGACACTCTCAGAGTGCATGTAGCTTGTGTGTGGCCACCGTCCCATGCTGAGGATGACAGTATTCGAGGGCCATGCCACAGAGGTGGAGACAGAGGTGAAGTGATCACCTCAGCATCAGGTCCCCCACCAGGTTTACCCCTGGTGCATGTGGACACCCACAAGGGGACAATGAAGCATTGGGGTGTGGGGTGACACAGATGATGTGACACTCATATGAGATTGGTGACCACTCAGGGGTGATGGTCAGATGCCTATTGGGACCCTGTGAGGTATCAGGCATACGAACAGGGGGTGATGTGTGCGACATGACCCCTGCATGTGAAGGGCAGATATGCTGTGATACTGTAGGACTGCATTTGGCAAGCATGGGGCGACCTTCCCATGCTGAAGGTGACAGTTGTCGGGGGCCCTGCCTCAGGGCTGGAGATGGAGGTGATGTGACCACCCTGGGCATGAGGTGAGTTGCACTGGTGACCCTGGTGTGTCCTGACACCTACAAGGGGACAGTCAAGCATGGGGTGAGGGGGCACATTGATGTGCCACTAATACAAGGTTGGGGGCCAATGTGTGGTGACAGTCACATGACTGTGGGGATCATGTGATGAGACAGCCATGAAGTGGAGGAGGGAGGGAGGGATGGACAGGTGTGATGTGAACCCCATGAGCAATGGGGCAGGCATGTTGTGACACTACAGGTCTGCATGGGGCAAACGTGGGGTGACCCACTGACATGGAGGGTGACAGCAGTAAGGGGTCCCTGCCACATGGGTGGAGACAGGTGAGGACCATCCCGGGCAAAAGGCGACATGCACAGTGTGCCCATAATGTGGCCTGACATCTGCTTAGGGTTGGGTCACACAGTGACATAAAGCTCAAAAGAAGTTGGGGACTGGTGTGGTGATGGTCACATGCCAATTGTGACATTGTGAGGTGACAGACACATGGGTGGTGATAGATGAAATGTGACCACATGTGATGTGACAGGCATGATGTGACCCTCCCAGAATGCATGACAAAGGCATGGTGACACTCACACACTGAGGGTGACTGTGCCCAGGGAACCCTGCCACATGGGTGGCAACAGATGTGCGGTGACCATCACATGAACCATGTGACATATGCAAGGTGACACTTCCATGTTGTGACAATCTGATGTGGCTGTCAAGCCTGGGGTTGACGCATGATGTGACACTCATACTAGGTTGTTGACAGGTGTGTGGTGATAGTCACATGCCTATTGTGGCAATGTGAGTTGACAGACACTTGAGTGGTGACAGAAGTGATGTGACCTACATGTGCAATGTGACAGTCATGATGTGACCCTCCCAGAATGCATGGGACAAGTGTGGGGGTAACACTCACAATTTGAGGTGAGACCTCTCAGGGGACTGAGTCACATGGGTGGAGATGCATGTGAGGTGACCATCAAGTGCACAATTTTACACATGTGAGGTGCCACTTGTGTGTCATGACACATGGGAGGTGAAAACAAAGCATGGTGAGTGACACATATGACATTACACATACACGTTTGGTGACCAATTTCTGGTGACAATCACATGCCAATTGTGACAATGTGAGGTGACACATGTGGGTGGTGATGGATGCCATGACACACAAGTGTGATGTGACAGGCCTGATGTGACCCTCCCAGAATGTATGTGACAAGTTTGGGGTTTCACTCACTCACTGAGGGTGGCAGCATTCAGGGGGACCCTGCCACATAGGTTGAGACAGATGTGTGGTGACCATAATGTTTGCAATGTGACATGCGAGGTGTCACTTGCTCATCATGATACCTGCAAGGTCAAAGTCAAGCATGGGGAGTGACCCATGAAACATGACACTCATGAGATTGGTGACAGATATGTGGTGACAGTCACATGCCTATTGTGACAATAGGAGGTGACAAACACGTGGATGGTGATGGATGTGATGTGACACACTCATGCAATGTGACAAGAATGATGTGACTCTCCCAGAATGCATGGGACAAGTGGGAGGGCACTCAGACTCTGAGGGTGATAGTGGCCTGGAGAACATGACACATGTGTGGAGATGCTTGTAAAGTGACCATCATGTGGGTGATGTGACCCATGAGAGGTGCCATGCACATCCTGACACATGCAAGCTGACAATCAAGCATGGGGGGTGACATATGTGAAGTGACACAGACGAGGTTGTGACAGATGTGTGGTAATGATCATATGCCTATTGTGACAATGTGAGGTGAAAAACATGTGGGCAGTGAGGCATGCAATGTAACCAACACATGCTATGTGACATGCATGATATGACCCACCTGGAATGTGTGTGACAAGTGCAGAGTGAAACACACACTGAGGTGACAGTGGTCCAGGGCACCTGTCACATGGGTGGAGAAAGATATGAGGTGACGATCCATGATTGATGCAACACTTGTAGGGTGCGACTTGCACATTCTGACACATGAGAGGTGACAGTCAAGCATGGGGTGAGGCAGTGTCACATGCAATGTGACACTCATCACAAGTTAGTCACAAATGTGTGGTGAGAGTCTCATGTCTCTGGTGACAATGTGAGGTGATGGGTGTGATGTGACGACCCCCTCATGTGATGGGATACTCATGTGGGGGGCAAACACAAGGTGACTCTGCCACACTGAGGGGGCGAGCAGTCCAGGCTCGCAAGCCACAGGGGAGGCTTTGGGAACCCAGTGCTCTCTGATGGAAAACACTGCAGGCCCCAGCATCCATAAACTCATCCAAGGCTTGGCAGTAGGAAAGCTGTCCAAAGACGAAGTCTCCCTGCCAGGGGTCTCCAGTGTGCACAAAATCTCTTCCCAGTGCCTGGGGTGCAGGGAATCCTCTTTGGACAAAGAGCAATGTTCTAGGCAGAGCTCCCATTCTGGGAGAGCCGCCACTGCCCCGACTGTCCAATTGCCTCAGGAACACACTTCGAGGGAGTGTGGGTCTGGCAGGCAGAACGGCCCGAGTGAGGAGCTCAGGCCTTTGGCTGTGGACAGCTTTCCCACTGCCAAGCCTTGGAGGAGTTCATGGAGGCTGGGGCCTGCAGCGTTTTCCATCGGAGAGCACTGGGTGCCCAAAGCCTCCCCTGTGGCTTCCGAGCCCCTTCCCACCCACACGCCCTTGGCACCCACTCTGTTGCCAGAGGGAAGTCCTAAGCAGGACTCTCTAGCCTGTGCAGCCAGAGTGCCTCCTGCTTGGAAGTGGCCTCTGGAACTCATTTGGAGTGAGGCTTCTCCCATGCTTGTCAGCCAGCACATGGTGCCATCGCTCCACCAGAGAACACTCTGCTTTGCCTTCAGCCATGGCTCGCCCTGCTGAGCTCTCTCTGCCTCAAGCAGAAACCCCAGTGTGCGTCCAGCCTCCAGAAAGCAGAGTGCCTTTGCCTGAGCACTGCTTTGCTGGGGCAGCACCCTGAAGGCCTCCTAGGGCCTTCTCTGCCCTAACCCAGTCGTGCCATTCGGCCCATGCGGGGAGCAACGTTCACCCTTGGCAGGGCTCAGCGTGTGGGCTGTGTGTGGTTTCATGGCTGGGAAAGGGCAGATCCTGAAGCTGGGTGCCCTCCTGTGAATGGGGCGTGGCGGGCAGAGCGCGGGCATTCCTGGTGGGGATGGAGGAGATCCGGGGCCTTCAAGCTGCATGCACATCCCCTCTCTGGCTGCCCCTCTTGCTTCTTCTCTGCTGCCAAGCCTCTCACACCGCACGTGCGTCTCACTGGAAGGAGCAGGCTGCTTGCCATTCTTGGGCAGGGAATCATCCCACACGCCTCGTTTCCTCGCAGGGGAGTGCACACTGACCCAGAGCTCCAG